>NC_060068.1:129969538-130605500 GCF_922984935.1 Meles meles
CACCAAAATCGTATATTTACTGCAAGTGATATTGGAAGGTTGGAACAAATTAGACAATTATGTGATAGTAAGTCTAGCTTAATAAGTGGATTAAGAACATTAACTCCTTCTTTGTGTTGTCACATATTTTTGTGAGGCAAGTAAAACATGGCAGCTATCTCTTCTGTACAGCATCTGTGGCCACAAATGTGCTCAACATGCCCTGAGACCAAGAAGACTCCCTATTCCAGGGTAACCACATACCCATGGCCCTGATGAAAGTGGTAGAAAAATTAACTGCAGTTAAGAGTTCAGTACTGCAGGGAAGACATTTATATGTTTGAATCCTGTGTCTGCCACTTATTAGATGTATAATCCCATTTAAAGTACTGAACCTCCGGGAGCCTGTATGTCTTAGTTGGTTAAACGTCTGCCTTCAACTCAGGTCATGACCCCAGGGTCCTGGAATCCAGTCCCACATTGGGCTACTTGTTCATTGGGGAACCTGCTTCTCCCTCTCCCTCTGCCCCTACCTCTGCTTATGCTCTCCTTCTCTTTCTTAAATAAATAAATAAATAGGGGTGCCTGGGTGGCTCAGGGGCTTAAAGCATCTACCTTCGGCTCAGGTCATGATCCCAGGGTCCTGGGATGGAGCTCCACATCGGGCTCTCTGCTCAGCAGGGAGCCTGCTTCCTCCTCTCTCTGCCTGCCTCTCTGCCTACTTGTGATCTCTGTCTGTCAAATAAGTAAATAGATAAATAAATCTAAAAAAATAAAAAATAAAAAACCAAAAAGCATTAAAAAAAATAATAATAAATAAATAAAGTGCTGAGCTTTTCTGAAGCCCTTTTAACCTAGTTGGTTAGCTATGGGATAATAAGAATATGTAAAGTAGGAGTGCCTGGGTGGCTCAGTGGGTTAAAGCCTCTGCCTTCGGCTGGGGACATGATCTCAGGGTCCTGGGATTGAGCCCCGCATCGGGCTCTCTGCTCAGCCTGCTTTCTCCCTCTCTCTCTGCCTGCCTCTCTGCCTACTTGTGATCTCTGTCAAATAAATAAATAAATAATCTTAAAAAAAAAAAAAAAGAATATGTGAAGTATCAAATAGTCATCTCACCACCGTATTCTTGCCCCTCACACACTTTTCCACCCACTCCACCATGGCTTATTGCCTCCCCATTCTACTGAAACAGCTCTCCTTAAGGTCACCAAGCCCAAAGGCCATTTACACATCCCTTGTCACTAAGCCCAAAGGCCATTTACACATTCCTTATTGTTGTACTACAATGCCTCAGAAGCATTCTCCATTCTTGAAACACCCCCTTCTCTCTGTAGGGAGAGACAGGCAGACATACAGAAGAGAAGCCACCATGACCAGAAAGACAGAAGCCACCTGTGCTTCTTGTGGCTCTTGGAACCTGACCTTCCTAAGTTTGAGTTCTGTGACACTGCCATGAGTTTTCACTGTTAATTTCCTTTCGGGGCACCTTAAAAGACCAAGAACACTATGCAAATGGAAGATAGGATCACCTTTAAATCTATTTTAAGTTATTCTCTTCAATATCCAGCACTGTGTGCCTTCCCCACCTTGATTTCTGGCAACAGATGAGCATACAACACATGCATTTGACAGGTACTGAGAAGCAGTGAAAAGAAACATGACGGCCCATGGCTCAATGTGATCCATTCTTAAGCCCCTTCACCAATTAAGTAGTGTCCCTTGAGGGCTCTTCCAGGTCAGGTGTTGGAAGGTTTCCTTGAATTTAGAAGAAGCTAAGGTAGGACGGCCCCAGGTCTGTGATTTCTCTTTACCCCTTAAGAGACTTATTTAAAATAAATAGCCACGGCTTTGTCTCTTTGCCATAGCCTTCCTTGTTATGAGCTGAGGTCAGGACAAATAGCTCATGTCCCTGACTCACAGCTGAGGATGAAATGGCTCCTTTGAGGAATCACTAAATCACACAATCCTCCTGGCAAAGGACAAATGAAGTTTGCCATTCGCCACCGGCTCAAACAGGTATCAACAGGACTTGGACCCGAGTCTCTTATGTTGCTGCTTTGCTTGAGGCCCTTCTAACTGCCCCTTGAATGGGTCAGTCCATCTCTCCTCCATCCCAGCAGTACATGGGTAGAGAGATTCAGGGCTGTATTACCGTCAGTGTTCTGTGACTGTCAGTGATGCGTTTGCTAAGACAAAGACTGACAAATTACACTCCTCACATTAATTTTCAAGTACATTTTTAAAGCACATGCCTCTGATGAAGTATTTTGAATAGTTCTGTGGATGTCAAGGAGACATTTAAAATATCTCACTCATAATTTTTGAAAATCTTCCTCATTCAAAGTTGTCACAGCTTGACAGCTCAGCTCTGTTTTGAGTATATTCTTTTACAATGTACTACAAACTGATTGAAGAGCTGACAAATCTGACTTAACCCAAACAAGAATCTTTAATATATCTGATTGAAAAGAATGTTTAATGAAAATGCATATACAGACATTACATCTAGCATCCTATTTTTAAAAAGTCAAATTATACAATTAAAATCTTTACTGAAAATATGCCTCTACCTCCCCCACTAGAAAAAAGAAAATCACTCCACCATCTATTGAGACAAAATGCTGAAATTATTAGAAATCACTTTGATTGAATATTCATGTATTTTTTTGTCTAAAGAAAATCTAAGATTTTATTTCCTGCATGCACCTTTAAACAAAGTTTAATAAAGTTATTTTCCAATTATCCATTCCTTTGAATCCAAGGATTGATCCTGGTTTGTACACACAACCTATAAGAAAGAGAGTAAAACACTGAAATAGGGTTTCATATGTGTGTGTGTGTGTGTGTGTGTGTGTGTGTGTGTGTATGGTTATATATCTATGTATATATAATTTTTCTCTAATTCAGGCTGGAAAAATTACCTTATGATTATTAAATACAAAAAAGGAAGAGAAGAACAAAAGGGATCTGTTGCTACATAAAGGGAGAAATTGGTTGTGTAATATAGGAGGCAACCATGAGTTAATATTCTTAGTGCAGTGACGATTATACCCAAACATCCATAAGCAAGGCAAGTCCATAAAATGCCACTGACAGCCGTAGAATAAGAAACAGCCATAAGATTACCTCCCTAAATATTTTTTTGGTTTTGCTAAAATACACTTAGTTTCCTGCATCCTTTTCTTGCACTAAAGTTATGTCACTAATAAGGAGTAGAAAAAGAATACACTACAACATAAGGCAAAAATTCCTGCCAGACAGAAGGATGAAGAGAGAACCTTTTCAGTGCTGAGAAGAGAGGAAGAAATAATGGAACAAAAGAGAAAGATGGGAACTTCCCAGCCACCTACAGTCTTCAGAGTGGAAAAGGCACAGAAATTATCCACCCAGTGTTGTTGGAGTTTAAGAACACGGGGAGCGGGTGCCCCATTTCCACAAGTATAGCTGAGGAAGCCAGAAGCATCTCAGAGAAGCCCAAGTAAGTGCACATCACGGCACTACATTCCAGATGGCATGAAAGCCACAGAGCAACATCACGCCCTCTGAGCCTGGCAGATATTTAAACAGGGGACTTCTATGGGCATTTCAGAGCCTCCTTCCCTTCGGGCAGTTCCAATGACATGGATGAGATTTCTCGTTCAGTGTGGTTCTCCAGGGGCCACTCTATACATAGACTTTCATAGTTGGAAGCCCTTTGCCCTCCTCCTGGGTAGAAATGAAAGCAGTTCAGAGACAGGTCTGATCTGGATGTGGCCCACATTTCCTCCATGGGAAAGATGCATTATCTGTTTGGTTATTAGTGCACATGTAGTTTTCCCTAAACACAGGCTTCTAGCTTTTACTTGGGCTCCTATAGCTCTTTCTGACATGAGTGAGTTCCCAAAGTCCACGGAGGTCCCCACCTTAGGCTCTCCTAGCAACCCTCCCAACTGCATGAGCCAATTTCTTAAAATAAATCTCTTCATACACACACACACACACACACACACACACACACACACACACACATCCTATTGGTTTTGTTTCCCTGGGGAAACCTGACTAAAACAGGGTTTATCATAACATTCTCTAAAGTAAATCTCCTCACCAAATCCTCTCCTGTCAGGATTTGACCCCTTTCTACAATTTCTATTTGACTGAAAGATTCCTGTCCTTTAAATAGCTGTTTTAATCTGGCACCTTACTTAGTTAAGGAGCATCTATAACATCCTTGTGCCTTCGAAAGATCCTATTGCAGAGTTCTCTTATAGGTATTAGGTCTAGCGGAACAGAAGAAGAACTGTGCTCAGGACAAGGAGACTTCACAGAGGAGGGGCCTTACAACCAGAGACAAGGATAGGATCCATGGCGATCCGAGGCAGATGTTAGCATTTGGGGGACCAAAGCAGCAATTCAGCACCATGGAAATCAACCCGGGACAAACAGCCCTGAGACGTTAGTGCCAACCCTGAATTGACTGCTTTGCAGCTACAAGAGATGGTTTCAAACTAGAAGAGTCCCAGTTGAAGTATGAGTGACAGTTTGTGAGGGGTTTTTTCTTCTACTAGAGGGAATAACTAAAAGAAAAACATGAGAGCAATATGAAATTGGTTTTGGAAAACAAAAAAAAGGCTATATGTTTATTAACATCTGAGTCATAATGAGAATTTTGGCTTTTCTGATTTTATTTCAGAGGGAAAGTTGAGTAACTGCAGGCTACTCGATAGTTTTGACTGTCATAAATCAACCACGACATAAGTTATGCATGAGTGTATCATGAATTCGCATAGAATGTGGAAAAGCATGGAACACAAAGATAATCAGCACCCAAAGGTGAAGCAGGACAGAAAATAATAACTACAAAATGATGAGGACTCAGGCATTTCCATTATCTTATTCTTGAATTACCTGGAAATGCCCAAATCTTTGGAGAGGACAAATTGTAAGGAAATCCTGGAACAATAACGTAGTTAGAACTGCATTTTTATTGTAGTGTGTGTGTGTGTGTGTGTGTGTTTGTGTGTGTGTGACATGCATAAATGCATACTTATAAAATATTCATTATATATTCCTGAGGTAAGAGAGATAGGTCATAAAATTCATTTATTTCCAGATATTAATAGCCCCAAACAGTGATGGGTCCTGGAAGTTGACATTTTGAACACTTCTGTCTTTCATGCTACCAAGACTGACAGCGTAGTATAATAGTTGAAAGCACATAATCTGGGTGTTTCAAATCACAATTCTTTCACTTAATAGTATTGTGACCTTGGGAAAGTTATATAACTTCTCTAAGTCTCATTTCCTGATGGGTAGAAGAGGAATAACAGTAACTACTTCATAGCGGTGTTACAAGGATTAATGATGAGAAATAATATCCATAGATAGCCTTAAAATAGTGCCTGGAATATAGTGAGCGCTACATAAAGATTTGCTGAAAAAAAAAATACGATGGTCACACATATAAAGATCATAATAGTAAATTGTGTATTTTGTTTTATTTGGATATTTCACTTGCTTTTGCTCTTCTAAAGCAATCATTTTTCTTTATCACATTCAAAAAGGGGGGGAGAAATCTCCATTTTAAAGTTGCTTAAATAAAATGAACCAATGTCACAACTATAATCAAAGTTGAGGGTCCAGTACACTTTTAGAAGTTTGGGAACAACATTAACATCAAGGTATCATAAGATTGTGGAGATATTAATTTGATATTTAAAAAGAAAATAAGGAAACTGAGAAATATCAATCTTTCATGAGAAAATATAAAAATATAGTGGAGTTTTGAAATTCAAACTACCAAACTTTCCACTCACTAGGGTTTTCCCATTTGACTGAAAGATTCCTCTCCTTTAAATAGGCTGCTTTATTCGGGGATCTTACGTGTTAAGGAGCATTTATCAGATGCTTTGAAAAATCCTATTTATAAAGGTAATTTTTTTCTTAATTCTTGATATGGTTTGTGATCCAAGGTTTGGTCAATCTTCTATCTACAATAATCAATGAAAATTGATAAATTGAAAGGGTTTACCTAGTACACTATTGGGTTTTTAATTAAAAGTGGGTATCGTTAGGTTTAATATACTGTTTTTAATGACAGGGGAGTGAATTCAAACATTATTCAAGATTTCCAGAGTTGGGGGGCGCCTGGGTGGCTCAGTGGTTTAGGCCGCTGCCTTCGGCTCAGGTCATGATCTCAGGGTCCTGGGATCGAGTCCCGCATCGGGCTCTCTGCTCGGCAGGGAGCCTGCTTCCCTCTCACTCTCTCTGCCTGCCTCTCTGCCTACTTGTATCTCTCTCTGTCAAATAAATAAATAAGATCTTTAAAAGAAAAAAAAAAAAAAAAAAAGATTTCCAGAGTTGGGGAGGGGGGGAGAAGTTGCTTAACTCTCAGCTAACCAAAATTTTTAAAAATTTAATTATGCAGGATACCCCAGCATTCAAGTTTATCCACATTTTATTACTATGTCCTGATTTTGCTTTTGCCATATTGCTTATCATGTCCTCCATTCTGATTTTTTATGCTGGCAAAATCATTGAAAATGAGTATAATTCAGTAATGTGCTTGTTAACAAAAACAAGACACATTTCAGCTACTGGTAACACAAAAAATAGCCGCTCAAGGACATACTCATAATAAAAGTTCACAAAGAAGTTCAGTAGCTTAGCTCTTTCTCTGAGGACAGTGTCTGGTTTTCCATACAAACTAACCCAGAATTGAGAAAAGGGAATATAACGGCCCTCACCAAAAGCATGCAAAATGAGGTAGATCAGGACATGTGCGAAAAGGTATCAGGACGTCTGCACACCTGGCTTGAGGGACCCGGAGTCTGTGGTCATCACCACTTGTAAACTTTGGGATTTCCCACAGTTATTTATACAAACAGAGCCTCGCATCATTATATCCTCAGTGCTGCCACTCTCTGTCTCTGGCCACCCAGAATGCTAAATAAGGAAATGGTGTTTCAGAGCTTCCTCTTCAGGAGACTGAGAAGTTATAATTTCCCTTCCTAGGGAACCCTGGCTAGAGGCTGAGAATCTCCTGGACATTTGTCTTCAGTTTCTCTTGTTTGTCCTTTGTCCGGAAAGGTCATCATCTGCTCCTCAGAAGCATCATGCTAAGCCTCTTCTTTGAAACATATACACATAAATTCTTTTGTGAAACCCGCAAAAGAGGCAACCTTGAGCATAAATGCTTGGAGAATATTCTTGTCTTAGGTTGGTTTCCTACAACAGGATACAATTAACCAGGTGGCTTCAACAACAAACAGTACTGGAAGCTGTTGTGGAGGCTGGAAAATCAAAGATCATGGTATAGGCAGATTTAGTTCCTGGTGAAAGCCCTCTTACAGATTGCTGTCTTCTTGCTTTGTCTTCACATTGGAGAGAGAAATTACTTTCTTTGGTTTCTTCTTTTTTTTTTTTTTTTTTTTTTTTTCCCTTTTTATTTATTTATTTTTTTCAGCGTAACAGTATTCATTCTTTTTGCACAACACCCAGTGCTCCATGCAAAACGTGCCCTCCCCATCACCCACCACCTGTTCCCCCAACCTCCCACCCCTGACCCTTCAAAACCCTCAGGTTGTTTTTCAGAGTCCATAGTCTCTTATGGTTCGCCTCCCCTCCCCAATGTCCATAGCCCGCTCCCCCTCTCCCAATCCCACCTCCCCCCAGCAACCCCCAGTTTGTTTTGTGAGATTAAGAGTCACTTATGGTTTGTCTCCCTCCCAATCTTTGGTTTCTTCTTATAGGAGGTCTTAATCTCATGTAAGAACTCTACCCTCCTGATCTCATCTAAACCTAAGCACCTCCCAAAAGCCCTACCTCCTATATAGACATATCAGGGTTAGGGTTTCAACATAGTTATTTTGACAGAACACAAATATTTAGTCCATAACAATTTTTCTATCTATTCCTACTTCTAATATCACTAGATGCTATCCGTACTATCACTCTTCTTTTTGTGATATACTCTCTGGCCTGGCAAAGGGACAGTTTTGATAACACAGGTAAGTAGCTTCTCTTTAGCATATATGATTCAGAGAAAATCAAAGATTAAAATGGGACAAAATGATTTAAGTAAAAAGATCAGATTTTGAAATCAGTATCTTCTTTATTTTGTGTAAATTGATTAATCTTGTTTCCTCCTCTGTCAAATGAAGTAACAATAATATCTACTTCTCAAATTGTGCTTTCGATATTAAATAAGATCCATTTGGTGATTCCTCCCAGTACTTCGTGAGTGCCCACTCTGTGCAGATACCATAATACACACTCAGGATAGCACAGTGAAGTAGACTGTCAAAATCTCCACATCACTGAGCTTCCATTCTAATCAGTGTGATAAACAAACATGAACACTTCACAGTTAGGCAGTGCAGAAATTTTGTAGAGAAACAAAAGCAGCGTGGAAGGCTAGAGAGTAACAAAATGTACTATTGGGGATAAGGTGATCAGGCAAGACCTCTTTTTGGAGAAGAATTTGAGTAGAGACCTTAAAATGACAGAATAAGCCATGCACAGACATGAAGTGATTTCTAGACAGAGAATAGGAAGAGTAAATTCCAGAGAGATGGCAACTTCTTGGGGTCTTCAAGGAATAATGAGGAAGTCATTGTGGCTCGTGTACAATGGTCAGTGGGGAGATAAGGGGAAAATGAGATCTGCGAAATAAGGGGAAAGGAATCAAGACAGATCATAGAGAGTCTGGTACAGAGTGAGTAATCAAAGCATAGCTATTCCTGACACATTTCATCCCTGTATTATTGATGAAGGTTGGGATTAGATGATTTCCCTTCATATTATCAATGAGTCCTCTTTCAAAAGAAGAGGCGATGGTCCTGTCACTTTCTCCCAATGCTATCAGTACCATATTTGGGTTCTCATTGACCCTGGGCTTTCAGCAAATGATAATTTCTTTTCCTCTATCCAAAGTCATGTTCATCCTAATTAAGATGCATCATTGGCAATTGCTTCCTGCATGGCTGGGAAAGAGCAGTAGAACCAAAAGGCCCCATCCAGATGGAGGAGCTCAGTAGAACATCTGCCTTGCCTGTCTGTCACCTCCCTACCTTCTGCTGCTGTGTTAGCTGCCAGCCATTGCAGCAGTTCCTGAATCAGGGGACCATCCTCTTCTGGTGTTTTCTTAGAGCTTTGACAGATTATCTGTACTGTTCTTCCCAACAACATCACGCTTATCTTTCTTAAAACTGTAGGAAGATCCTGATGGAAATCTGTGCTTTAAAAAAAACTACACTATTTGATCTCCAAAACAGATCCATTAAGCCATAGCCACACCTGCAAATGTCCTATCAGATGGCATCAGGCAGTTAATCCATTGCATCAATTATGAGGATGACCTATACTGGTCCATATGAGACTGAAGAAACAAAACAGCTATGGAGAACACATTTGTCCCTCTCCAACTCCTTGTGCTTCTCAGACAGGTCCACCACTCTCTAATCCTTGCTATAGATCCTTTTACTCTACTTTTGAAGCTCTTCTAATTCATAGTTACATGTCACTGAGATTGATTATTTTATTAAATACCTATCTCCCTCCACTAAGCTGTACTAACTAGGAAGCCAGGGAATCTGTTTTTCTTATTTCTTGAATCCTAGCACTTTCTGTTCCAAAGCTAGTGCTTATTCTACTGCTTTCTGGACCAACTTGTCAAAGAACAGATAACCATTTAAACCTAAACATCTCTTAAAACAAAGACTGCCTATATGGGTTTTTTTAAACTATGTCATTTGCTTCTTTTTATATAGGAGAAGTAATAACATCAGTTCTTTCAAGCATGAGCGTGAGCTAAGAACAGAAAGATGAGCTGAGACACCCATTCTATATGTTTTGAACAACACTTTGCAAAACCAAAAACTTTGATCTTTTCTTCTCATTGAAGGTATATCCAAAAAGCTTGACTGTGGACATAAACAAAAGGTAAAAAAGACCTAGTCGATCTACTGCTTCTACAAGCCTACCTAATTTGTTCAGTGAAAATGAATATCTACTTGTTTACTTATGATAGGTTCTACTTGAGTTCCTTGGTACCAATTCCAAATTTTAAGTGAATAAAAAGGCAAAACCTTGCTCTGTTGCAACATCATCTCTTCCTACCAAAAAAAAAACAAAAAACAAAAAACAAAAAAAAAAACTATTTTTAAAAATGTACTTAATAACACTACCATAAACTCATGAGTTTTTTAAAAAGCATTACTTCATACTTGAGGAAAAATAAAAGAATATCATTAATCTACCCAAATTATAAATTCCCATGAAAAAATAACAAGAAAGAAGGAAAGACAGAAAGATATAGAAAGCAAAAAGGGAAATAAAAAGAGAAGTAGAAAAGACATAGAAAGATAAGGCACCACTGAGAAAGCAGAGTACTCAGTCATAAGTCTTAGACTTAGAAGTGGGGATTCTGTGTGAAATCATCACATCATTCTAATGCAGATACAGGAAAATGTAATAGTATTACCCCCTACAACTAACCTCTAAATTAGTAAGGATTTAAAACACAAAAGTGATGTTTGATATTCAGATCACAGTAGAAAAATTCTATCAAATGGTGGGCAACAACTTCATTTCTTTAATAAAAGTAATACATATTTTTAATCCACTGTATGTAAGCCACTGGAATCCCTGTCTCCATAAAATTTAGATATTAGCAGAGAAAGGTAATCAACAACTAACAAATATAATCAGTACATTATATAATCTGTTGGAAGATGACAAATGCTTGAAAAAGTAAAACAGAGTCCATAGTCTCTTATGGTTCACCTCCCCTCCCCAATGTCCATAGCCCGCTCCCCCTCTCCCAATCCCACCTCCCCCCAGCAACCCCCAGTTTGTTTTGTGAGATTGTCATTTATGGTTTGTCTCCCTCCCAATCCCATCTTGTTTCATTTACTCTTCTCCTATCCCCCTACCCCCCCATGTTGCTTCTCCATGTCCTCATATCAGGGAGATCATATGATAGTTGTCTTTCTCCGATTGACTTATTTCACTAAGCATGATACGCTCTAGTTCCATCCACGTCGTCGCAAATGGCATGATTTCATTTCTTTTGATGGCTGCATAGTATTCCATTGTGTATATATACCACATCTTCTTTGAAGGGTCAGGGGTGGGAGGTTGGGGCAACCTGAGGGTTTTGAAGGGTCAGGGGTGGGAGGTTGGGGGAACAGGTGGTGGGTAATGGGGAGGGCACGTTTTGCATGGAGCACTGGGTGTTGTGCAAAAAGAATGAATACTGTTACACTGAAAAAATAAATAAAATGAAAAAAAAAAGTAAAACAGAAAGGAGTTAAGAATACAGGGACAGATAATTGCAATTTAAACATGATGGAGATAGTAACCCTCATTAGGGTGGTGACATTTAGCAAAGTTTGAAAAAGTTGAGAAAGCTAGCGTGAATATTTGGGGAAGTACATTTTGGGTAGAAGTCAGGACTGTGTCCAGGACATTCTAGAAACAGCAAAGATATGTGTGTGGTTTGATGTGGAACAAGTGAGGCAGGGAAACATAGGAGAGGAATTCAGAGAAGTATTAAGGGGCCAGACCACATATTTTCATTTCCCTGCTGGTTAATGGTGTGGAACATCTTTTCATGTGCCATTTGTATATATTCTTTGTGAAGTACCTGTCTATTTCCTAATTTTGAAATTAGTTTGCTTGTTTCTTCACTATGGAGTTTTCAGAGTTTTTATATTATTTGGATACAAGTCCTTTGTTGGACATGTGGTTTGCAAATGTTTTCTCCCAGTCTGTAGTTTGTCTTTTTATTCTCTAAATAGTCTGTTGCAGGGCAAAGGTATTCAATTTTGATGAATTCCAATTTATCAACTTCTTTTATGGATTTTGCTTTTGGAGTTCCATCTAAAAATACTTTGCTTAACCCCAGGTCATAAATACTTTCTTCTAGAAGATTAATCATTTTAAAATTAAATTGGCAATTCATTTTGAGTTGATTTTTATATAAGGTATAAGGATAAGATTGAGTGTCATGTTTTGTAAATGGCTTCAAGTAGTTCCAACTTTGTCAAAATAACTATACTTTTCCTATTGAACCACTCAGGTACCTTTGTAAAAACCAAATGGCAATTATACAATGGAATATTATTTAGGAGAAAAAAAGAAATGAGCTATAAAGTCATGAAAAGACATGGATGAATCATAAATGCATATCTTTAAGTGAAAGAAACCAGTCTGAAAAGACTACACATACTATCTGATTACAATTATATGGCAGTCTGTAAAAGGCAAAACTATAGACACAGTAAAAAGTTCAGGGGTTGCCAGGGGTTCAGAAGGGAGAGTTGAAGCATGGGGGACTTTTAGGGAGAATTGTAACTATGCTGTATGATACATAATTCCTGAATATGACACTATGCATCTGTCAAAGCCATTCAACATAGAAAACTTTGCAATGGACCTTAATTTATGCAAAATTTTAAAAATTACTTAGGATGATATGGGATCCCAGGAGAGAATATAGAATGTGACTGTATTACAAATATATAAAACACCTCACTGGAAGAGGAGATGCTGACCTAAGAGGCTTTGGAAATTAGTGGCGTTTGTAAAATTAAATGTAAAAGAAACTCTATTGAACTGCTATGCTCAATCACTTCTAAGTGATTTTGGCTAAGATGGTGTATAAACACCATGCTCTGGTTGATAAAGTTTTTCCCATGCCAGAAAAGATTAACAAATCTAACTCAGCTATACATGTATTTTGGAATTAAACAGTTAAGTATATAAATGGTGAATGATGGGAGCCAGAGTTCCCATTGTTGAATTGGGAGTTTACAGATAAGCAAGAGACAGAGCTAGAATGATCTAAATGGCAATGGAAATAGAGTTGGAAACATCATTATTAATTCATGTTTAGCTTAAAATAAATTAAAATGATTTAATTTGCTGAAATAATTCTGAAATATCTATAGACAGTTGTATAGACACCATATACACACATATATTTCTCTGATCCATCAACTGAGAAGGCCTAGAGTCAGTGACATCTCAGTAGCAGTGAACAAACCTAATGCCCAGGTCTTGGTTTCTAATACTATTATCCAAGAAAAAGAACCAGAAATGGGGGATTTTAGGACTGGAATAGAAAATACAGAAGAGGTACCTAACAGGAAATACACAAAATATGCCAAAAGCATCTTGTAGTGCCAGGAATTAAGGAAATACTTTCAAAAATCAAAAAACACCATCAGGGCACATGACAGTGAAACAGGAGCCAACTGAAAGAGAGCCCGATGTTCCAACTTGAAAGAATTTGAGCAACACAATAAAATAGTATTAGATTATAACCCATAAAATAAATATCCATAGGCCCATACTGATCGAAATAAATTAATTAATAAATAAATAGGGAGAAGAGCTAAGTCTTCCACACAGAAGAGTTCCAAATGATTTGCATACTCTTCCTTCAAGGAGGGGGAACATAACTCCTTACTCCTTAAGTGTAGACTAGGTATAGTGAGTTGCTTCTAAATAGTAAGGTATGGAAAAGAAGGGAAATGAGCTACTTTTCAGTTGAGAAATGACAAAACACAATTTCAGCCAGAGGATCAGTCAACAACAACATGATAAGCCAATTGGTACTATGTTCTCTTGATGATGAACATGATGAAAAAGACACATGATCTCTATGGTCTTCCTCCCCAAAAAACCTAACTCCATTCTATGATAGAAGCATCAGGAAAATCCAGTTGGGGGGAATCTACAAAAGATCTAATAGTACTCCTCAAGACTGTCAAGTTCAATGAAAACAAGGTAAGTCTGGGAAACTGCCACAACCAATTGAACCCAAAGTACACATGACAAATAAATGTCATGGAACCCAGGAAGAGAAAAAGAACTTCAGGTAAAAGCTGAAGAAAATCTTTTTAAAAAGCTGGGGTGGGGGGTGGGCACTTGGGTGGCTCAGTCAGTTAAGCATCTGCCTTGGGCCCAGGTCATGATCCCGGGGTCCTGGGATCGAGTTCTGCATTGGGTTTTCTGTTTAGTGAGGAGTCTACTTCTCCCTCTACCCCCATCCCTGCTCATGATCTCTCTCTTTCCCAAATAAATAAAATCTTTTTTTAAAAAAGCATGAACTTTAGTTAATAATAATATATCAATATTGGATCATTAATTGTAACAAATGTACCATATTAATGTGAAATGTTAATAACAGGAGAAACTGTGGGTATGGGGTGTATAGGAACTCTTTTATCTTCTCAGTTTTTCTGTAGGTCTAAAATTGTTCTGAAAATAATTTATCATTAAAATAAATAAGATGCTCAAGTACAAATAAAATCAAATGGTCATACTTGTGTTGATCTATTTCTGGACTCTCTTCCAGTCCATTGATATATGTATTTATATTTTTGGCAAAGGAAAAAGAAATTATATAAAATTTATGTTAATTCTTCTTTACATGTTTACTAGTGAAACTACCTGGGCCATAGATTTCTTCTACAGCTTTTTAAAAGATTTTATTTATTTATTTGACAGACAGAGATTACAAGTAAGCAGAGAGACAGGCAGAGAGAGAGGAGGAAGCAGGATCCCTGGAGCAGAGAGCCTGATGGAGAGCTCAATCCCAGGACCCTGGGATCATGACCTGAGCTGAAGGCAGAGGCTTTAACCCATTGAGTCACCCAGGTGCCCCTCTTTTACAGTTTTTTAACGATGTATTCAGCTTTTTAATAGTGAAAGGACTATTTAAGTTACGCATTTCATCTTCAATGAGTTTGGTAATTTATATTTTTTAAGGAATTAGTACATTTTACCTCTTTTTGAATATTGAACTGGTGTGCATAGAGTTGTGTGTAGGATTTCTTTAATGTCCTTTTAATGTCTGAGGGTCTGTAGTGATACCTACTTTTTTTTTTTTAGTTCCAGAGGTAGAACTTAGTGATTCATTAGTTGCCTACAACACCCAGTGCTCATTTCTTCACAGGCCCTCCTTAATGTCCATCTCCCCATCAATCTCCCCTCCAGCTACGCTGTTTGTTTCCTATAGTTAAGTCTCTTATGATTTGCCTCCCTCTCTGTTTTCATCTTTATTTTTCCTTCCCTTCCCCTATGTCCATCTGTGATACCCACTTATTTTATTCCTAATATTGGTAATTGGTGTCTTTTCCATATTTTTGTTTGGTCAGTCTTAATAACAACATCTGTATACTTTTGACACTTCAGAGATTTCTTACTATAAACATTTGCCATTTTATAATTAGAAAACATACCATTTAAAAAATTGCTTGTTTCTTCATTTAAATTGCAGATAACGTTTACAACATGGGGTTGATACATGAGTTAAAAGTGGTAATGCATATAAAAGTTCTGTGCAATCTATAGACAGATGCTCTTCTGATTATAAGTAAAGGAAGAGAGTTGAGTAACTAAGTTAGAAGAATATTATTATCCAACTTAGGAATAGATGGCAATATTTATATTATGACTTTATGGGTTTAAGAGAAGAACCTACATTTTCAAACATGGTTTCCCACAACATTTTGAATAAGGTTGTTCACAATTATATGCATGACATTTATTTACTTGAAATTCTTATTCACTTTTGAAAGTGACTAGTCACAACTAAAAATTCAAAAATCTTTGTAAACAAGTATAAAAAAACAGTAGAAGATAGGCAATTGTCTCATTAATTCTGAAATAGCCAATGTATTTCTTTGAAGACCAGTCACCTAAACTAAACCCTACTACATAGTTAAATGATTCATATTATTTAGAACCCCAGGTAGACTACCTGTGGGCCTAGATGATGCTGTCTTATTTATCCTATGTTTCAGATTAAAAAATAAAATAAAATAAAACTAATACAATCCTGCCCTGAAAAAAAAAACTAATTTATATAATACTTTTATATTGGTATAGATTTTAGAGGCAAATAGGAGGGTAGGGTGAGAGGAATTATACCTTCCTTTAAAGCACTTTAGGTGAGATGGTACAAATACTCTATTCCCAAAAAAGATTTGCTAAATTCCTCACCCTGTGAAGTCCAGAAACACTCTATCTGGCATTTGGAAGATGCCACTCTATGAAGAAGTGATCTCCTAAGTACTGAGCTCTCAGAGCCCCATGAATTTGCAGGTAAGAATAAGGAGAGAGAAATGACAAGATAAGAAGGATTCCAATTGTAGGAGAAAGAAGAGCATTAGATGAAGCCAACACATTCAGCTATGATTTATGCAATACCCAAGTACTAACTCAAGCCAACAGCATACTTCCAGGCTATATGTAACTACCAAATTACCATAAATTAAGCTCAGGCAAAAATAAGACCATAAAATGGACATTTTACAGTGGCTATTGACTACAATGTTCTGTTTGCATTAAATCTTCTGAAACATTGTTACTTTGTCAACTGAATTAGTAATTGGTGTCTTCTTGGGAGGGAAATATATAATACTTGAAACTTCGCATATATTACTCACCACAATTAAAGTCACTCGCTGTAAGAAGCTGCTATCTATATGCATCAGACTAATTATTTTGTGCTTTTTTACAAAGATAATGGGACACTGCTGCCAGTGGGCAAATCCTGATCATACATTATACCACACTTCCTAGCAATTTTTGATGAAAACTACAGGTGGAGACAGATTATAATGGGAACATCTAATTGAAATTCATCTCCATTTTGCTTCAGATGGAAGACATGCTGCTTGAGCCCTGAAACATATTCAATTTCATTCAAATTGGATGCAGATTTTTCCGGCAAAACTAAATTCAAAAAACATATATTTCAAAAGGTCCTAGAAGAGAGAGAGGAGTACCACAAATGTTGACCACTCAAGTTCATTAAGCTCCTGCTTTCCAAGGTAGGAATAGAAAACTGGACTTGTGAAAAAAGCTATTATTTTTGTGATACCACATTGCACTGGCAGTTAAGAAGTCCAAGGCTTCACAAAGACCATGAGGAATACTGTCCAACCCTTTAATAAATTTCTCTAACACTCCATAGTCAGGTCTCTTCATTCATGTGCAGGGCCTCACTGTCTCCTTTTTCCATGTCCACCTCTGGCACTGACTCCTAGGGTAGAAGATGGAGATTCTCCAGTGAGATATTGAGTAAGAAGACATCTCCTTCCTGGGCCAAAAAAAATTTATATACAAACACACTCATACTCATACATACACACACACACACGCACACATACACACACATTCTTCGACACACTCATACATTCATACATATATGAACATACACATTCATATTTAACATATACATATGCATATATATACATGTGGGTGGGTATGTATGTATAATATGCATATTTCCTTCCTTTGTAGTAAACCAAAACATCCCTCATTGGCAATAAGGATGATAAGATGCTTATCAGATGAGTACTCAATACAATATTACTTAAGATGAAAATTTCCTGAGTTATTTTTGCTAAATGCTAGATCATATTCTTCTTAAGAATAACTGATATACTCATAAATCCACACATTTACTTCACCAATATTCGATGAGCACCATCTATGTGCCATGTACTAAAATACAGGCCAGAGATAGAGCAGTGAACTCCACAGTCTTGGTCTTTAAGAAGCTTTCAGTCTCGTGGGGATGAAACAAGCAGGTAAATATGTCTGATTGTGATACACACTAAGAGGAAAAATAACGCAGGGAAGAGAGTGATGGTGAGTGCTTTATATATGGTAGTCAGTGTAGTCTTCTCTTACAGGGTCATATTTTAAGAGATCTGAATGAAATGAGAGAGTAAGCCAGGCAAAAAACTGGAGGGAGAACACAGTAAGAAGAAGGAATGGCATATGTAAAGACTGGGAAGCAGGAGCATGCTGTCTCTGGAATATAGTGAGAGAAGGGGAGAGTGAAAGCAGATGAGGTCAGAGACAGAGCTAAGGAAAAGAGAGGGTTCAACCTCATAAAGCTTTGGTAACGTCTTTGGCTTTTCTTCTGAGCGAGATGGGAGCCACTGGAGGGTTATAAATAGAGGAACTACATGATAATCTTTAGAGGGCTTCCTCTGCTCACTCTCTAGGATAAAGTTGGAAGGGAGAAGGAAGAGACAGACAAACTTTTAGGATGTGACTAACTAATCCAGGGGAGAGATGATGGTGATTTGAACCAACGCCCTGTACTGCAAGTGGTGAGAAATGACCAGATTCTGGACATATTTTGAAAGTAGTGGCTTCTGGAATTGTTGACAGATTTATGTAGATATGTGGCGGGAAAGGACCCAAAGTTTACTCCAAGCTTTCTGCCTAAGCAACTGGAAGGACTAAATGGTGTGTAAAGTGCCTAGGATGCAGTAGGTACTTAGAAGATGTTGACAACTGGTATGCATATTATTCCCTTGGTGGGAGACCAGGACATGCCCAGGTGGCCTAATGAATTGCTGTAATGCACAGTTTTTGTTTTTGAGTGGTTAGTTCCCATCAGGAAAGGGGACTCTAAATGCCCAAAACTTCTTGGTTGGAGGAAGGGGCTGGAGTCTTAAAACAGAAGCTACAGAAAAAACCTCCAGGAGATTCCATGAAGAGTTTCTATAAAGTTTCTTTCACTGCTGTATTTTAAAATGTTCTCAAATCTTCATAGGCAACATACTAAAATAAAAATTAATCCAATCCTTCTGATGTGGAGTTATAATTAGTAATGAGCATTAAATGTATGCTTCAAACACAGTGAAATGAATGTCTAACATAAAACCAAAAGAAAGCAATACCACTGAATTCAATCTTTTAGGAAGTATAATAACGTGGTTTCTTTTTTTTTTTAATATTTTATTTATTTATTTGACAGAAAGAGAGGTCACAAGTAGGCAGAGAGGCAGGCAGAGAGAGAGGGAGAAACAGGTTCCTCACTGAGCAGAGAGCCCGATGGGGGGCTCGATCCCAGGACTCTGAGATCATGACCTGAGCCGAAGGCAGAGGCTTAAACCACTGAGCCACCCAGGTGCCCCAATAATGTGGTTTCTTTAAGGATACATTCAGCATGAAGATCCTGTTGGTTACAAATACAAACATCTTCCTCCAGAGTAAAAGTCACCTCAAGAATATAGAATGACACAGATCCGTAATTACTTAATAAGAGAAAATAGAACATCCTAAAAATATACTACTAAATGTAAAGTTGACAACCAGGTAGACAGTTATGATCATCCAAAAGATTCTCCTTGAAGCCCTTTCAAAAGAAGGAATATGAACTGGCTGAACCATGGGCAGAGTACAGGAAGCTAATTCTAAAGATGTCACCTCTGTTCTTTAAGAGTTTCCAGTCTCTATGATGAAATTGTGGAGGAGGCAATTTTATAACAAAAAAAAAAAAGCATGTCTGTAAAACAAAACATACCTGCCTATTTGTCATTCACATATTGACACAAAGGAGTAACTAGAAAATGTCATCTATACCAACATGAGCTAGATATTCTTTATTTGCCCCACCAGGTCCACTCTCTAGCCTTCTCCATCTTGTTTGGTGTCTCAAGAGTCTGACTTTTATAGACCGCATTGCCAGGACTCCCTGGTCCTTTTGGTTTTGCCAAAAGCACCAGGAAGAGATCAAGGGGCAAAAGGCGAGAGAGGTTTTTTCTCCCTGCTGTACCATGGATTGACAATGGCTGTCCATTGTTCCCCTCCACCGGTCCTCTTTTACACCTACAAGTTTCACCAGGGTCTGATAACTACTTCTTCCCCTTGTGCCTATTTCCCATGACTATTGGCTATGGATGCCTCATTATCCCTTAAAAGTTCCTCTTAAACTTGGCCACACACTTGTATTAACATTTCTTTAATAATTCCTTTGAGTTTGCTGTTCCCCTGCTACCCAACTGACATACTGATCTCTAAACTTAATTCATAATTATTTGTAGAGCTAGGAAGAAACACAGATTCCCAGAGCCTATCCAAGACCTAATGAATCAGAATCTCTATGCTTGGAGCTAAAGAGCAAATAGCTTCAATAAACAACGTAGGTGATATTGATGCAGCCAACTTGGCAACCATCACCAGATCAGCATGTGGGAAACCCTGCTCTGAGGACCCTTCCATGCCAAACTGAGGCATTTGAAAACAAATGTGTTGCTTCTAGAATACAACCTCAGCCACACTTCCCTCTGATACCAGAGCAATCAGTACACAGGAAAAGTGGATTTTCTGTGGGGACATCAAAAGCCAAGGAAAACAAGTGCATGGTCTAAAGTGAAAGGAGATACTCAGGAGCACATTCAGTAAATGCTCAACTACCCCCTTCACATTTTATTAGATTCTCAATTGAAAATCACTTTTCAACCATTTTACAGGAAATGAAATGCATTTACACGTCCGTCTGGTGCCAAAGTGAACAGAGTGGAAAATGCTGACTAGTTTAGGCCTGCCCAACTTTAGTTTAGAGTGGACGCTGGAGCACCTAGTGCCCTTCAGCTTTGGGGAAATGGGGCCTGTTTATTCCTGAACACCACGATCCTCTGGTAGGACCAGCAGATAAATAGAACCAAGAGCCTAACCTGCTCTGGTCTCATGAGATCTACTCTCCATTCTGAAGCCAAAGGCACCAGGAGATGGGCTAAGCTGACCATCTGTTCTTCTCTCTGATAATATGTAATTAAGTAATTTATTTATTCAGCACTTGAACCCCTTCCTCTCACCTCCCATTAGTCAGGGCTGATTATGCCAGACCCAGCTGTAGGTAACATATTGCGCACTCAGACGAGCTCTGTGCTACAAAGCACTCTGCTAGCCTCCTGGCTATCGCCACCTCTCAGACCTGACCATAGGAGTGACTGCATGAGGCTTGCTGCTCTGCTAGCTTTGCTTTCTTCCTCAATGCTTAGGCACCAATTTCCTGCTGTGCAATAAACCATTTACTGTGCATATTTAATTCATTTGTTCAAAGATGAATTTACCCACATCCTCTGATCTCTTCCACCAGGCCAGCTAGGCAACACCAATGGATTTCTCCCATCTGGTAAATTTTATCTAAAATACAAACAAACACAAATGTACACAGAGCCTGACACACAACTATAGAGCACTGGGATTGATTCCATAAGCCTCCAGCAAAACATACAGCTGAAACTATGATTACATATAGCATATGCAATGTTTGCATATTACATATGATGTTTTACATAGCACATCTGTTTTTGTAGCCTGACCAACAAGTATTTCCTTTTTGCTGATAGTGGCTTTTTTAATATTTCATGGGAGAGTCCTTACTCTACGTCCCTGCATTGTCATTGGGGCTGGCTCACTTCAAGGTTAGGACAGCCCAATGAATGCAAATTCTAGAAATTTTTTTAATAAAGCTCTTTCCACTGATGTCTAAGAAGATGGCAAGGTTGCCTGGGTCACTGGAGGTCATCCTGTCATCCTAGCATTAGCTTACTAAATAAAATCAATTCAAAAAAACTGGAACTAAGATATGGAGAGACCAACTTCTAAGCAACCAAGACACCATCTGAGTACCTGGATCCAGCTGAAGCTACACTTATTCTGGGATTTCTCTGGTATATAAGCCAATAAATTCCTTTCACACAGTTATTTTTTTTAACACTTGCAAACATAAAATTTTTATTAATATACTTTCCTTATTTTAAATGTAATAGGTCACTATGAAACCTCAATAACTTCTCAGAGTTATTGTAAATTCACCTAAACTTAGCACATTATTTTTTTATATAGATTACACAAATGGAAAGTAAGCAAACATAAATGAGGTTGCAAAAGGAACTTAAAAACAAAAACTTCAAAACCATAGATTCTTGGAAATAGGAAAGGGTTAAAAGTTATTTAAGTACAATCTAATGGCTGTTGATATTAGTTCTCTAACACTGACATTACTCAAGAGAGGCTAGAGGACACTTGCCCAAGATATTGTAGAAAGTATTCTTAGAGCAAAGAAGATAGTCTGATGTTCACAAAGCTTGCTGTTATAGGCTGAATAACAGACCTCCAAAGATATCCATGTCTCAATCCCTAGAATCTCTGAATATTACCTTATATGGGAAAAAAATAACGTTGCAGGATATGATTACATTAAGGTTCTTGAGATAGTAAGATTGTCCTGGATTATCCAGGTGGGTCCTAAATGCAATGACAAGTATCCTTATAAGAGGATGTTTTGCCATGCTAACTGTCCCTGTCATAACACACCACAAGTCTATTATTCTGGAATGTGAAGTATCTAGAATGCAATTCCATGTTCTAGTTAGGTCTTATCCTCACAGAATAGAAACTATTACCTCTACTAGTTCAGTCTCAAGTTCCATTAGGCCACTTTAAAAATACATTCTTAAACATGAAAAGTCGCTCAATATCACTAATCATCACAGAAATACAAATGAAATACCACCTTACACCTGTTAGAATGGCTATCCTCAAAACAAGATAGAACAAGTGTTGGCAAGGATGTGGAGAAAAGGGAATCTCTGAACACTGTTGGTGGAAACGTAATTTGGTGCAGCCACTATAGAAAACAATATGAAGATTCCTCAGAAATATTTGAAAATGTAACTACCACGTGATCAAGCAATCTCATTCTAAGTATTTCTCCAAAAGAATTGAAGAGATCTCTGCCCTCCCATGATTAATGCAGCATTATTCACAATAGGCAAGATATAGAAACATCCTAAATATCTATCAATGAATGAATGGATAAAAAGATGGGGTACATATAAAATGGAGTATTAGGGGCACCTGGGTGGCTCAGTGGCTTAAAGCCTCTGCCTTCGGCTCAGGTCATGATCCCAGGGTCCTGGGATCGAGCCCCGCATCGGACTCTCTGCTCTGTGGAGAGCCTGCTTCCTCCTCTCTCTCTCTGCCTGCCTCCCTGCCTACTTGTGATCTCTCTCTCTCTGTCAAATAAACAAATCTTTTTAAAAAATAAAATAATAAAATGGAGTATTATTCACTCATGAGAATGAAGGAAACCCTGCCTTTTGTAACAACGTGGAAGGACATTTTTATGCTAAGTGTAATAAATCACACAGAAAAATATAAATATTATGTATTACTTATATGTGGAATCTAAAAAAGGTAAACTCACAGAAACCGAGACTATAATGGTGGTTACCAGAGGCTGGGTGGTAGGCAATGGGGAGATTTTGGTAAAAAGTATAAACTTCAAGTTATAAGGGGCACCTGGGTGGCTCAGTCATTAAGCGTCTGACTTCAGATCAGGTCATGATCCCTGTTCAGCTTCTACTTCTTCCACTCCCCCTGTTTGTGTTCCCTCTCTCACTGTGTCTCTCATTATCAAATAAATTAAATCTTAAAAAAAAAAACCTTCAAGTTGCAAGAAAGTTCTGAGGATCTAATGTCCATCATAGTGATTATAGTTACTAATACTATATTATATACTTGAAATTTGCCAAGAGAGTAGATCTTAAATGTTCTCACCACAAAAAGACACAGTAATTATGTGATGGGATGGGTGTGTTAGCTAACACTATGGTGGTTGGTGATCATTTTGCAATTTATAAATGTATCAATTTGACATGTATGTACCTTAAATTTACACAATGTTATATGTCAGTTATATCCCAATAAAGCTGGGGGAAAATATGTTCCTTGGCTTAGCAGTGATGTCATGGAAAAAATCACACATACTTTCAAAGTGAGGATAACATTCATGGAGTATACATGAAATAATTCAACAAGAAAAGTTAGTTTTAGGAACTGCAGGCAACAATCGCATATCAAACAACACAAAACCTTCTTCTATAAAACATATCGATATTCTGGTTAAAATATCACAAGTATCCTTTTAAATACATATCTGCACTCAAAAAAGAAATCCTCAGGGGTCAAAAATGGAGATAAAGGAAACTCAGTGATATATTATCATGTTGTCCTGGTTTGGTGATTGGGGAAGGGATTGGTCTGGTTTCAGTTAGCCCAAGGACTTTGATTTTAATAGCTACACCCATAGTACATAAGACCTGGAACCTACGAGATGAGAAGAGTTGGAAATGAGACCCTCATCCTTAATCCAGGATCTTTGGAGCACTGTTTTTTCATTGAAATGGTGTTCTATATGCTCACTGGCATAGAAGAGGAACATGGAGGCTGGTGCAGTTCTAAATTTCAGGCATGAAGGTGGGAGGAACCTCCCCTAAAAATTCTTTTTTTTTTTTTAAAGATTTTTTTTGTTTTTAATTTATTTGACAGACAGAGATTTCAAGTAGGCAGAGAGGCAGGCAGAGAGAGAGAGAGGAGGAAGCAGGCTCCCTGCTGAGCAGAGAACCCGATGCGGGGCTCGATCCCATGGTCCACTGGGACCATGACCTGAGCCGAAGGCAGAGGCTTTAACCCACTGAGCCACCCAGGCACCCCTCCCCTAAAAATTCTTAACCAAAACTCATCTTCCCATGATCTTCAGTTTTATTTTACACTCTCTTTGCAGAGTCCTGCATTCCTAAGGCATGATATTAACATAAAAAGACATCCTGGAGGGGCGCCTGGGTGGCTCAGTGGGTTAAGCCTCTGCCTTCAGCTCGGGTCATGATCTCGGGGTCCTGGGATCGAGCCCCGCATGGAGCTCTCTGCTCAGCAGGGAGCCTGCTTCCTCCTGTCTCTCTGCCTGCCTCTCTGCCTACTTGTGATCTCTCTCTCTCTCTCTGTAAAAAGAAAAAAAAAAAAAAAAAAGACATCCTGGAGCACCTGGCAGGAGAAAATGAGAAACATCTAGATGTAAAAAAACTCAGCCCAAACCACACAGAAACCCCTTAGATAAAGCCTCCACTGAGGATATACATGCAAGACAAAATTATAAAGCTGAATAGGAAAATTTTAGTATTCATGTTAAATCAGGTGATAGATGGAAGGAAGACCTCCAAGAATTTCACATAAAAGATTTAAGATAGATGGATAGATAGATGATAGATAGATAGATATGCTTAAAATGATTAAATAGGCACTGTATTGAAAGCATGCATTTAGTTCTGGTTCTTCCCAAAGCCCTACTAAGATGATAGTAAACCTTTTACCTCCCTAAGGCATAAACTCACAGGTGTAAAAAGGAAAAAAAAAAAAAAGAGAGAGAACAAAAACAGAAAAAAAGGGCGCCTGGGTGGCTCAGTGGGTTAAGCCTCTGCCTTTGGCTCAGGTCATGATCTCAGGGTCCTGGGATCGAGTCCCGCGTCGGGCTCCCTGCTCGGCAGGGAGCCTGCTTCCTCCTCTCTCTCTCTGCCTGCCTCTCTGCCTACTTGTGATCTCTCTCTGTCAAATAAATAAAAAAAATTTAAAAATCTTTAAAAAAAAAAGAAAAAAATGTGAATGATAAAAAGCTAATGGACTAGTGATAACTTATGAGCAGACAAGAGAAAGCTAGTAAAATAAATTCTCAAATAATGAGAAAAGCCAAGAAGTACCCAATTTACCCCACAGATGACAGCCACACAGTCAACAAGCCCCACCCATATGATCAGAATGTTCACAACCCCACGGGTACGTAGAAGCAGATAACCCAAGGATGAGCTATTTGAGAAAGAGGATGTAGAAGTCAGACTATACCTGAATTCCAACTCTGTAATTTTATACTATGTAACTTTAAGGCAAGTTATTTACTTCTGTATAGCCCAGCTTCTCATCTGTAAAATCAAAGAAATGATAGTAGTCACCTGTGATATTTAACGTGAGAAGAATGATATGTTAATATATATTAAATAAGTTAATACATATAATCCTCTAGAAGAGTGATGACCACATAGTAGATGCTCAATAAATGTTTGCTACTAAAGTTGCCATTGTTGTCAACTATGTCTAACATAGAAGAGAGGACAAAACGAAGAAGTTAAACCAAGTTGGAAGAAACAGAGATAATATAGGGCAAAAATTTTTTTAACTTTTAATAATATCTTCAGAGAGAGAAAATATCCCAGCTATTATGTCCAAGAAACGAGAGCAGACACTTACTTAAAAAATAATAATAATAATAATAGAGAATAAATTTTGCCAAAAAAAAAAAATGGGAAATAGACTTCAAGAAATCTCTGAAGGTACTTCTGTAATGGTGGAAAAAGGATACCTGATAATCCACTCCCCCATAAAAATTAATGCAATACTAGCAAAAATTGTCCAAATGAACTTATTCTGAACTTTGGAAATTAACCAATGACATAGAACTATTTGACCAGTGTTTATCCAGAAAAAACACCTGAGTTTAATAGGATAATGAGGTTTGTGGTATTCTAACTTGGCCTATTCCCAACACTCTACCTAGTTCTGGAATAGCTTTGAAAACCAGTAGTCTAACAAAGATAGTAGCCTTAGGGAGTTCATAATGGTATACTAGGAAATACCTAATTAAAACAAAGCAAAACAGTAGTGGAGTAATAGGGAAACAAAAAGATAAAAGACATAATAGATATAAATAGCAAACTTGTAGACATAAATCACTTGGCAGGGATTGCATTAAATGTAATTGTATTAAACACTCCAATCAAAAGTTAGAGACTGACAGATGAAGAGATACAAGAGATACACTTCAGAGTCAAAGACTCAAATAGGTGGAAAGTAAGAGGACAGTAAAAGATATACCAGGCAAAGAGTAACCAAAAGAAGTTAGAGTGATACTCACATCAAATAAAACAAAACTTGGGACAAAATTGTTAATAAAGTGAGAGACATTTTATAATGATAAAAAATAAATCTATCAAGAAGACATGATTATAAACATATCAACTAACAAAACCCCAAAATAAATGTAATCAAAACTGACATAATTAAAGTGAAAAATACACAATTCAACAAAAATACTTGCAGACTTGAAAACCTCACCTTTAATACTGGATAGGATAACTAAACAAAATATCAACAAGAAAACAGAAGAGGTGAACAACACTATAAATCAGCTAGACCTCCCAGAGATCTATAGAACTCTCCACCAACAAGAGAAAAATATAATTATTGAGGGCACATGGAACACTCTCCAGGATATTCCAGGTGTTAGGCCATAAAACAAGTTTCAGTGTATGTATAAGGATTTAAATCATACAAAATATGTTCTCCAGGCACAATGAAATGTAATTAGAAATCAATAACAGAAGGACATTAGAGAAATTCACAAATATGTGGAACTCATACAATAAAGTCCTAAATAACAAATGGGTCAAGAGAAATCACAAGAAAAATTAGAAAATATATTAAAATGAATGAAAACAAAACCACAACATACTAAAATTTATGGGATGAAGCCAAAATATTCTTAAGAAGGAAATTTATAACTGTAAAAACCTAGACTAAATTGGAAGAAAGATCTTAAGTCAGTTTCTTAAGGAAACTTAAGGAAAGTTTCTTAAAACTTTCCACTTTAAGAAACTAGAAAATAAAAGAGCAAACTAAACCCAAAGTAGTCATAAAAGAAGAGAAGGGAAGGGAAGAGTAAAGAAGAGACCTCTCAGAAAATCAGAACATAAAGATGCAAAAACTGAAAAAAGGAAATTAAAGATAATAACATTAGAGATATAGTCCAGGAGATCCAACATCATAAAATGAATTAGAGAGTGAAGGAAATAGGTATAAATGAACCATCCAAACAAGGACCTATATTATTATTATTATTATTATTATTATTATTATTATTATTCATGAAAATCCCCATAATGGAAGGATATAAGCTCCAAATTTATTTTTTTAAAGAGGTATGGTATGTGAATCTTTTTTTAATATTGTATTTATTTACCTAGACAGAGCAAGTGAGAGACAGAGAACATGGGCAGGGGGAGGAAAAGATGAAGAGGAAGAAGCAGACTTCCCCCCCTCCCCCCAAGCAGGGAGCCGGACCCCAGTACCCTGAGATCATGACCTGAGGCAAAGGCAGACGCTTAACTGACTGAGCCACCCAGTTGCCCCATAAGCTCCAAATTTAAAAGGCACATTAAGCTACCAGCAAAGTGGATGAAAATGTGAAATTTCAGAACAGTAGAAAAAATACATCATAGCATAATTCATGACTTGATTGTGAATAGTGTTTATAGAGCCATAATAATATAGGCATTGACTATAGGAATACCAATCTAACAAATTTCAATTAATTCTACTGAAAAAAACAGGGAAATGGGAAGATTTTGTTTTGTGGTAGGGATCAAGCATGAAACAGAGCTAAATCCTTTCTTATTTGAAATTGCATAGATAACACTTAAAATTTAAAAATCAACAAAGTGCGGTGAAAGCATGTTATGTAGAAGCATGCTGTTGAATTCAAAAATAAGTTCAAATAATTAAAGTAGTTTCTCAGGCAGAGCAAAACAAGGAGAGAAGAAAAGAAGGAAGCAGGACAGAGTAAAAGAACACCCCCCACTTTAAAAGGGCAGGACATTTTGAAAAATCCAGGGACAAGAAATATCCTTGCAGTAGGAAAGTCAACATATCTACAATGAAAGATGAGGCATGATCATTGAAGAACAGACATTTAAGCCTTAGCAATATCCTAGAAGACATTCTTTTTTTTCTACATAGAAATCATGGAGGCTCATTAAATCTATCTTTCCAAGGGAGCGCCAAATGAGGACATTTAGAGACATTCAAACATTGACAGTGAGGGGGCTTTACCTCCCTACATCACATCCTCAAATAGCTGCTTGGAACAAAATTTTTAAAACAATAAAAATTCAGCTAAGCTCTGTGCAGATGCAAACTTCAAGAGATGCAGCAGAAAGATAGAGTTTTCTGTAATTATCATAACACTTATGTCAAAAGAGAGACTAGACTACCCTGGCCACTGACAAAGACAACACAGGCTGGTGACCTGGATCAGGATAACAATAGATAGGGCCAAGAGGAAGAACAAGAGACTACTCTAGCTTCTTCTGACAAAGGGCATGATCTACATAATGGGCAACTAGCAATTAACACCAAAGCTATATGTGGTTACATATGTATGTTATTTGTAACTTCTTGTGGGAGAGTGCATATATTTGCATAAGATACTTAGAAATTGTGGATAGTTGAGTATGCAGCATCAGCTCACAGCTCAATAAATGCTTTTGCTCTTTTCATGAAGTTCTAGATTAGAACTTCTTATCATCTGGAATAAAATAGTAACCGTATTCATTCACTAGCTGGGCTCCACACTGAATAGTAGATTGGTAACTACTTCTTAACAAGTATTACCCATAAACATTTTACATACCAACAGAAGAGTGAACTATTAATGATAGCTCTCTAAATTTTTCTTGACAGGCAGTATTTTACTTCATTTCAGATTATAATACATACTTGGGGAAAAAGAGCTGCTACTCTTTCAAACTATTCTTTAACACAATAGCTAGAAACCTTCCCTAAATTTGGCCCAAGACCTATATTTACTTTTTTGAGTGTTACTATTAAATTAGGTGCCAAAATATAAAACTTGGAAGATTTTGCAATTCCCTCCCCAAAAAATCCAAATTTATGGATTCTCTGATTCTAAAAATGTTGTTTAACAGTTAGCTAGAGGTAAGTAGAGGCTGCCCCCTTCTTTACTTCACCCCCCACCCCAGCATCCTCCCTAGTCTACCTGGCCCATGGGCATCTAAGATTGGGAGCTTGGCTCTAACTGTAGGTACAGCCCATTCTCATGAAATCAGCTTTAGGCCGGACGGATCTGGTTTAGAACCAGAGGTCTAGCTGACTCTACTGATGATGGGCAATTCACTTACTATTTTAAGCCTCAGTTAGTCCATTTTTGGAAAAATGGGAATAATTTTGTCTTTCTCATAGAACTACTGTGAGGATTAACAGGAAAATTCCAAGTATTTCAAATGGTTGACAAATTTATTGAGTGATAGTTTTTCCCCTCTAACTGAACTCTTAACCAATTCAAACACATTCATCATCTTCAATGTTTTGGCACACTTCTGAGTGACTTTACACGCAAGTGAATACACAAGGAGTGGTTGAGGGTAAAAAGCTATGGATGACCCTTGCCTTCAAGAACCATGTAAGCTAGCAGAGAAGGTAAAACCTAAGAGCAAAATGAGGTGGAACATGATACCACCATACACCTATTTAACAATGGCCAAAATCCAAGACACTAACAACACCAAATGCTGACAAGATTGTGAATCAATTGGAACTCTCATTTGTTGCTGGTGGGAATGTAAAATGGTACAGCCACTTTGGAAGATAGTTGGTGGTTTCTTACAAAACTAAACACCATTCAGCAATTGCTCTCCTTGGTACTTACCCAAAGGAATTGAAACTTATGTCCACACAAACACCTACACATGAATGGTTATAGAAACTTTATTCATAATTGCCAAGACTTGCAAGCAACCAAGATGTGCCTCAGTGGGTTAAAGGATAAACTATGATATACTGAGGCAATGGGGTATTACACAGTGGCAAAAAAAGAAATGAGCTATCAAGCCATGAGAAAACACGGAGGTACCTTAAGTTCATATTACTAAGTGAAAGAAGCCAGTCTGAAAATGATACATACTCTATAATTCTAACTGTATGACATTCTGGAAAAGGCAAACCTACATACATAGTAAAAAGATCAGCAGTTGTCAGGCTTAAGGTGGGCATGGAGGAATGAATAGATAGAACACAGATTCTTAGGGCAGTGAAAATATTCTGCGTGATACCATAATGAACATGTCACTGTACATTTGTCCAAACCCATAGAATGATACAACATCAAGAGTGAATCCCAAGGTAAACTATGGGCTTTGGGCAGCTATGATGTGTCAATCAATTAGGTTCATCAATTATAACAAATGTAGCAACTCACGGGAAATGCTGATAATTAGGAGGCTATGCAGGTTTGGGGAAGGAGGTATATGGGAAACTTCTGTATCTTCCCCCTCTGTTTTGCAGTAAACCTTAACTGCCCTAAAAAAAAAAAAAAAAGTCAATTAAAAAAAAAACAATAAAGGTGACAAGCAGGAGGGAAAATAAAAGGATAGAACATGATGAATGCAGAAGTAAAAACAAAATGAAATGACTCTACTGAGATCACATGTGATTAAACAAGTGTAACTGTATTTTGTACAAATCTTGGTGGTACCTTTCCTTGTGTTACCACCTTCCTCACCCTCACTTCCATCTCTGCCAGTATAGTGCAGAGAGGGGGTGGAGAATAAAGTCAAGGCTTCCCTTAAAACACTGAAAAATCACCAGTCTTCACAGATTCACTCGCTATATATCCAGCCATGTTCTCTACAAAGAGAAACAGCAGCTATTGCTGCTGTTTTTAAGATAGGATGTCATACCTAGCTGTGAGCTGTGGAATAACATTTAGAAGACTCTACTTTAGATCTGAGTACACATGGGGGGAAGGAGAAGGAGGCCAATTTTTAAGAACAATCTTACTTGTCTGATGGGACTCACACTTCATCTCAAACACAAATGTGCTATTAAGTGAATCTAAAATAACTGATACAAATCTCTCCACTGAGCCAGTGGGAAATTCCAACCTTTATAAGTTGGGAAGTGCTAAAACAGCAACCTTTTAGAAAAGAGTATCTATCTTTTTGAGCTGTTTCTGGGGAATTGCATACAAAGCATTCTGAAAACAAAAATACTTTCCTATTTTTCCAAGATCTGTTTGCCAGCTTGATACGAGGCTGCCCAGGACAGATATTGTCATGGTTCAAAGTGTTTTCAGAATTATATTCGTAGTTTAAATGTTTTCCAATATGGTATCTGAACATCAAAACCAAAACAGCTCTCAAGGAAATGAGGGGGAAAAGATGCATTCCTTAATTCTTTAGTTCCTATAAGATGTCTAAAGGAATTTATTTTCTCTACCAACATTCCTATCACTTAATAACTTGACAGAACTTTCTGAAAAATGTCTTTAGAAATTTTACATTTAGAAGAATGAGACACAACATTTTGATTGACTATAGTAAGCCACAAAGTGACATATTCTGATTGATTTTATACAGAAAAGAAAAACCATATGCTAAATGTTTCTGTCTTCTTATGGATGGAAAGAGTAGTTATTGGTCAGGTCCCAGGACTTTTAGAAATGGTTAAGCACCCAAGCTTCATTTTCTAGTTAAATCTTTGAGCCATTTGTCTGATTTTAATTCAGTTTTGTAAAACGATATTCTGGTGGCAACTAACTTAGAATAAGAAGCCAATGACAAAATTTAAACTTTATTGGGTTTATATTTTGTCATGACTGTCAAAAGATAACATTTAGAAGACTGTACTTTAGATCTGAATATACATGGGGGGAGGGAGAATTAAGAACATTTGGTGAAGGGGCACCTGGGTGGCTCAGTGGGTTAAGCCTCTGCCTTCAGCTCAGGTCATGATCTCAGGGTCCTGGGATTGAGCCCCACATTGCGCTCTCTGCTCAGCGGGGAGCCTGCTTCCTCCTCTCTCTGCCTGCCTCTTTGCCTACTTGTGGTCTCTGTCTGTCAAATAAATTTAAAAAAAAAATCTTTTAAAAAAAAGAAAGAAAGAAAGCCTTCTCTGTCTCCCACCCTCACCCCCCACCCCCCGTGTGCATTCTCACACAGAGGGAAGACCATGTGAGGACACAGTGAGAAGGCAGTCCCCTGAAAGCCAGGAAGACAGTCTCTCCCAGCATCTGATCATGCTGGCACCCTGATCTCAGACTTCTACCTAGCCTATGGTATTTTGCTATGGCAAATTCCTAACACAGAGTCCCAGAAGAAAGTATCATGCTCCTACATCCTTTAGAGACATCTTTTGTGATATGCGTGCCTGACCCACATCCCTACTGCTGACAAGTGACTCCTCCACCCACAGAGTATTGATGGGACGCACTTCCCTGTTCATAACTGACTGGTCTACAGGTAGACACCTCGTGACCCGCGCTGCTCTGAGCCACACTGGAGCTTGAGGCAAAAGGAAAAAATCAGTAATAGCGATCCTGTCTACACTTACAATTTCAGAATTTGTTTACCATGGAATTTTTGTATGAATTTTTTTTTTGTTAGAACATTTGCATTGAAATACTATTATCCGGATTATTGATATTTTTAGGCATTGCCTTAAATTTTGCACCTGAGACTCTTTCCCCTCACCTTAGTCTTATCCCTGCTGAAAAATTTAGGGGACCCCTGAATTTGGGAAATGGTCTAAGAAAGACTGGCAAGGGTTCTTAAACTGGTAGCCTTAAAACTACATTTGACCATAGCACTCTATGGCTAGGTTTAGTTTTGCCATTAATAATGTTTATTAGTTTGCCTTAATAATGTTTACTTTCAATGTTTCTATGCCAGAAATGCATTCTGCATATTGGCACTCCCTCACTTACTGTTAATCAAAATGAGGCCCAGCTCCTGAAGGCCTTTGGGCCGAACTCTGGCTAGTGAGTGGGAATGGTCACCGGGATTGAGAATGTGCAGTCTGGGACCCACCAATGCCACCGTATTCTGCACAAGGGCAAAGAGGCAGAAAAAAAGCCAACTGTAGAAAGAAAAATGAAGCAGATGTGCAGAGAGGAGCAAAAAAGAGACCTCTAAGAGAGACTGGAGTGTAAGCTTGACTGTGCTGACTTTGAACTTCCTACTCCCATCACCCATGGGCAGCTCTAATTCTACCTTTAGTCTGAACCAAAAACCCAAGTCCCCTCTCAGTCCCCCACCGCTCCCGCCTCCTTCCTTCATGATGGCTCCTGGGTCCGTGGGAGCTACCAATCCAAATCAAGTCTCCTAATGAGGAGAAAGCATTTTCCTTTCTTACCTACCACATATTTACTGTGAAATGAGTAAATAACCAATTCACCAAGCAAATTCTGACCTGCACAGAGTCCCCAACCTGTAAAAACAACAGCCATTTGAGAGAGGAATGATTCTCCACTCCAAGTCTTTGTTGTGCAGTTCATAACCCCATTTGCACAGTGAATATAGTTAACGCTGAAAAACTGGCAAGCACGGAGAGGCTGGATGATGACAGCCTCCAGGAGCTATAAAGAAGGCTGCCCAGGCTCCCGCTGTGAATTACTGTTGTTATAATTATTCAGAATCAATTTTAATCAGGAAACAACACACCCATTTAAATAAAATGAAAATAAAAGCACCAGGAAGAAAACCAAAGTTTGATTCCAAGCAAAACTGAAGACTTCAGCCTCTACAAAGAAAACCTAATTCTGCCAAAATTTCGTACATTTTACATTTAATTTTGCTCTGATTTAAGACTGAATCTCCTGGGTACCAATGGATGTAAAACACTGTTAACTCTGTGGAGGCAATTGTTAGTTTTTATAATAAAAAATGCATACTGCTTATACCATTATTGCTTAGGAAATTAGGGAACAGAGCTTCTAATACCCTGAGCGTGGAATACTGTAGCAAACCACTTAACTTGCAATAATAGAGTATTGACTAGGTACAGTGATCTGTGAGACATGGCCACAGTCAGATTAAGCTACTATCACACAGGGCTCAATAGAGCTTCTCCTAGAATACATTTATTCCACCTTAGCCAAAGAATTCCCAACAAATTAGCTATGAAAAAGCTTTCCAAATGGCTTTTCCTATAAACTATATATCATGTTCCCTTTTTCACTTTGTTTTCAAATACTTAATTTAAACACTGACTTCTTTTCCCCTCCTACCTATGAAATCTTTCAGACTTTGTAATTCTAAGCCCTTGACTTAAACGATATCTGAATCAAGGGGAGGTGTTTCTAAGGCTAATTTCATGTTTACCAAAGAAAATCACCATACAAAATGCATGGGTTAGCAGTTGCAGGTCTTGAAAGTATGAAAGAATAAGTTTAAGAGCTTTACGAGCCTTTCACATGAACTACACTAGCCCAGTGGTGTCAGAACACACACGTGCACAAGGTCTTTCTGAATACAGGCTGCAATCTATACCCCTCTCCCTCTCCGTCTCTTTTCTCCTCTCCCCCTTTCCACCTCTCCTTTCTTCCCTCTCCTTCTCACACACACATCACATAGAGTCACTCACTGACACACAGACTTTTTCTTATTCTCCAGTTAGTCGGCTGAAGCGATCTAGCATATTATACAGTGACAGGATATGGTAAGATATCTTCCGGTCCCTGTCGCTACTTTTTAATGGACACTGGAACATTTAATCTGACGTCTCTCCTTTGCATTCCAATGCTGAAACCTATTAGTGCTGTGGGCAGATCCTAAGCACCTGTGCCAGATGAGTTTAGGTAACAAGAAAAGAGATATCTCCCTGGAAAATGTGTCCAAGTTACAGGTCACAGGAGGAAAAGCGTCAGTGGATATAACTTAGGAAACAAAAACAGGCTGCTGGGTGGCTTAGCCCATTATGCGTCTGCCTTTGGCTCAGGTCATGATCCCACCTGGGATTGAGCCCCATGTCCGGCTCCCTGCTCAGTGGAGAGCCTCCTTCTCCCTCTGGTCCTCCTCCTGCTCATGCTCTCTCACTTGCTCACTCTCTCAAATAAATAAATAAAATCTTAAAAAAAAAAGGGGGGGAGGGACAAAAAACTAACATGCCCCCAAAACATTTCTCTTGCTTTGTTCCTTTGACTTCAGGCATTATCTACCTTCAAAAATTATAAAAATGTGAATCTTTGGAACGTATTATTGGGGGAGAACTCTTCATGAGTCTCTTACATTCCTGTCCTGAAAAGAGGCACTGACAGTTTTTTCCCTAGACTATCTTCTCATGGATGTTTGAATAGCAAACAGCCTTGGAAGGTGAACTCAGTTTTCCTCTGGGTCAGAGAACATATTTGTTTCCTGACCACTTTAAGAAAGAATGTCTCCCTCTAAGGCAAAGGTTAGTCAGGTTTCCCAACAGCCCTTTTAAAGAATTGGGGTTTCCTAAGCTTGGCATTCATCAACTGTGACATAAACCCAGTGCAAGGATAACATTTCCCTAAGCCATCCTCTGCATCATCCTCCTGGATGTGGGTTCTCCAGGAACCAATAAGATCCTGGTCCTCTGCCTGCTGAGCTATAAATAATAAAGTTTTTTGTCTCCACCCAAAAGTCTCACATTTTCAGTTAACATCTGTGAAACTGTGATGGGCTGACTTATTACTTTGTCAAAAGTGTCAAACTTCAGACCATCACAGTTCTTTGTGAATTAACATGTCACTTGAGTATAACCAACTCTACCCTCACAAGAGTAACAAATTGCTTGACTCCTAAATTTTAATGGGTCTAAGGTGCTTAAAATACTCCCCAAACACTGTCACCACCAAGGAAATGCCTCACACGTGTCCATGAACCAATCTGTCAACTGCAGCACTTACACAGAATTGCCATGTTCTCCCTCTCTGTGCCAAGGTGTTTTGGGCTTCCCTTCATTGACTGCTGCCACATCCACCCTGTGAGTGGCCATGTCCATGCAAGGGCACATCTCCAGAGAATTCTCCAAGATGCCAATTCCAAAGGTGCCACAACAGTGCTTAGAGACTTTCCTCTCTTCTATTCTGTGCCATACTCTGACATGTAGGCATGAAGTATCACTGCTGGGCATGGAATCCCTGAAGCCTCTCATTAAGAAGAAAAAAAATTACAGCAACTTCTGACCATTGACCCATTAACCACTGAACTCAAACACATTCCGTTGTATAAGGCAGAAAAACAAAAGAACACCCTCATCATTTTGCCTCTCCTCCTCTGTGTAACCTTTATTATAGCCAAACTCCTCCCTTCAATCAAACTAACAATCCAATGTTCTTAAATCAAAGGGTAAAGACAGATTCTGGGCAAGTATCTAAACCCTCCATTCATCCTATTAATAGTCCTATTAAAAACCCATTTAGTTCATAAAAATATCTGCCAACCATGGAGCAGAGAATTATACCATTGAAAATGAGGGTGCCTGGCTGGCTCAGTTAGTAGAATTTGTGACTCTTGATCTCAGGGTCATGAGTTCAAGCACCACATTCGGAGTGGAACCTACTGAAAAAAAAAAATTAAGAAAAAGGAAATGGAACATGAGTTGGATAACACTGTAAAAGAAAGCAGAAAGGGGTAGAAAAGGACAAAAAGAAATGGTCCAGACTATAGATACATGGAAAGAATGCACCTATGCATTGAATGAGCTCCTGGCAGAAAGGACAACATTGTCAAGGTCATCTTCAGCCTTGAGCACCTATCTAGGGCAATAGTTTTTTGCACATGTACCCAACCTTTGAAACTGATCATGCTTTTATTTAAGTGGTGATGCTCATTTGTATATTCAAATATGCTAACCAGTGAATATGAAAAGCAGTACATGTGAAACATAGGTGGAATAGACTAATTGCTCAACATGAAGCTAACCCAAACCTAGGTTTTGTTATCTCTTGTTTTCTGTCTTCATCCTTAGGAAAAGAAGAAAATGTAGACTCTTGAGGAAATAAGAGAACCATCTGGATCAGAACGCCTCCCAACCTTAACATTCAGTTCTGCCATCCAAACAAGGATTTAGAAGCACTTTTCCTAAATCAGTAATTGAGTGGTGCCTACCAATTTCTCCCAGAACTTGGCTTTTCTTAACAAGCCATTCTCCTACCTTTGTCCCTTTTGTTTTTTCCAAAGAGAATAAGAGAAACTGGATGAATGTACACAATCACCAGGCTATCATGGGGGTAAAAGGTGTGTAATGAAGCATAAAAAATAAAAAATAAAATACGGCTCAAGTCATGGGGTTTTCTGAGAAAAATCCACAAATAAAAAAACACCATCTAGAAAGCTGACAGTTTTATAAATTGATCCATAAGACAGTAATGCTCAATTTTTTTTACTAGCCTAGAAATTGTTTAGTTTTGACAGAAATGACCCAAGTAGCAAGGACTATATTTCTACAAAGACAGTGATAAATATGGAAAAGCTAGCCAGGATTAATTTTTACCAAAAAAAATCAAAGGAACCAAGTTACTTCCAGGGAATGAACTGACATCTAACACAACTTAACAGTGATTTCTTGACGGAGATTTCTCAGGAAGGAGGTACCATCACCTAGACTTCTGGATCTTTCCACTATCCTGGTCCATTTCCGTTAACTCCCAGTTTGAGCCTAGAGCAGTTACTGAAACAATGTTCAGAATATATGCTCTTTGAGAAGATCTAAGAATATGAAAATTTCCTGAATCTTAATCCTGAAAGAGGAGTTTTGAGAAAAATCTCTCACCCTGATAAAACAGATTCTCCCAAGGCTGAATCTTCTTCCTAGGAGTAAGTTAAATGACTACGGAAATGCTGAATACTCTGCAGGATTATGTATCATGAAGTCAACAGCACAGTTTGGAGGAGGCCAGTCTCAGATTCAAACCCCAGCTCTGCCGTTACTGCCCAGGTGGGCTTGGGAAAATTGTAAGATAGCCCTAAAGCCTACTTTTGCTATCTCCAAAAGTATGAATAATAATATTACCAAACATGTTCTCCATGAAATAAAACTGGGATGATCAACCATAATATATGAACTAGAACTTAGCTATATGGCAGAATTGCCACAGGTCTCAAACAACTTTAAGACCAGCAGAAAGACCACCAGTGTGGAATAACAGCTACTTTGTGACGAGATACAAAAATCCTTGCAGAAGAAAAAAAGGCGTTAAAGAAGAAAACAATTATTCACAACTACTCCTTCTGGATCTGTTATACTTCTCCAATCTCTAGAAGCTGTTGAGGCTTCAACTCCTACAAACAGGAGCTGACAGGTGATGAAAACAGGCTCAAAGCAGCAGCTGCGGGTCATGTAATCAGCACCGGCTGAGAAGCCCTAAAACCTTGCCCTGTCTCCCTGATGATCGGCTGTGGTCTGGGGCACCCATTTAACCTCCCTGAGACCCTGAATCCTCAATTGCAAAATCAGAGATTGAATGGCATAGGTTCTAGAAGGTACATTGGAGCTGATGAAAAACATTTTCAATTTCCACAATTCTACTAAATTAAACACACAGGTGATCCAAAAAAGATTGCAAGTCAGGTTACTTTTCCCCCAGAGAAATCGAGCTTGCGTTGCAGAGAGCTCATGCCTTGTTTGGTAATGAGCATCCAGATTCACTGGGCTGGGCATCCAGGTGACCCACGTTTCTGTATAAATGCTTCTGCCGGTGCCAAGGGCTGCATGCAGCCTGGAACTAGAAAGGAAGAGATTAAACTGAAGGCACAAACACCTGCCTCAAAGCCTATAGGGAGCTCTAACCATCCTGACAGGCCAGTTGTGGTAATTGTCCTGTCTTATCCAATAAACCAGCTATTCAACCACTGAAAGGTTGATGCCTCCTGTCAGTTGACCATAATTCCAATCACCTCCATTGCACATATATGTTTTATTTGCATCACACCTGTGCCATCACAGAACAGGAGAGACCAATTAAACTATGATTAGCACATATGCCACCTAAATCTGACAAAGGGCTGTTCCCAATGAAATCAAAGAACTGTGTTAGGGAAAGCCAGATGATCACTTAGGTGTGAGAGGGTAGTACCAATGACATTGAGAATATGACACATACAGAAATAAATCTAAAAGAAATCAGACTTGTTGGTTATGTTTTCTATTTTAGTTGTATTTTTTCCATTTTCTATTTCAGTTATATTAGTTCTATATGTTATTCTATTTAGTTATATTTTCTAGTTATGATTGCTATTGATATTGATGAAGAACTTTGATGGCACATGTTCAGACAAAGGAGAACATTTCATTTTTTAAAATCTTTGTTAGTAAAGTGGCAAAGGAAGAGGATCATATAGTTTCACTTATATATCAAGTGACGGGTCATCTGGATATTAGCTTCTAGATACAACATCATCTGGACCACCAAAGGCAAAACACAAATATAGGTCTTTACCCTGACTGATAAATTGTCCCAACTCGCCTCCCCAGCTGTGTTAGTTAGGGCAATGCTACTTGCTCTTAAAAATACAACCCTTACATCCAGTAAAAGTGTTCCTGCTGAGTAAGACACTCTCCTCCATGTGGAGATTTAGAGAACCAGGGTCTTTTTATCTTGTGACTCCATCAACTTCTAGGCCTCTGGAGTCTTCTGTATCCAGGCAGACAGAGGCAAGGAGATTAAAAGAGCTACTGACATCTTAAAACTCTGGCTCAGGCAATAATATTTCTGCTCCATTGCCTAAATAGTAACACGGCCACAACTTCATGCAAGGAGGACCAGGAAATGTAATCCCCTAGGCGGGAAATTTACTCCCAAGGTTGATCCTGTACCATGCAAAGCACAGAACTAAATTTTGGTGAAGAGCCCTTCTCTCCTATAATCACAAATTCTCTTACGTAAATGGTTCTATTTAAGAGCTGTTTTTAAAGTTAACAAAACCAAAAGACAACTGACAGAATGGGAGAAGATATTTGCAAACGACATATCAGATAAAGGGCTAGTATCCAAAATCTATAAGGAACTTAGCAAACTCAACACCCAAAGAACAAACAATCCAATCAAGAAATGGGCAGAGGACATCAACAGACATTTCTTCAAAGAAGACATCCAGATGGCCAACAGACACATGAAAAAGTGCTCCACATCACTCGGCATTTGATACAAATCAAAACCACAATGAGATATCACCTCACACCAGTCAGAATGACTAAAATGAACAAGTCAGGAAATGACAGATGCTGGCGAGGAAGCAGAGAAAGGGGAACCCTCCTCCACTGTTGGTGGGAATGCAAGCTGGTGCAACCACTCTGGAAAACAGCATGGAGGTTCCTCAAAATGTTGAAAATAGAACTACCCTATGACCCAGCAATTGCACTACTGGGTATTTACTCTAAAGATACAAACGTAGGGATCCGAAGGGGCACATGCACCCGAATGTTTATAGCAGCAATGTCTACAATAGCCAAACTATGGAAAGAACCTAGATGTCCATCAACAGATGAATGGATCAAGAAGATGTGGTATATATACACAATGGAATACTATGCAGCCATCAAAAGAAATGAAATCTTGCCATTTGCGACAATGTGGATGGAGCTAGAGGGTATCATGCTTAGTGAAATGTCAATCGGAGAAAGACAACGATCATATGAGCTCCCTGATATGAGGACATGGAGATACAACATGGGGGGTTAGGGGATAGGAGAAGAATAAATGAAACAAGATGGGATTGGGAGGGAGACAAACTATAAGTGACTCTTAATCTCACAAAACAAACTGGGGGTTGCTGGGGGGAGATGGGGTTGGGAGAGGTGGAGGGGGGTTATGGACATTGGGGAGGGTATGTGCTATGGTGAGTGCTGTGAAGTGTGTGAACCTGGAGATTTACAGACCTGTAGCCCTGGGGATAAAAATACATTATATGTTTATTAAAAAATAAGAAATAAATAAAAAAATTTTTTTAAAAGAGCTGTTTTTAGATCCCCATTATTTCAGCTTATACTTTATCATTAACTAGAAGTGCTACATCATATCTTCCTGCTTCCTCATCATCACTTATTTTATGTAGTATCATGCTGAGTGTGTTTTTTCAAGATATTGGAGTTTATCCAACCAGATAATAAAGACACCTGACAGGTGTACCATTAGGTCCAGATGTTACTACTAGGAGCATGCCTTTCTCATGAGGAAAGAGAAACTACTGATTTGTCTTCACTTTTGGTTACTCTAGCTTTATATGGTATGGTGACAGACTGGTTAAAGTGTCTAACTTTGCCTCAGGAACTTAGATCATCACGTGGGTCCAAACCAACTCTGTCATCAACATCAAGGGGTGGTTCACTCTCAGCCAAACTCAGGGTTATAACTCATGGCTATGTTAACTGTGGGGGGTGGGTGGGGGAAGTGCAGATGATACTCAGAGACTGTGGTCCAAGATGATAGATGGCATGTGAAAGAAGAAAGAGATGGATTGAGAATGCCTTACTCAGCATATCACTTAAAATCTCAAACTCCTGGGGTACCTGGGTGACTCAGTGGGATGAGCATCTGACTCTTGATTTCAGCTCAGGTCATGATCTCAGGGTCTTGAGATCAAGTTCCAGGTCAGGCTCTGAGTTTGGTACAAAATCTCCTTGTCCCTCTCCCTCTGCTCCTCATCTTCCACCTCATGTTCTCACTTTCTCCCTTTCTCTCTCTCTCTCTCTTTCAAATAAATAAATAAAATCTAAAAAAAAAAAAAAAAAGTCAAACACCTGCTTGGCTTACATATCTTATTCAAAGTCTATCTTTTGTATCACCTTGATGAGTGATGGAGCACCCAGCGATGGCTAGACTTTAAGGGAAAAAGACCACAGACTGATAAATGTAAAAACAAATACCAGGGGTGCCTGGGTGGCTCAATGGGTTGGGCCTCTGCCTTTGACTCAGGTCATGATTTCAGGGTCCTGGGATCGAGCCCCGCATCAGGCTTTCTGCTTAGCGGGAAGCCTGCATTCCCCCCCGCCTCTGCCTGCTTCTCTGCCTACTTGTGATCTCTCTCTCTCTCTCTCTCTCTCTGTCAAATAAATAAAATAAAATAACTTTAAAAAATCTATAAAAAAAAAATCCCAAACCTCGTCATTCATAGGCACAGCACTGAAGGACGCAAGAGAATGTACACAGCCTAGGTGCTAAGAACCACCACTCCCCAGTTTATTAACACATTGTAATGGCAGTGTCCCTTTTGACCCTGAGTATAGCTAAGATCACCACCATGATGCGTCTCGTGAACAGCACACTGAAGTAGCTTATGTCACAGTGAAGCAGGGAAGCAGGGGAAAAGCAGGGAAGATGAGACCATGTGACATTCAGCAGAGAGGGGGAAAGTCAGATCCTGCAATCATAAGTTATCACAATTTAAAAAAAAAAGATTTTTAAAGGAGTATTCTGATAACATTTGTTTTTATGAAGTCATAATATTTGTGCCATAAAGGACAGACTCTGAGCTGCAGATTTTGTCCAGGGTAGTAAATCATTAAGGATCTCTGAGCTTAGATTTTTAACTTCTAAAATGCATAATGTAAAGTTCTGTTGATTATAGAGAATCTGACTTTCTAGTCAGCATCCACCAAAAGCAGCAACAGAAAATGCCTCTCTAGCACAGTTCTGCTGACTTATGATCCCTACTTCGCCGACTCTCATCTGCTTCTAGGCACAGCTGTTTCCAAATGGAACAGCACTTTATGCAAACAGTACCAGCCTGGCCTCAGAACAAGAAAGCCCAGAGAATAGGAGTTGGGGAAATGAGTATTTTATAGTTGGAGCCAAGAATTTGGACCATCACCTGCGACTTCAGATACCTGTGATCTTCCACGGCTTGCTCTTTGCTGAAATGCACTGCCTAAAGCAAATCTTAGAGAGCTTTATGGTTACTCAGTTCTCTGGATCCTTGCAAACTTCTCTGAGCGTGCCAAGAAGATGAGCAAATCGAAGGATAATGAAGAAGGCTGTGGCATGCACAGCACCTCCTCTATCTTTGCTCAACCTCACGGAGAAAACTACACCCAAGTTGATAATTACAAGATTAGAATCCATGGGAGTTTTGTTTTTCTATAGAGTTCAACAGTGCAACAACAACTAAGCTAAACCCAATGAATCCACTCTGTAGGATACGTGGAAGACAGTAGAATGTCAGAGCCAACAAGATATGAGTCATCAACCAGAGTAGAACCTTTGGAAAACTAAGAGATGCAGGCTCCTTAAAGAACAACACTCCCTTTGGGACCCAACAGAATATTTCATAGTTGCCAACCTCCTCCACTCAGCTCCTGGTTGCTGGCTCCGAACTGCCACAATCCTACATCTTCCAAGACTTCCAAAGACCAGGATTTGATCCATAAGGCAAAGTATAAATTGTAATGTTTAAGAGCAAAGGCTTTGGAATACGTTTGCCTTGCTCCATAACATGGCTTCACTACTTATGTGTGATTGTCAATAAGTAACCTAATTTCTATTAAGCCTAATTCATACATGGGAGAAAAAGAGCTGAAGATATACATTTTTTTAAATATTTTATTTATTTATTTGACAGAGATCACCAGTAGGCAGAAGGCAGGCAGAGAGAGAGGAAGGGAAGCAGGCTCCCTGCTAAGCAGAAAGCCCAACACGGGGCTTGATCTCGATCTCAGGGATCCTGAAACCATGACCTTAGCCAAAGGCAGAGGCTTTAACCCACTGAGCCACCCAGGCACCCCAAGTTATACATATTTTTTAAGTTAACAGTAGTTATCTCTGGATAGAGGGATTAAGCATTAAATTAGTTTTATTTAGGGGCACCAGGGTGGCTCAGTCCATTAAGGGTCTGTCTTTGGCTCAGGTCATGATCCCAAGATCCTGGGATCGAACCCTGTATCAGGCTCCCTGTTTGGTGGGAAGCCTGCTTCACCCTCTTCCACTCCATCTGCTTGTGTTCCCTCTCTCACTGTCTCTTTCTCTGTCAAATAAATAAAATCTTACAAAAAAAAAAAGTTTTATGTATCTGCATTTTCTAAAAGTGCTTATTATTGAACATATATCATCTTTATAACAAGAAAAAGCAAACATTATATAATAGTAAAGTTAACTGAGGAAATTAGAACTTAAGTGAAGTAATAGTTTTAATAGAGTATTTCTCAATGAATCCAAACAACAAGTCAGATACCAATTTTGTTCCTCTAAATGTTATAAAAAATGCCCAAAGTCAATTCAAAAATCAGTAAATAATGCAAACAAAACCACAGCAACAAAGTAATAAATTAAAATACAAGATACCCCCCACCCCGCCATCTCCCACTTGGTCATTTGATTCCATTCCTCCAGGCCTTAGCTGGCATTGTAACTGGCTCCATTGACAGTCCCATGATGCCTCATGTACCAGACTCTGTGCTATTTTCCAGATATACACCTCCCAGGCTTACCACAAAACTGCCCTTCCAAAAGATTTCAGCAAAATAAAACATTCTGTTGGAATATTTTTATTTATTTTTGTTTTTTTTAAAGACTTTATTTATTTGACACAGAGAGAGAGATCACAAGTAGGCAGAGAGGCAGGCAGAGAGAAGTGGGGAAGCAGGCTCCCTGCTGAGCAGAGAGCTGGAAATGGGACTTGATCCCAGGACCCTGAGATCATGACCTGAGCTGAAGGCAGAGGCTTAACCCACTGAGCCACCCAGGTGCCCCTCTGTTGGAATATATATATATTTTTAAAGATTTTATTTCTTTATTTGACAGAGAGAGATCACAAGTAGGCAGAGAGGCAGGCAGAGAGACAGAGAGAGGAGGAAGCAGGCTCTCTGCTGAGCAGAGAGCCTGATGCAGAACTCGATCTCAGGACCCTGAGATCATGACCTGAGCCGAAGGCAGAGACTTAACACACTGAGCCACCCAGGCGCCTATTTTTAAACAGGTTATTGAAACACAGAGAGGACACTACTTTCAAAGTTTTAGCCTATTCTAAGAACACTGTTGGGATTCTTGGCTCATTCTCTAATAGCTCTGACACAAAATTCAACTGACAGCGGCAGTCTCAGTTCATGATAGCCGATGGGACACAAGTGGGTGCATTGGCCAACCTGATCATCAAGGAACTTCATCAAGGAAAAAACATATGTCATAAGATTGACAGTGAACTCCCAAAGAATTGAGATACCTACAATCCCATGTACACAAAAGAGGAGACCAACAGAATTATAGAATAATTCCCAAATAAAAGAATCAGCTTAAGTGGGCAATCTCTGGCAGACCCAACATATCTTGTGATTGTCCATGAGAAAATTAATTAAGTGCTGGAAAACAACTGCGTCAGTCCCTGCTTTCAAGGTGACTTCAATATATTTTGAATGACAAGACTTAACTATATCATTCTAAATATAGTGGAGGATATGCCTCCAAAGACAATTCAACTGAGCATGGGAACAATAGCAGTGTTGCATGAAAATAATACTAATTCAACTAAAGAAAATATTCCACAGCTGAATGTTGCTCTGTTCTTCTGCCCCGCATAGCTGTAGAGCCATTCATCCCATAATCATAACTCAATTATCTACCAGAAGAGTTATTATATTCACTTGTGTTGAAGAAATCCATTCCAACTACTAGTGTTTCTCAATCTAAACTCCAAATTAGGGGCGCTTGGGTGGTTCAGTCGGTTGGGCTTCTGACTCTTGGTTTCAGCTCAGATCATGATCTCAGGTTCGTTGGATTAAGCCCCTGCCACTGTCAGACTCCCTGCTGAGTGAGGAGTCTGCTTCTCTCCCTCTGTCCCTTGATCTGCTCATGTGCTTTCTCACTCTCTCTCTCTCTCTAAAATAAATAAATCATTTTTAAAAAGTGAACTCCAAATTATAAATACAAGCAAGAACACCAAATAACAAAACTTATGAGGAAAACTAACAAATGAAAGAAACACTAGGTTGAAAATCAAAATAGCCAATCCCTGTAAACAGAGCGTATGAACAATACTGAATAGAAATTTAAATATATAATAATTATTGCTAAGAGATTCGATATATCAAAAGAGCTCTGTGAAAAGCAATCATCAGTGTGCAAATTCAAAATATTATTTTTAAGATTTTTTTTAACTAATCAGCCAAATACCAAAATGGAGATCAACTAAAACTGAATTAACAACTGAAATCTACCAAAGAGACAGAAATTATGAGACAAATAACAAGAGTCATAATAGAATTTAGATCTCACTTCTTTCAAGATAGACCTTAGAAAGACAATATCTGTCTACCTCGAATTCTAGAAGAATGACAAACATAGAGAGGTAATATAATGAAAGAAATAAAAGTCCGCATTCTTTGACCTAAGGAAGTCTTCCACAGGACATGGCTCACTGTGGAAAAGACAGCAAGTTGTCTACCAATACCCATTCTCCTTGTCTTCTTTTAATAGAACCCCTGAGAATTTTAGCTAATCACGGAAGACCTGGTGAAATAATTTTCCACCGTCTCCTGCAAACGGTCTTGTGACAAAATTCTAACCAATAAGATGTGGATTAAAGTAATAATATGCAATTATAAGTCATTCTCTTAAAGAAAAGAAGAATGCCACTTTGCCACCCCTCTATCTATTAGCTTAAACATAAATATAATGGACATGGTTGTTTTAGACCAAAGATCACCAAAAATAGCCATGCTCATTTGTTTACTTATTGTCAACAGCTGATTTTCCAGTTCAGTGGTAGAGCTGCAAGGTTGCAAGAGAAGTCTTATGAACAATTAAGCCTAAAGTACTTACTATCTGTCCAGATACAGAAAAAATTTGCCAACACCTGGTTAAAATTCAAAGATTGACAACATATGTGTTGGTAAAGGACAAGAAACAACTAGAATGCTCAGGCATTGCCCGTTGGAGTGTAAAGTATTACATGACTTTCTCAATTAGCAATAATCGCGCCTCGGATAAACCTCATTGGCTACGATACTGCCACTGCGCAAAGCTGATTACATGACTTTCTAATACTGTTGGAACACAGTGTTAATAAAGTTAAATATATGGCTACCTTGGGTTTTTTTTTAAGATTTTATTTATTTCAGAGAGAAAGTGTGTGTGAGAGAGAGCGTGAGAGGGGAGAGGGTCATAGGGTTTTTTTTTTAAGATTTTATTTATTTATTTCAGAGAGAAAGTGTGTGTGAGAGAGAGCATGAGAAGGGAGAGGGTCATAGGGAGAATATGGAGAGGGTCATAGGGAGCCTGATGTGGGACTTGATACCAAGAGTCTAGGATCATGACCTGAGCTGAAGGCAGTCGCCCAACCAACTGAGCCACCCATGTGCCCACAGCAACCTTATTATTCAGCAATTCCATGTATCTGTACATTCTCAAGATAACTGAGAAAAATAATATATATATATATACATATCTCCACAAAAGACATGTTCAAGACTGCTCAGAGCAGTTTTATTCATTATAATCAAGAGTGAATAAATAACCTGTGATATATTCATGCAATGAAAAACCACATAGCAATAAAAAGGAAGAAATTACTGCTACACCAATGACACAAATGGAACCTAAAACATACTGATGAGTAGAGGATGGACACCAAACAGAATTTACTGCCTGCTTTCACTTATATGAAGTTCAAGAAAAGGAAAAATTAATTCATGAGGCTAGAAATCAGAATGGTCAATATCTGCAGTTCATGTGTATTGATTGGAAAGGGTACAAGGAAGCCTTTTGGGGTGTTAAGAAGCTCTATAACTTGAGCCTGGTGGCACTTAAAGGCATTTACATTTGTAAAAATTCAGCAAGCTATGCATTTAAAATTTGTGTACTTTACTGCATACATGTTATAACTGAATAAAAATGAAATTTAAAAAGCTGAGGTAGGGGAGGAGTCAAGATGGCGGAGAAGTAGCAGCCTGAGACTACATCAGGTAGCAGGAGATCAGCTCGATAGCTTATCTAAACATTGCAAACACCTACAAATCCAACGGGACATCGAAGAGAAGAAGAACAGCAATTCTAGAAACAGAAAATCAACCACTTTCTGAAAGGTAGGACTGGCGGAGAAGTGAATCTAAAACGACGGGAAGATAGACCGCGGGGGGGGAGGGGCGGCTCCCGGAAAGCAGCGGAGCAACGGAGCACAAAATCAGGACTTTTCAAAGTCTGTTCCGCTGAGGGACATTGCTCCAGAGGATAAACCAGGGTGAAGCCCACGCAGGGTCAGCGTGGCCCCAGGTCCCGCAGGGTCACAGAAGGATCGGGGGTGTCGGAGTGTTGCAGAGCTCACAGATGTTAGAACAGAGAAGCCGGCTACAGAGACAGAGCCAAGGACTAAACTCTCAGCTCGGGGTTACCTTGAACCGGTCACGGGCTGGGTGAGCTCGGAGCGTGGCTGGAGGCTGGGGATACGGGAGTGATTGGGTGCTATCATCTGGGGGTGCACTGAGGAGCGGGACCCCGGGCTCTCGGCTCCTCCGGGCTGGAGACTGGGAGGCCGCCATTTTCATTCCCGTCCTCCAGAAACCTACGGAAAGCGTTCAGGGAACAGAAGCTCCCAAAAGCGAACCCGAACGGATTACTTAGTCTGGCCCCCGGTAAGGGTGGTGCAATTCCACCTCTGGCAAAGACACTTGAGAGTCACTACAACAAGCCCCTCCCGCAGAAGATCAACAAAATATCCAGCCAGGACAAAGTTCATCTATCAAGGAAAGCAGGTTCAATAACTAGGACAGCAGCGGAATTCCAGAGGAGGAGAAAACAAAGCAAGGAACTCATGGCTTTCTCCCCATGATTCTTTAGTCTTGCGGTTAATTCAATTTTTTTTCAATTTTTTTTCTTTCTTTTTTCTTCTTCTGCTAAATTTTTTAAAAGTTTTACCCTTTTCTTTTTTAACGTTTTTTGACTAGTTTATCTAAAATATATATTTTTTCTTTCTTTTTTATATCTTTTATTTGTTTTATTTTTTAAAATTTTTTCTTTTTTTTTTCTGAACCTCTTTTTATCCCCTTTCTCCCCCCCACAATTTGGGGTCTCTTCTGATTTGGTAAAAGCGCATTTTTCTGGGGTCTTTGCCACTTTTTAAGTATTTTATTTGATCCTTCATATCCTCTTATCTGGACAAAATGACAAGGTGGAAAAAATCACCACAAACAAAAGAACAAGAGGCAGTACCAAAGGGTAGGGACCTAATCAACACAGACATTGGTAATATGTCAGATCAAGAGTTCAGAATGACGATTCTGAACGTTCTAGCCGGGCTCGAAAAAGGCATGGAAGATATTAGAGAAACCCTCTCTGGAGATATAAAAGCCCTTTCTGGAGAAATTAAAGAACTAAAATCTAACCAAGTTGAAAGCAAAAAAGCTATTAATGAGGTGCAATCGAAAATGGAGGCTCTCACTGCTAGGATCAATGAGGCAGAAGAAAGAATTAGTGATATAGAAGACCAAATGACAGAGAATAAAGAAGCTGAGCAAAAGAGGGACAAACAGCTACTGGACCACGAGGGGAGAATTCGAGAGATAAGTGACACCATAAGATGAAACAACATTAGAATAATTGGGATTCCAGAAGAAGAAGAAAGAGAGAGGGGAGCAGAAGGTCTATTGGAGAGAATTATTGGAATTTCCCTAATATGGCAAAGGGAACAAGCATCAAAATCCAGGAGGTGCAGATAACCCCCCTCAAAGTCAACAAGAATAGGTCCACACCCCGTCACCTAATAGTAAAATTGACAAGTCTTAGTGACAAAGAGAAAATCCTGAAAGCAGCCCGGGAAAAGAAGTCTGTAACATACAATGGTAAAAATATTAGATTGGCAGCAGACTTATCCACAGAGACCTGGCAGGCCAGAAAGAGCTGGCATGATATATTCAGAGCACTAAACGAGAAAAACATGCAGCCAAGAATACTCTATCCAGCTAGGCTATCATTGAAAATAGAAGGAGAGATAAAAAGCTTCCAGGACAAACAAAAACTGAAAGAATTTGCAAACACCAAACCAGCTCTACAGGATATATTGAAAGGGGTCCTCTAAGCAAAGAGAGAGCCTAAAAGTAGTAGATCAGAAAGGTACAGAGACAATATATAGTAACAGTCACCTTACAGGCTAATAATGGCACTAAATTCATATCTCTCAATAGTTACCCTGAATGTTAATGGGCTAAATGCCCCAATCAAAAGAAATAGGGTATCAGAATGGATAAAAAAACAAAACCCATCTGTATGTTGCCTGTAAGAAACTAATTTTAGACATGAAGACACCTCCAGATTTAAAGTGAGGGGGTGGAAAACAATTTACCATGCTAATGGGGATCAGAAGAAAGCTGGGGTGGCAATCCTTATATCAGATCAATTAGATTTTAAGCCAAAGACTATAGTAAGAGATGAGGAAGGACACTATATCATACTCAAAGGGTCTATCCAACAAGAAGATCTAACAATTTTAAGTATCTATGACCCTAACGTGGGAGCAGCTAACTATATAAACCAATTAATAACAAAATCAAAGAAACACATCAATAAATACAATAATAGTAGGGGACTTGAACACTCCCCTCACTGAAATGGACAGATCATCCAAGCAAAAGATCAACAAGGAAATAAAGGCCTTAAATGACACACTGGACCAGATGGACATCTCAGATCTATTCAGAACATTCCATCCCAAAGCAACAGAATAACAGAATACACATTCTTCTCTAGTGCACATGGAACATTCTCCAGAATAGATCACATCCTGGGTCGTAAATCAGGTCTCAACCAGTATCAAAAGATTGGGATCATTCCCTGCATAGTTTCAGACTACAATGCTCTGAAGCTAGAACTCAATCACAAGAGGAAATTTGGAAAGAACCCAAACACATGGACACCAAATATCCTTCTAAAGAATGAATGGGTCAACCAGGAAATTAAAGAAGAATTGAAAAAATTCATGGAAACAAAGGATAATGAAAACACAACGGTTCAAAATCTGTGGGACACAGCAAAGGCAGACCTGAGAGGAAAACATATAGCGGTACAAGCCTTTCTCAAGAAACAAGAAAGGTCTCAAGTAAACAACCTAACCCTACACCTAAAGGAGCTGGAGAAAGAACAAGAAAGAAACCCTAAACCCAGCAGGAGAAGAGAAATCATAAAGATCAGAGCAGGAATCAATGAAATAGAAACCAAAAAAACAATAGGAAAAATCAATGAAACTAGGAGCTGGTTCTTTGAAAAGAATCAATAAGATTGATAAACCACTGGCCAGACTTATCAAAAAGAAAAGAGAAAGGACCCAAATCAATAAAATCATGAAAGAAAGAGGAAAGATCACAACTAACACCAAAGAAATACAGACAATTATAAGAACATACTATGAGCAACTCTACGCCAACAAATTTGACAATCTGGAAGAAATGGATGCATTCCTAGAGACATATAAATTACCACAACTGAACCAGGAAGAAATAGAAAACCTGAACAGCCCATAACCAGTAAGGAGATTGAAACAGTCATCAAAAATCTCCAAACAAACAAAAGCCCAGGGCCAGACGGCTTCCCAGGGGAATTCTACCAAACATTTAAAGAAGGACTCATTCCTATTCTCCTGAAACTGTTCCAAAAAATAGAAATGGAAGGAAAACTTCCAAACTCATTTTATGAGGCCAGCATCACCTTCATCCCAAAACCAGACAAGGATTCCACCAAAAAAGAGAACTACAGACCAATATCCTTGATGAACACAGATGCAAAACTTCTCACCAAAATACTAGCCAATAGGATTCAACAGTACATTAAAAGGATTATTCACCACGACCAAGTGGGATTTATTCCAGGGCTGCAAGGTTGGCTCAACATCCACAAATCAATCAATGTGATACAACACATTAATAAAAGAAAGAACAAGAACCATATGATACTCTCAATAGATGCTGAAAAAGCATTTGACAAAGTACAGCATCCCTTCCTGATCCAAACTCTTCAAAGTGTAGGGATAGAGGGCACATACCTCAATATTATCAAAGCCATCTATGAAAAACCCACCGCAAATATCATTCTCAATGGAGAAAAACTGAAAGCTTTTCCGTTAAGGTCAGGAACACGGCAGGGATGTCCAATATCATCACTGCTATTCAACATAGTAGTAGAAGTCCTAGCCTCAGCAATCAGAAAACAAAAAGAAATTAAAGACATCCAAATCAGCAAAGAAGAAGTCAAACTATCACTCTTCGCAGATGATATGATACTATATGTGGAAAACCCAAAAGACTCCACTCCAAAACTGCTAGAACTTGTACAGGAATTCAGCAAAGTGTCAGGATATAAAATCAATGCACAGAAATCAGTTGCATTTCTCTACACCAACAACAAGACAGAAGAAAGAGAAATTAAGGAGTCAATCCCATTTACAATTGCACCCAAAACTATAAGATACCTAGGAATAAACCTAACCAAAGAGACTAACAATCTATATGCAGAAAACTATAAAGTACTCATGAAAGAAATTGAGGAAGACACAAAGAAATGGAAAAATGTTCCATGCTCCTGGATTGGAAGAATAAATATTGTGAAAATGTCTATGCTACCTAAAGCAATCGACACATTTAATGCAATCCCTATGAAAATACCATCCATTTTTTTCAAAGAAATGGAACAAATAATCCTAAAATTTATATGGAACCAGAAAAGACCTCTAATAGCCAAAGGAATATTGAAAAAGAAAGCCAACGTTGGTGGCATCACAATTCCGGACTTCAAGCTCTATTACAAAGCTGTCATCATCAAGACAGCATGGTACTGGCACAAAAACAGACACATAGATCAATGCAACAGAATAGAGAGCCCAGAAATAGACTCTCAACTCTATGGTCAACTAATCTTCAACAAAGCAGGAAAGAATGTCCAATGGAAAAAAGACAGCCTCTTCAATAAATGGTGCTGGGAAAACTGGACAGCCACATGCAGAAAAATGAAATTGGACCACTTCCTTACACCACACACGAAAATAGACTCCAAATGGATGAAGGACCTCAATGTGAGAAAGGAATCCATCAAAATCCTTGAGAACACCGGCAGCAACCTCTTCGACCTCAGCCACAGCAACATCTTCCTAGGGACATCGCCAAAGGCAAGGGAAACAAGGGCAAAAATGAACTATTGGGATTTCATCAAGATCAAAAGCTTTTGCACAGCAAAGGAAACAGTTAACAAAACCAAAAGACAACTGACAGAATGGGAGAAGATATTTGCAAAAGACATATCAGATAAAGGGCTAGTATCCAAAATCTATAAGGAACTTAGCAAACTCAACACCCAAAGAACCAACAATCCAATCAAGAAATGGGCAGAGGACATGAACAGACATTTCTGCAAAGAAGACATCCAGATGGCCAACAGACACATGAAAAAGTGCTCCACGTCACTCGGCATCAGGGAAATACAAATCAAAACCACAATGAGATATCACCTCACACCAGTCAGAATGACTAAAATGAACAAGTCAGGAAATGACAGATGCTGGCGAGGATGCGGAGAAAGGGGAACCCTCCTACACTGTTGGTGGGAATGCAAGCTGGTGCAACCACTCTGGAAAACAGCATGGAGGTTCCTCAAAATGTTGAAAATAGAACTACCCTATGACCCAGCAATTGCACTACTGGGTATTTACCCTAAAGATACAAACGTAGTGATTCGAAGGGGCAGGTGCACCCAAATGTTTATAGCAGCAATGTCTACAATAGTCAAACTATGGAAAGAACCTAGATGTCCATCAACAGATGAATGGATAAAGAAGTGGTATATATACACAATGGAATACTGTGCAGCCATCAAAAGAAATGAAATCTTGCCATTTGCGACAATGTGGATGGAGCTAGAGGGTATCATGCTTAGTGAAATGTCAATCAGAGAAAGACAACGATCATATGAGCTCCCTGATATGAGGACATGGAGAAGCAACATGAGGGGTTAGGGGGATAGGAGAAGAATAAATGAAACAAGATGGGATTGGGAGGGAGACAAACCATATGTGACTCTTTGTCTCACAAAACAAACTGGGGTTGCTGGGGGGAGTTGGGGTTGGGAGGGGGTAGGGGGTTATGGACATTGGGGAGGGTATGTGCTATGGTGAGTGCTGTGAAGTGTGTAAACCTGGCGATTCACAGACCTGTACCCCTGGGGATAAAAATACCTTATATATTTATAAAAAAAGAAAGAAAGGATGAATACCCAACTTTTGTAGCAACATGGACAGGACTGGAAGTGATTATGCTGAGTGAAATAAGTCAAGCAGAGAGAGTCAAGTATCATATGGTTTCACTTATTTGTGGGGCATAACAAATGACATGGAGGACATTGGGAGATGGAGAGGAGAAGGAAGTTGAGGGAAATTGGAAGGGGAGGCAAACCATAAGAGACTATGGACTCTGAAAAACAACCTGAGGGTTTTGAAGGGGCAGGGGTGGGAGGTTGGGTAATAGGGAGGGCACGTATTGCATGGAGCACTGTGTGTTGTGCAAAAACAATGAATACTGTTACGCTGAAAAAATAAATAAAAATTTAAAAAAATGAAAATAATAAAAATAAAAAGCTGAGGTTAACAAACAAGAAAGAATCAATGTATCTTTTGCTTAATACAAGAGAGTTATTGTTGATGAATTTTTTCAAAGCAACAGACAGAAGCAGCAGATCGAATACATTTTCTGAAAATGTAGACTTAAAAACATAATAGGTCACAGCTACTTCTCTCAAGATATGTCTCCAAAGGCAAAGGAAAAAGTAAAAATGAACTTTTGGGACTTCATCAAGATCAAAAGCTTCCGCACAGCAAAGGAAACAGTCAACAAAACAAAGAGGAAACCCACGGAATGGGAGAAGATATTCACAAATGACACTACAGACAAAGGGCTTATATCCAAGATCTATAAAGAACTCCTCAAACTCAACACACACAAAACAGATAATCATGTCAAAAAATGGGCAGAAGACATAAACAGACAAGTTCTCCAAAGAAGACATACAAATGGCTAACAGACACACGAAAAAATGTTCATCATTAGCCATCAGGGAGATTCAAATCAAAACCACATTGAGATACCACCTTATACCAGTTAGAAGGGCCAAAATCAACAAGACAGTAAACAACAAGTGTTGGAGAGGATGTGGAGAAAGGGGAACCCTCTTACACTGTTGGTGGGACTGCAAGTTGGTGCAGCCACTCTGGAAAACAGTGTGGAGATTCCTTTAAGAAATTAAAAATAGGGGCACCTGGGTGGCTCAGTGGGTTAAGAAATTAAAAATAGAGCTACCTTATGACCCTGCAATTGCACTACTGGGTATTTACCCCCAAAGACACAGATGTAGTGAAAAAAAGAGCCATCTGTACCTCAATGTTCATAGCAGCAATGCCCAGTCACCAAACTGTGGAGGAACCAAGATGCCCTTCAACAGACGGATCGATATAGAAGATATGGTCCATATATACAATGGAGTATTACACCTCCATCAGAAAGGATGAATACCCAACTTTTATATCAACATGGACTGGACTGGAAGAGATTATGCTGCGTGAAATAAGTCAAGCAGAGAGAGGCAAGTATCTTATGGTTTCACTTACTTGTGGAGCATAAGGAATAACATGGAGGACATTGGGAGATGGAGAGGCGAAGTGAGTTGGGGAAAATTGGAGGGGGAGACAAATCATGAGAGACTGTGGACTCCGAGAAACAAACTGAGGGTTTTGGAGGGGTGGGGGTTGGGGGGTTGGGTAGGCCTGGTGGTGGGTATTATGGAGGGCACGTATTGCATGGATCACTGGGTGTGGTGCATAAACAAGGAATTCTGGAACACTGAAAAGAAATAAAATAAAATGAAAAAAAAAAACCATAACAGGCTAGAATAAGAGATGAGCACTTCTAACTCATGAATAAAAATAAATCTACCACAGCAATATTCAACACATATTACAATGTTTAGTGAAAAGAATAAGACACCAAAAATGCACACAGAATGAGTCCATTCATATAACATTAAGAACAAACAGATTTTAAGTATGGATATCAGGAACACATGCTTAGATGATAAAGACATGGGAAAACAGGGAAGCAAGTCTTATTAATTCAGGAGAGTAATTACCTTAGGCAGTAATAAAAGAGAACTTCCCTGTGATAAGGAGGTGATGGAGGAGAGGGGCTTCTGGTATGCTGGTAATGTTATTTCTCGATCTACATGAAGAGGACACCAATGTTCATGTTATTATATGTTAAATGGTACATGTATTTAAGCATATCTCTCAATGTATACTCTATTTCACATAATCAAAGGGTTAAAACAAAGTAAAGATATAGAAGATTAGAATAGCAAAAAGGTTCGTTTGCTATTACATGTATGTTATTTCTTCATATATAGGTATGAATTTTATATTCATAGACTCAGTATTAGAGATACATTACATATGAATTGCATAATACACATTTTATATACATGTATGTATTTGTATGTGTGTACATACCAAACAGAGAAGATGTATTGTATTCAAACGCCTATAAAACTTGTTTTCAAAAGTCCATCACATACTTGACTAGGGACGATTTCCTCTTTGCTGCGGATTAGTGATGGTTTTGAGTTTCCCACGTTTTCAGTTTCCAAGATGAAGTTTGTGTATGTATGTGGTTATACTGTCATTATGGGTGTATGGTAAGGGGTTGGGAAGACAAATCAGCTTTTGGTTCATATGTTGCCAGGCATAAGGAATCACATCCATCCACACCTGACATAGAACAGCGAGCGCATTACCCTGAAAGCCTAGACTTTGACCTGGATTCAGTAAGTGAATGGAACTCTGGATTGTCTTTCTTACAGAATAGTATGAGAAGAAGGGTGCTCTAAATGTTTGGTAGCCAATGGATGAAGTAGGGCAAAGATGGCTAGCAGATCCCCATTTTATACTTCCCCCGTAGAGTGGAGTTATCTCAGAGAACTGGTTGGTCAGCCAGGGACTACATTTCCCAGTTCCTCTTACCCTTAGTGGTAGTCATGTGACTAAGCTCTAGTCAATTAAATGTGAACAGAATTGATCACGGTAACTTCCAGACCTGACACATGGAGACCCACACACAGTACTCTATCCATATTCTTTTCACTTCTCAGCTGGCATGAATGGAGGTGATCCATCAGGGTGACCTTGAAAATTATTTGTTGAAGAGAGCAAAGCTCCCAATAGCCCAGGTCTCTGAATAACTGTATGGATGCAGGTGACCCCTCCTCAAAACTTTTCAGCCACACAGTATTCTTATGTGAGCAAGGATGAACGTCTATAGTATCTGAGCCATCATTCATTTTGGGTCTATTTGTAAGGCTACACTAATTAACACATGGAATAGTAATAGTATCTACCCCACAGTGTGGTTGTAGAGCTTAGATGAAATCATGAAAAAAAGAAACTTAGCCAGTGCCTCACACATTGTAAGTGCTGTGTGTTTGTTAGCTTAGTAAGTACCCAGGAAATTATGACAAGGACTTTAGTCTTTGAAATGATTAAGTTTAAGGAGATGAGCTGTTGAAAATAAAAGAAAGTGATTGATGACAGTCTGCTCAGCCCATTTCTTCCAGTTAACACTCCTTCCTCCAAAGAATCCTCTGGGCCTGGGCATATGAGTAGCACAGTAGGCAACCCAAGCACATTTGAGCAATAAAGCTGTGGAACAAGCTCAATATGCTAACCATCAGGGACAATAAGGAACCAGCTGGAGGCTCTGAGATTAGTCCCTAACATGAGCAAACAGAAAGAAGGGACTCCTACGTAAACACGTGTGCAAAGGTAAAGTTATTTTCTGCATTCTCCTTTCCGGCTTGCAGCGAGCACATGGGTGGGTACACATGTACACACACAAATACACACACTGACACACAGATAGATGGCTGTACTGTACTGCGAAGAGTATTGGTGATTTTATTGATGGGTCTCTCAAATCATCACTAAAACAAAAATAAGCTGTTCACTTCACAGCTGGAGTCAAATGGAGTGATGACAGTTGTCTCACCCTTCTTTGATGATAAATGAGCCTTCCCCTGCTTACTCGGGTCCTTGACCCAAATTCACAGTTATTCCAGTGACCCAGGCAGACCTTTGAGAAGAAAAAAAGCCACACTCACAAATGCCTAATGAAGCTTGTCCCAACTATTACTATTATACCCTGTCATTCTAACTATAATTGATTTGCTACGGTAGCTTTTTTTTTTTTTAATAATCAGGCTAGCAGACAAAAATACTAATATAAATTAAACACATTTCTCTCTTTCTTATTTCACCAGCCCTACTACCCCATGTTTATCTTAAACTTTCTATGAGAGTACATTCTCCTCTTTTATCTTGGAGGTAAGCAAATAAGTGTCTGGCCTTTAAGAAGGTCTTTGGTAGAATCGCGTAAAGAGGACTTCATCCCGTTGACAGTCTTTGTCTTAAGGCACAAATTTTGGTAGATCGAAGGTGACCGTCTAGAAAACGGTTTGGAAAGCGCATCAGAGCTTAGCAGGAGAGCATGCCGTGATCAAGTAGCCTACACAGAGTGCGGCGGCATGTAAGACTATATTCCATGCATTTATCCTCCCTAGGAGTTAAAGTAGACTAATACATCAAAAATTTCCAGAAAGCAAGATACCTAGCCTATTGTGTAGGTACAGATACAGCTATAGGCAACAGATATTAAAATCTGAATCCTTTGAGGACGATAATAACAACCACATTTCAAAGCACATTCCCTGAAACTGCTTATACTTATTGGTTGTTCCCCACAACCATTTGCTTTAAACTCCTTGTGCTGCAAGACACAGGGATAAAATTCAACAACTTACTCAGGGAAAAAGGGCTCTGAGAAGTAAGGGCCCGAGATTTCTATGTTTCTTTCAAGAGCCAAACTCCCTGAGAGATCCTCGAACCTGAGATTCTCCTGGAAGCCATGTGCTTTGTGGTTGCCTGGATGTCTTTCTTCAACAATGGAAGGGTGCATGTTAACAGCCTGTAGTAACAAGACTCCATTATTGCCAGAACATAACACCTCAAAAGGACTCCCAGCTACCCAGAGGTTGCAGAGAGTTCCATTTAGCACCATCTTTGTGAGGCGTGAACACCTGACACAGGATGAAAGTGGAGGAGCTGGCCCTGGGGAGGAAGGGCTTTTTCCCTTTCAAGTTTCTGAACTCTTCTAGGTCTGTGGAGGTCCAAACCACAGAACCAAGGAAACTCAAAAGGAAAGCAACAAAAGGAGATAAAATCAAAAGCGCCCTCTCCAATGTACAGCTCCCGCTGTTCTGCTTTCATTACGCACCAGCGTCGTCTGAATGGATAGCAGCACCTCAGCCTCCTCGTACAAAGTCAACACACAGTATTGAGGAGTGTGTACAACTTGCAAAGGAGCAGACTGGCTGCTGGCTAAATTCTCCAGTCCTTTTCAATCTCCCTCCGAGCTTTTTTCCCTCTGTGACACTGGGAGCCAGGACGTTTTCTTTTGTCTGGTGACTATTAGGTTCCTTTGGGATCTTTAGGAATACCATAGACCCAATCGCCACCTCCACCCATCCCCCTATGGCCTTGCTCTCCCTGAGAACTGTCCTATAATTGGGACCTTTCTTTGCCCACCTAGCACACATATCCTCTTGTTTCCTCTGGGTCCCATTCTACCTCTAACTCTTTAAAGGTATTTATGTTAGCCAAAGCTCTGGAGGTTGTAGGAAACAGAAACTCACTCCAAACTAATGGAAAGGAACTTCCAGACATCATGGAATTAAGTTAGCTCACAAAAATAAAGCAAGATCCAGATTTTCCGGGGCCCACAGATTTAGTAGTAGAGAAAGGGTGTCTCTTCAATTTCAAATGCAAAATTAGGCATAAAAGTGAGTATCAAAAAGAGAAATCACAGCAAACTGCAAATTTTTAAATGTTGACAAATGTCACAAATACGACAAAACCCAGAAGAATATCCTAATGTTTTTGTTAATTAGCCGGCTGATAACACTTCTGTAATAACTTTGTCCTACTCCTTTTATCTGCTTGCTCTTTGATCACCTCTCCATTTGACAATAATTTTTTACTATAACTTTCAAGGGAGTTAAAAAGGTAGTTCAAGTCTTTCTTCTAGCATAGTGATCAAAATTCATTACTGAAGGGGGGATGCAGAAAACAATGCAACAACACACACAGGTGGACTCCTGTCTGTCCTGACTCTTTTAAGACAGACACACTGACAAATCATAGTTTGTATGATTCACAAAACGAAAAAAATATATGGTGCATTTAAATTGTCTAAATTATATAATCAAACATATTCCTCCATACTTCCATTTTGATTACACATCAATAAGTACTGAATCTTCCTTTTATAATTTTCTATTTCTGATCACTAAAATGTACAAAATTCTTTCAAGTCTTCCTTCTTCATTCCCCACATACATTGGATGCTAGGAGCTATCCAGTATGTTTCTGTAATAACGAGATCACATTTCCCCCCCCTGTCTTCCCTGCAGGAAATTATGGACTGAAGGGAGGGGAGGAGAGGTGCAGAGTGGAAGCAGAAAGAGCAGCATGGAGGCTCTTGAAATCATCTATGCAGTAGGTGATGTGATTTAGACTGAGGCAGCAGTGGTAGAGACTGTAAATGATCAGACTCAGACTTACTTTGACAGTAGAGCCAGTATGATTTTCCACTTTGATACAGGAGACAAGAAAATGAAGGTCAGGCGCACCTGGCAGACTCAGTCAGTGGAGAATGTGACTTTTGATCTCAGGGTTGTGAGTCTGAGCCACACATATAGTGTGGAGAGATTACTTAAAAATAAAATCTCCAGTGGGATGCCTGGGTAGCTCAGTCTGTTGGGTGACCCACTCCTGGTCTTGGCTCGGGTCATGATCTCAAGGTCCTGGGATGGAGCCCCATGGTGGGTTCCATCCTCAGTGCAGAGTCGGCTTGGGATTTTCTCATTCCCTCTCCCTCTGTGCCTCCCCTGCTTATGTGATCTCCCTCTCTCTCAAATAAATAAATGTATAAAGCCTTTTTAAAAAATAAGTAAGTAAAGTCTTCAAGAAAAGAAAAGGAAATGAAGTTTAGGACAATGCCAAGTAGATACATGACCACTTCCACACAGGATTATTCTGAGGACTAACTGAATGAAGGTTTGTAATCATGCCTAGCATGATGCATGGAACAAAACTGGAGATTAATAAACATTAGTTAAATCTGAACCTTGTTTAGATTACTTAAAAAAAAATTTTAGGGGCGCCTGGGTGGCTCAGTGGGTTGGGCCGCTGCCTTCGGCTCAGGTCATGATCTCAGGGTCCTGGGATCAAGTCCCGCATCGGGCTCTCTGCTCAGCAGCGAGCCTGCTTCCCTCTCTCTCTCTCTGCCTGCCTCTCTGTCTACTTGTGATCTCTCTCTGTCAAATAAATAAATAAAATCTTTTAAAAAAAACATTTTTAAAAACCTTGAGGAGAATAAATTGTACAGCAGGCCCTGTATCATTACTAACTTGACTATTAATAATGACAGCAAGGATCTCTGAAAATTTCTCTCACTGACCACTGCAAATCTGCTTAAGACAAGATAGGATAACAACACAGGCAAATATTTAAAATATTGCCCAAAAAATCATGGAGAACACAATCCTATATTTACCTAGGTAAACACAACTCACACAGGGGCGCCTGGGTGGCTCAGTGGGTTAAAGCTTCTGCCTTTGGCTCAGGTCATGATCTCAGGTTCCTAGGATCCAGCCCCACATCGGGCTCTCTGCTCAGCAGGGAGCCTGCTGACTCCTCTCTCTCTCTCTGCCTACTTGTGCTCTGTCAAATAAGTACATAAAAATCTTAAAAAAAAAAAAAACAAAAACCACAACTCACACAAAGGAAGATATCTAGGGTCATCACTTTAACGCAAATGAGGAGCTACCAAAGTCTAATTCTGATGAAACAAGTTGGGGATTTTGGATTACCAACCACGGTGACCTCAACCCTCATCCCTACACCTTTTTAAATTCCTATTGGCTATCCAGCTTTGAAATTATACCCTTGTAGGCAGTAATTTTTAATTTGAGAAATTATTTTTTATTACTTTATTATATTTTCATTCTTTTTTTTTTTTAAGTAGGCTTCATGCCAAACATGGGACTTGAACTCTTGACCCCATGATCAAGAGTTGTATGGTCTACTGACTGAACCAGTCACTAATTTGCGAAATTCTTATTTCAAATCCATACATTAAATAAACATTAATGAGGCACCTGGTGGACATCTGGGTGGCTCAGTGCATTAGGCATCTGCCTTCCGTTCAGGTCATGATCTCAGGGTCCTGGATCGAGCCTGGTGCCGGGCTCCCTGATCAGCAGAGAGTCTGCTTCTCCATCTCCATTGGCTCCTCCCCCACCCCCCACTCATATTCTCTCTCTTGTTCTCTCTCAAATAAATAAATAAATAATCTTTAAAAATAAAAATTAAATAAATAAATAAATAAACAAATAGGGTGGCACCTCATTGGCTCAGCCGGTTAAGCATCTGACTTGATCTCTACTCAGGTCATGATCTCAGTGTTGTGAGGTCCAGCCCCACATTGAGACGCACATCAACTCCACACTGGGCATGGAGGCTGCTTAAGATTCTCTCTCTCCCTATGCTCTTCCCCACTGCCCCCTCTTAAAAAAATAAATAAATAAATCGTGCAACATTAATATTTGCACTGTATCATTTCACCATTTACTTAAATTTGCACAATATAGGGTCTTTTTATAAAAGAAAATATTTCAAGCATGTAAGGATTTGAATATTTCCTCTTTTTTAAATCTGTATTTTGTAAAATTTTTATAATGGCCCTACATTACTTTGAGGTAAGAAGAAAGTAAATATTTTTAAAACATTAAGGGAAAAAGGCTAAGAAAAACTCAACTGGAAATATTACTTGATAACATCTCAATAATAATAGCCTCTTAGTAAATATAAATAAAGTTGAGCCTAAAACTGCAATTAACCAGAATAATTATGATAATTAAGGACTGGAACATTCTAATGGTACAGTATAATATTTTTCTTAGTTATATGTAAATAAACACCACTTTTGGTTCCTGCCTTCCACCTCTCTTCCTAATTCTTCCCTTTTCTATTTCTTTCTCCCAAGAATGCAGCATAATTTATCAAGAGTTTCCAATATGCCACATGCAAGGCTTGTAGAACACTGGGCCTAAGGAAATCTTAAAGGGGTTTTACTCTGGTAGGAAAAATTCATGTCAGTATTTACTACAAAATAAGGAAATTTCCTTAAAGAATATGGCAAATATTGTAGGTTGGCTCATGCAATACTTATTCAAATTTCCTTTCTTTTCCTTCTGCTGACAAGAGAGATACAAACCCCCCTTTCTAGAGGCAACTAAAGGTACCCTTGTGACACATTTATGACCAATGAGAAATAAGTGAATGTTACTCGGAATTTCTTGGAGATACTACCGCTATCTGCTGGCTCCTGTCTGGAATACAAACAATGGTTGGAGTGGCAGCAGCCATCTTGGAACCTAAGAGATAAAGTAAAAGAATCACAGAGCATTTGGATCTCACATCCTCACACCACTGATCTAATACCAAACATCACATACTTCCAGAAAGAAGTCTTCATTTTTTTAAATTTTTTTAAATTTATTCGACAGAGAAATCATAAGTAGGCAGAGAGGCAGGCAGAGACAGAGGGGGAAGCAGGCTCCCTGCTGAGCAGAGAGCCTGAGGGGCTCGATCCCAGGACCCTGAAATCTATGACCTGAGCTGAAGGCAGAGGCTTAACGCACTGAGCCACCCAGGTGCCCCAAGAAGTCTTTACATATTTATGCCTAGTATGAATCTATTTCTGCTACAGAAAAAGGCAAGTCCTAACGGGCCTGTAGCCCACTTCCTAAAGTAACTTAATGCCTTTAGCTAAATCTCTACTACTTTATGTTCCTAAATTAGCCACTTTCTCCTGATACCACAGTTTAGGAAAAACCAATCACCTCATGGTTCTGGAAAATTAAAATTATTTAATGGGAAAAAAAAGGATCATATTAGGCGTCTTAGATCCAACGCTCCAGTTAATATATTATGCATTTGTAGAACAGGGAAATGTAAAAGATACAAATGAAATAAAATCACAAACCTAAGGAATTTCATAAATAGTAATTGGGGGGAGAGTCAATAGTCTTCACATTGTACCAGACCTTTGTTGTTAACAAACCTGTGTCAACCAACCAGCTTTGCCATAATAGAGATTACTGAGTGTTTGGAACATGAAAAGGCCACTAATTCCTAACTTGGGGGTTTTTTCATCTAGTCCATGACCAAGAAAGTATCTGTACCTCCCAAAAAAGAAGAGTACAGGAGAGATTGAGCCAATGAAAAGGTAATGGGCAGAAGACAATCTTACCAAGATTACATTCCATAAAACAGAATTGGCAACATCTGCTCAATCTACTGTAGATAAACAGTGAACTATTTTCCATCTCATTAACTAAGAGGATGAGATATTAAATAAACCCCAGGGGCCTCATGCTTTGTTATCACATTTAAGGTTTGGCCCAGACTTGCTGCATTAGCTAATACTTGTAATGGTTCACAGTCTAAAATCCTATACAATTTCTCTCTCCTTCTCTCTCTCTCAGACACACACACACACACACACACACACATTCCCAAATGGCTTAAAACCAAAAATTCCTGCTTAATCTGACTGTCTAATTACTAGTCACTTAGCTTAAATTATTAACCATGTCTTCAACTGTGATATATGATACCTGTAGGTCTCCAAACAGGATTCTAATAGAATTATCTAATTCTATTAAACTGCAAACAACTGCCCATTAAATATTTATTAGCCAGCTTGCATTCATTGAAGATAGATTGGAGTGTCAGCAAACCTCTGGGTTCCCTCTTCCCAGAGCTTTGTCACACCGAAGGCTCGGCCAAACCAGCTCATCAGAATCATGCCTATTGATCAACTGCCAATTACCTATTTAATCAAAATCAATGGGGGAAAAAAGCTTAGAAGAACTTACAAGGTATGGTATGGATTTTTTTTAATACTTGGTTAAATAAGTAAATTAGTTAAAATCTAGCTAACTTGATTGTAAACATTTAAGGGTTATTTTACCATGGGGAAAATGGCTAGCAGTTAAATAATTAGATTTTCTTTTTCAGGCTGGTGAATTGTATTTTTAATAAAGGAGTTGAAGAACTGTCAATTTTAGCCACCCAGCAGAGATGCTTTTTGATGCCATGCTTTCAGGCTAAAATGTCTTCTTTCTTAAAGCTGTATGAAAGATAACCTGACACCTTTGGCAGACAGCACTCCTTCAGATGGTAAGCATGTGGGCAGTTTTAGACAATTAGATTATGCAAGATGGCAAGTGTTCATTCACTAAAAATGCAAGAACCATCTGGATTCTCCCAGAGGATCTGGAGAAAATGAACAAGGAAAGTCATTCCTCTAAACAAACCACTTTAACATGAATTGTTCAAAATCCAAACTGTAAATCAATTCTTAATAGCAAAAGGCCATCGTAAAGAATAAGAAAGAAGGAGAGGAATGTCATCTGACTCCTTTTCAACTAACTTCTGAGTAGAGAAAGTCGAGCCAAAGAAAAACAGGACTTGCTGTAGCAAATAATCAGTAGTGGTTTATATTTTTGCTTCCTGGTTGCTGTAATTAAGGATTTGACTTCAGACAACCACCTTACAGGATGATTTTGAGAAAATACTACTGTCCAGAAGCAAAATAATTAAGACAGATATGAAGATCAGCACTAGGAACCTCTAGTCATTAAAAACAAAGCAATGGGGAAAAAAATAAATTGTGTTATATTCATACACTGGTATAAAGTATTGCAATGCAAATGGACAGACAATAGCAACATAGAAAATGGATTAATTTTGTAGACATCATGTTGAATGAAGGAGCCAGACCAAAAAATAAATAAATAAAACAAAAAACAGGAACAGAGTCTGTATGATTAAATTTACATAAAATCCAAAAACAGGCAACATTAAGCTATGTTCTAAGTAGAATAATAGTTACATTTTGCAGTAGGGAAAGGGGGAGTGATTAGAAAAATTTTGGAGTTCTTTCTAACTTGATCTACAAGCTAGTTATAGAAGTCTAGTCCCTTGGGAAAAATGTTGGCACTTTTCTTTTCTTTTTTTTTTTTTTAAAGATTTTATTTATTTATTTGACAGAGAGAGACCACAAGCAGACAGAGAGGCAGGCAGAGAGAGAGAGAGAGAGGGAAGCAGGCTCGCTGCCGAGCAGAGAGCCCGATGTGGGACTCGATCCCAGGACCCTGAGATCATGACCTGAGCCGAAGGCAGCGGCTTAACCCACTGAGCCACCCAGGCGCCCCTGTTGGCACTTTTCTTAATGTATGTTGTTCTTCAACAAAAAGTTTACTTTTGTAAAGAAAAGCAACAGGGTAATTTATTTGTATGTCCTTAGGCATTTACTTATCTCTGAACCTCCAAGTTTCCATCATGTGTAAAATAAGCAGTTGGACAAGATAGTCTTCAGATTTCCTTAGATTGCAAAAATGCTTTGATACTACAAAAGATCACTTGTCTCACAAGGACAAACTGGATCAATAAATCTATACTGATATCAACCTCATTTTGGCAGTCAAATATATCCCTCCCCCTTTACCCAGTTCTTCAATCCTTACTTAAATAGTAAAAAGAAAGTTTTTTGGTAGCATACGTACATAGAGAATCCTCCCTCCAGATAAGGAGATTGATATATATAACGAGAGAGAATTTTTTAATAAAATAAAGCCAATCAAAAAGGAGGGATAGAGAACCATCTCACTCTCAAAAACCTGCTCCTTGAGTTTCTTTCAGATTCTCATTCATATACAAATATTTAATCTTTGAATTATTTTATTCCAAAAGAATCTATAGTTCTGAAATCAGACAGGAATGGGCTTCATAGGAATGTAAACAAACAAACAAACAAAAAAAACTGCCCTAAAATATTTCTTCAGCACAACTACCCTAAGCACCTAATGTTCCCACCATTAAAGGATCTTCTTAGGTTGATCAGCCCTTTACCTCACCGAGAACTGGCTTTTGAAGACATGGGCATAGGAAATAAGCTTTGTGCACGTGGAAGAGAATGGTAGAGATCAAAAGCCTTGCGCATCTCTAGAGGAGGAGGCTGACATTTGGTACCAAAATGGCACTTGATGACAAGATGACCAGCCCAAAACCAAAAATCAAGAAAACATCATGAGGGAATGGGAGCCAGGTATCCTCCCACTGCTCATTTTCCAACTAACACCAACTTATTTCTGATTCTCCTCATGTTTCTACACACACACACACACACACACACACATACACACACACATACCTTTGTGAATTTCATCACACAATAGGAAAATAAAATTACACGAACGGCCTCCTTTCCCTAAACGACCGTAAGACAACCAGATGAACTGTTTACTTTGTAAACTATTAGTTAAATATAGAAATCTATAGGAGGACTACTCAAAATTGCCCTCCACTCACTGTAGAAACCAAAGCATAGATCTCTCTGCTTATGGAGTCCTATAGGGAAATACTGGAGATTCATCGGGGAATGAGCAAACGTCACCAATTCACAACCAAAACAATGAGCAGGAAAAAAACCTTAACCTCTCACGTATGAAATATTACAACTCTTAAATTCCCTAGTAGTGTATCTCTTAAGAGGACAAAATAAAATACAAATCAAGAATTGTTCTTGGAGGAATATTCCTAGATCATGTTGTCAGGAAACAGATAATATGTCATTTCTCCTTAGCTCTCAGGGAGAATAGAAGTGTCTAGAGAATATGCAATGAGCAAGTTACCTGCTGCTGTCTTTTACAAATTTTAAACAGAGACCAAAAGCAGTTTGGTTGGTTTTTCTTAATAAGGTACGTGCATCTCCAGAGAACACATCCTCACTAAGTAAAAGCTGCCTCTAAATGTCTTTTCATGCCTTCCCAGGTGGGACCAGGGTTTTGCTCTCTCCTTTAGAGGCAAAGGGCTCTGCTACACAACTGGGAAAAAGATAGGGCAGAATTACATTTTGAAGGCAGTAGTTTAGGTGTCAGTCTGCTTCTCCAAACTGTAAAAACATAAGCAATTGTGCAAATACTACTTCATTTGTAAAAACAACAACAACAACAACAACAATCCACTGACCTCAGCCCAGTATAGAAAGATGCCATGATAAAATGGGCTTTTCCAACCCTACAAGGTAGGAGCAAGTTGGGAGAAGAGATGAGAACACAAAGAAGGAAGTATGAAAGCAGAACTAGAGCTGTGACCATGGCCCGAATCATTCCCTAAAGCATTCAGAGCTGCCCAGATGCTGGGGCTTACCAAGAAGCCACTCCTGCAGCCATCCCTGAGGACTACTGTGCCTGAGATTTCTAGGCTCCCATCCCACATCTATTTTGCTGTAAAAATACAAGTCTTTTCTGCATATAAGAATGCCATGTTAAAGACCACATTTCTCCATTCTCCTTAAAGTTAGAGTTGGCACATAACCAGGTACCAGCCAATGTGAAATACAAATACAAGTGACTTGTGCAACTTTCTGGTCACATCTTTTACAAAGAAGACACATGAAGTTCTACTATTCTTTCTTTCTTCCTGTTTTCTGAAAATCAGACATAGTGGAGGCACGTGCAAAAAACGTGCTGCAAAAAAAAAAAAAAAAAAAAAAAAAGCTGCGGAAGGTGCTCAGAAGCTGCTGGGTCCCCACACCACGGATCCACTGTGTAAGTTCTTACACTCACTCAGCAGCCATACCAATGTCCTAAAATTCACAACCACCAATTGCTATTGATCAGTTCTTCACCACCTTCTGTCCCATCGGAGTGATGATTATCTCTGCTTTCCAGAGGTTGCCCAGTGCCCCCATTAAGCATGGATGACCCCCCACTTTACAACCTGGCACAATGGCAATCCCACCCCATCATTACTACCACGAATGTTGGGTTAGCACAAACAGACAACTTGCAAGGTTATGGTAGTTTGAATCAAGAGCCCTGTCCTAATCAAAGTGGGGCCACAATGAACCAGTTTCGAATCAGCAGTGGCTATAATATCTCTGACGACAGCTCAATAGCCTTTTTTCTCCAGCCAGGAAATTTGAGGGGTGAGTCTGAGCAGGGTCACCTAAATAGATTGCACCTGCCAAGACCGGGTGATGGAATAAATGAGTGCATGTGGAATTGAAATTAGGGGGCCAGACCTAAAATAAATTTAACAGATTGTCTCCTCTTTAAGTGCTCCTTTTAATCAGCTGATTTCATGAGACTTTGCTTTGCAGAGGAGATGTGACTCATGAGCATGCTTGCCAGAGACAGATGCTTGTGGGTTTTGTTGTTTTTTGTTTTTTGTTTTTTAAAATTCTATCAGACAGGGATCTGCAAGAAATTTGGATGAAGAGAAAGGCCAATGATAAATATGATTTGAATCAAAGCAGATTTGGGGGTAAGACATGCAAAATTTTTATAGACTCACAGTTCCTGAAACTATGTTCAAAGACATAAAAATAAAAGACGAATCAGAGTTTTACAAATAAAGGACCTTAGAGATCACCTAGTTCAACTCTGTTTTCCCAAATAAACACTTAACATAGTATATAACACACAGTTGGCAATCAAATATATTTTTTTCTAGTTGTTGAGTGAATGATTGCCTGACCAGAAAATAAGAGAAAAGAGTGATTCCTCCAAAATTACACAAGAAATATTCAGGTAAACTAAGATGTCTCAACCCCAAGCTCAACACATTTTCTATGCTGCTTTCTCTCATCATATAGCATAGTCCTTTTCATTTTTTAAATGAACCCCAAATTTCATGCACACACTTCCTTTTCCTGGTGTCTCTGTCAGTTAGGATGGTTTTAGCTGCAGGTAACAGAAAACTTAGCAAAAGTAGCTTAAGTTAAAAGAGTATTTTGCTTTACAGAAACCTAGAGGTGAGTTGTCCCAGGGTTGATTTTGATGGCTCAGCATCATCAAGGACCTAAGAATTTTTCATATTTCCACTTTCCCATGCTCATGTCTTGCCTTTATTTGGGGCCCTATTTTCTCATGGTTGTCAAATAGTTGTAGCATTTCTTTTTATCTCTATGAAAGCATCCCAAGCAAAAAACAAGGGACACAGGTAAAAAATGTCTTCCTTTTCACACTATTCTATTAATAAAAAGAAAAATTTTTCCCTGGGGCACCTGGGTGGTTCAGTTGATTAAGCATCTGCCTTAGGCTCAGTCATGATCCCAGGGTCCTGGGATTGAGCCCCGCATTGGGCCTCCTGTTCAGTGAAGAACATGCTTCTCCCACTCCCTCTGTTGCTTGCCCAGCCTGGCTGGGTGTTCTCTCTCTCTCTCTCTGTGTCAAATAAAAAAATAAAATTTCTATTAAAAAAAAAAAAAGAAAGAAAGAAAATTATCCCCCTCCAAAAAAAGAAAATTATTCCCCAAACTTTCAACATACCTCCTTTTACAACTCACTACCAGAAATGTGTCACACACTCACCAGTCATTGGCATAAAGAAGTGAGGTAGAGATAACTGGCTTAGGCCAATCATGATTCACCTATGGGAGCTGGGCACATTCTATCCCAAACAAATGTATTCACAAAGAGGAAGAGGAGGTGGCTCTCTGAAGACATCTGTGAGATTCTGCTGCATCCACAGGTTGCCTTAGCAGGTCTACTCAAACCTAAGCCCGAAGGTATTATATCTCACCAATGTTAGATACAGGAGTATGAATTCAACTCAACAATCATCTGTCAATCACTTTCTATTTACCAGTCTCCACACAGACCCTGACATTAAAACAGCAAGTGGAACTAATACTTTTCTTACCCTCAGAGAGCCCACGGAACAATGGCAGATGAAGACCACTAAGTAGGCTATTACAATCCAAAATGATGTGTGTTCTTATGGGGAGAGTGCCCACACACATGGGATAATAAGGAAGCCATAACTAGCCCACATACGGATGGTCAGGGAAGGCTTCCAAGAGCAGGTGTCATCAACAGAATAAGTAGAAGCTAGCATGGAGATGTTATGGGACAAGCAGAGTGTGTTCCAGATAGAAGTTCCAGCATAAGCCAAGTGCAAGAGACAAGTGAGAATATGATGAATCTGAAGGCTGGAGGAAAAAAAACAATTCAGTATGACTAAACCGCTGAACATAAGGCAGGGAGATCAACTGAGACTAAAGAGGTAAGAGCTGGTATTCGAATTAGCCTATTTCAAGTTTTTGCCAGTTTGATAAAGGATTCGCCATGACCGCCGTTGGTGGAATCACAGGTGTGAAAACAACGAAAAGGCAGCAAGCACAGAGGCGACCTCCCCAGAGGAAATGGATCACGACATTGCTACTTGGTGACTCACAATTCCCTTTGCCGACTCTCCATCTATTGAAGCTATTACAGACCAGGCTTGAAAATAATGGACCAGTTCAGAGTGTCAACAGCTCCCCAGCAGAAGGACTAGTGTGGGTAATGAGTGTGATTTGACAGCCCAAGGTCAGATATTTAACAATATTCCAGAGTTTAAGTATGATACACTGAGCGCTGTTTTAGCTCCTAACTTGAAAGGCTCACAGCTGCTAATATTTACAGAAATAGGAAGCAATTACAGTTCGCTGCCACAGGAGGAACTTAAATAATTTAAGACTCATAATGCCTCTGATTCTTTTCAAGCCATCTTTTCTCCAGAACCAGCTGCTTCTAGCTCTCAGAAAGCCCTCTGTTCAGAAGGCAGAATCGCCCTGATGCACAGCACTGCTTTTGCTCGCCCAGAAACCCAAGCACACAGCTTTTTGGCAACCACAACATTTCTCCCACATTTGTACTTCATCTCTGGAAAGGGTCCCTTTTCTCACCAGCCATGAAACCCCACAGCCATCTGCCCAGGCTAATCTGGGTAAACTGGCATGAGCAGAGAGAACCATAATGTAATTTCACAAATTAAACTAATTTATTTCAGTAGCCATTTTCATGACACGGATATGGTAGGACAAGAATAGCGAAGAAAGGGGAATGGGGGGGAAATTGATGGTGCTCAATGCCAAACAGAAGAAAGTCAAATTTTAAGTGCCTAGAGTTAACATGTGAACTACCCCCAAGAGTCTGTTCTTATGATTCTCTTGTGAATTCAGCACTTTCCCCCAGGGGTCAACAAGCTGACGAGTGGGATAAGAAAATGTAGACAATTATAAAATTTTTTTAGTTGAAGTTTAGATTGAAGAGCTTCTAATATCAGCCTATGGAACGATCTTTGCAAGAATTAGAGAACACAGAGATATCTGCTCTCATTATGAAGTTCTAAAATATGACCAAGAACATAACTGGTAAAGTTGCCTCACCTGGGGATAAACACTTTTTATATGAAAAGTGTTCTAGGATCTTTGGGTTCCACTATCTCACATTTATTGTCACAGCTTTTCTTGGGAGGACATCAGACTAGAAGGGAAGGAATATGTTTTCTAGCACCCAATATATTAGCTCTTAGAAATCCCAGCGCTACCCATTTATGGCTCCCAACTCTAGCCGGTTATTCCATGTTTCTGTGCCTCAGTTTCTGCATCTGCAAATGGAGATGATCTTATAAATAAGTTTTAATCAGGATTAAATTATGGTAAATGAAATAACTTGGACAAGAACCTAATAGTGTCTAGGCCATAGAAAGCATCCAGTGAAGCCTGGCACTATCGTTTATCTCCCAAGACTTGCTCTTCCATTTTTCTCATCAGGATAATATATATACCTTTCCAGTGTCAGCAGTGTTTGGGAGAAATGTTCATCAGTTGCTCCTGTCTGTTCCTTGAAAAATACTATAAAGAAACACTTTTTTTAATGTGTTGAATTGTGTTCCCCACAAAATTCGTGTGTTAAAGTCTCCACCTCAGTATCTCACGATGTGACCTATTTGGAAGTAGAGTTGTTACAAATGTACTTAGTTAATATAAGGTCATTCCAGAGTAGGGTAGGCCCCTAACCAATACACCTGGCATCCTTTTTTTTTTTTTTTTAAGATTTATTTATTTATTTGAGGGGGGAAGGGGCGGAGGGAGAGAGAATCCTGAAGGAAACTTCCTGCTGCGCATGGACCCGCCTCCCCCATCTCAGGGATTGATCCCAGGACTCTGAGATCATGACCTGAGCTGAAATCAAGACGACACCTCCATCCTGTGTCCTTATAAAGAGAACACCATGTGAAGAGACAGGCAGCCCCCCAAGGAGAACATCATGTGAAGATGTAGGCAGAGATCTCAGTGATGCAGCAAAAGCCAAGAAATGTGAAAGATTGCCAGCAAACTACCAGAAGTTAGGAGAAAGGCATGGAATAGATCCTTCCTCGTGGCGCTCAGAAGGAATCAGCCCTACTTTGTCCTCAGATTTCTAACCTCTAGAACTGTGAGATAATGAGTTTCTGTCATTTAAGCTGCCCAGTTGGTGGTATTTTTGTTACAACAGCCCTAGTACCAATACAGACCTACTGCTAAAGTTATTTTCTGCTCAGTGTACACATTAATAGCTTTTACCACCACAACATTTTTTATAGGTTTTCAATGACTTTAGGTCTTTTTGGTAAACATCCAATTAGATACTGTGCAAATAACATGGCTGACTTGGATAATTCTGGCTGTCTGAGAACACAGAGGTCCTTAGAACATTGACCCCTTAGTCCTAAAGCACTTTGAATAAGAGGTTTCATGGGCTCTGTCTACCTATTTTTCTTTCCCCTAGATGTCAAGCTCCTTGAAAGCAGAAGCTGTGTCTCATTCACCTTCATATCCCCAGCATAAAGATGTGCAAGAGGCATAACATTCACCGAACACCTTACTTCTTGCTAAGTACTAAAAAATTACCACAAACTGGTCTGAGTGCCTGCCATGTGCCAGACCACTTCCCCAGGAGAGAAAGGCATCAATGTCCCATCTTATAAAAGAAGAAATATAGTTCAGAAAAATAAAATTAGGGGCACCTGCATGGTGCAGTCACTTAGCCTCCAACTCTTGGTTTCGGCTCAGGTTGTGATCTCAGGCTTATGAGATTGAGCCCTATGTCAGGCTCTGCCCTGAGCAGAGACTCTGCAGAAGTTTCTCTCTCCCTCTCCTCCTCCTGGCCTTGTGTACTCTCTCTCTCTCTCTAAAATAAATAAGTAAATAAATCCTTAAAAAAGGAAAGAAAGAAAGAAAATTAAGATTAAAAAATGGAAAAAATTAAAAATTAAGATGAAAATAGCAAAACCTTTTTTTTCTTTTTTATTGCATTTTGTAACATGATTTCAAAAAATCCAAAATATGAATCCAATGTATATGCTTTCTTGGGGCTGGACTCAGAGAAGGCAGGAAAGAATGAGAGAAAGTATCATCTCCCCAATAAGTTTGTTGTTGTCATCTCCCCAATAAATTCCCATAAACAAACCATACATTGTAAATAAAACACAGTGATGACACAGTGCTGACCCTGAGCAAATGTGAGTAAAATCTAAAATATAGTCATTTCTTAGAAGAAAAGTCTAACCCAGAAAGACTCAATCCCCTTCTAAATTATTTAACACTTATTCATTGGTATCCTGTGAACTAAAATGCTAAGTTAAAATCATGCCCTACCTTCTCGTCTTTAACATATTAAGTGTAGCAAATAACTATACTAAAACCAAACGGCGGGATCAAATTCATATGTGTATGAAGATCAAATCCAGATAGATGATAGAAAGATAGATCAAATCTATATTTGAGGGCACATATTGCATGGAGCACTGGGTATGGTGCATAAACAATGAATTCTGGTACACTGAAAATAAATTTTTAAAAATTAAAAATTAAAAAATAATACCATAAATTCTGAATTTAAAAAAATCTATATATGAATGCAGACATTATGAGAAAATATTAAGTTCCTTCAAACATTTGAATACTGGGGTGCTTGGGTGGCTCAGTAGGTTAAGCCTCTGCCTTCAACTCGGGCCATGGTCTCAGGGGTCCTGCGATCGAGCCCTGCATCAGGCTCTCTGCTCAGCAGGAAACCTGCTCCCCCTCGCCCCCCGCCTGCCTCTCTGCCTACTTGTGATCTCTCTTTCTGTCAAATAAATAAATAAAATCTTTTTTAAAAAATCTGAATACTTTCTCTCAAAACAGTAGTATTAAGGGAAAGCATTTTTCTCTGCCTTTGACAGGCACAGATTTTTTTCCTTCTTTTTTAAAATTTGGTGTTCTGATATCTTGCCTATCAAGACAACAAACACACAACAAACGTGTTTGCTATAAGAAATAAGCAACCCTGAGTATCACGACTACATGCATCCCCCCCCCCCCCAACTAATTTCCTGATCCACAAAGATCCAACCCTTTCTGATAACTTGGGACCAGTCTGGATTCATGAGTGCCTAATGCTATGGTGTAAATATTCGTGTCCCCCCAAAATTCATATGTTGAAGTCCGAACTCCCAAAGATGGTATTGTGAGGTGGAGCTTTCGGAGGTGCTTAAACCATGAGGTTGGTGAATGCATGAATAAGATCAATGCTTTATGAAATAGGCTCCAGAGAGTTCCCTGACCCCTTCCATGATATAAGAACAGGAAGAAGACACTGGCTATAAACCAGGAAGGGGGGCTCTCACCAGAGTATGACCATGCTGGTGCTTGGATCTTGAACTTCTCGGCCTCCAGATCTTTGAAAAATAACTTTCTGTTGTTTATAAGCTACCCAATCTGCATTACTTTGTGATAGCAGCCCAAATGAACTAAAACACTGACAAACCTTGACAAATGCCCTTTGAGTTTGACATTTCTTTCGCTCATTTCGCTGCCTATTAGTTGGTTTTTAATCTCTTCCAAGCTCCTCTTTTAAGGTATTATTCCATGAAGAGAGACAAAGAACCAACTCGACAGGATCCCACAGAAACCTTAAAAAGTCCCTCAGTATCAGGCCCTTGAACCAAATCAAACACTTTGGCTCTTGCCTCCAGATTTCCAAATCCATTCTCAAGGAACTCAGAGAAAATCTCAACTCTGAACATTCATGGAGAATTGTTGCTTAATTGGCACCAAAATAGATGTTTAATGATTAACTACATGCCCTTGATAAAATAATCACCACAGCACTGGTGTTTTAGAACACCTCTCAGACGGACCCCTGGTGGGTCAGTGGTTTACGCCTCTGCCTTGGGCTCAGGTCATGATCTCAGGATCCTGGAATCGAGCGCCGCATCGGGCTCTCTGCTCAGAGAGGAGCCTGTTTCTCCCTCTCTCTCTGCCTGCCTCTACCCCTACTTGTGACCTCTCTCTGTCAAATAAATAAATAAGTAAATAAATAAAACACCTCTCAGAAGGGATGACAAAGCAAAACCAATTTTTAGGACTCTCTTTCTCTATTGGAAAATACACGTAACCAATGAAATTCAATATTTATGCTAGATTCTTTTTCAAAGACATGAGCTTCTTGAAGAACCTTTTATTTTTAATCCTAAACACCCATCGCAAGGTTTAGTACACCACAGACTTCCAACAGATGTTGGCCAAGACTGATTGACAGAGAAGGTACTAAGATAAGACTAAGGCTGACATCACAGGTAAGCAAAAGTCATCACAAGTATATCTGTTTGCATATCAATTCCCAAAGCTAGTGGAAGTGTTTCTAATCCTTGCCTTGAATAATAAGGCTCTAAGAATATGAAAGTAGTGACTTACCAAGACCAATTCCTTCGTACCAAGATGTAAGGACCTCAGCCATTGCTGCAAAACACAAGCACAGTTTAATTTAAAGCGACAAGGAACTTAAAGCTTAACCATGTCAACTGAATAATTAACTTCTTTATTTGAAACATATAACATATTTGCATTATTTGCTAATCACTCAATCCTCTTGCATTTTAGAAGCTTTTGAGTTATGCCTGCATCATGAATAGTGCCTGTGCTTTTAAACTTTTCTAAATATGAAAAAGATAACATGTGTACTAGTACAGGGAGGAGAGACAGAAAGTCCTTGTGACCTAGATTATCTCCACAGCTCTCTGATACTTTTTATTCCGTATCTTTTTCATTCAAGATCATATACAACTTGGTTCAAAAATGGGAATCTATATACTGTTTTATAGTTTTTTCTCCTTTCTTTGTCTTTTTTTTTAATGCCTATAGTTTTTAAAATCAGATTAAAATGCTAAGTGGTTAGCTAGCAAACATATACTGACAATCACATACTACTTAGTTTTCATAAGTAAGGAACAAATGCATGATTTGTACATTTCAACACCCCAGTCAAGCTAAGGCAGTGTAAGTAGAGACCAGTCTCTGCTAGGAAATATATCAAAACCTAAAAGTCAGGTATTATACCAGAGCTCAAGAGATTGTCAACAAGAAATTTCTAATATAGGCTGACTCTGGGTGACTCTGATTAACCCAAACCTTTCGCTTACAAGATAAGGAAGAATCTCTATTACCATATCAGCTCAACCAGTTGGGATGTTGACTATCTAACATCAGGGGTAAGAGTTGGGGGGAGGAATGAAAGAAAACACTACACATCCAGACACTGTTGTATATCACCAGCAGATTCCCAGACATACTACAGCATACAAGCCCATCAATTATATAAACTCCCAGCAAGTTCAAATAAAACAATAAACAAAGAAAAGGTCATCATATAACAGCAAGCAAGTCAGGGAAAACAACTACCAGTGTCAGCCAATGCTTGCTCCAATCTAAGGCAGAAAATATCAGGAGAGCTGAAGACTGCTTACTGGCTTTAAATCTTCAGATGGTGCATTTCCTCTGATAGGTGCAATGCCTAGAAAGACAGTAATCAAAAGCAGTCACACAGTGGCCATTTCCACCATGGCTTTCTCTCCCCAGAATGGGCCGTCTATTCCTATATGTGGGCTCAGAAGCCTGGAGTTTGTGTTATGGTCTACGAAACATTAGAATGGGCTCCTAAAACACGCACTAAACCTAAATCTTGATTTACAAATTCTCCATGCAGCCCTCTTTTAGGATAAAGCAATTTAATCTAAAGCTCGGATCTAGAATGAGTCTCTATCTCAGGTGACATGGCCTATCTGAAACCCAGGTAAATGATCAAGGCATTTGCAGATTTCGGTTCCAGGGACCAGTCTAACCTCTACATTAGAAGAGCTTTGACTAGAGGGGCTCCTGGGTGGCTCAGGAGGTTAAACTTCGGCCTTCAGCTCAGGTCATGATCTCAGGGTCCTGGGATCGAGTCCCACATCGGGCTCTCTGCTCAGCAGGGAGCCTGCTTCCCCCTCTCTCTCTGCCTGCCTCTCTGCCTACTTGTGATCTCTGTCTCTCTGTCAAAAAAATAAATATTTTTTAAAAAAAAGAAGAAGAAGAGCTTTGACTAGAAAGAAGGCAAGGCTTTAAAAGTTGAAGTTATCACATCTTATAATATTGAGATAAATAATGTATGCTATTAAAATGTTTTTAAGTTGAGGTTGTCAAACTGCTGCTTCTAACGTATTTTGAGGGCTTTAACTCATATCCCTGAAACCTAGACTTTTCCTAATTTCCTGTGTATACCTTAGTGACGAAAAGTGATAGGATCATCTCATTCCCCTATTTAAAATCCTTCAGTGACACCAAGTCTGAACTTACCCTGTCCAAATAGGTCCTTCCTGATTTGGGAGAACCTCCCCAACAACCCTCAATACACAAGGCACATTCAGCCATTTGCTGCTACTTACAAATCCCCAATATATGCCCCACTGTTTCTCACCTCTTTGACTTGGTACATGCGGCTCCCTTGGCTACGTAAAAACCTTCTGAAGTTCCAAATTTCCCTTTATTCCAACCCAACCTCTTCTGGGCAAACCCTTACTCAGCATTGCTTCAGTAAAAGAGAACCAGAAATGGGGCTGGCCTTGAAGCTAGCCAACTTGGATTTGCATTCTCCTTCCTACTATCCAGTAGTCACTTAACTCTCTGTGCCTGTGTTTCCTCATCACCAAGATGTGAAAATGAATAATGCCTAGAGATTTTGAGAGGTTTAAATGAAGTAAGACTTTAATCAGGTTGCTTTGAGAACATACTAAGTATTCAAAACTATTTGCAATTATCACCGTTATCACTATCCTTTAAGACTCCCATTAAAGCTCTTTTTATTATTACTTTTTTTTTTTTTTTTGGTAAAAACCCTTTGTCAAATACAACCTCTCCTCACAAACATATCAATTACTTGCTTTTTTTTTGTTTCACCCATGAAACTTGAACATACAGTAGTCTGCCTTTACCTGTGGGGGCTACATTCCAAGACCTCCAGTGGACACCCGAAACCACAGATATTACCAAACTGTATATATATACTATGTTTTTTCTGATACATACATAACTATGACAAAGTTTAATTTATAAGTTAGGCATAGTAAGAGATTAACAATAATAACTAATAATAAAATAGGACAATTATAACAATATACTGTAATAAAAGTAATGTGAATATGGTGTCTCTCTCAAAGTACTTCTTTGTTGTGTACTCACCCTTCTTCTTCTTGTGAATATGTAAGATGATAAAATCCCGATATGATAAGATGAAGTACAGTGAATGACATAGGCATTGTGATGCAGTGTTCATCTATGGTATGTCAGAAGAATCATCTGCTCCCAGACCGTGGCTGAGCACAGGGAACTGAAACCCTGTAAGCAAAACCACCAATGGGGGCAGGAGGGCCACTACTTGACCTCTAACGTGGCTCTCATACTGGATCAAAAGTATGGGGTTTTTTGCATATCTGTTCCCTCCCCGAAAGTGTCTCAGGAACAGGAACCACATCTCATTAATCTTGTATTCTCAATACCCAGCAGTACCTGACACACGGGAGATACAAAAATAAATATTAGCTGAATGAATCAATAATTGAATGAGTTCCTAAAAAATCAAGTGGAAACCAAATACTGATCAATCAAATCATGTTTAACTGCACTAAGGAAATCTGATATTCAGAGAAATAAGAAAACTTCAAGAACCAGGTAAAATAATAGAAATCATGTGGACTTAGGAGCCAGGCCTACCTGAACCAGAATCCCAATGGCTCTTCCTACAAGCTTTATGACACAAGCCAAGTTATTTAACCCCTGAGAGCCTCTGCTTCCTCATCTTGAAAAAAATAATATCAAGGGACACCTGGCTGGCTCACTCAGAAGAGTGTGAGACTCTTCATCTTGGGGTTGTGAGTTATTAATAAAGTTATTAATATCCATGTTATTAAGTAAACATTAAATAAGAAGATATAAAGCAAAGTAGCAGGACCTATAAGCAAGTGTTCATTAATTCATTATTTCCCTTGGTCTTTTATGAAGAACTATTTTTGTAAATATAATTATGACTCCATTAATCTTTGTGTTAAATGTATATCTGTTAAAATGCATCATACAATGATACCATTATAGGAGTCAAGTTTTTGTTTTCTTGTTCTATATTGTGTTCTTAAACACCTGGACATACGTATTCCATCTGCTGTCTACCAGGGGACCAAATTCTTGTATGCGTATACTATGGGCAAATGTTCTTTGCTTCATGGCAATTGCTATATTTGGTTTCTGCTCAAACCATTCATTTTAATCTCACAATTTAAAGGGTAAATTAGTTATCATTATCTGAGGTTCTAGGAGCACAGGCTTAGTTAGACACAGACCTGAGAGTCCTAATTAAGATATCTTTAACATTGCATTACAGATAAATTTGCCAGCTCCATATATCTAGGAAGATAGAGCTCCAAAAAGAGAAGATGGAGCTAAAGGAAATGCACCAGACAAATCTCAACTTTTTCATTAATTAAAGTAGGTCGGACCATGATGATATAAGCCTTCCAGTCACTCGGTTAAAAAAAAAAAAAAAAAAAGTAGGGGTGCCTGGATGGCTCAGTGGGTTGAGTCTCTGCCTCCGGCTCAGGTCATGATCTCAGGGTCCTGCGATCGAGCCCTACATCAGGCTCTCTGCTCAGCAGGGAGTCTGCTTCCCACCCACCACCCCCCCCCCCGCCTGCCTCTCTGACTACTTATGATTTCTGTCTGTCAAATAAATAAATAAAATCTTAAAAAAAAAAGACTGATCATTTTTCCTACTAATCAACCTAGAAAATTTACATATAAATGTCAAGATCAGCAGATAATCCTATTTATTCCTATAGAAAGAGCATAAATTACTCATGAATTCCAACCAAGTGCCTTTGGTGGGAAAGTATAAAAAAAAAAAAAAAAGAGCGAGGGTGTGATAGGGAATAACAGAGTTTCTGATTTCACAAGTCCAGAGCAGCATTCCTAGTTTATCCCTAAGTATTCTTATCTTTCATTCTTGGCATAAGAACATAGGGAGAAAGTAGAAAATGATATCAGTGTTACTATTCATAAGCAGAGAAACTGAATTAAAACCACCCCAAATCTTGAAACCTACTGGACAGACTTGAATCACATGTAGATATCAATCTTCTCTTTTAACCCCTAAAACCAAATTTTTTTTTTTTTTTAGATTTTATTTATTTATTTGACAGACAGAGAGATCACAACTAGGCAGAGAGGTAGGCAGAGAGAGAGGAGGAAGCAGGCTCCCTGCAGAGCAGAGAGCCCGACGTGGGGCTCGATCCTAGGACCCTGAGATCATGACCTGAGCCGAAGGCAGCGGCTTAATCCACTGAGCCACCCAGGCGCCCCTAAAACCAAATTTTAATAGAACTGCGGGGGTAACAGGATGGGAGACCATTAAGTTGATAATGGACACAGAGTGTCCTCTACCTTGTGATGTCATGTAGCAGCATCCAATGTGTCCATCACAGATGCAGGTGTCATTAGCATTAGAAAACACACAATCCTCTGTTAGCATCCCCCAAACTTAAAAATTCATGATTACTTAGAGTTAACATCCTATCTTTATTACATTCCAGCTTATGAGGGCACCAAGAGACACACAAGCTAAGATCTGTGTTTGGCTCATGGGAGGCACAAAAAAGAGAAAAAAACAACTTTGCAGAAGTATCTAAAACTAACAGTACTGTGGCTATTAACAAACACCCCCAAAATAGAACTTAGGTCCAAAGAAATGCAAATTTATTTAAAGCATAAGCCACAAAATAAAAGAGTTGGCATGTCAACACTATAGACTGAAATTTAATCAAACTGAAAAGAACAGTTGATCTGTCTTCAAGAGAAAGGGAGGGGTAGTGTGTAATATCTTTAATATATGGATGGCTGGGTAGAGTAAATGACTGTCGCACAGAAGGTTTATCTGTAAACACTGCAGTGAGTCTGGGGTTTTTAAGCACAATAAATGGTTGGTTTCAATCAGCTGCTGCTAGCAGGAAATCCATGGCCCACAGGAGCAATTACCCATCTCTTGACTGAAGCACAGGGCAATTACAAGCTACCAAAGTACACTCACAGTACTGGAGCACTTGACTGTTCGGTGCTAATGGAACCGGGACAAGAAACAGTGGTGTGTGGCTACATGTCTCAGCTTTCAGCCCCTCGCCAACGCTTTCATACTTCTCTTATCTCACGACATGGCAGCTGAGACGGAGACTGTGGTCTGCAAAAGCAGTATCATCTATACCCAAAACACAGACATCAGAGTTTGCTCTCCCCTGTATCCCCTATAAGCCCCTCAATTTATTACACTCATCCTGACTTTTCAAAATGTATCACAACTTTGTCTGTGGTTTTGTAGATGACGCCTTACCTGAGTCTCCTAGTCAGCATTTGGTCCTCATTACTGACTAGATCAGTTAGCCAAATTAGGACTTCTCGTCTCAAGGAAGTGAAGAGGAACCTGTCAGGGAAATAAACGGGAAAATAATTACTCTTTTATTTCACCGTGTAAAATACATCAACTAGGTATCCTTAGAGAAGTAACCTCTGTAAGATTAGAGAAAGAAAAATAAAAAGATAGTAAGTGGTCTATCAAGATAACCTTTCAGTCTCATTAAATTTATTTCTAACAGGTAAAATTACTGAAGACCTAATGTGCCAAGCATTGTATCATGTGCTTTAAGTGCATTGTCACATTTAAGCCTCAAAGTAACTCAAGGTGAATACTATGATCACCCTCTCTTACAGAATAAGACAATGGAGACTCAGTTTGAGTAATTTCCTCAAGACATCCTAGTTAAACACAATGTGGATTCAGGACCTGAACCTGGGCTGTAGCGGTCCAAACCTATCTCTTAAATAGCCTATCATCCCACCCTTGATGCTGGGTGACTCTGGGAGAGAAGGTGAATAATTGTCAAAGCCACCCTATTATGCTCTCCAGGCAGACATTAACAATGGATCCCAACATCCTTTCCCACTGAGTGCAGGCAAGACCACAGAATCTCTCTCATCACAGTATTTCAGAACACCAACTCAGTTTGATGCCAACTCCATTTCAGAGTCTCCCAGCATAACAGCCTTGTCACAGTGCTTGAACCATCAATAGACTTCAATAAATTCAATAAATATTAGATTTTAAGAGATCATTGCATAAAAGGAATATAGATACTTCCTTTAGCCCCAAACAGAGCAGTATTTAACTTCGGGCTCCACCATTTACTAATTACATGATGTAAGCAACCTACCTAACACCGAATCTCACTTTCCTCAGAGTAAAATAAGGTCATACAACCCCAAGCTGAAGAAGGATAAAATAAGATGATCTCTAGAGTTAGGAAGTACTAATCCTCCAGGAATACCCGGCCTCTTAATAATCATCACTAGTGGGGCACCTGGGTGGCTCAGTGGGTTAAAGCCTCAGCCTTCAGCTCAGGTCATGAGCCCAGGGTCCTGGGATCGAGCACCACATCAGACTCTCTGCTCATTGGGTAACAGCTTCCTCCTCTCTCTCTCTGCCTGCCTCTGCATATTTGTGATCTCTGTCAAATTTTAAAAAAATAAAAAATAATCATTACTTTTGCATAAAACTGCTGGGATCCCCAAAGACTGAAATACATAGGGTCATGCTCCTCAGAAGGAAAAGTGGGATTACAAGTGGTAATCCTGGAAATGGGACTCAGGATTAAACAGACCCTATATCCCAGAAAGGACAGATAACATGAAATAACAAATTGAGAGAAGTAAAAAGGACAGATGAGGTCCTGAATTAATACAGAAAAGCAAAAAAGACTACACGACGGGAATAGGTGATGGGTTGCGATACCTATATTTTAACAGGACAAGAAACCCAGAAGAAGAAAATCCAAGGAAAATAATCAGTTTCTTGCTTCTATGTCTTGAACCCAGCTAGCAAAACTGAATCTTTGTCCTCATCCATTGGGAAACTCCTAAGGAAACATAATAATATATAGCATAAATCATAATAAATAAATAACAGATAGCATAAACTATGGCTTTAATTTTAAGATACCTCATCCTCCCCAGAATATTGGTGACTGTGTGTTACTGGGAAATGGAAGGTAGGCCCAACCACATACTATAAGGAGGATCAAGCACAATGCTTGACTCATAGCAGGTGCTCAATGCAAGGTAACTCTCATCCTTGTTTTCCCTAAGAAAGAAGAAAACTTGGACTTCGGTTTGCTTCTCCAACTGTAGGTTCCTGTCTATATAGAAATGCAATGCTTCCACCCTAGCCCTCAATAGCGAAGTAGCCTCAAGGCAGGTGGAGAGAACAGAGCACCTGATAGTTTCCAAGGAGTACCCAGTACTGCAACAGAGGCTTGGTGTTCCCCTTCTTCCTCTTTTTTATTCATGTATTTTCTATTTTCTCAAACAACTAGAAAAGCAGAGAAGAAGCTTTATTAGGCAAATCTTCATTCATCCAACAGGTCAAATCTGGACAGAAGGTGGCAGCACAGAGTTGCTTAATCCCATAAACTGCAAAGTGCATGGCATAGTCCTCTTCTGGGCTTTAGTGAATGCAGAGAAAAGTAGATCCAAAGAAGCCAAAAACATCTATACAACTGAGTCATAAAAGAACTGGCGGACTACACTTGCCTTTACAGAACTGGTTTGGGGGGAAAAAAATGACAGACATATATACATTTATATATATGGGAAAAAACAGACACTATAATATAAGGAGCCTAAAAATATTAGGTTTACTGTGATGGTCAATACCTGTTTCTCTTTCGTGTCCTCTTTTCCCTTTACTATCTTTCCTTTTCTCTAGTTTGTGATTCAAAACTTAAATGTGGGTGTTAGAAGGACATAACATCCTACTTTGCAGATATGAATTTTCACAAATGCCTACACTCCCCATTCCACCATTGAAGGTCCTCCTTTGCTGAGATCACCTATTTCTACTCCCCATTAAGTTTATTTCATAAATCAGAAATGTTTCCTGCCAAAGAATCCAAAGATACAGATTTTACAGAAATTTGAAGACATTCTTACTCCAACAAGATCTGGGATCTTTAAGACACTAAACTGTCAGAAATGTATTCAACTATAGTATGACTTCACTTGAGTTACTGAAAACAAAACAAATAGAAATGTGCTCTAGTGGATTTAAAAAGGTCAAATACCAATGATGACACTAGATATTCAACAGTGTAACAGTTAACCTCATTTTTATGAGGTTAGTTTTTTTCCCTTGGTTCACAGAGGCTCTCTTTATCATATCCTCACAAGGCATTGTGTTATGACACTCACTCTGGTCTCCTTTGCCTCCTGGCTTCCTACCCCTTCCCATTTTCTTCCAAAAAAGTAGCCACAAAATGAAGGGAAAATATCCAGCTTAAAGGGCAAAGATTTCTAGTAGAGGAAAAGGAGGGGGAAATGAATTATTTCAGACCAAAAGCAATTATATTTTGAAGGCAGAAGCAGACATCTTCTGGCACAACTGTCAAGATGTTACAAAAAGATTAAAAGAGGGTTTTTTTTGTCATTTAAAATCTGTTTCTGGTTCACAAAAAAAAAGGGGGTCTGCTGTTCAGTTTGTGATTTTTAATAAGATTTCTCAATAGTCTCCCTGCTCTAAAAAAAAAAAAAAAAAAAGTATAAGGGAGAAAGAAGAAAAAATTGAAGGCAATGTAACAAATACAGCCATGACTTTGATGCAGTATCATTCATTTTCACCATTTTGGTGGATTTAGACAATATTTTTGTGGGAGGTTATATCGTATACAACAACCTGTCAACAAAATACACTTATCGCAGAGACTTTATGGAATTTAGCCTTCTATTGGGGTTAAAGTAGAAACATCAGATTAATTGCTTTCAAAACTCAGGGAGCTACTGCTCAAGGAGGCAAAGGACGGTATTTTCCACTGCTAACAGAGTGCACATCTTTCCCTAAGATTCAAATGTCTGCTCCTATCTTGTCCCTATTCTTCAGGGCATGGGCTCGCTCAATTCTCCATTAAGTAGTGCTTATCAAGTTCCTGCTTGAGGGACACAAGAGATTATGTTGAAGCCCTAACTAAAGTTATTCAGACAAAGGGGTCATGATTTCTAATATATCCTCTACCTTGTTCCCCACCTTTATGACATGGAAGCTGTGTTAGAACTTGTTCACAGTCCAAATTCTTACCACGGCAGCTGAGCAATCACCAGTTTTCTTCCATCTCTCACATTCCCTCCATCTGCAATTCATTTCTTCATCTTTTTCCATTGTAGGAGTTCAACATACTCATTTCAAAGTCTTCTCTTCTGGACTTCATGTCTTCCTCCCTCCTGTACAACCATTTCTATTGGTGAGCATGGTGGCTCCTAGCCTTGGCCTTCATACACTCATAAAGTAAGGGGTACTGCAGATGGAAGACAGGTTCATGGCTTCATTTTCTCTCATTCTGCCTTCGGTTTGCAAGGATTCCTTTCTTGTTCAACACATATATAGGATAGGGCTAGAAGCTGTGGGAAGCCACATCAGGTACTTGAGGTGATCCAACCCCTCAAATATTCTGCAATATTTTGGAAAAAAAAAATAAGACTTTTACTTGGAAAACAGAGGACAGTGTGTGATGCTAATCAATGAAGGCTAAGCCACCTGACAAATGGTATGATACATGTAATAAAATCTATAGGCTTTCAGGAATCGAAGGGAGGGAAAGAAGTGCCTCTACTCGGTCTAGTCCTTGCATTCATTTCTCATCATATGAACTTAATCAGATGTCAACCTGCTATGACAAATTTAACTTTAAAAAGGAATAACTTCCTAACTCTCTTCCTCTGATTTACAATACTAGTGACCTTTCTTCTATTTCCCCTTAAAACTTTCTTTTGAGCACTACTGTTATATTTCATACAGAATCCATTTTAAGTATATATCTCAGCTTCCCCTAAAATATTTGCAGACTCGAGAGTGCCTTAACTTCCTACTTTTCACTTAAAAAAAAATGTGGAAGTTAAACCTTCCAAGTTAGGTCGGCAAATTAAAAATTTTAACATGAAATTTTATCAGTATACTTTTCTTATTTTAATGCTTCCCAAATGGAAAAGCTAAAATCTGAAAGAGATTGTTTTTGGTTTGGGGTGTTGTTGTTTTTTTTTAAGATTTTATTTGTTTATTTGACAGAGAGAGTACAAGTAGGCAGAATGGCAGGCAGAGGGAGGAGAAACAGGCTCCACACTGAGCAGGGAGCCCGAAGTGGGACTCGATCCCAGGATCCTGGGATCATGACCTAAGCCGAAGGCATTCGCTCAACTGACTGAGCCACCCAGACATCCCTGAAAGAGGCTATTTTTGAAGTAATGAAATACAGTGATGCTTCCAGGAATTTAGGATTCAAAAAACACTTACTTTCTCATTTAACTCAATTTATGCCTTTATCCAGTCACCTCTACCAGATATTGACAGGGGAGGGGAGAGAAAATGAAACTTAAATGGGCATCCACTAATTGCTAGAATGTGTCTATTAAAAAGAAACTTTGTAGGGAAAGAGTTTGAAAGCACTGAGTAATTTCTCTAAGATTTTAAAATATTTTACATTTCCTGATATCATATTACAAAATACAATAAATCAGAAATAAAAGGAAAAGGAACACTAAGATGAGGAAGGGGAGGAACTTAAAAAGGAAAGGAAGGACACAATCGCTGGGCCCCAACGATGGGCCAGATACTCATCTAGGTCTTCACTATACCTGGTCTTATGTAATCCTCATAATAACACTCACACACAGAGTTGTTATAATCTTTGTTGTGCAGATGAAACACTTGGGAATGAGGTAGGTTAAGTAACTTGGTCAAGACCACATAGCTAAAATCATTGTTTAGATCTAACCTTAGATCTAACACAGACTCTTGCTTGCTCTCCACAGCACTGCCCCTGCAGATGACCAGTCATTCTTCTGGGTGTCTTTCCAGAGTAGTCACACCCAACATATTTTGCAGACAATCTTCTAATGGAGAATTTGTAGGCTCAGCTAACGGGGGATGCAATGAACAGAGGGAAATGTATTTTACTTCCCCCACCACGTCTCATTGCTTCTGTGGTCTCATTGCACATCCACAGGCAAAAGCCTAACCACCTGGAACATCCAGGAAAGTGCCCTACAAGGTGGATAGAGACCAGGAGGAAAAGCATAGGCTCATCAATCAATCTCCAATTCGGCACAAACCCATCATGATCCAGTAACCATGTGGCAGACAGAATTCCCAGCAGAAGCCTGACCACAAAAACCAAACGGTCATAATTTCCCAGGGCAAACATACCTGCTCAGTTTATCTAAGTGAAAGGAAAGGTTGACAAAGGTACTAGCGAGAGAAAAAATGTGCTCAGAGTACTTTGTATTTGTCAGTATGCAGTTGGCATCGGGGTGACCTGCTATATTGAAATGGGACTGGATAGGGGGGTGCGGGGAGCTGCTGAAAAGAGAGGAGAATGCGGGGGATGAAAATGAGACAGACAACTCAGAATTTTTTCCTTTTGAATTTCAACCTGTTGGATAAAAACAATAGCAAATGAGGCACTGAATATGCATGAGGAAGGGAAGGTATTTTAAGTTTTTCAGGAGACAGCTCGCTGAACGGAATTGCTAATTATGTCTCACATTGCTCTGTCCAATTCAGTTAGCTTGATTATGGCTGAGTTGTCAACTCCCCTGCACTTGAGGTTCCACAGTTGCAGCCCATTCTGAGGCTTAATACAAAATTAGAAGTATCTTTTTCCAAAAAAAAATGTTTTCCCTCACTGAAGAGCTAGCTTTACCCATTGTGACAACATAACCTTTCTCAACAAAAATAAAATTAAAACCACTGAGGGTTCAGATTCAAGGGTTTTTGGAGTTGGTGGAACATCAGGAATGCAATCGCAGCTGTGACAATTGCAAATTAAGATTGAACAATGAGCCAAATTAAAAGGGTGAGAAAGAGCAGAACACCATATGGAGTATCTCGTTGCTACCCCCACAGGATATCTTTGATTTCTTAGGATAAGGAGGATTTGCCAACTGAGGAACGGACTAAATAGAGTCCTGGAATCTCGTGTTTTCTTCTCCCTAGCCTACAGAGGCTACCTAAGTCAAGGGAGTTGAATTTCCAATTTCCTTGACTTAGTTTTTTCACCTCTAAAATGGGACAGACCTCATTTGACAATGGTGCTCGTTCAGGAGAGGGATGATGGGGATGGGGGGGGGGGTCCTTGCTGGACAGGAAGATGGCTATCTAGGAAGTCAGGGCCTTGAGAGAATTCACCCTAAAAATAGAAAGAATGGGGCATGATAGACTTAATCAAATAAAATGCCATTAGATTAATTCAGTATTGTGCCCTGGTCCAATCCATTTATTCCCAGCCAACCCCATGCTGGATTCATGTCCAAATAGAGGAAGAACAACAGAAGATGGAGAAAGGTGGACCCAAGAGTCCTGCTTGGGGCCCCTTTAAAATAGTAGCCCAGAGGGGAAAGGAGCAGTGTTCCCACCTCACCCTAGAGAGCCACACTGCTTTGGAGACACGAGGGTCCAATGCGTGGATGAAGGTATGTAGTAAGAGAAGGATGCAATGGCAACTGGGCCATGCTGAAATGCATACACAGAGGGACAGGCAAAACTGAAGCCGCTGGCAGAGCAGGCCAGTTTCAGTGGAGGGGTCTTTTCTGAAAACGTTTGTGACACATCCCCCAAGAAATACAGGAAATGGTCCAGGGAGGTGGGTGAACTATTTTGTAAGGGGGTTGAGTTTTATGCTATGCAGTTGCGAAGTTGTTAATGCAATGAAGAAGCCCAGGGTATCTTGCTAAGGAGCCTGCAAAGGAGAACCAAGGCCCCCAGCCAGTTGCTGGGCATGTCAAAGAGGTAGTGGGAACCATCCAGTTGACCACAAGAAGCAGAAGAAGCAGAGATGAGCCAGCCCAGCTAAGCCCGACCCAAATGGCAAAAGCGGGAATAAAAGAGTGGGTGCTGTGGAAGCCATTATGTCATAGAGCATTAGATGGCTGATACCATCTGTGTATACCATATAGTTCCTTCTAGTATCCTCCATTTTCAAGAAAGAAACAATTTCTTTATTTCTTTCTGTGTCATTTGCCCACAAAAGCCGTCTTAGTTCCCAAGTAATGTCTGCTGCTGACCTTAATTAGAGGCATTAGAGAAGTAACAATTATCCTACTTGCTAAAATTAAAGTTTTAGCTACAGTACATTGTTCTGCAGGAGCAGAAAAATCTTTCACTAACAACAGCTTTGCTACGACATCTGCACGCCCTCAACAGTATCAGAACCGGGTAAGTACATGCACTTCAGCCTCAGGAACACAGTGAGCCCCCAGTGGGTTGTGAGTTCATGAAATCACTGCAGTACCACTGGCTTGATTATTTGCCCTACAGAGTTGCTTTTATAACTGTTCCCTTGGTCCTCCAAACACCACCATTAGGAAGAGAGAAGATAAAAATCACGTCTATAAATAAAGCAGCCAAGCTCCAGAGAGAAGGGAAGGCCAGTCATCTGCAAAAAGGCATGGCAAACAAAAACATATAGTATTATTGATCGGCACTACTTTCCAGTGTGGCAGATATCTCCATTACTCACTGGCTTCGAGAACATAACCAGAAGATTTCCTGACGAACACGCGGGATTACTTTATATTAAACCTAATCGAGTAGAGAAGTTATGGGGGGAGGTATATATATCTATATTTTTTTTAATGTTTGAAAGGTTCCTTTTTTCTTTCTCATCTCCTATCCTTCTTCCTCCTATGCTCAAGTGTCTTTTGGTGGGGCAAAGACTTTCTGAAGCAGAATTTCCTTTCTGATTAAATCTGCTCTGCTCTCACGCAGCTCCATTGCTTCCCCTTGATAAGCCTCAGGTCAGTTCTATCTCCGTTTACAATCCAATCTGAACTTTCAGTGATCATGGAAATATAGATATTTCTTATTTTCAGTCATATCAGATCAAGCTGTTATCCTTAAGCAGCCAAGGTGGAGGAATTAAAATCACATCATGAAATGCAGGAACTATTTATTCACTTGGACTCTTTCTCATCGATGTTAGAGAGACAAGTACATCAAACCGTTGTTTATAATCAAGGAAAATTACCCCCGAAGTACATCGTGGTGCACATGATTTTTTATGTGCTCCTGATGTCTGTCTTTAAGAAAAAATTGGGTTTATTTCAAAAGATTTGCCTGCTTGCTGTGATGATCTATGCCAGTTGGAAACCTCAGCTCTAAGTTGATGGTGCTTAAATAAGAAGTGTTTTCATGGCTCTAAGTCAAAAGGTTCCACCTTTTTTTTTTAGCCTCAACAATGCAACACATACAAGGAAGCAAAACTAAATTCCATTTTTCTCATTACGTATTAATATTGGACTCTATCTGGGGGGGGAGGAAAAAAAAATATTGGACTCTATCTGTATGTGACCAGAGTCAGACAAAAGGAAAAAGTCAAGACTAAATCCAAGTCTGAGAAGATGAAAAGGCAAAAATATAGGGATAGGGGGCACCTGCGTGGCTCAGTGGGTTAAAGCCTCTGCCTTAGGCTCAGGTCATGATCCCAGGGTCTTGGAATCGAGCCTCACCTCAGGCTCTCTGCTCCACGGGGAGCCTGCTTCCTCCTCTCTCTCTGCCTAGCTGTGATTTCTCGCTGTCAAATAAATAAAATATTAAAAAAAAAAAAGTAGGGATAACACACTAACCAACAGAAATGAAAAAAAAAAAAAAAAAGAAAAGAAAAGAAAGAAAAACCAGGGTGCCTGGGTGGCTCAGTGGATTAAGCCGCTGCCTTCGGCTCAGGTCATGATCTCAGGGTCCTGGGATCGAGCCCCGCATCGGGTTCTCTGCTCCGCAGGGAAGCCTGCTTCCTCCTCTCTCTCTGCCTGCCTCTCTGCCTACTTGTGATCTCTCTGTCAAATAAATAAATAAAATCTTTAAAAAAAAAAAAAAAAGAAAAACCAGAGGAGCCAGAAATCTCATGGCACCTTAATCATGTTTAAACCTGACTATTTGACTCTGAGAAGAGGATGGGAATGGCAGTGGAGACTCAAGGCTAGTATATTCCTACAGGTACCACTGAAAATGAGCACTTATTATGAGGAACAACCCATCAGAAAAGACAGGCCTCTTCCCCCTGCTCTGAGCCCCGGGGCCTTGCCGGGGCTCATTTCTGTGAAGAGTCATGATGGCTACCTTTCCGTTCCCCTCTTATCACATGACCTCCTACATCTCTTTCCTAGATGTTTGCACTAAACCTAGCCAAAGGCCGTTTAACTGCAACAGTTCAGGGGACTGATATCTACAAGATGCCTAGAAATAAGTATCCTTTCAGTGAATAATAATACTAGTAAAAGCTGAATTTTTTCCTTTTTTTGTGTGTGTGTGAGCATTTGCTATATATCAAAGGTACAAAAATTTCTATCATTGAATTCTTACAACAGTCCAATGAGGAAACTACTAGACATCAGTTATTTTTGTGTTTCAATACACCCTACATAAACCCTTTCCTCTGGGGAACTCCTTCTCCCATTCTCCAACCATATGATGACAGTGGGGCTGACAGTCCTGGGACCCTACACGGCCACAGCCAAAATAGGGCAAGGAAACAAGGTCTAAACAACCAAAGAAACCCCTTCACCAGACCACATGGTGAGTTCAGGGTGAGACTACGACCAAAGTAGAACCAGTTAAGACTATTTTATGGGGCACCTAGGTGGCTCAGTTGGTTAAGCATTCGATTCTTGATTTCAGCTCGGGTCATGATCTCAGGGTTGTGAGATGGAGCCCTGTGTTGGCCCTGTGTTGGGGTCCATGCTGGGCATGGAGCCTCCTTAAGATTCTCTCTCTGCCTCTCCCCTCTCTCCCCAGCTTGCATGTGCGCATCCTCTCACTCCCTCTCTCAAAAAAGATTATTTTAGGCTATCAGACACATGAAAAAATGTTCATCATCACTAGCCATCAGGGAGATTCAAATTAAAACAACATTGAGATACCACCTGACACCAGTTAGAATGGCCACAATTAGCAAGACAGGAAACAACGTGTGTTGGAGAGGATGTGGAGAAAGGGGAACCCTCTTACACTGTTGGTGGGACTGCAAGTTAGTGCAGCCACTTTGGAGAACAGTGTGGAGATTCCTGAAGAAATTAAGAATAGAGCTTCCCTATGACCCTGCAATTGCACTGCTGGGTATTTACCCCAAAGATACAGATGTAGTGAAAAGAAGGGCCATCTGTACCCCAATGTTTATTGCAGCAATGGCGACGGTCGCCAAACTGTGGAAAGAACCAAGATGCCCTTCAACGGATGAATGGATAAGGAAGATGTGGTCCGTATACACAATGGAGTATTATGCCTCCATCAGAAAGGACGAATACCCAACTTTTGTAGCAACATGGACGGGACTGGAAGAAATTATGCTGAGCGAAATAAGTCAAGCAGAGAGAGTCAAGTATCATATAGTCTCACTTATTTGTGGAGCATAACAAATAACATGGAGGACATGGGGAGATGGAGAGGAGAGGGAGTTGAGGGAAACTGGAAGGGGAGATGAACCATGAGAGACTATGGACTCTGAAAAACAACCAGAGGGTTATGAAGGGGCGGCAGGGGGGTGGGGGGGGTGGGAGGTTGAGGAACCAGGTGGTGGGTAATAGGGAGGGCACGTACTGCATGGAGCACTGGGTGTGATGCCAAAACAATGAACACTGTTATGCTGTAAATAAACAAATAAAAATAAATATTAAAAAAAAGATTATTTTATTACAATTTTTAAAAATCTATGAATAGTTTAAATTTCAAGTTGGAGAACCTGATACATTTATTTAATGTTAATTAGGGGCTATGACACTTTCTTCTCTGCTGTGTAGACAAATCCTATTTGCAAAAAGAAAAGAAAAAAGAAAAAAGAAGTTTGAGGCTGAGGCTGAAAGAAAAAGCAAATCAAAAGAGGATAACACGAGGCGCCTGGGTGGCTCAGTGGGTTAAAGCCTCTGCCTTCAGCTCAGGTCATGATCCCAGGGTCCTGGGATCGAGCCCCACGTCCGGCTCTCTGTCAAATAAATAAAATATTAAAAAAAAAAAAAGAGGATAACAAGATTGTATCTTAACTAACCACTCCTGGAGAGTATAGCTGGATAGACAGAGACACATAAACATACACATACACATATACATACAGATTAGCTACTGTATTCCCTTTATTGCTTCAACAACCATAGTTTGGATTAGTAACATAACCAGAGCCTTAACTTATCAAGACAGGTACTACATTTATCCTCTTTTCAAAGATGGGAAAACTGAAACATAGAGAGATTATGTAACTTGCCCAAGGTCACTCCAGTACAAATAACAGGACCTGGATTCAAACCAAGCTCAGCAGGATTCCAGTCCGAACTCTTTATCATTGCAGAGTATGATCTTTAAGGAGAGCCATCATGCCGGGCATTTTCAGAGTGCAGGGAGGAACAAACTTGCTCTTAAAGAAATACTTTTGCAGGAAAAATAGATTGGAACATAAAGAACAGCAATATAAAACACACTGTGCTATTATCACATACAGCACTCTTCAGTAATAGTGCCCATTTACAGTACCTGATTTGAACTCCCCAACAACTCTGTGAAGTGGACAGAACAGAGACTTTTGTTATTCGTTTTACAGATAAAGAGAATGTCTAAGAAAAAGCTCTCCCCAGATGACCTAACTATGTGATGAGTAATGAGGTACAGCCAGGACTCTCTGCCTTCTAACTGCAGGTGACGGCAGGGCCTTTCTCCACCACACGATTTACTTACCCTGGCTTCATTTAACAGAAATGTGGTGGAGCTCGAAAAAAGGTACTTGGTATTTAAAGACCAAGGTTAGACTCTCCCTCTCAACATTGTACTACTTAGGAGATCTCCGATCAAAATTTCTAGCCAAAACTTTTAACAAGAAATTATTTTTCATCTAAAGTAATTCTTACACCCTGACAAATTTGAGTACTCAAATAAGACCGATAAGTGGTACTCACCACTATTTTCTTCCAATTATTTTATAATTTTAAAAATTGATTTGAATCCATCTGGAGAATACTTTCATATAAGATGTTAAATGAGACTAACATTTTCCCTTCCGTATAACTGATCAATTCCCCAGCTTCATTTATAGATTAATCCAGTCCTCTCCCTCTGTATACTCACATATACACTTACCTTGTTTTTTTCACAGCTATTATTTCTCTAATCTTACTGTGGAGAAAGCTTTATAAGGATAAAAAAACAAAAACAACGAAGGGAAAAGATGGAAAGTTTTGCATCTGTGCAAATAAACACATATCAATTGATAGATTTAAAAAAAGATTTATATCAACAGACAATGTGATAGATGGCCAAGAATCTTCATTCACAGGATTGTTATAAATATAGAAAGATAGATATCCAAGTAGAAAAACAGATTAGGAATAGTCCATTTCCAGGAAAAAGAAAAATCACAAATTAGAAAAGAAAAAATTAAAGGGGTGGCTGGGTGGCTCAGTCTGTTAAGCGTCTGCCTTCAGCTCAGGTCATGATCCCAGAGTCCTGGGTTCTGCCCTGCATCTGGCTCCCATCTCAGTGGGGAGCCTGATTCTCCCTCTTCCTCTGCCCACCCCCCTGCTCATGCTCTCTTGCGTGCATGTTCTCTATCTCAAATAAATAAATAAAGTTTAAAAAAAGAAGAAAAATTAAAGTATGACAATATGGAGAAATAAACATTCTTTTCTCCTACTAGAGACTATAATGATTGACATGTTTCTAGAAGTATGTATCTAAGGCACTAAAGTGTCCCATACTCTCTAGTCTTGTAATTCTACTCCAAGGAATCTTTCTAAAGAAATAACTATTTCTAAAGAAATAGGGGCACCTGGGTGGCTCAGTTGGTTAAACAGCCAACTCTTGGTTTCGGCTCAGGTTTTGTATCAGGGTCTAAATCTCAGGGTGGTAGGATTGAGTCCCACATTGGGCTCTGTGCTCAGCATGGAGTCTGCTTGAGATTCTCTCTCCTACCCCCTTTGCCCCTCCCCCTGCTTACTCTCTCTCAAATAAATAAATAAAATCTTTTTTTATTTTTCTTAAATATTTTATTTATTTATTTGACAGAGAGAGATCACAAGTAGGCAGAGAGGCAGGCAGAGAGAGAGGGGGAAGGAGGCTCCCTGCTGAGTAGAGAGCCCGACGTGGGACTCGATCCCAGGACCCTGACATCATGACCTGAGCCAAAGGCAAAGGCTTAACCCAGTGAGCCACCCAGGTGCCCCTAAAATCTTTTTTTAAGAAAAAGGAAATAACTAAGGACATGGGCAATGACATCATATAATGATGCCTATTTTCCCATTTATAATAGCCAATAAACAACCTCAAAATTAAATGATAGCTGGAGAAGTATGGAGTATCTGAAAACTTACCATTCATTCATCCAAACCAAAGTTCTTGAAGCACCTACTGTGTGTCCAGCACTGTGCTGGACCTTGAGAATACACAACCCCAACCCTTATGAGGCTTAAAGTCTAGTGGAAGAGACAAAACAATAAAAAATCACACAGGAATAAAAAATTATAACTGTAATCAGCACCCACAAGAAGACCACTAAGCAAAGAAAGCATCCAGTGGGGAATAGATTGGTCAGGAACTCAAAAATGGCTCTCAAGGGTAAAATGATTCAGAGTGGAGGTCTGAAGGAAGAGGAGTTCTTTGGGTCAAAGAAGGACAGGACAGGCAAAGGAAAGAGCACACACAAAGTTATCCTTCACACAAAGAAAGTATATGGATGTGAAAAAGACAATGTCTATAAAACTGTATGCACTTCATACTTTTCTATACCCACATACACATACACACAAAGTACAAGGACTATCAAAATTTTTTTTTTTTTAGATTTTATTTACTTATTTGACAGATAGAGATCACAAGTAGGGAGAGAGGCAGGCAGAGAGAGAGAGAGGAGGAAGCAGGCTCCCTGCCAAGCAGAGAGCCCGATGTGGGGCTCGATCCCAGGACCCTGGGATGATGACCTGAGCGAAAGGCAGAGGCTTTAATCCACTGAGCCACCCAGGTGCCCCAAGGACTATCAAATTATTAATAGTGGTTATCCCTGACTGTGTGATATTTGTCCCTACCAACCCTGCCTCCTTGTTTTCCTGTTTTTTCTTTTATTTCTTTTTGTATTAATTTTGTAAATAGAAATATGTATGACGGGCACCTGGGTGGCTCAGTTGTTTAAGCGTCTGCCTTCAGCTCAGGTCATGATCCCAGGGTCCTGGGATGGAGCCCTGCACAGTGTTCCCTGCTCAGTGGAGAGCCTGTGTCTCTCTCTCCTTCTGCCCCTCCCCCCACCATGTTCATTCCCTCTCTCTTTCTCTCCTTCTCCCTCTCGTCCTCTCCATCTCAAATAAATAAAATCTTTATATTAAAAAATAAAAGAAATACAAAGTATGAAATAGTACAGAAAGCTGTATGGTTGCTTACTGATACTACCCCATTTCCATGTGTACAATGTTGTGTTATCCAAGCCGATCCTGACTCGCAGCCAGCTCTAAGTTGTCCTTTTAACCAGAGAAAAAGTTAAGAGAAGCTATCAACTCCAGCGTAAGCCGTGTTTTCTCGCTTGCATATCTTTAGTTACAAATGACTATTTACCTGTCAGTTGGGTTGAGAACACCCATAGGTTTTCCTTTGAAGTGAACCTCTTGGATTTAAAGAGATTTTTTTTAAGCTGTTGAAGGTTTGCTTGATCTAAAGTCTCAGAGATGTTTGAAGTTGTGACTTAATGGAAGATTATTTTTATTCATAGTGATCAAGCAGTTAATGAGATAAAGTAGTGAGGAGACAAGCTTAATAGAATATGTGGTTGCACTGCATGTTAATCTTTATAAAGGCAGAATGAAAATAACAGGAAACCAGGAAGAAATTGGGACAGATGGCTGAACAGCTCATAGATAGGAAAAACAACTCGTCCCTGCACAGGGCTTTCAAAAACAAACCCCTGTCATGTTGAGTTCAATAGATAAAAAGGTGATGGAGAATAAGAAGATGGAAAGCCAGGACTAAAATTTTTCTGGTGGCTGTTCTCTTGAGACTTTCCCCTAACCCTTCTTCAATCTCTTCCCCAACCCTCCACCGAAGGACAAAATGCATTGGGAGCAGCTACAACTTTTCAATATGGGAGGAACACAAACAGTAAAGAAAGTCACCATCTGCCTCAGTGGCCCACTATGCGCCATTTTAACCTCCCTAAGTTGTAACAAGATGAGGGGCATTGCCAGCCGGCTCAGCAGCACTGCACTAGAGAGGCCCCTAGGGAAGCAGATGGCAAAAGAGGGGAAGAGAATGTCATTTCCATTTACTCTCCATGTTAGTTCAGTACCATCATTTGTCGTCATTTGCTTTTTTTCAGGCCAGCCAGAGGAGAAAAATTCTGACTATCTAATTATCCATTTAAGTCAGAAGACTGATAAAGCCTGATTAGCCATAGAGGAGAAAAGGAAATTTGTCATTAAAAGGTATTCCTTTTGAGGTACTTGAGTGGCTCAGTTGGTTAAGCATCTGCCTTTGACTCAGGTTGTGATCCCAGGACCCACATTGGGCTCCCTGCTCAGTGGGGAGCCTGCTTTTCCCTCTTCCTCTGCCTGCCACTCTCCCTGCTTGGGCTCTCTCTCTCTCTCTCTCTCTCCATCAAATAAATAAATAAAATCTATTTTTTAAAAAAAATCCTATTCCTTTTAACCCACTAACAATGGAGGTGGAACCAAGTGCAAATGTTTTAGTACTTGAAGTGGTCAGCGGAGTACGTTTTGGGAAACTGGCATAGCTACATTTCCCAGAGATAACCTGCATCTTACACTTCGAGGACGCCTTCTTAAAGTGAATATTCTTAGGCCCACCCCAGCAACTGATTCACTGGGACCCCAGGAATCTGCACTTTTCAAACGTTTTAGACATACTTACGTTCTATACCTTACATCCAATGTCTGAAGTCCTTGGGAGTCTATATTTCTGCAAGGTCTTATTACAATGGGATTTGGGAACTGGAGTTAATGTTAGACTGGGCTTTACTTCTAGAATTCATAGACCCTTGGGCAGAGGGGACATACCAGCAGGGAAAAACACTTGGGTTTCTGCTCCCTGTGCGTTGGTTCCACCAACCCAGAAGCTTAGAGTTAGTGTCAGGACTGGGGTCTTTGTAAACCTCTAGAAGAGATAGACTCCTTCCCCTCCCTTTGTCAATGGTAGATTGGTCTTTTAGTCTGCCTTTTTAACGAGGAAAAACACTCTTTAGGAGAGATGGATATGTGGGAGGTCTCAATTCTCGCTCCACACAGTGGGTAAGCCTCTGACCTTGTCCTCTGCCCTTCTCTAGCCTAAAATATACTACTATGATTTTCGTCCCTCCAGGCAGCTGTGCCATTAGCACCCAATTACCTCTCTGAGTCACTTCTTCCCCTTCCAGTTTCTGGCCCTAGAAATTTTCCTTTCTTGATCACAAGCCCAGTTATGCATTTATAATGATGTTGGATATACTTTATCCAACATTTCTAGGAGTTGTGTAGTGGGAGAGTTTTTTGGGCTCTGTTGCCTTATGTATTGCTGGAAATAGAAGTTCTCGAAACTGCATTCTTAGCAAGCACCACAAATGACTCTTATCTACACACTAAAATTTGAGGATATTGTAATCTCGGCAAGTAATGAGACTTTATAGTTGTATAACAGTAGTTTATAAAATGTCTTCACATTTATTTATTTCATTTCATCCTTGCAACAGCCTTGCAAAATAAGCAGGACTGGTATTTTTACTCCCAACTTCCTGATGATAAAGCCTAATCAGGCTAAGTTTCTTGCCCAAAGACATAAAAGTAGTTAAAGAGCAAAAATGAGGACTAGACCCCAGATATTCTAGTCAATCTATTAAATCATACTACAGTGTTCCCAAGGTGATAATTTAAAGTGATCATTAGCTATCACATGACACAAACCACATCTTTTCACACCAACAGGAAGGAAGTAGGATCAAATATTCTTAGGAGAATATGTTTTCCTTTTCTGTGTATGTCAAACACCGAAGCTCTACTCTGTGGCAACAGACTCCTTTAAGAGCAATTTCTCCAATTAAAAACATGGCACCTGAGACTAATATAACATGTGTCAATTTTTTTTTAACATGTGTCAATTTTACCCCAGTAATAAATTTTAAAAATAAGTTAAAAACAAGAACAATGGGGCGCCTGGGTGGCTCAGTGAGTTAAGCCTCTGCCTTTGGCTCAGGTTATGGTCTCAGGGTCCTGGGATTAAGCCCCACATCGGGCTCTCTGCTCAGCAGGGAACCTACTTCCCCCTTCCCCTCTGCCTGCCTCTCTGCCTACTTGTGATCTCTGTCTGTCAAATAAATTAATAAAATCTTTAAAAAAAAACATAAATGGAAATTACTTTTAAATGATCTCTATAGTAGATTAATATTATTTATAAGAGCATCCATTATTTTTAATAATCACTCCTTCAACTTTGTAAGAAACTTATCTTGTTGCATCAATGCATGACCCCTAGAAGGTTTCTTCTGCAGTGGGAGCCTCTCCTAACTTCTGCTGGCTCCTAAGGGGTTGAAGAACCTGGTTGAAATAATTTTCGAATTCTCCACTCTCCAGATCATGGGAATTAGTTGAATTTTAGTATTAATTTTCTGGCCTTCAGAGAGAATCAGTGGGGGGCCCATGGTCCATGCAATGGTGAGCCCACCACAAGACCTCAGTCACATCACCGTTTCTGGGTCTGCATTTGGTGATTCCTCTCACAATCATATTCATTCCACAAATAAATGAGCACCTGCAGTGTGCCTGAAAATAAACTAGAAACTGTCTCATACCAGCATACTTTGTAATATTCTGTGGGGAAATTTTACTATGGAATTAACACTGCAATTCCAGACTGCTTCAAAGGGCCTTTTAAAAATCATACAACTAAATATTTTTTGGCTCTGTCCAGTGTCAACAGAGTCTTCCCTTTCTACCTGGAGTTATGCCCCTTTTCTCCTATCTTTAGGGTTTACAGAGAACGAGTGTCTTCCCTATAGAAGACATGCCAAGAATTTTTTCACAAGCACAAATTGCCATGAAAACTTAAAAGAATTTGTTTAAAGGGAAGTTAATTAATTTTATTTTAGAGTTGTTGTTCAAATGTCTTTGAAATTGCTGCCTTTTTCCCTTTAGGGCCAAGCTGATTTTCTTTAGTCCCTTCAGCCATGGTAATTTGCATGCATGTGAAAAAATTTTATCTGCATTAATATTCTAGAACATGACTAGTCTATATAGTCAGGAAGACAATTGGGCTGACCAGGAAGCCCAAGTATCTATCAGTGAGAGAGTAGGAAAACCCACAACTGTGCATCTATTCAATAGAAAATTCAACTATTGTCCAAAAAAATGAGGTGAACTTATGTTGACTATACCAAATGGAAGGCTCAAGTTATATCATTAAATGAAAAAAGTTAAATTAGAAAACAAGCCATAAGTTTTGATCCCATTCGTATAAATGCTTAGAAAGAGGTTAATTCTGAGAAAGGAAAAAAGAAAATCAAGAATTCAGGCATAATATTTTTTTAATTTATTTATTTGACAGTGAGAGAGAGAGAGAGAGAGAATCAGAGAACACATGCCTGTAAGCGGGAGGGGACAGAGAGAGAGGGAGAGAAGCTCAAGCAGACTCCCCCTACTGAGCAGAGCCTGATGTGGGGCTCAATTTCACAACTCAGGAATATTTTTCCCAATTATATCTAGGCCACCAAATACTCCCTGATTATCATTGTGATTGCTCTCTAAAATTACCAGATAAGGAGACAATTCCACAATTTTCCTTGTAAAAATGCTTGAGTTGTCTTTTTCCACGTACAGAAATCAAAGAATAATTTTAGTAATTGTTAAACTGTATTGAGCTCTTACAATGACCCAATCACAGTGCTAGCTGTAAAAGTGTTAGCCAAAAAGAGAAGGAAGAAGAAGAGCACTAAAATGCAGAATCTGTAGGTCATAACTCTTCCAGAATTTCTATATAGACAGGAAGGCAGCAAGCAATCCGAAAGAGTGTTGAACTTGAGCTCTATTTGCATAGAATATATAAATCAAGAAATGCCAATGGACCATATTTTTAAATTGGTGAGAGGGTGAAAAACTAATTGAATTGAGATAGACCAACCCCCTTGATATTTCTTTTTTTTTTTTTTTAAAGATTTTATTTATTTATTTGACAGAGAGAGATCGGAAGTAGACAGAGAGGCAGGCAGAGAGAGAGAGAGGGAAGCAGGCTCGCTGCTGAGCAGAGAGCCCGATGCGGGACTCAATCCCAGGACCCTGAGATCATGACCTGAGCCGAAGGCAGCGGCTTAACCCACTGAGCCACCCAGGCGCCCCCCCTTGATACTTCTGATGTCCTGAGGAAAGAAAATCCCCAATGGAAAAGAAACTACCTCTGGCTCCAGCTCTGAGACAGAAAACTGGATTTTGTCTGATGGAAAATTCTAGAAACTGAACAAGATTTCAAAAATTCTATGGAAGCATTTTCAGTGGTATAAGAGTCTCAATGTCTTTGGATATAGCAACAAGATGAATGTTTCCTTTTAAAAGCATACACACACACACGCGCGCGCACACACACACACACACACACACACACCATATATATGTATTTATCATTATCTACAGAAGACCAAGAGTTTAATTATCTTCTACCACATTACTTCTCAACCTATCTGTGGTAAAGGACAAGTTTTGCTTTGTTTCTTTATTAACATTCATTTCATTGGAGGTTGATGACAATAAGTAGCTTGAACTACATGTAATTCATCACATGGGTGTGACAATCACCCAATTGGACCAGACCCTGATTAACAAAAAGAATCCACTGATCATCTGATTGGATGTTATAGCAGTGACAAATTGCTGTAAAAATTTCTAAATACTAATTCCCAATTTCTATTCTTTTCTTGACTGACACCAGTAACAAACAGTGCTAGTCTACACACAATTTAAGTAACAGTGGTAAAAAACATATGGATTCTATCTCAATCCATAGCACAAAATATCTTTAAATCAGGTCCTGATCAGAAAAGAGACATATTTAAACAAAAGACATAAATAATTTAAGCACAGACAATAAAACACTTAGAGTTGAAGCAAAAGTGTCCTATTGTTCCTCTTTTACACTTTTTGCTCAGTTTAATTGACAAGTATCTTGACACAGAAAAGCAATCTGTTTCCAAATACAGCCACCCTTTGCAACTACTTATCTTTGTAAATTATAATTTTCTCAATATTAGGGGCGCCTGGGTGGCTCAGTGGGTTAAGCCACTGCCTTCGGCTCAGGTCATGATCTCAGGGTCCTGGGATCGAGTCCCGCATCGGGCTCTCTGCTTCCTCTCTCTCTGCCTGCCTCTCTTGTGATTTCTCTCTGTCAAATAAATAAAATCTTTAAAAAAATAATAATAAAAAATAAAAAATAAATAATTTTCTCAATATTATGCTATCAAAATAAGATAAATTGGATACTGAGACTGAAAAAATACTAGCCAACACTCCTGCAGAGACGCTCTTTGGAAAAATTTACATTCCACTATAAAACACGTGACCCCAATAGAGATTCACAATAACAATGGACCTGAAACATCTTGCAGAAATAAGTTGGATTAACCTTTCAAGGGTTTTTGAGTTATTTAAGCCACAAAACCCATTCTGTACATTATATTAAGGAATATGCTGATTTACATATTTTGAAAAATGCTGGAGAAGGCCACCTGTAAAGTACCTTGTCATTTCTAAAGCCTCAAACTTCCTGAATCTCTATATTGCTAAGTAAGATGCCTTAACATTTCATTATCTATCCCCTCCCTCCTGAACCGGCACACCTTTTTTTAGATAGAGAGGGATTGAGAGAGCAAGCAAGAGAGAGCATGAGCTGGGGCAGAGAAAATGGGCAGAGGGAGAGGGAAAAGCAGACTCCCCGATGAGCAGGGAACCCAATGCAGGGCTCCATCCCAGGACCCTGGGATCATGACCTGAGCCGAAGGCAGAGGCTTTAACCCACTGCGCCACCCAGGTGCCCCAAGAAAAAAAATTTTTAACTCAGCTCCTGAGTCTCATCCTTAGAGATTCAGTGGTAGTAGATGTGTGACAAAGTTTAGGCATTCATACTTTTTTGCAAAGAACCTAGTAATTATGAGAACCAATGTTTAGACTACATATTCTGAAATGTATCTTGGAGTTAAGCTGGGCCATCAGAAAGCAGCATTTGCCTAGATTACATATGAAATTATTTGAGTTGCTGTCGTCAAGGAATGCCACCAGAAGAGAATGTTATTCATTTGCTTTAGGATGTTACAGTATCATTCAATACACCTCATAAGAAGGAAGAGAAATTATGTCATCTGATAATAGCTCTCAATCAGCTCTCAACTGATAGCAATAAGACAGTTAAAAAAAAACCCTACGAAAATAATCTTAAATATGACTAAAAAAGACATTGAAAATATAAATAGAATAATAGCATTTTAAAAATCAAATCACTATACACACAGAGAGAGAGAGAGAGAAACAGTAAGCCAAGACTGGTTAAAAGGAAGATTCTCCAAAATTTTAAGGAAAAATAACCCTAATCTCATGCAAACTATTGCAGAGAATTGAGAAAGGCTGCAAACTTCCCAATTCACTTTATGAACCTAGAACAACCATATCTCAAAAAGAGATAAAGAATGTGTGTGAAGAAAAAAAAAAAAAAATACTGCTAAAAAATACTGCTAATTCACCTGAGCTTTGTTGTAAAAATAACTTGTAAAAAAGAGTTCACAAACTAAATCCAGTGCTCGCTTCGGCAGCACATACACAAACTAAATCCAGTAACATCAGCTCCCTACTTCACACAACACAAAAATAGTAACTCAAAACAGATCGTAGAACTATATATAAAACTTAAAATTATGAAGCTTCTAGGAGAAAATAAGAGGAAATCTCTACAACTACAAGGTGGACAGAAGTGTTTAGATAGATAGAACATATAAGACACCAGTCAAATATATAAATAGCACATAATAAAAGCACCAAAAAAATGATAAACTGGTCTTCAGAATTAGACAACTTTGCTTCCAAAGACTTTTTTTTTTTTTAAAGATTTTATTTATTTATTTGACAGAGATCCCAGGTAGGCAGAGAAGCAGGCAGAGAGAGAGGAGGAAGCAGGCTCCCCGCTGAGCAGAGAGCCTGATGCGGGGCTCAATCCCAGGACCCCGGGATCATGACCTGAGCCGAAGGCAGAGGCTTTAACCCACTGAGCCACCCAGGTGCCCCACCAAAGACATTTTTAAAAGTTAAAAGTAAGTCACATACTAAGAGAGAATATTCCAAAAACATGTATCATATAAAGGACTTGGTAGCCAGAATATACATAAACACCACAACTCAATTATAAGAAAAGAACACAATTTTCTAAAATATGCCAAAACTCTAAACACACACTTCATAAAGAAGATGTACAAATAGCTGAGAAGCATAAGAAAGATGGAAAACATCATTACTCATCAGGAAAATGCAAATTAAAACCATAATGAGCTATCACTGTACATAGATTAGAATGGCTAAAATTCCAAAAATAATCATACCAAGTAGAGGCAAGGATGTGGAGCAACTGGAACTCTCTACGATTTCTGGCAGGAATAGAAAACAGTACATCCACTTTAGAAAACAGCTTGGCAGTTCTGGGGGTTTCGTTGTTGTTGTTTGGGTTTTTTGTTTTTGTTTTTAACTAAACATTCACCCATCCAGCCATGGACAGGAGAAGGGAGAAAGGCAAACACATCTCCTATGATCCTGCCATTCTATTCCTAGGTATTTACTCAAGAAAAATAAAAATATGAGTCCCTTCAAAGATTCGTACATTGATATTCATAACAGCTTATTTTTAGTAGCCAAGTGCAACAACCCAAATGTCCACCAACAAGTAAGTAGAGAGACAAACTGTAATATGACTATAAATGGAATAGACTCAGCCATAAGAAGGAGGGAAGGGTGGTTTTAACTATAGAAACCTAGCATTCATCATAGAAATAATTAAAGAAGAGGATTATGATCATCAGTTACTGCAGAAAAATATCCTTCTAAAATTCAATATCCAGGGGTGCCTGGGTGGCTCAGTGGGTTAAGCCTCTGCCTTCGGCTCAGGTCATGATCTCAGGATCATGGGATCGAGCCCCGCATCAGTCTATCTGCTCAGCAGGGAGCCTGCTTCCCCCTCTCTCTCTGCCTCTCTGCCTACTTGTGGTCTCTGTCTGTCAAATAAATAAATAAAATCTTTATAAAAAAATAAATAAATAAATAAATAAAAATTCAATATCCATTCAGGCATTAAAAATAAAGCAAACAAGGAAAGAGAAAGATACTGTCTCAAGCTGATAAATAGGATCTTCAAACAAAAACCTATGGCAAAGAGAATACTTAATGATGAGAAGTCAGAAATGTTTCCTTTCAAGTCAGAAACTAGCCAAGGCTGTCCAACCACTGTTCTATTTAACATTGAACTAGAGGACAGACAACTCAATAAGAAATAAAATGCACAACACTGGAAAGGGAAAAATAACTGTAAGTCACAGGCAATGACATTGTGAACCTAGAAAATAGAAAACACAGATTATTCTATGGAAAAATTATTAGAACAAATTAAAACAATCAGAAACTTGTCAGATCAATTTCATTTAAAATTGTGTCCCAATACATCACTAAACAATTTAAAAAAAATGTTTTTGATGGTGGGAGGGGCAGAGAGGGAGAGATAGAATCTTTTTTTTTTTAAGATTATTTATTTATTTGACAGACAGAGATCACAAGTAGGCAGAGAGGCAGGCAGAGAGAGAGGAAGGGAAGCAGGCTCCCCACTGACCAGAGAGCCTGACACAGGGCTCAAGCCCAGGACCCTGGGATCACGACCTGAGCTGAAGGCAGAGACTTTAACCCACTGAACCACCCAGGTACCCCCTTGGATAGAGAGAATCTTAAGCAGGCTCCACACCCAGGGCAGAGCCTGACATGGAGCTCATTCTCCCAACCCTGAGATCATGACCTGAGCTGAAACCGGCTGACCCACTCAGGTGTCCCAGCAATTAAAAAAATTTTTAAAGGAAACTGCTGGTTTTCAAACTCAGGAGCTTCCCCCATTGAAATCTGAAATTGACCCCAGAACGCAGAGGGCAAGGAGACACAGAAGGAAGAGGCAGGCCACTCCAGATTGGTGGGTGACAGTTTTAACAGGCAAGGGAACTTACTTATGAGGCTTGTCTTAGGCAGCTGCGATGAGTAGATCTCTGCCCCTGTCAGCCAGAATCTTGAAAGTGATCTAGAGGCCTTAACAAGGTCCAGTCATGTACACAGTCCACACCGTCACAAAAACACATTGCTCTCTGAAGGCTACATCCTTGAAACGGCTCCTAGTGTTAGAATGGAGGGCAGAGTACATATTCCAAGGACAGGGGAGAGGTGAAGAGCCTCTGATTGCCTAGGTCCACTAGGGGGGTCAACCGCTCATCACGTCCTCTCAGTGACTTCTTCCAACAGAAATATGTTCTTGCCTACTAAAAGAAGAAGGGGGAGAAGGAGGAGGGGAAAAGGAGAGGGAGAAAGAAGAGGAGAACAAGGAGAAAAAGAGGAAGAGAGAACAAGAGTGTAGCCAGGAGAGATAGGTATGAAAAACCTTGTAAGATTTTCATGCATAAAATTCAGACTTTTTCCTGAGGATATCTTAAGACTGTGAAGAGTTTTATGCAGGGGGAACAACAACCAGATCTGTGTTGTGGGACGTTCACTCTAGCAAGGTCGACGAGAGCAAGCAAGGCCACAGACTCCATCTGAACTACAAATACACTCTTCAAACATCTTAAAGGTAGCTACCACCAGAACAAAAACCAGTTCAAACTAACAAATTTAACAGATGAAATTTCCATGAACAAAAATCAAATTCTGCCTTTTGATGAGAAAAGGAATTTATACAAATATGAAACCTGATAACAGTTTGTGAAATAAAGATTTGAAGGGTCTAGTGAATGAGGAATTTATTAGGAGCCCATAGTGGGTAACAGCTATTAGAAAAGCTTTTAGGAAATCATAAATTGAAAAATTAATTAATTAATTAATTAAAGAAAATCTTGTGACCTGATTACATGCTCGATTATTTTGTACCATTTTGAACACCGTAGCTGTGTTAAGAGGTGACATTTGACATTAGCACCAGAACCGCTGAGAGTGGAGGGGCAAATGGCCATTAATTTTGATTCTCCTCCCATTGAGAGGCAAAATCTATGTCCCTTCTCCTCTCACCTGAGCAGGCTCTGAGACTTCTTTGATCAATAGGACTCTCTAACAGTTTTTAGACCCAGACTTTAACGCACCCAGCAGGCTCTACTTCTTCCATCTTGGTGCACTGAGCTGCCGTGTCAAGTGTCTACCTTGCCCTGTGGCTACCATACTGTTAGAAAGCCCAAGATAGCCTAAAAGAATGGCCTTCTGGAGAGAAGCTCAGCCACTCTCAAGCCCTTACAGGCCCAGCCATTCAAATCATCCCAGACCAGAACCAGACGTATGAGTGATGAATCCGTTTTGGACAGTCGGCCCAAGCCAAGCCAACCCCACTTACAATTTGATTGCAACCACTTGAGAGATTTAAGCAAGAACCAACTGCCTGAGATATAATAAAACATGATCATCATTTTATATATTATTAGATCATATGTAAGTACTAATATAATAAAAAAGTGGTTTCCCTCATTAAGTTTGTTACATAGTAAAGAACTGAAATGTGAGGCTTCTCTCTCACCAGCCATTCCCTGCTACAGGAGGAATGACTAAAGGAACAACAAAAATGTAGCCTGGAGAAGGAAATACTTCAGAAAAGTGTAATAACCGTACTAAATAATAACCAAATAATAACCAAACAAAGATTTGAAACCCTGGCATGTGAGCTGGAGAAGGGCTTCATTCTCCAAAGGACAGAGCTAAGACCAAGACCAGGTATTACAGGGAAGGGGCACACAACAAGATTCCTAGAAAGAAGAACGTCCCGGTAATCAGTGTGGAATAAAACAGAATAAAAACAGAATCATTGTGATGTCAGAAACGATTTCTCTGGACAGGTTCCAAGGGGCACATGGGATGTCTGGTCAGGCAGGGAGTTAGAAAGAAGCCTAAAATAAAAGACTAAAAGTATGGCCAGGTTGCTGTGATCCTACTGTGTGCCTCAGAAAGACAACTGACCTTGCAGCCTTGGGTCTGAACTAAAAGCAGCCAAGCTGTGCTCAATTCTACTCTGAAACTACTGACTCAGGAGGCAATCAAATTCAAGGCCTTGACTCCAATTTACACTGTGTTTCGACAAAACGAATTTCTTAGGAGTTATACATGTATTGCATTTGTGAGATGTTCATGGAAAAATGCTGCTAGAAACCTCTTCCGGCCTTTAAAAAAACAACTTTGCAGAAGACTTTGAGACTGGCAGAGATGATCCTCCGTGACCACTGCTGCCTCCTACATTTGATAACTTCTTCCCTGCATTTGATGATCCAGAAACTGTGCCTTCATTTTACAGTATTTTTTATGCCACTCTATAAGATAAAGTCTTATCATTGTTTCACAAATGAAGAAACTGAGGCAGAGAGCTTAAGTCAATTGCCCAAACACACAGATAATAAATCCTAAACTCTCACCCAGCTGGGCAGGTGCTAGGTAGATTGAAGAATAACCTTCCTTTTGTGTGTTTTTGTTTTTCAATGGGTTTGTTTTAACTGAGAAGTTCTTTGGAAGCTCCAGCCACACCTGTTCCTTTGTTTCCAGGAATGCCCTTGCTTGATTATCAAATGGGATGTCAATTTGTTGTGTCAGAGAAACCAGAAAAGAAAACCGATTGAGGATAAGGTAGCTCTCTTTATGCAGAGATGCAGTTATTTGGGGGCTTCTGGGTAGAATTTAAGAGAAAAATACTCACCAAAATATAGGTTACTTCACAAATCAGACAAATACTATATAGCACAGTGCCACCGCAGTGAAAACTAGAAAATAAATTGTGTTAACCCAAGAAGAACAAAGAATGATTATAGTTAATCACTATTGTTCCTCTCCATTAAAAAAATAAAAATAACAAGAGTGACAACTTTAAAAAGAAATTTCCCTAGAAATCAGATAAATAAAACACACTGTTGCTCCCTGATATGAGGAAGTGGAGATGCAACGTGGGGGCTTGGGGGATAGGAAGAGAAAAAATGAAAGAAGATAGGATCAGGAGGGAGACAAACCACAAAAGACTCAATCTCAAAAAACAGACTGAGGGCTGCTAGGGGGAGGGGGGTCAGGAGAGGCTGGTGGGGATATGGACATTAGGGAAGCTATATGTTATGGTGAGTGCTGTGAAATGTGTAAACCTGGCGATTAACAGACCTGTACCCCTGGGGATAAAAATACATTATATGTTTATTTTAAAAATTTAAAAATTAATTAAAAAATTACACTGTTGCTATTTTCAAGAGTCAGTCTACCAAATAAGGCAGCCTCTGCAAATCTGTTCAGAAAAATATAAAAGTTCATTTACTTGGGGCCCCAATGTAGGCTTATCATCAGCATACTGATATTAAAAAGTACTAAGAGAGCAATAAATTGGAATGCTTCATGTATTTATTTACACACCATCTCTGGATCTTTCTTGATTTGGGGGGGCACGGGAGTAGGGGAAAGGTTGGTGGATGGATAAACAGTTATTTGTGGGGGTATCTTCTGGAGGGGCTTGGACCAAATGACCCTTCAAGGTGGTTTGGTGTCTTTCGAGTCCACGAGCTGGGTTCATATCCAATCCCAGATCAGACAAGCTTCACTAACCACAGAAGTTTGGGACAAAAGCCAGTTGCAACCCACACATCCCTGTGGTCCTCCTGCCTTCTGGCAAACTCCAGGACCAGACTGGAAAATCTGTGCCCGGTTTGGAGGCCAAGTTTGGTATGATCTGGGGATGATTTATATGGCTTTGGTTGGAGTCCACATGATATGTGCTACTTTGGCCAAGATTAGCTTTGGGGTTTCTGACTCATTTGAAATAAAATGTATCAGGTAGAGACAGATGGGCTCCCCAACAGGGATCAGAAGGGTCTCCTCCAAATCCTGTGGGACACAAAGACAACCAAATTTCCCACCTCCCTACTCAAAAGTCCAAAACAACATGCAATACAGGTGGTGTCAGGGTGAAGGAGTTGGATGTACAAGTGTTTCCTAAGAATTGCCAAAAATAAAAATAAATTGCTTTTAATTTCTGAAGGGAGAAAGGCTGGATTGATTTTACAGACTATCCTCTAAACAGCAATTTACATGCTGAAACTGTAAAGCTGAAGGTAAAATATCCCTTCCCGGTGATTTGAAATCTGTTGATTAATTTCAAGTTGATGACCTTGTTCCCCTACAACAATAGAACTTTAATTCATCTCACTCAGGCTGCCTCTCACTAGTTTTCAACAATCACGAAACCAGCAAGTAGTAGCTGTTTGGTGGATAGAATCCCTATTAATAAATACAAATTAAATGAAGCATATCAAAAGAACCTGATCCCAATACCAGACCAAATAAGATTTTCTCTGAATTTAAGAGCAAAATATGTCCTCATAGGAAGAATCTCAGATACTCTAAGTGAACTGTGTCCAATAAAAACAAAATGCAAGCCACAAATTCAAACCACTAAGTCATTTTTAAATTTTAAAGTAGCCACATTAAAACATAAGAACAGGTGAAATTAATTTTTAGACTTTTTTATTTAACACGACCTATCAAAAATATTACTACTTTAACATGTAATCAGTATAAAAGGACGGATGAGATTTTTTTTTTTTTTTAACGCTCTTTTTCCATCTAAGTCTTTGAATTCCGGTGTGTATTTTACACTTAACAGCATCTCAGTTTGGACTTTCCACATTTCAAGAGCTCAATCGGCTTATGTGACTAGGGGCTACCAGTAATGGACAGTGCAGCTGGAAGGTAACAGCCACACTACATATCTTTCAGTAAGCAAATGTTCTAGCTAGTTCTGACACCGGCTCAGGAAGATGAAGCCTGGCTTTGATCTCACAGAAACAGCAACATGTGGGAAGTAGTATTGTAGCAGGCTATCAGGACTCTGGGGAAAACCTGCCCAAGCTTTCACCACCACTTGCCTCAGTTTCCCCATCTGTAAAATCTAGCTAGCTCATGTGGTTTAGCAGGTGAAACTAGTGAATACGAGCTGATACTTGGGATTACATCTACGGTGTCATACTAATCAACAAATCAGAAGAGACTGATCAGAAATACTGTAAGGCAAGGACTGACTGTTCCTCATGCATCACTGTTAGTCCCAGGACCTAGCACGGCTCTGGGACACAGAAGGTGGTCAACGCACATTTTCCTTTCAGAGTGGTGGACACTGTAATGTGCGCTCAGATCCAACTTTCAGAAATAAAAGGAATTTTACCCAGGAGTGCTGCCAGCAAACAGCCCTCAACTATCATCTCCCTTTGGGGATTGCCTCAACTAAAGACCAAAGGCTTGCTAAAATCAAGCACCTTTCCAACGTTGTTTGTATTACAGGGCAGGCTCCCTCCTCCCCAGGAAAGACAGCACTAAAAGGCCACTTTCGCTCCAGAGCCCCTCTTCCTTATGCAGGTATCCTTGAGCGTGCATGTGGATCTCCCCCTTTCCCTTCCTCCTTCCCTCCCCTCTCTTCCAAAGATGTTGACCCCAAGAGCACCGCCTAATAAACATCCTACCTGCCAATACACAACCCACGGCACCCAACTGGTGATAATAAGAAATAAGAGCTGTCTGTTAAAAGAAGAGTTAAGACAATGAATAAATAATATTTACCAGTGTTTTCCTAACAATTTCTATTAACCAGGTCAGTATAAGTGTTGCGTGTATACAGCACACCAGGGACCATGACTTTGAGTCTTCGCACCAGCAGCTCATTTTTTCCAAGGCACACAACCACGCCGTGACAGAAGAAATGAGCATAGCTGCGAGCATGAAGACTCTTTCAAGAAAGTCTCTTTCTTCTTGAGGTTATCCAAGACCCACACGCTACAACCAGACACACGCATGCGGGAGTGAGCCCAAACCACAGAGTTCTCTCGCATCTCGGACTTTCAAATTCTTAAATTTGCCCTTTACTTAAAAAAGTCAATGATTTCACCAAGAAAGTTTGATTAGTTTCTTTTACTTTCTGTAATGAAGTGCCATCCTTTTTACACTTGAAAGGATCTTTGTAATAATGCAACATTGATCTTTTGAATACAGATGAGCTAACCCAGATAATAGGATTTAGAATCAGAAGGACCAGACTTGTTCGGATATTTAAGGCTCCAGCGCCATCAAGAGGAATTGTGGCGTAAGACATGTTTCCAGAGACTGTCTGGTGCCACGTTAATAAATGTAGGATCATGTTCCCTCCTGCACGTTGTTTTTATTTTGCTCAGTATCTTGAGAGAAGTCAATATGTGTGTCCCCGGATGTCAATCACCCAGTGCAAAAAAAAAGGAGGGGGAGAGCTGTGGAGATTTAGCTCTGAGATCTGTTCTTCTCAAGTCTGCTGCTTTAAGCCACAAAGGTCAAGAACTAGGATTCAAACCTGATACCAGAAAGCAGTTCTGAGAAACTTTAGGGAAAAAATGGGAAGTCACTGATTCAAAAAATTATTTTGCACCAGGCTCCACTCACGAACTGACGAGGGGAGGTGGGACCATTTCCCTTCGGAAAATGAAGTATAGTCTCTAGGAAGTCGATTGCTATTTTTCCTTTAAAAAAAAAGAAGGGAAAGTCAGCCTTTCTGGGGGTCTCGTCCTCCAGGAGAGACTGAGGAAAGATATCCTTACGTATAGCCTTCCACACAAGGGATAACTTGTTCTCAGTCACGGCCTATGCCAATGTGTCCTGTGTATGGAGGGATGTGAGATTTAATGTCACAACAGAATGAAAAAGAACTATCACGAAAGACCCAAACCAATGACAAGTACAAAAGGATCCTACAAAAAGATGCTATTATTCTCTCTACTTCCGGCATGTTTGAAATTATTCATTTTTTTTTTAAATAAGTCCAAATCTAGTGTGGGGAGCTATCAGTAAGTCACAAACAAAATCAAGTGCTAAGTCTGTGACACTAATTATAAAGTATTTAGAGATGAGAGAGCTCAGTATGGGCTAAATTGATCAAAGAAGCCCTTGGGCCTTGGATAATGTAAGAGCTGATAATTACTGATCTCTTACTATACACCAGGTGGTATGAGAAGCACTCCACATGGGCTATCTCATTTAATCCTCAACAGGACTGTATAAGGGAGTTACAGTGGCTCTGCTGAGGCCCAAGGTTAAATAACTACCCCCAAGAGTTTACAATTATCAGAAGTCAATTTATCAGACCCTAGAGCCTGAACTCTTCAACACCTACATCCTATCAAACTTGGCAAAGTGCAAGGAAGATTAGAAGGGTACAGGACCAAGAAGGAAGACCAAGGCATCCTAACAGTCCCAGAGGGAAAGACAAATTAAAAGAAAACAGATAGAGATACGGGTGGGCGTTGTGTGCGGGCACAAGCAATACAGAATCAAGTTTGGGGACAGAAAGGATGCCAGACTTTGGAATCACAAATAAGGAGGGCACCTAGGGTGCTCAGTCAGTTAGTTTAGCCTCTGACTCTCGACTTCAGCTCAGGTCATGATCTCAGGGTTGTGAGATGGAGACCCTCATCAGGGCTCCATGCTGGGCATGAAGTCTGCTTAAGATTCTCTCTCTCCCTCTCCCTCTGTTGCCCACCCCACCCTCGCCCTTGTACGCATGTGCTCTCGCTCTCTTGCTCGCGCTCTCTCTCTCTCTCCAAAATAAATAGGGGAAAAAAATAAGGCCACAGGAACTGGGATATCAGATATGAGACCACTTACCTGAATGTCTTACAAGACAGTGATTTGGTTACCAGTAAGATGGTAAGAGCACCATTCTAGATGCAAAATATGAATTCCCCCCAGAACAACAGCAGGGGTGATCAATGCCCTTGATATTCAGCACCCAGGAATACAATTGGTCCCAGAGTCTGGCTTTAGGCTCCCCCTACTTAGGAACTCAATAACCTCCACTAAAATGGTGTTGTCGCCACCAAAACATGTACGATGACATTCTGGTCCCCATGAAACAGTAAAAGAACAGGAAAGAAAAGAAAGGGAGGAGCGAAGGAGGGAGAGTTTTAAATTCCTAGATCCAAACGGTTTGAGAAACCCTACAGGCACTAGCATCTTTTGAGGGATTTATAATGCACATTAGCACAAAACTCCATTTAAACAAGCAACCATTTTCCTAACTTATTTGGCCACTGACCCTCAGAGGGCACACTCCGGGAATGAACAGCTGAGAGAAACGCAGAGGCACAGAACCACACCCATACATGCTTCTCCAGAGAAGTAAAAGTATTTAAGGTGGGGATGGCCTGAGAAGAAAAAGCATGTCCAGGAGCAAAGCTCAACCAGAAATTATGGCCGGAAGAGTCAAAGAACCGCTTTGAAAAAATTAGGACTAGATTACAAAGGCACTAGCAGAACATGGGAAGTTCCTGCACTGAGGATCCTAACGTAAGCAGCCAAGATCAAAGGCACTGGGTCTAAGGGCTCAAAATCCGAATTGGGAGGAGATGTTGGGCAGGACAGGGTGGGGCTGGGGAGATGGGGTGTGTGACGGCAGTGTATATGGCGGAAAGCCAGGGCTTTGAAAACAGACACTTGGAGCGAATGTCAGCACTGTCCTTCAGCCCTACCACCTTGTGTTTGGTGCTCAATCTCTCTCCGCCCCTCTCTCCTCACGGGAAACCAAGACTTAAAGAAGGAATGTGACTTGCCCAACAGCTAAAAAGCATCAGAGCCAGGATTCAAAACCAGAGGTAACTGCTTCCAGAACCTTTGGGCCTGACCATGGCATCGGACCCTCCCTAAGACATCTTCATCGGCAGCCCCTCTAGGGCAAGACACACTGTCACTCACCCAGTCTCCTCAATCCCCCTGGTTCCTCAGGGTCTCCCTTTTCCTCATAGTCAGCAGAGAGCATCACCTTTGCCTCGTTTCCCACAGGAAATTTTTCACTGGAATGTAAAGTTACAAAAGATCTGGGATACGGTTTTTTATATACTCACCAAACTCCACCTTCAGCCAATGTGTTTTTATTCCAGACACTTGCAGCTGACTTTATTTTGAGGGAGCAGGTACACTCAATCCAGTTATAACATCAGACGCCGTTCCGGTCACGGAACCAACACTATCCCTTAGAGACATCTTCTGTGACTTCTGTTCTTCCAGCACGTTTTTATTTACCACCTCTGTGCAGGCTGCAATTTCCCAAGGCCAGCATCTGCCAATATCATGCTGCTCACCTCCCTCCATAACCTACAGGTGATGTTCTACTCGAAAACTCACCAGTGCTAAGCGCTTTTTTTTTTTTTTTTCATCTCCTCCTTTCCCAAATTTGACCCTAGGAGGCCTGGGGTAAGCAGTCCTTGCTCCCCAAGGGGTAGAGAGATCTCCATTGGAGCCCACAGCAGCCCAGCTCAGTTACTATAAGCCCGCAGGCCGCACCTCACAGGTGAGTGTGCTTAGAAAACCCGCCTGAGCCTTGGCTTTAACTTGTAAACAGAGGCTTTGAAAGAGCAAAGTTGTGAGTTTGTCTCCACTAAAGCAAACTTCCTCTGCTGTTTGCTTTGGGCGTTTTGCCGATGTGTCTGTAGAGCAAGAATGGATTTCCTGTCTGTTCCTCCAATCCTCCTGGAGCCCCACGGAGCTCAGCTGCCACCTCGAGGCTCCAGAACAGACATCTAGCCATATCCGGGTCTGAGGGCCCCTCCAAAGGGCCCCCTCCCTCCCCTTCTACCTTAACCCTTTCTTCCCCTGGCCGGGTTGGGTAGTGAATCTACAACTTATCCAAAGAATGAGGGTTAGGAGGCTCCATGGAGCTCCAGCCTAAAAATCCACTGCCCCCAAAAGGAAGGTAAGACAAAGCTATGAGGTGGTCAGCCACACTGTGCTAAGCAGTGTGCCCAGATAAGATCGTAATTACCTTCCAGGGCTGCTGTGAGCGCTCAATGAGATTATCCCCCATTTAACCACGGGGATAGAAAGATCACCAGAGTGCTGGTACTTTATCCCAGGAAAGCCCCAGGCCTGCCCACCTTCAAAGATGCAGCCATCCCAGGTGCAAAATGCAAGGTGCTAGCAGACCAGGTAATTTCCCTAACCACTGCAGCAGAGAAGGCTACATCCAGGCTCATTTTCCTTGAGACATGTGGCTCCTTCATTATCTTTTTCATTTTGCTATTCTGAGACTGACATGGGTATTAAATTCTCATTTTCCTTTTTTATTGTAACAAAAACAGTGCAAACGTGGTTATAATCAGCACCTCCCCTAGAGTCAGGGAAACAAAAGAGAAGAACTGGTTATGTAATGACTACATATAGCCACAAAGAAGGTGGCTGTGGCCAATTGTCACCCAGAGACTGTGCAGGCTAGTCATACCAATTGTCCAGTGTTTCAAGAAAAGCAAGAAACCTGGATCTTTAATAGAATTCTTTGCATTTAAGTGTTAGCAATTTTTTGAAATTCAACACTGTATGAGCCGATGCAGCATGACAAACCAAATATGCTCATAGGACAGATGCTAGAACTGTCCAACGTTTTGTAGCAACCTCTGCATTATGCCACCCTAGGAAGAGTCAACAGATTAGCTCTGACTTAAGACCTCCTGCATCCGTAGGGGCCAGGGGACATTCGGAACCCAGCAGGACTGGACCTCTCTGTGAAAGAAACCCTTCAGGATTCCCATGATCATGGGGTTAAGGAAGGTCACACTGTTCCATCTTCAGAGAAAGCTGGCTAGATTCTGCCTACTTAATAGGTGTGGAGAAAGACTAAATACAAAAATTTCCTGAAAGCAACAGCAGGATTTAAGTCATATCTAAGGGTATTGAGGGTTTGGAAGAAGGATGGGCTTATGTATTATCTTTGTGAGCTTTCCAATTAAATGCAAAATCAACAGAACATCTTCTGCCAGGGTCATGGTGGTAATGAAAAACCACCCCAGCTTGTTAGTGCAGCAATCTCTCAAAACAGCAAAAAGGAGGATAAATCAACTGCCTTTGCTACCTTTATCAGCATAAACAAAGAGATAAAAATACAGTATAAAATTTTAACTATCTTCCCCCATTCTACCTGCAAATGTGAAATTCCCCTGTGCTTCAATAAAGGAAAAATACATCCAATGAAGTCTAACAAATGTGCCATCTGTTCAGAAAGCAGAAGGCAGGCACCTTTTACATGTGACACCACTGCCCTCTTGTGGTCTAGACACATAATGCAGCTGTTCACCAGGGAGGCTTGAAAGGTTATGGCTAAAAATTGTACTTCTCCTAAATATATATCATTTATAACATGCGACAATATATGGAAAAAAAAACCTTTAATTTTACGGAACACAAATATCACTTATATTAAAACCTCCATTTAAATCAGACCCTGTTTCATTCTGCATTGATCTTTCTTAAGAAAGGGAAAAGAAATCGAGAAGGGGGAAAATGTCATTAGGAAACAGCTGGATAGCCAAGGACGCATAGCCCAGAGACTTAATGATGCCATCGGTCATTCCCCTGCTATTGTGCCCATACCTGGCTTCCCACATCACTGCCTTCCTGAATGGTTCCTGCAAAGAAGGAAAAAAGGCCTTTTACTTCCATTCATTTATTGGCTCCCATCCACTAGTTTGTACTGCCACACTCTGGCTTCACCCTTCAAATCCGTGGTGGCAAAAGAATCCCAGAGGCTGTTCCCAGGTAGGCATTCTCTGAGGAGATGGCAGGAATTCAGTGCCCAGACAAAGAGAAAGGAAAATTCTCCAGTATGCTGAACCAGACAAAATGGAGACATTATACCTAGAAACTAAATAAATAGTACCTGCATTTTCTTCTATCCCCCACTGACCACAGGAAGACTGGCTCAGTCAATGAACAAATATTCAAAATGGAGTATCTACAGACATAAAACAAGGTGTCAGGCACACTCAGGATAGAAACTTCTCTGAGCCAGCTTTTCTTACCTGTAAAATGGGGATAATGCCATCTAATCCTTATCATCACTCTATGGAGGGGTAAGAGAAAATGAGACTTCTTCCTCAAGACTGGTCAAAGGCTGCAGGCTTTTACCATAATATTCTAGTTTGAATTTGGTGCAAGTGTTAGATTTGAATCTCGTTAATGTGATTGTTTAGGTAATAATCTAAAAGCTGAGTAGGTTACTTGAGCTTTGTGACCCAGCACACGCAAGCCTGCCTGGTTTATCCCAGTAAGGGCTGAAATCAGGCCACTGGTTGCAAAAGGGAAGAGCCTTCCAGTCCCTCCCCAGGGGAACCCAGCATGGCTGCCAGGTCCCTGCCTCTGGAGACAGTGTTGGAGTTGCTGTCGGCACAGCTGGCCATGCCAGGGCCTAACCAACTGAGACCAGAGCACTTCTGAGGGCTGCAGGCTGCTGTGACTAAGGCCCTGTCCCAACTCCCACCCCTGCCCCCGACCATGCCACAAGACTGGAGTGGGATCCTGACTCCCCAACTAGTGACCAGGGGGCAATACAGCTGGTGTTTGTTTTATTTATACCAGTCTGCTGCTCTGTGTGAGTACCCAATTCAGTTAGAGGGAAAGAATTAGCTGTTTATTTATTCCACCTTTAGAAGTAAGAAATTAATCTTTAATCAGACCTGCAAGTAGAATGGCCCATTGAAGATTCACTTTGAAAAGACAAGACAGCGCTGTCTGTGAAAATGGACTTTGGCATCCGACACACCCCAGTTCAAGGCTCACCTCTACTACTTACTAGCTGTGTGATCTCAGCAAATTAATCCATGTCTTTGAGTTTATATCCTAATCTAAAAAAATGAAGATCACGGTTTCTAATTCTTGGGTTTGTGTGGAATGTATGCATGCCTGGAAAGATCTTAGCCGAGTCCCTAGCACATCACACATGCTAAAGAATGATAAGAAAGCTGGCACCGTAAATAAATGAGGCAGGCTTTGAAGGCCAGGTGAATTTTAGCTTGGGGTGAGCAGAAGTATCGAAGCCAGAAAGCCTCCGGACGCAATTTAGACTTCCTTACTGTGAGGGAGGCAGACACTCCGGCATCAAGATCAAGGGCAGGACTGGGAGTCAGACAGCCTGGCCAACATGACCCGAAGCTATTTGTCGAACATTTACTTCTTCCCTTGTAACCTGTCAGGGGCCACTATCGATCATTTCCCTTCCCTGCTGAGCCATCCCGGCAGCTGTGCTGACAAGGGTGAATGGCGAAGTGATGGCTCCTAACTAGAAGGTTTTCCCACCACCACGTTTCTCAGGCTGCCGCTACAGTCTTTTCACACCAGGGTGACCAGCCCTGCCCTGCAGTGTTTCAAGTGGGGTTCCCCAAGTGCCGCAGGAAGGCAAGCCCCGCGACCTTCTTTGCTTCTTCACTGTCAGAAACTGGGCAGATGGGGTAGGCTTCCAGTCCCTTGTTTCCCTTCAGCCAAGTGTCCATCCTCTGCTTTGTATTCCAGGCCCTTTTATAGACCAATTCCCGCTAGGAGCCTCGGCTCTTGGTCCCTCATTACCTTTTCTGTGAGCGGCAGTCCCAAATGCTCTGTGCAGACTCCTCCACTTTTTCTTTCCTTTTCCTTTTTTTTCCCCCCGCCAGTGAAATATAGCACCATTTGATCTACTTCATCTGTTATCACTTTCCCCAATAAAAATTGAAATTGACTGAAGCCCAGTCTCAAGCTGGAGTTATTTGTTAGGGTTCTTTTTTTTTTTTTTTAAGTTGTATTGTGATATCTACATATAAAATTTATCACCTTTAAGTGGACAAGGGAATGAATTATAGTAAAATTACAGAGTTGGACAATCATCACCATAATCTAATTTTAGAATATTCCCATTATCTAAAAAGAAGCCTCATGACTGCTTTATAGTCAGTCCATATCCCCAACCCCCAGACTTTTGAACATTTCACATAAAAAATACAATGTGTGTGCTTTTGTGTCTGGTTAAGCTGGGTTCTTTTCACATATCCTAGTGCCTTGGGCATCACCTTGGACAGCCTAAGCCCGTATACCCTTCTGCTTTTGTTCCCTCACCTATTAGAGAGGATGCTTCCATTTCTTAAAAAATTCTGAGCACCTTCTACAGACAAGGCTCTGGGCTTAGCCTCGGGATGCAGTGGTTAGCAAAACTAGATAGGGATGCAGTGGTTAGCAAAACTAGATAGAGTCCTCGCCCTGGCCAAGCTACAAATATTTATTTTATATGAAACAAATATTTATTTCACGCAAATAAATTTAAAGTTATCAGTGTGATTTGTTCTACAAAAGAGAGATAAAATCTTGATTTTAATCTGAGCTAACTTAATGCAGTTTACACTAACTGCCTATTACCAAGAGAGTAAACAGACTCTCCGGTCAAAGTGGAAATGTTTTTGTTAAAAGTAAGCATGGTATTCAGTGCAATCCCTATCAAAATCCCAGCTGCTTTTTTTGCATGAATTGACAAGCTGATCCTAGAATCCATATGGAGATGCAAAGTACCTCAAATAGCCAAGAATCTTGGGGAAAAAAAGACCGATGTTGGTCTTAATTTCAAAACTTACTACAAAGCTATAGTAATTAAGCCATGTGGTACTAACATAAGAATAGGCATATATATCATCAGAATAGAATTGAGAGTCTGGAGGAGTACCTGGGTGGCTCAGTTGGTTAAGCTTCCAACTCTTGGTTTCAGCTCAGGTCATGATCTCATGGTGGTGCTTGAGCCCCCCGAGCCTCAGCTGAGCCCTGAATAGGGCTCAAGGCAGAGTCTGCTTCAGATTCCTCTCCCTCCCTCTTGGCTCCTCCCCTAACTCACTCCTGAGCACTCTCTCTTTCTAAAATAAATAAATAAAATCTTAAAAAATAATAAAAATAATTGACAGTCCAGAAAAAAACCCACATTCATTTATGGACAATTCATTTTCAACATGGGTGCTAAGATAATGCATTGGGAAAAGAAGTCTTTTCAACAAATGACGTTGGGACAACTGGATATCCATGTGCAAAAATTACCCCAAAATAGATCAAAAACCTAAATATAAGAATTAAAAGCATAAAATTCTTCCAGGAAAATATATGTAAATCTTTGTGACCTTGGGTTAAGCAATGGATTCTGAGATATGACACTAAGAAAATGAGTAAAAAGGGGCGCCTGGGTGGCTCAGTGGATTAAGCCACTGCCTTGGCTCAGGTCATGATCTCAGGGTCCTGAGATCGAGCCCCGCATCGGGCTCTCTGCTCCGAAGGGAGCCTGCTTCCTCCTCTCTCTCTGCCTGCCTCTCTGCCTACTTGTGATCTCTGTCTGTCAAATAAATAAATAAAATCTTTAAAAAAAAAAAAATCTTTAAAAAGAAAATGAGTAAAAAGAAATAAGTTAGACTTCATCAGAACTGCAAACTTTTCTGCATCAAAGGACATTTTCAAGAAAGTGAAAAGACAATCTACAGAAGGGAGAAAATATCTGCAAATCATTTATCTGATAAGAGTCTAATGTCCAGAATATATAAATAACCCCTGTGACTCAACAACACAAAACAAACAATCCAATTAAAAATGGGTAAAGGACTTGAATAGACATTTCTCCAAAGAATATATACAAATGGTCAATAAGCACATGAAAAGATCTAGAATTATTAATAAAGTACAATTTCACTTTACAGAAAAAAAAAATCACCATGAGGTATCACTTCATGTGCTTTAAGATGGCTATGATCAAAAAGACAGGCAATGACAAGTCTCAGTGATACACAGACTTGGAATCTCCATACATTGCTGGTAGGAATATAAAATGGTACAACTGCTATGGGAATAGTTAAATCATTCCTCAAAGTGTTAAACGTGGCATTTCCATAGGACCCAGTACTTCCAGTATACCCAATAGAACTGAACACATATAGCCACACAAAATGTATACAACAGCAATATTCATAGTAGCCAAAAAGTAGCACTAATCCAAACATCCATCAACTGAGGGATAAAGAAATAAAATGTTGTACACCCATATAATGAAATGTTATTCAGGTATGAGAAGGAAGGAAGTACTAACACATGTTACAACATGAATGAATCTTGAAAACATTTTGCTAAGAAACCAATCAAACAAACAAACAAAGACCACATAATGTAGGATACCATTTCTATGAAATGTTCAGAATATGCAAGCCCACAGTGATGAAAAGCAGGGTTATGGTTGCCTTAGGGTTGAGGGGAGTGTGGGGGATGCAGTGGGATAGGAGGTGACAGCTAAAGGGCACAAGGTTTCTTTTTGGGCTGATGAAACTAGTGCAGAATTAGTGGTCTTAACTGCATGACTCTGTAAATACATTTAAAAAACACTGAATTGTATACTTTGGTTGTATACTAAAAAGAGTACGTGAAATATATCTCAATAAAAAAAAAAATAATAAGGGTTGGGGACGCCTGGCTGGCTGAGATGGTAGAGCATATGACTCTTGGTCTCAGAGTCCTGAGTTTGAGCTCCAACTTGGGTGTAGAGATTACTTAAAATAAACAAACTTTAAAAAATAATAATAATGAGGCTTGATCACTGTGACCCAACTCAGACAATGCAGAAGTATGTCAATGTTAGAGTAAGCATGCGCGTTCCCTTTCCCCCACAGGATTTACTAAATTCTTGTCCCTGGGCTCCACATCTGTTTTCCCGTAATCTGCTTTGTGATGATACTTTGTTTGGGACGCTGCACCTGGCATTTCTCATAAGAGCGAGATTAGGAAGCAGGATAAGAGAAGAAGTCCCACTTCCTTTTGGCTTGCTGCCCCTCTCAGCATCACTCCAGCAGCCATGGGAGCCCTGGGATGTAGCTCCTTCTAGGCCCCGTGCCCCCCCCCCCACTCCTCCAAACTGTCTCAGTCTCGACCTTCCATCAGTCCTTCTAGCACCTTCACCACAACACCCTTTGAAAGGCACCAGGGGAAAGCAAGCCTTGCTCCCTTCCCAGCGGCCAGAGTCCTCCTCTGAGGTTCCAATAACACACAAACTCACCCTTTGTTCCTCACACCTAGATGTTGTTGCTGCTTTCCACACTACTATCTTTGTGACGCCTTAATATTCCTCCTGCTCTTTGAGCACTTCCAACCTTGTAAGCATGTCTCTATATGAAATCTCTTATGCTGAGATATTTTGTGTGGTTTCTTTTTGCTTAACAGCATCCTGACGGACAAAGCCCTTCACAGACATATATTCCTCTAAGTTCCTTCCAATTCATATTGAAATATTACCTACCATTTTTCTTTATATAAAGGCATAGTATGCTAAACCATACCTGTTTTATATTGGGAGCATCTTTTTCAGTGTACTCTGCATCACTTTGTATATAGTCAGTTTATCATTTTTATGGTAACTGGATCCAATTCATCTTCTCACATGATGTTCATTGCTCTGAATTTGTCTAAAGTATATTGATCTTTTAAGGAACTTTAATTGTACTGAATTCTAATTATATTCATTTATTTATGAAGCACCTACTCTGTGAAATCTTTATACTGAGTGTTTGAGGAAATACAGATAAGTCAGACATGGTCTTGCCCTGAAGGAGCTTGAATTTTGTAGGGAGATGTGAACTATAATTAACACTATAAAACTGAATTTTTAGGACATTTCTAATTTTAATTAGTCTGTGCTTTCCCTCAAATACACTAATTCTCAAACCCGGATTTTTATTTTCAAAACGAAACACAAACTTCCATTTAGTGGCTACTGCATGGGTGGTTCAGTGGTAGAATTCTTGCCTGCCTTTTAGTGGCTACTATGTAACTCTTTATCCTCATGTTCGTCTGTCCCATAAAAAGAGGGAATCTGTTCATAGCTTGTAATGGTTTTGAGATAGGAAGAAATTCTGAGAGTGTACCTAAATTTAATTCTTCTCCACACAGAAAGATGGGAGTTCTTAGGGGATATAAGATTTATCAAGCTGGAAAACAAATATTTAATATAATTACACTTAATATTATACTGGTTTTCAGAGGATTATCTGAACCAAACTCAACTTTGACCCTACTGGAACTTAAATAGCCTCCTACTGGGTCACCAAAAGGTATTTTCCTAGACATCCTAACAAGATCGTTTTTCTTAGTCTACATTTTACCCAAGGGCAAGATATCAATCCTACATTTCATTTACAACTGGGAGAAGCCCAAAGGCCCAGAATAATTTATTAATGACATTCTCTTTTAAATAAGCTCTCTTCATAAGTCCATAACATATTCAAAAGAAAAAAATGGGAACAAAATAAGCTCATTGGACATGACTAAATGTAGCCAACTCATTACTTTGAATTTGACAATCAAAACAGAAAGAACAAGGGTGCTTGCCAGGCTCAGTCACTAGAGCATATGACTCTTTTTTTTTTTTTTTTTAAGATAATAAATCGTATTTATTTTAGAGATAGGAGTGGGGGGAGCAGAGCAGAGGAAGAGGGAGAGGAAGAACCTCAAGCAGACTCCATGCTGAGTATGCAGCCTGACCTGGGGTTCAATCCCACAGCTCTGAGATCATGACCTGAGCAGAAATGAAAAGTCGAACACTTAACCAGCTGAGCCACCCAAGGCACCCCTAGAGCATGCAACTCTTGATCTCAGGGTCATGCATTCAAGCCCTACATTAGGCATAAAGCTTACTTGTATGAATGAATGAATGAATGAATGAATGAAAGGGAAAATACATCAAAATATTCTATAACTTTCTAGAGTAAATATATTCCAAGACAATAAAATGGACTTAGAGAAAGAAAGTTTTTCTACGGAAATAATTCCAGTTAATAAATACATAAGAAATGGCAGAATTCAAATATTACCATTTCACAACCTTCCATGAAACCACCAAATCCAGGAAACGGACATTGTTTTAATTCTCTAAGGCTGCTGTAACCAAATCCCACAAACTGGGTGGCTTAAAACAACAGGAAGCTATTCCCTCAGAGTTCTGAAGGCTGGTGGTCTGAAATGCAGGTGTCAGCAGGGCCTCACTCCCTTTGCGACTCTGGATAGAGCCTTCTTCCTCATCTCTGGTGGTGACCACATCAATCCTTGTGCATTCCTTGGATTGTCCCTGTATAATTCCAGGCATTGCCTTGTTTTTTTGTTTTTTGCTTTTTTTTTTTTTTTTAAAACTGGAACCACGAACCCATTTTTATTGTCAGTAAGAAACAGCAATACTTTAGAAAGATCAGCTAGGAAAAAAACTAGTTGTTGTATTAGAAAATATAAAGTACAAAACTATTAACCAAAAATAAAATAAAAGGACTTTTTTTTAGGGAGTTTGGGTAGTTCAGCCAGTTAAGTGTATGCTTTCAGCTCAGGTCACTATCTCAGGGTTCTGGGATAAAGCCCGAAAGGCAGGCTTCCTGCTCAGTGACGAGTCTGATTCTCCCTCCTCTTCTGCCACTCCCCTGCTTGTGCACTCGCTCTCTCTCTCTCTCTCTCTCTCAAATAAATAGATAAAATCTTTAAAATATATATTCTTTTATTTTTTTAAAAGATTTTATTTATTTATTTGACAGAGAGAGAAATCACAAGTAGGCAGAGAGAGAGAGAGGGAAAAGCAGGCTCCCCACTGAGCAGAGAGCCTGATGCGGGACTCGATCCCAGGACCCTGAGATCATGACCTGAGCAGAAGACAGAGGTTTAACCCACTGAGCCACCCAGGCACCTTAAAATATATATTCTTTTGGGATGCCTGGGTGGCTCAGTTGGTTAAGCAGCTGCCTTTGGCTCAGGTCATGATCCTAGTGTCCTGGGATCGAGTCCCACATGGGGATCCTTGCTCGGCAGGGAGCCTGCTTCTCCCTCTGCCTCTGCCTGTCAGTCTGTCTGCCTGTGCTCGCTTGCTCGCGCGCTCTCTCTCTCTCTCTGACAAAAAAAAAAAAAAAAAAATCTTTAAAAATATATATATATTCTTTAAAAAAAAAGATTTTATTTATTTGACAGAGACCATCAGAGTTACCCAGGCACCCCAAAAAGAATACTTAAAAGGCTTTTCTGTTAAGTGCTAGGATCTAGAAAATAAAATAAAAATACAGTTCCTGGAGCAAGATGGTGGAGAAGTAGGAGACCTAAATGTCATTGATCCCAGGAGTTCAGCTACCTAGTTATAACACCATTGTGAACACCTACAAACTCAATAGGATATCGAAGAGAAGAAGAGTAGCATTTCTAGGAACAGAATATCGACCACTTTCTGGAAGGTGGGACCCGCAGAGAAGTGAATCCAAGGTGATATACGGGAAGATAGACTGTGAGGGGGAGGGTCAACTCCCGGCAAGCAGCGGAGCACAAAATCAGAACTTTTAGAAGTCTGCTCCACTGAGGGACATCACTCTAGAGGCTAAGCAGGGGATGGAGCCCTAGCGGGGACAGTGTGATCTCCAGACCCATGTCACAGAAAGACCAGGGGTGTCTTAGTGTGACAGAGCTCCCAGGTGTCAGAGTGGGGAAGACGGCTGCAGAGATGGAGCCGAGGAGTGGGCTCTCAGCTCAGTGATTACCTTAAACCATGATCCAAGGCACAGTCGGGCCACTGCTCTTCAAGAGGGACCCCATAAGTGGTAGATCCATGGAGACATCGCCTTTCTCCTCTGGGAGACACAGTGCAGAGGCGCGCTGTGGGAATCTGCTGGGTCCGGGGACTCTGGACGGAGCTGTGCACCAGGGATAAAAATGTTCGGTCACACGCCAGATGAGCACGGAGCTCAGCCAGAGACCAGAGAGACAGGACAGATTGACTGCTTTTCTCTGAGGGCGCACTGAGGAGTGGGGGCCTGGAGCTTTTGGCTCCTACAGCAGGAGACTGGGAGGCCACCATTTTCATTCCCGTCCTCCAAAGCTGTACGGAAAGCGTTCAGGGAACAAAAGTTCCGGAGAACAAAACCAAGCATATTAATTAGCCTGGCCCCTGGCAAGGGTGGTGCAATTCCGCCTTAGGCAAAGATGTTTGAGAGTCACTGCAATAGGCCCCTCCCAAAACCAAGTTCACTGATCAATGAGAAATGCAAAACTTCAGAGCTAGGAGAATACAGCACACAGAATTCAAGTTTTTCCCATAATTCTTTAGTCTTTCAAAGTTAAATTAAAAAATTTTTTTCTTATTAAATTTTCTTATTCTAAAATTATTTTTCTTATTTAAAAATTTTCCTCTTTCCGGGGCGCCTGGCTGGCTCAGTGGGTTAAGGCCTCTGCCTTCGGCTCAGGTCATGATCCCAGAGTCCTGGGATCGAGCCCCGCGTCAGGCTCTCTGCTCAGTGGGGAGCCTGCTTCCTCCTCTCTCTCTGCCTGTCTCTCTGCCTAGTTGTGATCTCCGTCTGTCAAATAAATAAATAAAATCTTTAAAAAAAAAAATTTCCTCTTTCCTAGTTTAATGTTTTTTAACTATTTTATCTTATCAATACCTTTTTAAAAAGTCTTTTTTAATTTTCATTGTTAGAGTCATATTCTATCTCTTCTTTGTATTTAACCTTATTTTTTATATACATATAGGATTTTCTTGCTTTAAAATTTTGGGATACAGTTTCTTCTGATAGATCAAAATATACCCTAAATCTAGCACATGACTTTGTTCTAGTCTCCAGCCTGATCACGGTCTTTCCTCTTTGTTTTTCTTTTTTCAACCAAGTTCTTATATTATCAATTCCTTTTTTAGAATCTTTTTTTAATTTTCATCTTACCATCATATTTCATCCCTTCATCGTGTTTACCCATATATATATATATATATATATATATATATATATATATATATATTCTTTTTTCTTTAAAATTGTGGGAGGCAGTTTCTTCTAACAGATCAAAATACACCCAGAATCAAGTATGTGGTTCTGTTCTATTCATCAGCCCCCACCACCCATTTTGGATCTCCTCCGATTTGGTTAGTGTATATCTTTCTGGAGTCATAGTTACCCTTTTAGTATTTTGTTCTCTCATTCATCTATTCTCATCTGGATAAAGTGACAAGGTGGAAAAACTCACCTCAAAAAAAAGAACAAGAGGCAGTATCGAAGGCTAGGGACCTAATCAATATGGATGTTTGTAAGACATCACATCTGGAGTTCAGAATGATGATTATCAAGTTGCTAGCTAGGCTTAAAAGAAGCATGGAAAATAGTCAAGAATCCCTTTCTGGAGAAATAAAAGAACTAAAATCTAACCAAGTTGAAATAAAAAAGCTATTTATGAGGTTCAATGAAAAATGGAGGCTCTTACTGCTAGGATAAATGAGGCAGAAGAGAGAATTAGTGATACAGAAGACCAAATGATGGAGAACAAAGAAGCTGGGGAAAAGAGAGCTAAACAACTACAGGATCACAAGGAGAGAAACTGAGAGATAAGTGGTACCATAAGATGAAATAATATTAGAATAATTGGGATCCCAGAAGATGAAAAAAGAGAGAGGAGGGTGGAAGGTATGTTGGAGCAAATTATAGCAGGGAATTTCCCTAATATGACAAAGGGAACAAGCAACAAAATCCAGGAAGCACAGAGAACCTCCCTCAAAATCAATAAAAAAAGGTCCACACCCCATCATCTAAGAGTAAAATTTATAAGTCTCAGTGACAAAGAGAAAATTCTGAAAGCAGTGAGAGAGGGAAGGTCTGTAACATACAATGGTAAAAATATTAGACTGGCAGCAGACCTATCCACAGAGACCTGGCAGGCCAGAAAGGACTGGCATTATATATTCAGAGCACTAAATGAGAAAAATATGCAGCCAAGAATACTATATTGAGCTAGGCTGTCATTGAAAATAGAAAGAGAGATAAAAAGCTTCCAGGACAGGGGCACCTGGGTGGCTCAGTGGGTTAAAGCCTCTGCCTTCAGCTCAGGTCATGATCCCAGGGTCCTGGGATGGAGCCCTGCATCGGGCTGTCTGCTCCATGGAGAGCATGCTTCCTCCTCTCTCTCTGCCTGCCTCACTGCCTACTTGTGATCTCTGTCTGTCAAATAAATAAATAAAATCTTAAAAAAAAAAAAAAGCTTCCAGGACAAATAAGATCTAAAGAAATTTGCAAACACCAAACAAGTCCTAAAGGAAATATTGGAAGGGGTCCTCTAAGCAAAGAGAGAGCCAAAAAGTAACAGATCAGAAAGGAACAGAGACAAATATAGTAACAGTCTTGTTACAGGCAATACAATGGCACTAAATTCATATCTTTCGATAGTTAGCCTAATGTAAATGGGCTAAATGCCCCAATCAAAAGATACAGGGTATCAGAATGGATGAAAAAACAAGACCCATCAATATGTTGTCTACAAGAAACTGATTTTAGACCCAAAGACACCTCCAGATTTAACGTGAGGGTGTGGAAAACAATTTACCATGCTAATGGGCATCAAAAGAAAGCTGGGTGGCAATCCTCATATCAGATAAATTAGATTTTAAGCCAAAGACTATAATAAGAGATGAGGAAGGGGGCTATATCATACTTAAAGGGTCTGTCCAACAAGAAGATCTAACAATTGTAAATATCTATGTCCCTAACATGGGAGCAGCCAATTATGTAAATCAAATTAAAAAAAAAAAATCAAAGAAACACATTGACAATAATACAGATATTATGACACTTTCTGTGGAAAACCCAAAAGACTCCACTCCAAAAATGCTAGAACTCATACAGGAATTCAGTAAAGTGTCAGGATATAAAATCAATGCCCAAAAATCAGTTGCATTTCTATACACCAACAGCAAGACAGAAGAAAGACAAATTAAGGAGTTGATCCCATTTCCACTTATGCCCAAAACCATAAGATACCTATGAATGAACCTAACCAAAGAGGCAAAGAATCTGTACTCAGAAAACTATAAAGTTCTCATGAAAGAAACTGAGGAAGACACAAAGAAATGGAAAAACGTTCCATGCTCATGGACTGGAAGAACAAATATTGTGAAAATGTCTATGCTACCTAAAGTAACCTACACATTTAATGCAATCCCTATCAAAATACCATCAACTTTTTTCACAGAAATGTAATAAATAATCCTAAAATTTATATGGAACCAGAAAAGACCCTGAATAGCCAGAAGGTCACTCAGGACTTGACAAATGTTGGATAGGAGCAGAGAAAGGGGAACCCTCCTACACTGTTGGTGGGAATGCAGGCTGGTGCAGCCACTCTGGAAAATAGTATGGAGGTTCCTCAAAATTTTGAAAATAGAGCTACGCTATGACCCAGCAATTGCACTACTGGGTATTTACCCTAAAGATACAAATGTAGTGATGCAAAGGGGCACGTGCAACTGAATGCTTATAGAAGCCATGTCCACAGTAGCCAAACTGTGGAAAGAGTCTAGATGCCCATCAACAGATGAATAGATGAAAAGAAGTGGTATATATATACAATGGAAAACTATGCAGCCATCAAAAGGAATGAAATCTTGCCATTTGCAATGACATGGATGGAACTAGAGGGTATTATGCTAAGCGAAATAAGTCAGTCAGAGAAAGGCAATTATCATATGATCTCTCTGATATGAGGAATTTGAAAGGCAGGGCAGGGGGTTTTGGGGGGAAGGGAGGGAAAAAATAAAATATGATGGGACCAGGGAAGGAGACAAACCATAAGAGACTCTTGGTCTTGGGGAACAAACTGAGGATTGCTGTGGGGTGGAGGGTAGGGATGGGGTGGCTGGATGATGGACATTGAAGGAGGTGAGGACATTGAGAACATGCGCTAGGGTGAGTGATGTGAACTGTGTTAGACTGTTGAATCACATACCTGAAGCAAATAATAATACAAATAATACATTATATGTTAATTTTTAAAATTCTGGAAAAGACAAAATCCATGGAGACAGTGAAAAGATCAGTGGTTGCCATGGGTCAGAGAGAGGGAGGGATGAAGGGGTGGGGGATATTGACAATGGTTGAAACTGTGTGTCAAGCAGGGAGTGTATGGGAAATCTCTGTATTGTCCCCTCGATTTTGCTGTGAACCTAAAACTGCTTTTTAAGAATAGTCTTTTTAAAAGGGAAGCTTTTTGTGTCATTATTCTTACAAGTATTCAAAAGCTTATAATTTTATCAAAATAAAGTTACTGACACCATGAAACCAGAGCACACTCTCTGCACATGCACAGAGAAAAGGCCATGTAAGCACTCCACGAGAAGGTGCTGTCTACACCACAAACAGACACATATGGAAGGGGTCAAGTGAGAGAAGGTAGAAGGAACTGTGGTCTAAAAGGATTTCAGATCCTGCTTGACAGAAATGTTCATATTTCAAAGTCTTTTTGTCTATAACTCTGTATAATAGAGAATTTCCAGATAAAGAAGAAGAAGAAAAAGAAAAAGAAGGAGACCCTGATAACTATTGTAAAATCAAGTTTCAGAATATAGACATTTTGGTTCTGATTTGGCAGAACATCCAAGAACGCTAAAAGCAACAGCATAATAAAGTGAGCAACAACCTCAAAAGCCAGCAGTAGGGAACTGATTAAATACCTCATGTTACATCTGCAGCCTGAAATAGTATGAAATAGATATTTTTAAAGATTATTAACTTTCATGATTAGATGTCTATAATAGCAATATTGAGTAAAATAAGGTATAGAGAAACCCATACGGGGAATCAATGTATGGGGGTGTGTGGATGGGGAGTACCCTTAGTACATTATCTGTACTTAACTATATTATCTGTATGCATCATAGTAGTTTCTTTTTTTTTTTTTTTAAAGATTTCATTTATTTATTTGACAGAGAGAGAGATCACAAGTAGGCAGAGAGGCAGACAGAGAGAGAGGAGGAAGCAGGCTCCCTGCAGAGCAGAGAGCCCGACGCGGGGCTCGATCCCAGGACCCTGAGATCATGACCTGAGCCGAAGGCAGCGGCTTAATCCACTGAGCCACCCAGGCGCCCCATCATAGTAGTTTCTAAGAGTGGAAGTTAATGAGGTCTATCTTTCAATGAATGCAAAGTATTTAGCACATAACAAATACCACTTAAAACAAAGGCCAGGTGAAAATAAGCCAAATGTTAACAATGACTATTTCTTCATGGTAAGATGATGAGCTTGCTTTCTTTGCTTTCTTGGATGTGTGATTTGCTCTTCCTCTTCTTCTTCTCCTTCTCCTTCCTGTTTCCTATGATGATCATCCCCAATCTTTTTTTTCTTTTTATAATCAGGAAAAATAAATAAATTTTCTTCTCCAGGCCATGCTGTTTTTACCTGAAGGTTAAAGAACCACTAATTGACCAGACATAATGTTCCACTGTAGGCATTCTGAGAAAGTCCTATAATTGAAGAAACAGACCTGATTTCACCAGCAGCAAGAGCATTTATGTCCAAAGAGAGCACAATTATTCCCTTATGAAGACTGAGAGGCTTGACATATATAGAGTAGAATGAGGCAGGTTAAAAAATTACATGAACTTGGGGCGCCTGGGTGGCTCAGTGGGTTAAAGCCTCTGCCTTCGACTCAGGTCATGATCCCGGGGTCCTGGGATCGAGCCCCGCATCGGGCTCTCTGCTTGGCAGGGAGCCTGCTTCCTCCTCTCTCTCTCTCTGCCTGCCTCTCTCCCTACTTGTGATCTCTATCTGTCAAATAAATAAATAAAATCTTAAAAAAAAAATTACATGAACTTGAAGTTTCTCAAAGAGCACAAGGAAGATTGCATGAATCCTTGACAAAAGTGGGCATTACATATGCATTAAATCCAGTTCAGAAATATGTGTTTAGCTTGGCTGGGGACTGACACTAAAGGTAAAGGAAAAGTTGACTTGGTTATTAATAAATATATTTCTTGGGGAACCTGGGTAGCTCAGTCAGTTGAGCATCTGACTCTTGATTTTGGCTCAGGTCATGAACTCAGGATCCTGGGATTGAGCCCCACATCTGGCTCTGTGCTCAGCACAGGGTCTGCTTGAAATTCTCTCTCTCCTTCTCCAGCTGTCCCTCCTCCTGCTCTCTCTCTTTCTCTCTCCCCCCTCTCAAATAAATATATAAATAAAATCTTTAAAAAAAAATAAGTGGTTCTTCTCTTAAGTAAACAAACAAACATCTTTCTTACTTAAGAAAGAAAGCTGAGGGGTGCCTGGGTGGCTCAGTGGGTTAAGCCGCTGCCTTCGGCTCAGGTCATGATCTCAGGGTCCTGGGATCAAGCCCTGCATCGGGCTCTCTGCTCAGCAGGAAGCCTGCTTCCTCCTCTCTCTCTCTCTGCCTGCCTCTCTGCCTACTTGTGATCTCTCTCTGTGTGTCAAATAAATAAATAAAATCTTAAAAAAAAAAAAAAAAAGAAAGCTGAGAACTATTGGTAGACTAAAGTATTACATTACCATGTGGAAATTCTCCAGGCTTGAGTCTGGGCACCCTCACATAGGTAGTGCGAAAAGTTTCAACAAGCGCCTGAACAGAGACCTTGGGTTCTGGGTCTACATGAATGCTTGGGTCTGAGGCTCTGTCAGCACTAAAAAGTCCCATTTCAAATTATCATTCCCCTCCCTACCCACTTCAGTGATAGAGGCTACAGGGGTTTTCACACTTGGGAAGAGCCCTTTCAGAAAGATCCCACACAAAATTCCCTCAGAATTATTCCATCTGTTATGGATTGAATTGTGTCCCTCAAAATTCATATGGCAAAACCCTAACCCATAATGTGACTATTTTTGAAGATAAGGCTTTCAAAATAATTAAAGTTAATAAGGTCACAAGGATGGGGTCCCAATCCAATTGGACTAGTCCTTATAAAAAGAGGAAAAGAAACCAGAGCATTCTCTCTGAGCATGCGCAGAGACAAGGCCATGTAGGCACTCAGGTGCAGTCTGCCAGCTTGGAGGAAAGCTCTTAACAGAAATCCACCCTGACAGCACCTTGATCTGGGACTTCCTGCCTCCAGAACTGTGAGAAAATGAATGTCAATTGTTTAAGCCACTCCAGATGGTGATACTTTATTATGGCAGCCCAAGCCAACTAACACATCACCTTTTCTTTTTAACCTACAAAAATTCCACCCTTATGTAATAAGGGAATAGATTCTAGAATAGTCAGACTTACCAAATTTTGAACTTGTACTTCTTAATTCCCTTCCCATTAAAATAAAGCTAAAGGGTGTTTTCCTCTAATGTGGATCTTTTATAACACGTGATGGTTCACTTTATTCTGACTTTACTTTGTTTGTCTAAGGAATTGGATGTATAAGAAACAAAATAACTTCCCCTGATTACTAAATAAATGCATAATGAAAATATGCAAAAGCCATCAGGGTCTACATGAAGCCATCCTAGATATCATTATTGCTCCCTTCAAGCCTACTTAGGTTTATTTATTTTTTTTTAATATTTTATTTATCTGACAGAGAGAAATCACAACTAGGCAGGCAGAGAGAGAGGAGGAAGCAGGCTCCCCGCGGAGCAGAGAGCCCGATGTGGGGCTTGATCCCAGGACCCTGGGATCATGACCTGAGCCGAAGGCAGAGGCTTTAATCCACTGAGCCACCCAGGCGCCCAAGCCTACTTGGGTCTAAATTAGAGAAAAATGTTGGGAAATTTCTTTAAGTTGTTTAGCTGTGATGCTTAGAAACACAGAAGGGATCATGGAGATTTTATCTTTGACACTAACAGAAAAGAACTTCCATTGGAAAGCAAAATGCTTTAATGCTTCAATGCTCTCTAAAATGACCAGAAGGTCACTCTAAAATTGACTTCTGATAAAGTGTCAGATTTTTAGTGACCTCATGTGAACCAGATTTTGGTTAATTAGAAGCTCATCTATGAGGAGACATCTGAAAGTTCAGTGAGGAGCCATAACAACTTTTTGGAGAGGTTTCTCTTCATCTGTGGTCTGATGGAGAAGTCAGATAGTATTGAGATCCATCCCTTTTTCTTCAGATACAAAAGTCCAGCTTTTGCCACAATACACATTCAGTGAGCTGGTGACTTCCGAAGGACATGCTTTTGTTGGCCTCCTTTATTGATTTGCTTGACCCCAGAAATACGCAATAAATAGCTTTCCTTTCAACTTTAAAAAGAGAAACCAAATTCCCAACATTGTCCATCCAGTCTAAATCCTTCATTGATTAAAAGAGAGAAAGAAAGAAGCAACAGCAAAAGAAAAACCACAAGAACAGCAGGCAGCAAGCCAAAGGCAAGACCATTATAAATAAAATGATCTGCTTCAGAAAGGAGGCCTGGTGTTCACCACCTAATTTAAAAATTGTCATCCAGGGGGCGCCTGGGTGGCTCAGTGGTTTAAGCCGCTGCCTTCGGCTCAAGTCATGATCTCAGGGTCCTGGGATCGAGTCCCACGTCGGGCTCTCTGCACTGAAGGGAGCCTGCTTCCCTCTCACTCTCTCTGCCTGCCTCTCTGCCTACTTGTGATCTCTCTCTGTCTGTCAAAATTAATAAATAAAATCTTTAAAAAAAAATTGTCATCCATTGAGCTAATAATCAGATAGTGTCTTTATATGGTACGTAAAAGGGGGAAACCAGGAAGACAATCAGTGACAGAGCAAGAAGTGTACATATATTGGAGGAGAGGGGGTCCTTGATCTCCTCTTGACAAACTGTGACCTCAGCCTGCTACCCTGATTTTGCTGACAGTAATGTTCGTAGTAAAACAGATGTCCTTCCAATTAAGAGCAATAAATCTAGACTTATTTAAGTGATTCTTCTCACTATTTGGCATTATATTTCTTTTTGCCCATATATTGCTTTGGAGCTCAAACCAGAATCAAAGCCATCAAAGACAGGGTTTGTATCTGTCACCTCCATTTCCTCAATATTTGATGAATAAATAAATTAACGAATGAAATACAAGATGTGAAGACTGCTACAGTTGCTTTCAGAAAGCCCTTAAGGATGAAATGAGAACTTAAGAGATCTAAAGGGAGGGAAACAGAACAACTACTATAATCAGAACATTACTCCTTAATCATTAGGCAAGAGCTAGGAAAAGCCATCTGGTATAAAATAGGGAGCTCTTGTTGGGAACTATCAAAGGACAATGCATTCCAAAATCAATGACTATGTATATAAACCATAATATCAATACAATGGGGAACTATGTAGCCATTTTAAAAATCAGAGCACAGAATATATTTTAAAGGGGAAAAATGGTGACAGTACTTATATTAGGTGAAGATGGCAGGTAGCAAATGCATAGCGTCCTTCTGTTTATTTGATAATCTGAAACCCCACACCACTTTATGCATAGCGTCCTTCTGTTTATTCAATAATCTGAAACCCCACACCACTTTATACTCAGTGATCATCAGATTAATTTGGTAGGATTAGATTTTTGTATTTATTGCTGCTTTTACAGATGTCCGCAACAGATATGTATTCATTCGTAATTAGAAATTGCTCAAAAAAAGAAAAGAAAAGGAAAGAAAAGAAAAATTGCTCAGTGAAGTTCAAGAAGACTTTGTCTCAGCCTGAAGCTCATAAATAGATCACAGGACTAAATTTACTGCCCTCATATTCCTGTCATCTACCCTTTGGAGTCAGCATGGGTAAATGAAAGCAATTTTCTTTTTTAAAAAACAGGACTCTTTAAGAAAACAAACAAAAATAAGTCTACCTCTGTTTTGTGCTAGTCAGCCTATCAATAGTGATGCTAGAATTGCCTGGGGGCACACACCTGCACTTCCCACAGACACCTTTCCAAACCAGTGTTACCATTGGACTGACCCTTGTGGTTCTTATGATAGCAAGAAACCCTTCAGCAACAACCACCCGGAAACTTTAAAAAAAATAAAGGTTTATTATTTACCTGGGGCCACACAGCGAGGTCTCAGGGAGGAGTGGAAGGGGGAGAGGGAGAGAGAGTGAGCACAGGAGAGTGCTGAGTGTTCTGTTTTTATTGGGGTTGAAGGTGAGGGCCTCAGGTTTCACAGCCTCTCTTTTTATTGGAGAATTGAAAACATAACAGGGGGAGTGTAAAGTGCAGGGAAGGGAAAAGACAAGCGGCCCAAATGATCAGTCACCAAAATCAACCAAGATCTCTAAAACCAAGGAATCTCAGGGTGGAGAGGTTGTCTGGTTCTTAATCGAATTACGAATCATGTGGCTGGTGTTTGTTTCTGAGAAATAGCCTTCTTTGAAGTGGACGCCTCTTTGAAATGGATGTCTGGGCTATCAAAGCTGAAATCAGGTACTCACATCGCGACAAACACCACCAATCAGGGTTTATGCCACACTCTGAACCTAATCCATCCAACTTCCTGGGACCCACCCAGGGACAGCTAAGCGGCTCTTCCAACTATCCTCAGATCCTGATCCTTTTCTCTTTCTTTGGATTTCCTGTCTGTGGAGAAGAGTTCACTTCCCCCACTTGGTGCATCACAGATCTCTGTGCTTCTTGCAAGTGCAAAGGGGATGGCTCCTGTCCTTTCTGAATCTACCCAGAAACTAAGACTCAAACCGAAAACTCGTCTCCTGCTGCCTCAGGCTTACTAATGCCTGGCACATAGCATTGTCTCCAGAACAAAGTAGTAATCCCATCCCGAAGTCAGCTGCGCTGGCTGGGGTTGGGAAGAAGTTTTCCAGAGGATATCCCCTTAAACTGAACTCAAGAGTTACCTGGGGAGCTGGGTAAAAGACAAGTTTCCACGACCTGGCTTCCGAAGTTTTTTCGGTAGGTCATTTTTAATGCGTACACTGAATAGATTTCTAAGGCAATTCTGCTGCAGGTGGCCCACAGATCACACCTGGAGAGACTGTGCTCTCAGTCTTTATCTAATGACACAGGGCAGACTGTCAGGACAACGGAAGCACTTCAAAGTTTTACCCCATCTGTGACTGAAGTCAGGAGGCTTGCCTCTAGCTAGCTGTAAACAAGTTGAAGTGGAAAGTAGATTTTTCTGAGCATTTGGGACCTAGATCTCAATTTCTCCTTTTAGGAATGTGACAGTGCTCTCACCTGGGGACTTTAGTCAATGCTGTTTTGCATTTATAGTTTATTTTGCTCGGTAATTATTCGCAAAGTGTTGTATGTTTGGTCTCCCCAGCTTGATCGTAAACTCCTGGGGTAGTTGAAAGGCTTTCAAAATATTTCTTAATGACATGGAAAGAAAGAAATTATGCTTAGCGCAGTGTTGTTGACAAAAGTGCATTCAAGGTCATTAGGCATATATTTCCTCTACACCTCATTTAGTTCTAAATCTGGAGTAGGCTTCCTTTTAAATTGAAGACCAGGAGTAGAAATGCGAGGTAGAGCACATAAACTTTTTAAATAGTAAAGAAAGCTTACATTTTGTAATGAGGGGAAATTTTGTTATAATGCAGTTGTCCTTAAAATGCAGTCCACAGCCCTGCAGAATTAAAAAAAGAAAGTGATCTTGTCAAAAATGCAAATTCTCGGGGTGCCTGGGTGGCTCAGTGGGCTAAGCCTCTGCCTTCAGCTCAGGTCATGATCTCAGGGTCCTGGGATGGAGCCCCACATGAGGCCCCCTGCTCAGCAGGGAGCCTGCTTCCTCCTCTCTCTCTGCCTGCCTCTCTGCCTACTTGTGATCTCTCTCTCTTTCTCTCTGTCAAATAAATAAATAAAATATTTTTTAAAAATGCAAATTCTCTCAGGGAGCTTGGGTGGCTCAGTTGTTAAGCACCTGCCTTTGGCTCAGTTCATGATCCCAGGGTCCTGGGATGGAGTCCCGCATGGGCTCCCTGCCCAGTGGGGAGCCTGTTTCTCCCTCTCCCTCTGCTGCTTGTGCTCTCTCTCACTTTAATATAAATAAATAAAATCTTTTTTAAAAAGTGAGCTGTGTAACAAAATACCATAAACTGAAGGGGACGTGGGTGGGTGCTTAAACAACATTTATTTCTCACAATCTGGAGGCTGTAAAGTCCAATATCAAGGTGCTGACAGATTGAGTTCTTGGTGAGGACACTCTTCCAGGTTTAACGAAACGTGTCTTCCCTCTGTGTCCTCACACAGCCTTTCCTAGGAAATAGTATTCCTATAAAGACACTATTCCTTTCATTACCAGGGTCCCACCCTCAAGATATAATCTTAATCTAATTACCTCTCAAAGGCCCCCACCTCCAATTCCATCACATGGAGTCTTAGGGCTTCAACCAGGTAATTGGAAGAGGATATATTCTGGGGTGCTTGGGTGGCTCAGTTGGTTAAGCCTCTGCCTTCAGCTCAGGTCATGATCCCAGAGTCCTGGGATCAAGCCCCGCATTAGGCTCCCTGCTCCTCAGGAAGCCTGCTTCTCCCTCTCGCCCTGCTCCTCACTGCTTGTGCTCTGTCTCTGTCAAATATATAAAATCTTTTTTAGAAAATGAAGAGGATATATTCAGTCCATAACACACTGAAATGTGCACTTAAAAAAGGGGTTGGAAAGGATGGGGGAATCTGTTCTATGGATTTTAGAAACCAAAAAACAAAACAAAACAAAACAAAAACTTGAAAACTGTAAAATAATAAAGCTACCACGTGATCAACATGTGCAATCTCCTTGCTAGAAATCCCAGAAAGTATCAGATGTTCATGAAAAGAGATTCCCCTGTCCATCTATGAAATAAGTACAAATACACAGCAATGACCGAAAATATCTCTGCTGCATTTTAGAAAGTGTTTTGTCTCACTTGATCTCAGGGGAGTCTCCTCACTTCCCTGAGATGAATATTAAGTCCTATTATTTTCCTGTATTATAGCTAAAGATTCTAAGTACAGGGGTGGACTGGGGAAGAGCCACATGGGTACCCAGAGGTGCCTAAATTCTATATTTACTTCCCTCCACCAAAAAGCATTCCCCTCTTTTATTATAACAAAAGAATCCCCCCACCTTCCTTCGCCCTGCTTTGCAAAGATTGGGGTAAATGTTATCTTCCAGAGCTCCTGTTAAGTTTGTTTGTTGTCTTTAGACCTTTATCTTCATTCACAAATTAACAGCTTGTCCTCATATTAACCAGATGGATGGCTGCACCTGATTAATTGCAGTTGTAAGATGGATAAGTAGATTAAAGAACACAGCTCACTGCTGGCCAGACATAATTAAGAAAGGAGGAGTGAGCAAGTTCTGCTGGGGCTTCCATGAGGGAAAGGCTCAGTGGACTGATTTCCTGGAACTGCTTCAATTGCTAAATTATGAGAAGCACTTGCTGCCCACACTGGGAGAATGTTGAAATCCTGCTGCTGAGAGGGCACAAATCCTGCTTCTTCCCTAAGATGTTCAGCATTTATTTATTTATTTATTTATTTATTTATTTTAAAGACTTTATTTATTAATTTGACAGAGAGAGATCACAAGTAGGCAGAGAGGCAGGCAGAGAGAGTGAGAGGGAAGCAGGCTCCCTGCCGAGCAGAGAGCCCGATGCGGGACTCGATCCCAGGACCCTGAGATCATGACCTGAGCCGAAGGCAGTGGCTTAAACCACTGAGCCACCCAGGCACCCCAATGTTCAGCATTTAAATCAATGTTTCTCGGAGTGTGTTGTTTGACCACCTGTCTCAGAATCAGGTGGGTGTTTATTAAAAATGCGTATTTCTGGACCTCATCCAGGACCCACTAATTTGGGAGGGGGTGGGGGACCAGGAATCATTGTTAACTACCTCTAAACAACTGACTTACTGCTATCTTCAAATGTGTAGAATTTCCAGTTACCAAAAGGACTGCACAAATCCATACTTTGTGAACAATAAAGAGCCCTTGGCTACCAGAAACTCCAGCAACTGAATCTCTAAAACCCCCAAAGAACTGGCAAAGCAGAGACTCTAGGCCAGAATCCAAGCTTTTTTCTCAAAGTCTCTGGATAGCCTTACTAGAGATGCCAATTCTAGGCCTCAGCCCAGACCTACTGAAACAGAAACTCTGGGGATGGGGTATCCTTCCAGATGAGGTATGTTAACATTTGAGGATTACTGCTCTAGACCTGTGCTGCTCAAACTTCAGTGAGCACATGAATTATCTGGGGAGCTTGTTAAATGAAAATTCTGTTCCAGTAGGTTTGGGAACTAATAATCTCCCAAGTGATGTTAATGCTGCTGGTTCACACACAGATCACACTTTGAGTAGCAAAACTCTAGGTAACTTTTCATCTAATGTCATGAAAGAAAATTCATATGCACCAAAAAAAAAAAAAAAAAGGCAGAAGCAGGTCCCTAGGCCTGGGCTGAAATGGTTGGTTAATCAGCACACTCCAACTCCAGGAAGGGAGGCTGCTCAATCACCATCCCCTGGCTTCGAGTTTTGAATACTGAGGAAGCATGTGTACTGACTGGCCTACATGCCATCCTCCAAAACCCTGATAATTAAGTTCACCAATTTTTCTGTGGCTGGCAAAGGAAGCCAAAATAGCTTTTTAAGAATCAAACTCTCCTTTGCCCCAACTTTCAAACAGCTATTAGGCTCCAATAAAGTGTACTAAACCTTCTGTCAAGTGACACAGTGTTGTGTAGTTGTAGCCAGCTCTCTCAGGACCTTGGAGAGTGGTACTAGCCCATATCACTTCAATGGGCCTTGATGTCCTTGCTTACTGAGTGAGTGGCTTGGGGTCTTTGCCTACTCTTAAAAGTCCATGATTCTATGATCCATTCAGTCCCTTCTACTGACTACCCTCACTCTGTTGTTTCTGGTGCGTGAAGACCGCCACAGCCTGCCCTCTGTACTTACGAGTTCACTGAAAGCGCAGGTGTTTTGTTCCTGAGTCAGCCTCTCTTGCTGATCCAGGGATCACAAGCTTTGGCAACATGTGTATGAATTTGGATGCTACACGGTTCTTGTGTTTGTACTTTTCACCTTTACCTTGGTATGTTTTAAATTATTCAGCCTTGATGTTCCATCACGCTAAAATTACTAATTGGGAAAATGGTCACATACAGGATTAGTTTGCCAAGCTGTCAAGGGTTTACTAAGTAGCCCATGTCCGCTGAGATGACGTATGTATAAATTAGAGAGTGAGGATTTGCTTCTAATAGAGGCCTACCAGAATAATTTGTGCAATAAAGACTTCGAATAGCTAGTAGGTTTATAGAATTTCTCTAGTGTAATTAGGAGAGGCATTGTTGTGTAATGAAGAAAATTAATTAGAACTAAATGTTTAGGGAATGTGTAGTTAGGTAACCAAAGGCATATTTGCAGCCTAATTGTTTTTTGGCAGCTGGAGGCATTTTATACCCTTTCAGGGTGTTCAGTTAATAGATATTTTAACATGCCCAACTGTTTGCTTTTTCTTAAATTTAAACTACTCCCATATTAAACAAAAAAAGTTCATCAAAGGCTTAAACCAAGTATGTATCCCATTGGAAAAATGCCTTAGTCATCTGGTTTATTAGATCATACCGTCTGTCAAATGTTAATTATTTTCAGAGGAAGTCCATACTGAGGCTAATTGGTATGCCCTCCTATACCACATAATTAGACAATTTTAGTGTTTATGCTTCTAAAAGACAAACACCAAAATATTTTCTAATATATATATATATATTTTAATATTTTCTAATATTTTGCCAATATTTCTCCTAACCTGTACTCAAATCTCAAATATTCTGTTTCAAGTCTCTGGAACAAGGTAGAGTTTTTGAAAATACAGTGAATTTTCACATAAGCTGGATTGCTTATCCAGTTGGTTATTTTTTATAACATGCATAAAATTTTGAAGTCAAGCAGATGTAGATTCAAATCCTGGCTCTGTCATTTACTATGTGATCTTGGGAAAATTACTTAAGCCACCTAAAGCTTTATGGAACTGTTGTGAAAATACAACAAAATAAGTATACTTTATTAAATTACAGAATTTTTGGTTTCAGATGAGAGAAACATAAAATAACTTAAAATGACAACAAAGAGGGGAAATAACTTTTATTTAGAATAACTTTAGATTTCTGAATTACAAAAACATACTCAATTTCCATATAACCTTCACCCAGCTTTCCCAAAAAATAAACAAATTAACTGCCATAAACTATTTTTTAAATTTTTTTTTAAGATTTTATTTATTTGTTTGACAGAGAGAGATCACAAGTAGATAGAGAGGCAGGCAGAGAGAGAGGGAAGCAGGCTCCCTGCTGAGCAGAGAGCCCGATGCGGGACTCGATCCCAGCACCCTGGGATCATGACCCGAGCCGAAGGCAGCGGCTTAACCCACTGAGCCACCCAGGCGCCCCATGCCATAAACTATTTTTTAAAAGATTTTATTTATTTATTTGAGAGAGAGAGCATGCACCGAGGGGTGGGGGCAGGGAGAGAGGGAGAAGCAGGCTCCCACTGAGCAGGGAGCCTAATGTGGGGCTCCATCCCAGGACCTGGAGATCATAACCCGAGCTAAAGGCAGACACATAACAGACTGAGCCACCCAGGCACCCCTGCCATAAACTATTAACAGTAGGGAATGAGGGTGCCTGGGTGGCTCAGTGGGTTAAGCCTCTGCCTTTGACTCAGGTCATGATCTCAGGGTCCTGGGATCGAGTCCTACATCAGACTCTCTGCTCAGCACAGACCCTGCTTCCCCTTCTCTCTTTGCCTGCCTCTCCGCCTACTTGTGATTTCTCTGTGTGTCAAATAAACAAATAAATATTTGAAATAAATAAATAAAACCAGGAAATGAATACTGATAAAAATACTTTAATTTACAAACCTGATTCAAATTTTGACAGTTGTCTCTTTCTGGTCCAGGATCCCACTTTGCTTCGAAGCTTCTTATCTCCTTGATGTCCACCAATCTGGGAAAGTTCCTCAGTCTTTATCCTTCTAGACTCTGACAAGTTTGAAGAATACTAGCCAGTTATTTTAAATAAGTCCCTAAATTTGAGTTTGTCTCAGATTTTCTCATGATTTAGATTCAGGTTATGCATTTTTTTATAAGAATACCACAGAAGTGACATTGTGTCCTTCTTAGGGCATCATATCAGGAGCCACACATCAATGTCTCATTCCTGTGATATTAAATTTGGTTACTTGGTCAACACAGTGTTTACAAGGTTTCTCCACTGTAGAGTTACTAGCTTCTCCTTTGTAAATAAGTATTTCGTAAGGTGGTACCTTGGGACTGTGTAAATAGGCTTTTTCTCATCATATTTTCATTCACTCATTTTAGCATCCACCAATGATTATAGCCTGCAACAATTATTACTGTGATGTTTGGCAAATGGTAAGCTTCTGTTTCCACCATGCATCTTATACTTATCAACTGGAATTCTGTTAAGGAAGAGCAATCTCATTTCCCTGCTTTATCTGTTTATTCCATGGTTTATGTGAATCGGTATGGTCTCACATACTTATTACATATCAAATATTCTATGTATTATTATTATGCTAAAATTGTACCAGATGTGACTATTAGGAGAGTCTTCACATTACTTCCTGTGTCCTTTTGATCACTTCCCTATGTTCTGGCACCTATGCCCACCTCATAATTCCAGCTCTGGAATATGCCATTGCTCCGAGGAGTCTCATGTCACTGGAAAGTTCAAGGCAATGAGGCTGGCTTCAAGCACAGCTGAATCAAAGGGCTCAACTGATGTCATCAGGAATTCTAATATTTCTCTCAAACTTTTGGCTCTGATTTTCTCAGCTTCATTCCTAGATTACACTGTGGCTAACACATGGTGGCTAAGCTAGCCACTAATCTTTACCATTACAAACATTTTTCCTAGGAAAAAAGAGAGAACTCTTTATTTATTTATTTATTTTTAAAGATTTTATTTATTTATTTGACAGAGATCACAAGTAGGCAGAGAGGCAGGCAGAGAGAGAGAGAGGAGGAAGCAAGCTCCCTGCCGAGTAGAGAACCCGATGTGGGACTCGATCCCAGGACCCTGAGATCACGACCCGAGCTGAAGGCAGAGGCTTAACCCACTCAGCCACCCAGGCACCCCCTAGAACTCTTTTTTTTTAAAAAAAAGATTTTATTTATTTATTTGACAAACAGAGATCACAAGTAGGTGAAAGGCAGGCAGAGAGAGAGAGAGAGAGAGGAAGAAGCAGGTTCCCCGCTGAGCAGAGAGCCTGATGCAGGGCTCGATCCCAGGATCCTGGGATCATGACCTGAGCAGAAGGCAGAGGCTTTAACCCACTGAGCCACCTAGGCACTCCAAAAGAGAGAATTCTTGATAGTCACAGCAAAAAATCCCACAAACAGGTCAGAATAACACAAACTGGGTCATATGCCCATTTCTGATCCAATCCCTTTGGCCAAGGAAATGGGGTACTCTGCCTACGTACTGATCAAATGACCACTCCTTGACAGGGAGGCACGAGGAAGGCGTCTAGTCTCGTGAGAACCACATGCAATGGGTTTTCCCCAAGAAAAGTAGTCTCTGGTATGATACAGATAGGCTTCTACCACACACTACAACTACAAAGCTCTTTGCTTAGTGCACCGCAGTGAATATTATACAAAGCCTTTTCCATCAACTCACTCTTCTGCCTCATTTCGTCACTTCCATCTCCAAACAGACAAATCAGAGATGAGATAAAATTCATATAAATCAAACTGGTTACCTATTGGCAGTTCTGGCCAAAGATTTTCAAAGTGAAAAGAGGAGTATAGTATTACATTATGGGGGTCTAAGCCCTCTATCTATCTATCTACAACAAAAAGCTACCTGGCATGGCTGAGTACTATTCTAATTATCATTGTGGGTGGGTGTGCACATATACGATTTGCCTTTATGTACATGACATTCAGAGCCACAGTTTTCAAAGATATAGAGGTAGTGTGGCAGAACAGAAATACTAGGCCTTTGGATACAAGTAGATCTCAGTTCCAACTCTGCCACCCTGTATGATCTTGGGTGAGTTACTTAGTCTCCCTGAGCTTTTCTCATCTGTAAAATGGAGTAATACATACCTCACGTGATGTGAAAAGTCAATGACATAATGCATATAAAGCATTGAGCACAACAGTAAGTGCACAAGAAAATTTAGAATATGGATAAAAATAAAGGGAATATATAGAAAATATATATATATAGGAAAAAACTAGCATGAATTTCATCTTTCTTCAGTGATGATACCAGCATCTTGGAATTTCTAAAACATCACTATAAACATCAGTTATTGGGGCGCCTGGGTGGTTCAGTGGGTTAAAGCCTCTGCCTTCAGCTCAGGTCATGATCCCAGGGTCCTGGGATCGAGCCCCACATTGGGCTCTCTGCTCAGCAGGGAGCCTGCTTCCTCCTCTGTCTCTGCCTGCCTCTCTTCCTACTTGTGATCTCTGCTCAATAAATAAATAAAATCTTTAAAAAAAAAATTCGTCTGGTATGTTGATTGGACTATGATTTAATGAGGCTGTTTTTCTTAAGCAAATAAGCCAGAATATAAATCCAAATAAGTGTCATCACCGTCAAAATAAAGATATAAATTTGTTTTAATGAAGTTCCAAATTTCTGTATCTAATTTTTTTTCTCATTAAGAGCAGACTTTTTTGAACACTCCGTCAAAAACTAGTGATATATTATATGTTGGCTAATTGAATTAAAAGAAAAAGAGCAGACTTTTTGCAATCAATTAAAAGTCATTTAAATCCAAGACTCAGGTGAGTGGGCAAGTTTGATGTACACATTTGGAGTTTAAAAACAATAAGGCAATAATAAAAGAAAAGAACTGGTTTCCATTTAATAGGATACTATGAAGCTGTCAAAAATAGTGAAGCATATATATATACATCAGTTATGTGTGCAGTTATGAAATGACCTAGAAAATATATTGTCCAGTGACAAAACAGCCAGAAACATAAGAGGATTACAGCATGCTTTTAACTACATTAAAAAAAAAAAGATGTATATAAATATATGCTTCATCAGTGCACGAGCTAGCTCCGGAAGGATACCTAAATAATCGGTAGTTTACAAATAGCTGTTGTTCCAAAAATATTAATATGCTTGTGTAGCATCTTTACATGTTTGATACTTAGCACTTACTAGATTTCAAGATCCTTTAGGACAAGAATTATGCCCCAATCCTCTTGATATTCCCATATGCACAGGAGATTATGTAGTACTCAATAAATGGCTGGGGATAAACATGATCAGATTTATATATGGTAAAGCCAAGTAAAGAAAGGGGTGCAGAGAGAGAGATTCCTCCAGACTAATAATGAAAACAATGTGAAGGCTCATTTGAGGAGGTACTTGAGTACAATACAACTGCCTCATATTCTTCTTATAAAAATAAGTATAACTGATTTGGCAAGAGCCTCTGCATTCCACTTGCTATTGTGGTAAGTCACAGAAAAAACTTTCTATTTTGTCCCCAGAAACTGGATAACTCATCAGGTGTATTCTGCAACCCAGTCTCGCACACAGACATCTGCAGTTATATTTGCCATTGTAAAATTAATAGCCCATGTGGTTCCCAGAAGGGGTCCATCTTGGAGAGGGAACTTCCCACCACACAGCATAAAGTTAGAAACAGCTGGCCCACGGCCAGGGAATACGCTGACTGCTGCAGAAGCATTTGCCATGGGTCATTGCCATTCTTGGAGCACTAGACCAGCCCATCAGCTTTTCCTGACACGATAGAAACCCACAGGCAGGTGGTTGCTGCTCCACTTCATTTCTTCATTCAAAATATTTTCTGAAGATCATATCCAAGAGCACATGTCATGTGAAATATTAAAGTTTCAGATAAAAAACCAATACACCTCAGAACATGTAACTTCGTACAACTTCAGAGATGTCCTTGCCTAAGTGGACTGAAGGGGTAAAAAGTCTGCCAGTCTGAAAAGTCAGGATGCCTGAGGTTACCTCAGAGAGAGGAAATATACTGAACCATTTCCCCCAACAGCATACAGAAATCAACCAGTATCATTTGCAAATTCCATAGAGAGAACACTGAGGGAGAGAAAGGGTTAGCTACACTTTAACATTCTCAAGTATTTACTGTGACCATGGAAGCTGGTAAGGGTTATCTGGGTTTTGCACACAAATAGATACTTACTGTTGAGGAAACTAAAGCTCAGAGAAGTTACTTTTTTCCCAAGGCAAAACAGCCAGTACAGATATCAGGATCTGCCTTCAAGCTCAGGTCTATCTTACCTAAAGTTGATGTTCTCCCACTCTAAGAGTTGATGAAAAGCAAAGGTGAACAATATGGGCTCTGAGGCCAGACCACCTGGGCATGAACCCTGACTCTACCAAGTGCCAGATGTAAGGCCTAAGTAACATGTCTCATTGTGTCTCCCATTCCTCCATGGATAAAATAAGTACAAGAAGTCAATACCCCAGAGGGTTATTTTGAGCATAAATGGCTTTGTACTTTTCTGTACTCAGCAAGCATTATTACTGTTATTATGTCAAATGCTGACTCTGGAGAGAATCAGGACAAACATCCTTTGATGAGAGATGGAAATTAACATGATCGAGTTGTAAATCAGGAGAAGGCAGATCAAGCTAAGAAATAATGAGGTATGTACCTGTGATGGTATTTGAGGATGGATAGGAGTGGGGGAAAGCTCACCAGGAGAAAACATGATGAAACTGGAATAGAACGTTAATGAAGAAAAACAGAAATCAGAGTCATCGTGCTGATTGGAATACCCTGAAGTTTGTTTTTCATTGGTTTGTTGTTCCTCTTCTCTGTTCTTTAAACAGAAGAGACATCTCTTTGTTGAACGATCTCAAAAGCAATTGTGTAAAAAGTAAAGTCTATACAGTCTGAACTCCTATGAGGGATTTAGTCCACCTTCCTCAGCTCAGGCAAAGGCTTCCAGAAACAAAGCACCAACTTTGATTCCTAAATGAGCATCAGTCCCTGTGGCTGTTACTCAAAGCTTCCAGCAGCACAGAACCTAATAGTTCGTGCTCCACAGCTGGGTTCTGAGCCTGGGGCTCCCAATGACTTTTTAGAGAGCTTCATGATTGGTTTGCTTCCATGGGATTTGGATCAAGATGAAAAATGAGCCCAAGGTTATTTGGAAACAGTTCATATTTAAGAGACCTTCAAACACTTCACAAATAAAAAGTGGTCTATAAATATTGTATAATAACCCTAGAATAACTTCCCACTTGCTAATGTTTATCACTGGGGAAAAATTAGCAATGGGCACACTCATACTTCAAAAGTTAGGAAATTGAGGCTAAAACCCAAGTAGTTTGGAAGAGTTGAAATAATTTTACTCAGAGGGGAATAGCAATTCATAAGGGAAGGAAATTGTGTTTGAATTTCTCAGCAGTGTGATAAAAGTACTCTATCTAGATGATACCTATTTCTCACTAAGTATCCCTAGCCTCCAACACCCAACCAACCTCTCACCCTACTAACTCATTACTGGTCATCCATGGAGATGGTCATTAGTCACAGGAATAGGGTTATGCAGATTGAAGATCACCTATCTTTAATGCATAAGGTAGAAACCAAATGCAACAATCTCGCAGACCATAACTAAATGTCTTTTCAATCATCATCCATTACCACCCTTCTGTGGCATGGTGCTAACCCTGACCCTTTATTCTGGTGAAGGGTGGCCCTTTAGGGCCTGTGTTACATTAGTGAGTCGAATTGGCCATTTTTTTCATTACAGACCTGCTGCCTTAAAAATCAGCATTTACAAAGCAGCTTGTGATGCAGTGAAGAGCCCAGACAGAGATGTAATAAACAATGTTTTAAATTACATTTTGGACATTTTAAAATGCTCTGGGCTCAATTTCATAAGGCATTTGCATTTGTAATGAAAAAAAAAAAAAAACACCTCTGAGCTTCAGTCTCAGGTTAACAGCCTCTTTTATGTTGTAAATTTTTTGCAGGAGCAATTACGAATTGTACACAGATTCATTATTTCTCAAGTACTTTATCAGGACATTTCCCCATACATCTAATTTGTCCTGTCTGAAATGTAACTTGACATAAGGGATTTTCTTAATTGCTTTTGAAGCCCTTCCAAGATAATCAACTGCTTTTTGGAGCATGATAAAAGACAGTAGACAATATTGCCAGTCTGTCTTAGGATCACACGCTGAAGTTTTTGGGTGAAAGCAAAGAAAGGCAACATTTGCCTCCTAAACTATTCAATATCTTCATTTTAATTTGGCTTCCCTTTAAATGACAGTGTCTAAGAATACAGAAAAAAGAAAATGTCCCCACCATTTTTATCTGCCCCAATGGCTATCACTCTGGGGGTAGATGCAGTCAATATTTACAAAAGGACAAAAGGATAGCTGTGTTATTCTGAAGAATTTTTTTTTTTTTAAGATTTTATTTATTTATTTGAGAGACAGAGAGAGAGCGAGCTGGAGTGAACAACAAGCAGGAGGAGCGGCAGAGGCAGAGAGAAGCAGACTCCCCACTGAACAGGGAGCCCAAGGTGGGGCTCGATCCCAGGACTCCGAGATCATGACCTGAACCAAAGGCAGATGCTTATCTGACTGAGCCACCCAGGTGCCCCATGAAGAATCTTAACCAAAGACTAAATAAAGATTGCAGCAGGGTACCTGGGTGGTTCAGTCAGTTAAGCATCTGCCTTTGGCTCTGGTCATGAACCTAGGATCCTGGGATAGAGCCCTGCATTGGGCTCCCTGCTCAGCTAGGAGTCTGCTTCTCCCTCTGCCCCTCCCCCTGCTCATGCTCTCTCTCTAAAATAAATAAATAAAATCTTTTTATTTTATTTTATTTTATTTATTTATTTGACAGAGAGAGAGGTCACAAGTAGGCAGAGAGGCAGGCAGAGAGAGAGGGAGAAACAGGCTCCCCACTGAGCAGAGAGCCCGACGAGGGGCTCGATCCCAGGACCCTGAGATCACGACCTGAGCCGAAGGCAGAGGCCTAAACCACTGAGCCACCCAGGCGCCCCAATAAATAAAATCTTTTTAAAAAATAATAAATATTGCAGCAAAAATAAAATAACCAAATTTGGGGAGGAGAAGGAATACTGTCAAAAGGTGGCTGTTTTTGCTACCCTCCTTTAACAGATTTAAGTAAATGACAGATCACTTATTTACTTTAAGGGAACATTTCTACTTGTGTTTTCAAGCTGCCAATTCTAAATAATTTCATTTTTTTAGTTACAGAACTACATTTAATGGCAGGCAGGATTATGCTTAACCGCAGATGCCCACACCCTTGTCCCCAGAGCCTTAAATGGCAAAACAGACTTTGTAGATGTGACTAAGGCCACCAGCCTTGAGATGGGGAGTTTATCCTGGATTATCAGGGAATATGCAATCTAATAAGCATATGCCCCCTCAAATTTGGATACCCTCTCCCAGCTGTAGTCAGCAAGATGAGACAGAAGGGTTGCAGAAATTCAAGATTCAATCCACTGTTGCAGGCTTTGAAGATGGAGGAAGGAGGCCACAAACCAAGGAATGTGGTGGCCTCTAGAAGTTGGGAAGAACCCTTAGTTTATAACTAGCAAGAAAGGACTGAGTTCTACGAACTACCCAGGTGAGCAGGAAACTTAATCTTCCCTAGAGTCTCCACAGAAAGGAATACAGCCCGAGAACACCGTGTTTTTAGCCTAGGGAGAGCTGTGTCAGACTTCTGACCTACAGAAATAGGAGATAGTACATTTGAGTTGTTTAAGTTTCTACATAGATGGTAATGTGTGAAAGCCACACAGAAAATCAATAGTGTCTATACTGTAATATCCTATTTTTTTAAAATCAGCTCTCTGCTCAATGTGGGACTTGGACTCACGGCCCCAAGACCAAGAGTCACATGCTAGCTCTATTGACTGAGCCACCTAAGTACCCTGTAACATCCTATTTATATACCTCAATCATCATCATACCATGTTTATATACCTCGATCATCCTTGAAGTACCCAAATACAAGAGATTTAATATTAATTGTATTATCATATAGCATTTAGTACCACCCTGTGCAATGGAAATTCAAATACCACTTGCCGAAATCAAATTAAATTCTATCTGACAAATGGAAAACATGAAGAATCTAGCGTCCTTCCGGGAAGCTGACATTATTAACTTAAGGACAGTAACTAGGACAGTGGGTAAAGGATGAAAAGCATTAGTTTTGTTTTAGATTAACATTGCTAATATGCCATGCTGATCCTTATTCATTTCCCAAGAATTGTTCTTGGAAGGAATAGAACTGATTCTTCTTAATTTTTTTTTTTAAAGATTTTATTTATTTATTTGACAGAGAGAAATCACAAGAGAGGCAGGCAGAGAGAGAGGAAGGGAAGCAGGCTCTCCGTTGAGCAGAGAGCCCGATGTGGGACTCGATCCCAGGACCCCAAGATCACGACCTGAGCTGAAGGCAGTGGCTTAACCCACTGAGCCACCCAGGCGCCCCTGATTCTTCTTAATTTTAAAGCTTAGCCTTGACAGTCTGTAACAAGAGGTTCACGGGAATTCAAGGAATATTAGATCTTTTCAACTAAAAACCACTCCAAAATAATAGGAATCATGCCTAATAACAGCATCACTTTTTCTAGGTGAATGCAGACAGTATTAATAACCAAAAATATAATGGACATCCCTGCCGTGTTCCTGACCTTAACGGAAAAGCTTTCATTATCACCACTGCTATTCAACATAGTACTAGAAGTCCTAGCCTCAGCAATCAGACAACAAAAAGAAATTAAAGGCATCCAAATCAGCCCAGGGCCAGACGGCTTCCCAGGGGAATTCTACCAAACATTTAAAGAAGAACTAATTCCTATTCTCCTGAAACTGTTCCAAAAAATAGAAATGGAAGGAAAACTTCCAAACTCATTCTATGAGGCCAGCATCACCTTGATTCCAAAACCAGACAAGGATTCCACCAAAAAAGAGAACTACAGACCAATATCCTTGATGAACACAGATGCAAAACTTCTCACCAAAATACTAGCCAATAGGATTCAACAGTACATTAAAAGGATTATTCACCACGACCAAGTGGGATTTATTCCAGGGCTGCAAGGTTGGTTCAACATCCACAAATCAATCAATGTGATACAACACATTAATAAAAGAAAGAACAAGAACCATATGATACTCTCAATAGATGCTGAAAAAGCATTTGACAAAGTACAGCATCCCTTCCTGATCCAAACTCTTCAAAGTGGAGGGATAGAGGGCACATACCTCAATATTATCAAAGCCATCTATGAAAAACCCACCGCAAATATCATTCTCAATGGAGAAAAACTGAAAGCTTTTCCGTTAAGGTCAGGAACACGGCAGGGATGTCCAATATCATCACTGCTATTCAACATAGTAGTAGAAGTCCTAGCCTCAGCAATCAGACAACAAAAAGAAATTAAAGACATCCAAATCAGCAAAGAAGAAGTCAAACTATCACTCTTCGCAGATGATATGATACTATATGTGGAAAACCCAAAAGACTCCACTCCAAAACTGCTAGAACTTGTACAGGAATTCAGCAAAGTGTCAGGATATAAAATCAATGCACAGAAATCAGTTGCATTTCTCTACACCAACAACAAGACAGAAGAAAGAGAAATTAAGGAGTCAATCCCATTTACAATTGCACCCAAAACTATAAGATACCTAGGAATAAACCTAACCAAAGAGACTAACAATCTATATGCAGAAAACTATAAAGTACTCATGAAAGAAATTGAGGAAGACACAAAGAAATGGAAAAATGTTCCATGCTCCTGGATTGGAAGAATAAATATTGTGAAAATGTCTATGCTACCTAAAGCAATCGACACATTTAATGCAATCCCTATGAAAATACCATCCATTTTTTTCAAAGAAATGGAACAAATAATCCTAAAATTTATATGGAACCAGAAAAGACCTCTAATAGCCAAAGGAATATTGAAAAAGAAAGCCAACGTTGGTGGCATCACAATTCCGGACTTCAAGCTCTATTACAAAGCTGTCATCATCAAGACAGCATGGTACTGGCACAAAAACAGACACATAGATCAATGCAACAGAATAGAGAGCCCAGAAATAGACTCTCAACTCTATGGTCAACTAATCTTCAACAAAGCAGGAAAGAATGTCCAATGGAAAAAAGACAGCCTCTTCAATAAATGGTGCTGGGAAAATTGGACAGCCACATGCAGAAAAATGAAATTGGACCACTTCCTTACACCACACACGAAAATAGACTCCAAATGGATGAAGGACCTCAATGTGAGAAAGGAATCCATCAAAATCCTTGAGGAGAATGCAGGCAGCAACCTCTTCGACCTCAGCCGTAGCAACATCTTCCTAGGAACAACGGCAAAGGCAAGGGAAGCAAGGGCAAAAATGAACTATTGGGATTTCATCAAGATCAAAAGCTTTTGCACAGCAAAGGAAACAGTTAACAAAACCAAAAGACAACTGACAGAATGGGAGAAGATATTTGCAAACGATATATCAGATAAAGGGCTAGTATCCAAAATCTATAAGGAACTTAGCAAACTCAACACCCAAAGAACAAACAATCCAATCAAGAAATGGGCAGAGGACATGAACAGACATTTCTGCAAAGAAGACATCCAGATGGCCAACAGACACATGAAAAAGTGCTCCACGTCACTCGGCATCAAGGAAATACAAATCAAAACCACAATGAGATATCACCTCACACCAGTCAGAATGGCTAAAATTAACAAGTCAGGAAATGACAGATGCTGGAGAGGATGTGGAGAAAGGGGAACCCTCCTCCACTGTTGGTGGGAATGCAAGCTGGTGCAACCACTCTGGAAAACAGCATGGAGGTTCCTCAAAATGTTGAAAATAGAACTACCCTATGACCCAGCAATTGCACTACTGGGTATTTACCCTAAAGATACAAACATAGTGATCCGAAGGGGCACGTGTACCCGAATGTTTATAGCAGCAATGTCTACAATAGCCAGACTATGGAAAGAACCTAGATGTCCATCAACAGATGAATGGATAAAGAAGATGTGGTATATATACACAATGGAATACTATGCAGCCATCAAAAGAAATGAAATCTTGCCATTTGCGACGACATGGATGGAACTAGAGCGTATCATGCTTAGTGAAATAAGTCAATCGGAGAAAGACAACTATCATATGATCTCCCTGATATGAGGACATGGAGAAGCAACATGGGGGGGTAGGGGGATAGGAGAAGAGTAAATGAAACAAGATGGGATTGGGAGGGAGACAAACCATAAATGACTCTTAATCTCACAAAACAAACTGGGGGTTGCTGGGGGGAGGTGGGATTGGGAGAGGGGGAGCGGGCTATGGACATTGGGGAGGGGAGGCGAACCATAAGAGACTATGTACTCTGAAAAACAACCTGAGGGTTTTGAAGGGTCAGGGGTGGGAGGTTGGGGCAACCTGAGGGTTTTGAAGGGTCAGGGGTGGGAGGTTGGGGGAACAGGTGGTGGGTAATGGGGAGGGCACGTTTTGCATGGAGCACTGGGTGTTGTGCAAAAAGAATGAATACTGTTACACTGAAAAAATAAATAAAATGAAAATGAAAAAAAAAAATAACCAAAAATATAATGGTTAGTTTGTTGCTTCATTTGTATTAAATGATGGATGACCTCATCTAAGATACTTATGTTCCAGGTGTAATCAACTTTCCCAAATACATAATGGCAAAGAATAGCCATTCAAGTGAGCCAGGACATTATAAAATCTGTTATGGAAGGCATTAAGCTAAAGAAAACCGAGAGTGTTCAGTTCATAAACTGGGTTAGGAAGAGATTCATGATGCAAGCCTATGAAAATCAATGTAAGTATGGTGTTCCATTTTAAGATAGTGGATGGAAGACATGTATCAAATTTGGTTTCCTCCCAAAAACCCAGTGAAAAATCTTTTTGAACAAAAGACAAAATAACAAGGACAGGGAGAACAGGAAAGCAGACAATAGTGACAAAATTTTGGAAGCCAGAAAGCAAAGAGGACTAATGTAAACCATTCAACCACCCCAAAAAGTTGAATTATAGCCAGTGGCTAAAAGAGCTGAGAACCATAATAATTTATTCTGAAATGCCCTGATCCCTTCCCAACACACCCGTATTATTGGACTTCTATTCTACAAAGACCCAAGGGAAGGAATGTTAAGGATGGAGGCACTGCACAGCAATGGGAGGATTAAGTGAACAGATGAAAGCTAAATGTTAATTGCAGTAATTTTCAACTGTATGGGAGCTGTCACATAATCTAGCAAAGAACCCAAAACTGTTTACCCTGTATTTTGGGACTAGCTTTCTACTGGATGAACTGCACAATCTTAAGAAAGCCTATTATATGTAAGGTGAACTTGGTTCTGACAATAGTCTCAACAATTACTAATTATGGAATCTCTAAATGAATTAGCATAATAGGAAGCAGGAAGTGAGAGAAACCCTGGGTGCTCTGAGTGCCACCAGCCCCCAGGCTGGTTTCCCTCCTGGCCCCTGTATCTCCAACCTCTCAAGATAGCTCAAAGGTAGGGCAGTGACATGCTGACAGGCTTACCCAACTCCTCCCGTTGCAACACTTTTTTGTGTGGTAACTACCACAGAACGAGCTTAACAGCATTGATCCCAGGCTTCATCTCCCACCCAGCCACCAGATACCAGGCAGTCAGATCTTTGCCCTTCAAACATGGGACAGGAAGACCCTTTTCTGAGAAATCTGACCTGTCCAAAAGGGGAAAAAAAAACTAAAAATAATAACAGTGGGAGGTCCCCAATTAAAGGGAACTATTCACATAGACCAAGAATAGCTGTTTTTGGTTGGGTTGACTTTGCTCCCAGGGAACATGTGGCAATGTCTGGAAACATTTTTTACTTTTTTTTTTTAAAGATTTTATTTATTTATTGGACAGAGAGAGATCACAAGTAGGCAGAGCAGCAGACAGAGAGAGGGAAGCAGGCTCCCCACTGAGGATAGAGCCCGATGTGGAGCTCGATCCCAGGACCCTGAGATCATGCTGCAAGCTGAAGGCAGAGGCTTAACCCACTGAGCCACCCAGGCACCCCCAATTTTTACTGTCTTAACTAGATGGCTGTGGTTGGTACCCAGTTAGCATAGGCCAAGGATGCTGCTAATCATTTTACAGTTCACAGGTCTGTCTCCTGCAGGCATATATTCAGCAATTCCAATAATCCTTTTAGTGTCTCAATCCCCATCAGGATCAGACAGCCAAAGGTTACAGGACAACTTAGCAAATCCTTAAGAGCAAAAAAAACCAGACCCAGAACAAAGAAACAAAAGCAGTTTGGAGGAAGAGCGACCTTGCAGCCAAAAACAAAACAAAACAAACAGAAACAAAAACAAAAATTATTACTAATATTTCAGAGAAGAGTTCATACATCCATGAAACATGATAATGACAGTATTTTATTTTATTTTATTTTTTTACAAAAAGGAAACAATGAGGAAAGAAAAAAATGCTCTTGGAAACTAAGGTGGTAACAACAACAATAAAAAGGAATAACTTAGTAGAAAAACTGAGGAAAATTTTTTTTAAAGCTAGGGCAATCTCCCAGAATATAAAAAGATAAAGAGCTAAAAAATAGGAAAGAAAATAAGAGTCAGAGATCAGAGTTAACCCTTGAACATGAACTGGAAATGCATGGGTCCACTTATATGTGGATGTTTTAAAGTACAGTGCTAAAATGTATTTTCTTTTTCTTTTTCCTTTTCTTTCTTTTTTTTTTTTTAGATTTTATTTATTTGAGAGAGAAAGAGAGAGCAAATGGGAGGAAGAGGGAGACAGAATCTGAAGCAGCCTCTACACTGAGGGTAGAGCCCAATTGAGGGCTCAATCTCACAACCTTGAGATCATGACCTAAGCCAAAACCAAGAGTCGGACATTCAGCCAAGTGAGTCACCTAGGCGCCCCTGTAAATATATTTTCCTTATTATTTTCTAAACATCTGTTTACTCTAGCTTACTGCATTTTAAGAATCCAGTGTACAATACATGTAACATACAAAATGTTTTAATTGCCTATTTATTAATAAGGCTTCCAACCAAAAATATGCTACTACTAGTTCAACTTTGGAGGGTGGAGGGGGAGTCCAAAAGTTTGACAGAATTTCAACTGCACAGGGGGGTCAGTGCTTCTAATACCCACATTGCTCAAGGGCCAACTATATTATTTCCTGTTGCTGCTGTAAACATATTACCATGAATTTGTTGTTTTAAATAATTTATCTTACAGTTTGGGAGATTAGTCTGAAATGGGTTTCCCTGGGCCAAAACTGAGATGTTGGCAGGGTCTTCCCTCCAGAAGCTCTAGGGGAAAATGTTTCCTTGCCCTTTCTAGCTTGTGAAGGCTGCTGCATTCCTTGCCTCCCTCGTAAAAGGACCTGTGACAGTACTGGACTCACTAGGACAATTCAGGATAACTTCATCTTGTTGATTCTTAATTATATGTGCAAAGTCTCTTTGTCATACAAAGTAACATTCCAGGGGCACTACTCAGCCTACCACAATCAAAATATGAGTTATGATAACCATGAAGTAGAATGAACAAGAAAATGGGGAAAAGAGCAATGCAACAGTGAAGGATGTAAGTTTAAAGACAGAGGGGCTCAGGGCTAAGCAATATGGATAGAAATAGATCCACAATAAAATATCCCACCATAAAATTTCACAATACCAAAAACAAAAAGAAGATTCAACAAACTTCCAGAGAGGAGGAAAGAAACATAACAAAAACAAAAGATCACAATGCCTCTGACCTTGATACCAGCACAGGAGGCACGAATATAATGGAACATGGTCTTCAAAAATTTGGGAAAAATTATTCCCCTGTCAAAATATTATACCCAGGCCCTGAGTCAAGTTTAACATTTTTATCTCTTATGGACTTTTTCTCAGGAAGCTACTGAAGCTAAGAAAAATGAAGTATAGGAAAACAGGAGACCCAACACAGAAGGAACAGGGGAAATTACAGGGCAACAGTGAAGGGAAATCAGAAAATACAAGGTAATGGGACCAGATTAGAGCAATCTGACTAAAGAAAATTGAGGGCTGTTCCCACCAACATTGTTTCTGCAATTATACCACCTTTTTTTAAAACCGGAGAATGCCAGATGAGCCTGAGCAAAATGCCCATCTATTTCTACTTTGTCCTTCATGCTGTGATGCCTACAATAGGTGGATATCCTCATCTTACTCCCCTCAAAATGTCTAAGAACCAGAGGTAGGCCATGATGAGCTTAGAAGTAGTCCCCCTTAGCACATTACTACTGGCCATCCAGTCTCTGGCTCATAGTGTTATTCTATAGTAGGAACAATTTTCCTTTTCCTTATGCTTTTATCCATTGAATTCCCAGGAGCTCTGTACATACTCAGGAAAGGTAAAGCCAGAGGCATTCTGGTTCATCACTTCTGGGTGCTGTCACTCGGCTATGGCAATATTACCTTTTTCTTCCCAGCCAGCTGTATGCTTATTATCCATTTTTCACAATGAAATAATATATAGCTAGAGATACATATACAAATTGCAAGTAACAATAAAAATAATCAAAATAGCGACAAATGCAAAGGTCAGGATACTACCTCAGAAGGATGGTAGAATGATTACCGTTTTTTTGTTTTTTTTTTTTAAGATTTTATTTATTTATTTGACAGAGACACAGAGAAAGAGGGAACACAAGCAGGAGGAGTGGGAGAGGGAGAGGTAGGCTTCCCATAGAGCAGGGAGCCCTATGCGGGGCTTGATCCTGGGACCCTGGGATCATGACCTGAACCAAAGTCAGCCTCTTAATGACTGAGCCACTCTGGTGCCCCAGGACGATAACTATTAAACAGAAATTAAGTGGGGTGCCTGGCTGGCTCAGTGGGTTAAGCCTCTGCCTTTGGCTCAGGTCATGATCTCAGAGTCCTGGGATCAAGATCTGCATCGGGTTCTCTGTTCAGCGGGGAGCCTGTTTCCCCCTCTTTCTCTGCCTACTTGTGATCTCTCTCTGTGTCAAATAAATGAATAAATAAATAAGTTTACTTATTAACAGAAAATTAAGTATTGGCAAAAATGAGAAATTTAAAGTCTTGTGCACGGTTAGTGGGAATGAAAAATGATGCAGCCACTATGGAAAACAGTATGGCAGCTCCTCAAAAAACTGAAAAATAGAATTGCTATATGATCCAGCAAATCCACTTCTAGTATGTGCTCAAAAGAACTGAAAGCATGGTCTCAAAGAGATACTTAAAAACCATGTTCACTGAAGCATTATTCACAATGGCCAAGAGATGGAAGTGTGAATGGATGGACAAAATTGGCATATACATTACAAGGGACTTTTTAAAATATTTTAAAAACCTTAAAAATGAAAAGTTCTGACACATTACAACATGGATGCATGTTGAGCAGATTATGCCAAGTGAAATAAGTTGGTCACAAAATGACAAATACTGCCTGGTTCTACTTATATTAAGTACCTAGAATAGTCTAATTCATAAAGAGAGAAAGTAGAATGGTGGTTCCCAAGCCTCAGTGGGAGGGGAAAGGAAGGAAATAGGTGCTTAATGGACATAAGAGTTTCAGTTTTATAAGATGGGAAGCATTCTGGAAATTTGTTGGCAAATACAGTCAACACTAGTGAAGTATATATTTTAGCATGGTTAAGATGGCAAATTTTATGTTATGCGTATTTTATCACAATTTAAAAAATTGGGCAGGGGGGTGCCTGGAGGGGTCAAGTCATGATCTCAGGGTCATGAGATCTAATGCCACATCCAGCTCCACAGTTAGGGCGGAGCCTGCATGAGACTCTCTCTCTCTCTCCCTCTCCTACTCACACACGTTCTCTCTCCCAGATAAATGAATAAATCTTGAAAAAAAATTTTTTTTTTAAGTGAGGATACTGGTTGACTCTAGAAGGAGAAGTGGCACTATAGTGGTTAATTTTATGACAATTTGGGTAGGCCACAGGGAGCTGAGATGTTTGGTCAAACATTATTCTAGTTGTTTCTGTGAGGGTATTTTAGATGAGATTAACATTTAAGTCAGTGGACATTACCTAAAGCAGATTGCCCTCCATAATGTGTGTGGGCCTCAATTCAATCAACTGGCCAAGCAGACTGCCTTCACATTTTATTTGCAAAATCAGCTCTCCCTGGTTCTACAATGGATTGCATTTGAACTCAAACTGGAAGACTGGCTCCCTGGGTCTCCAGCCTATGGATCCAACCTTCATGTTTTCAGTTTGCCAGCCTTCATAATCACATGAGCCAATTCCTTATAATAAATTTCTTTCAACATATATATATATATACCCTACTGGTTCTATTTCTCTGGAAAACCCTAATGCAAGTAGACTATTTAGAAAGGCATACAGTAGTCTCCCTTATCCATGTGGGATATGTTCCAAGACCTCCCAGTGGATGCCTCAACCAGGAGATAGTACAGAACCCAAGGTATACTATTTCTCCTATACGTGCATACTTATGATAAAGTTTAAATTATAAATAGGGAATGTAAGAGATTAACAATAGCACAACTATAATACACTATAAAAGTTACATGAATGTGGTTCCTCTCTCAAAATATCTTACTGTGCTGTACTCACCCTTCTTCTTAGGATGAGAAAATGCCTATGTGATGAGAAGTGAGGTGAATGACGTAGGCACTGTGATGCAGTGTTAGGCTACTACTGTCCTACTGACAATACGTCAGAAGGGGGATCACCTGGGGGCGCCTGGGTGGCTCAGTGGGTTAAAGTCTCTGCCTTCGGCTCAGGTCATGATCCCAGGGTCCTGGGATCGAGCCCCACATCAGGCTCTCTGCTCAGCAGGGAGCCTGCTTCCAGACCACGGTTGACTTCAGGTAAATGAAACCACAGAAAGCGAAACCGCGGATAAGGGGGAACTACGGTATAGAAAGCTTCTAAGGTATCCATAATGTTCTATTTCTTAACCTGGGTTATTGTACAGGGTACATGTACACGGTGTCATTACTCTTTAAACTGTATATACATCTTATGCACTTTTGTACATATGACTTACCACAATTAAAATTTTTTTTTATTTCTTTTTTTTTTTTTTTTAAGATTTATTTATTTGACAGACAGAGATCACAAGTAGGCGGAGAGGCAGGCAGAGAGAGAGGAGGAAGCAGGCTCCCTGCTGAGCAGAGAGCCCGATGCGGGGCTCGATCCCAGGACCCTGAGATCATGACCTGAGCCGAAGGCAGAGGCTTTAACCCGCTGAGCCACCCAGGCGCCCCAATTTTTTTTTTATTTCTAAGATTGGGATGAAACCAAATTATTTACTGAAGTTCACATCTAGATTTCTTAACCCTTCCAGATTTTAAATAAGTAACCTGGGCCTACTAAGCTCATCTGTAGCTGGAGACAAGTGTTAACTTGGTTTAGCTGACTTAAGTGGATCATGGGTGATAGATCTGCAAGGACTCAATAGGAGAACTTAGGAATGTCCTGAGGTTGACATTATTAAAGAGGATTATTCCTCATGTTGCTGAGACACATGTAATCAAAGTAGGCAGACAATGGAGCTGTTTCATATAGTGTTACCTCACATAGCATGTATTTTTTCCCATCATCCATCCTTATCTTATAGTTTCAGGTGAATTCTAAGGACAGAAGAACATTTCCAAAGGGCAGAACCCTCATCACACTTTCTTTTTTTTTTTTTTTTAAGATTTTATTTATTTATTTGACAGATAGAGATCACAAGTAGGGAGAGAGGCAGGCAGAGAGAGAGGAGGAAACAGGCTCCCTGCCAAGCAGAGAGCCCGATGCGGGGCTCGATCCCAGGACCCTGGGATCATGACCTGAGCGAAAGGCAGAGGCTTTAACCCACTGAGCCACCCAGGCGCCCCCTCATCACACTTTCAATTCAACTATCTAACAACCTAATAGGTACTAAGCACATAAAACCTGGAAGTGAGAATAAAAAATTATTCTCAGCCCTACAACATGCCCAACTATTTTATTTACCCTGGATAACTTCTGGCAACACATATTAAAACATCTTGAAACCGGGGAGCCTCACTGACTCAGTCAAAAGAGCATGTGACTCTTGATCTTGGGGATCATGAATTCAAGCACCATGTTGGGTATAGAAATTACTTACATAAATAAACTTAAAAAAAAAACTTTTTGAAACCTCTATAACAAATTTACAGTTCAACAGCAACATTTTTTAAGTTCTATAATGAAGCAGGGAAAACTTGAAATTGTTCCATGTTGCATGTTTGTCAAAAATCAGAATGAAGATGGGGTCCATAGAAAATAAAACAATTGTGGGAATGAGCTAAGCAATTTCATGGCCATCTTTTGATATTAAATCAATTGTAAAAAAGAAAACAAACCAGAGAATTAAGTCAAGATGGCAGAGGAGTAGCAGACTGAGATGACATCAGGTCGCAGGAGTTCAGCTAGATAGTTATCAAACCATTCTGAACACCTACAGGAGATTGAAGAGAAGAAGAGCAGCAATTCTAGGAACAGAAAATTGGCCACTTTCTGAGAAGTAAGACATGTGGAGAAGTGAATCCAAAGCGATGGGAAGATAGACCATGGAGGGAGGGGCTGGCTCCCGGTAAGCAGCAGAGCAATGGAGCAGAAAATTCCAACTTTTAGAAGTCTGCTCCACTGAGGGACATTGCTCCAGAGGCCAAGCGGGGGTGGAGCCCTCACAGGGACAGTGTGGTCTCAGGTCCTGCGGGTTCACAGAAGGATCAAGAATGTCTGACTGTAGCAGAGCTCACAGGTAACAGAATGGGGAAACTGACTACAGAGATGGATCCGAGTAGTGAGCTCTCAGCTCGGGGTTACCTTAAACTGTGATCTGCGGCACAGTGAAGCCACTGCTCTTTGAGCAGGGACCCCACAAGAGACAGGTCTGGGGAAACCCATCTTCCTTCTCTGGAGGCAGGAATCTGCTGGGTTTGGAGACTTCAAATGAGGCTGTATGCCAGAGACAGAAATACCTGGCCACAGGCCGGGTGAGCTTGGAGCCCAGCTGGAGACCAGGGAGATGGGAGTGATTGAGCGCTTTTCTCTGAGGGCGCACTGAGGAGTGGGGCGTGAGCGCTCAGCTCCTCCGGGTTGGCAATAGGGAGGCCGTCATTTTCATTTTTATCCCCCAGGGTTCTACAGAAAGCGTTTGGGGAACAAAAGCTCCTGAGTCTTAAAAAAAAAAAAAAAAAAAAAAAAAAAAAAAGCTCCTGAGAGCGAACCCGAGCGGATTACTTAGCCGGTCCCCTGGTAAGGGTAGTGCAATTCTGCCTCTGGCAAAGACACTTGAGAATCACAACAACAGGCTTCACCCCCAGAAGATCAGCAAGAACATCCAGCCAAGCCCAAGCTCACTGATAAAGGAGAATAGAATTCCAGAGGTGGAGAAAGCAAAGTCATGGAATTCATGGCTTTCTCCCCATGATTCTTTAGTCTTGCAAAGTTGATTAAATTTTTTTAAAAATTTTTATTCTTTTTTATTTTTTTTTTAAGATTTTATTTATTTATTTGACACAGAGAGAGATCACAAGCAGGCAGAGAGGCAGGCAGAGAGAGAGGAGTAAGCAGGCTCCCCGCGGAGCAGAGAGCCCGATGCAGGGCTCGATCCCAGGACCCTGAGATCATGACCTGAGCCGAAGGCAGCGGCTTAATCCACTGAGCCACCCAGGCGCCCCTATTCTTTTTTAAATTTTTCCTTTCTTTTAATGTTTTTTACTAGTTTATCTTAACAATACCTTTCCTTTAAAAAATCTTTTCAAACCTTCATTATTATAATCATATTCTATCCTTCATTGTATCTAACTTTATTTTTTGTATATATATATATATATAGCGTTTTTTCTTCTAAAAATTTTTTGATATACAATTTCTTCTAATAGATCAAAATATACACTATATCTAGCACAGGGCTTTGCTCTAGGCTCCAGCTTGAGAAAATTCCACATTCGTTTTCTTTCTTTTTCCAACCAACTTATCAACTTAGAATTTTTTTTTAAATTTTCAACTTTACATCATATTCCATCCCTTCATCATGTTTACCCTTATTTTTGTATATATGTAAGTTTTTCTTTCTTTAAAATTTTGGGAGATAGTTTCTTCTAAGAGACCAAAATACACCCAAAATCAAGTGGGTGATTGATTGACTGTTCTATTCACCTAACATACATATATATATATTTTTAAAATTCTTTTAAACTTTTTACCCCCTTTCTTCTCCCCACAATATGGGGTCTCTTCTGATTTGGTTAGCATACATTTTTCTGGTCTTTGTCACTCTTTTAGTATTTTATTCTCTCATTCATTTATTCTTATCTGGAAAAAAAATGACAAGGTGGAAAAACTCACCACAATCAAAAGAACAAGAGGCAGTACTGAAGGCTAGGGACCTAATAAGTATGGACATTGGTAATATGTCAGATCTAGAGTTCAGAATGATGATTCTCAAGGTGCTAGCTGGCCTCAAAAAAGGCATGGAAAATATTAAAGAAACCTGTCTGGAGAAATAAAAGCACTAAAATCTAACCAAGCCAAAATCAAAAAAGCTATTAAGGAGGTGCAATAAAAAAAATGGAGCCTCGGGGCGCCTGGGTGGCTCAGTGGGTTAAGTCTCTGCCTTCGGCTCAGGTCATGATCTCAGGGTCCTGGGATCAAGCCCGCATCGGGCTCTCTGCTCAGCGGGGAGCCTGCTTCCCCCTCTCTCTCTGCCTGCCTCTCTGCCTACTTGTGATGTCTCTCTTTGTCAAATAAATAAAATCTATTTAAAAAAATGGAGCCTCTTACTGCTAGGGTAAATGAGGCAGAAGAGAGAATACAGAGTGATATAGAAGACCAAATGATGGAGAATGAAGATGTTGAGCAAAAGAGAGACAAACAACTACCGGACCACGAAGGGAGAATTCGAGAGATAAGTGATACCATAAGACGAAATTATATTAGAATAATTGATATTCCAGAAGAAGAAGAAGGGTGGGTTGTGGCAGAAGGTATATTGGAGCGAACTATTGTAGAGACTATCCCCGTCTACGGCCATACCACTCCGAACATGCCCGATCTCGTCTGATCTTGGAATCGTAGAGAATACCCCCAATATGGCAAAGGGAACAAGCTTCAAAATCCAGGAGGAGAGAACCCACCTCAAAATCAATAAAAATAGGTCCACACCCTGTCACCTAATAGTAAAACTTACAAATCTTAGTGACAAAGAGAAAATCCTGAAAGCAGCTCGGGACAAGAGCTCTGTAACACAATGGTAGAAATATTAGATGGGCAACAGACTTATCCACAGAGACCTCGCAGGCCAGAAAGGACTGGCATTATATATTCAGAGCACTAAACAAGAAAAATATGCAGCCAAGAATACTATATCCAGTTAGGCTGTCATTAAAAATAGAAGGAGAGATAAAAAGCTTTCAGGACAAACAAAAACTAAAAGAATTTGCAAACTCCAAACCAGCCCTAAAGGAAATATTGAAAGGGGTCCTCTAAGCAAAGAGAGAGCCTAAAAGTAACAGACCATAAAGGAACAGAGACAACATACAGTAACAGTCACGTTACAGGCAATACAATGGCACTAAATTCATATCTCTCAATAGTTAACCTGAATGTAAATGGGCTAAATGCCCCAATCAAAAGACACAAAGTATCAGAATGGATAAAAAAACAAGACCCATCAATATGCTGTCTACAAGAAACTTATTTTAGACCCAAAGACACCTCCAGATTTAAAGTGAGAGGGTGGAAAATAATTTACCATGCTAATGGACATCAAAGCAAGCTGGGGTGGCAATCCTCATATCAGATAAATTAGATTTTAAGCCAAAGACTATAATAAGAGGGTGCCTGGGTGGCTCAATTGTTAAGTATCTGCCTTCGGCTCAGGTCATGATCTCAGGGTCCTGGGATTGAGTCCCATGTCCGGCTCCTTGCTTAGCGGGAAGCCTGCTTCTCCCTCTCTTTCTGCCTGCTGCTCCCCCTGCTTGTGGTCTCTCTCTCTCTCTGACAAATAGATAAATAAAATATTTTAAAAAAACCAAAACTATAATAAGAGATGAGGAAGGACACTATATCGTACTTAAAGGGTCTGTCCAATAAAAAGATCTAACAATTTTATCTATGCCTGGGGTGCCTGGGTGGCTCAGTGGGTTAAACCTCTGCCTTTGGCTCAGGTCATGATCTCAGGGTCCTAGGATCAAGCCCCGTATCAGGCTCTCTGCTCAGTGGGGGGGCCTGCCTCCTTCTCTCTCTTTCTGTCTGCCTCTCTGCCTTCTTGTGATATCTTTCAAATAAATAAATAAAATCTTAAAAAAAAAAGTCTGTTTCTTAAAATAAATAAATAAATAGATAGATAGATAAATTATCTATGCCCCTAACATGGGACAAGCCAACTATATAAACCAATCAGTAACAAAATCAAAAACACATCAACAATAATATAATCATAGTAGGAGACTTTAGCAACCCCCTCACTAAAATGCACAGATGATTTAAGCAAAAGATCAACAAGGAAATAGAGGCTATAAATGATGCACTGGACCAGACGGACATGACAGATATATTCAGACCAATTCATCCCAAAGCAACAGAATACACATTCTTCTCTAAGGCACATGGAACATTCTCCAGAATAGATCATATCCTGGGTCACAAATCAGGTCTCAAACGGTACCAAAAGATTGGGATCATTCCCTGCAGATTTTCAGATCACAATGCTCTGAAGCTAGAACTCAATCACAAGAGGAAAGTTGAAAAGAACCCAAATACATGGAGGCTAAAAAGCATCCTACAAAAAGAATGAATGGGTCAACCAGAAAATTAAAGAAGAATTGAAAAAAAAATCATGGAAACAAATGATAACGAAAACACAACTGTTCAAAATCTGTGGGACACAGCAAAGCCAGTCCTGAGAGGAAAATATATAGTGATACAAGCCTTTCTCAAGAAACAAGGAAGGTCTTGGGGCACCTGGGTAGCTGAGTGGGTTAAAGCCCCTGCCTTCGGCTCAGGTCGTGATCCCAGGGTGCTGGGATCTAGCCCCACATCGGGCTCTCTGCTCAGCAGGGAGCCTGCTTCCTCCTCTCTCTCTCTCTCTCTCTCTCTCTCTCTCTGCCTACTTGAGATCTGTCAAATAAATAAATAAAATCTAAAAAAGAAAAAAAAAAGAAAGAAAGAAACAAGAAAGGTCTCAAGTTCACAACCTAACTATGCCTATACTTAAAGGAGCTGGAGAGAAAAATAGCAAAGAAAGCCTAAACCCAGCAGGAAAAGAGAAATCATAAAGATCAGAGCAGAAATCAATGAACTAGAAACCAAAAAAAAAAAAAAAACAAACAGAAAAACAAATCAACAAAACCAGGAGCTGGTTCTCTGAAAGAATTAAGAAGACTGATAAACCCCTGGCCAAATTTATCAAAAAGAAAAGAGAAAGGACCCAAATAAATAAAATCATGAATGAAAGAGGAGAGATCACAACAACACCAAAGAGATACAAACATTATAAGAACATATCATCAACAACTATATGCTAGCAAATTTGACAATCTGGAAGAAAAGGATGCATTCCCAGCGATGTATAAACTACCGAAACTGAACCAGAAAAAAAACAAAAAACCTGAACAGACCCATAACCAGTAAGGACATTAAAGCAGTCATCAAAAATGTCCCAACTACCAAAAGCCCAGTGCCAGATGGCTTCCCAGGGGAATTCTACCAAACAGTTAAAGAAGAATTAATACCTATTCTCCTGAAACTGTTCCAAAAAATAGAAATGGAAGGAAAACTTCCAAACTCATCTTATGAGGCCAGCATTACCTTGGTCCCCAAATCAGACAAAGAACCCATCAAAAAAGAGAATTACAGATCAATATACCTGATGAACACAGATGTGAAAATTCTCACCAAAATACTAGCCAATAGGGATCATGACCCGAGCTGAAGGCAGAGGCTTCAACCCACTGAGCCACCCAGGTGCCCCGTCTGAGAAATATTTAAGATACATTCTGTTCTTCACACATTCAGATTGATTGATCAAGCTCTTTTCCTTTTGGTAATGAATTTTTCCTAAATTCATTCTTATGCCACAGACTGACACATTCAGGACCTGTGGAATATACCTATGAGCTTTTGGTATCATCTGTGGATATATGTAATAGAACAGGAAGTCTCACAAACTTGAATGTTTTATACATTGGGCTCATTAAAAGCATGTTTTAAAATTCCACACAGCCTAAAGTACATCATTAAAGAAACTAATAATTAAATAAATTGTGGTTCATTCACTTATATATATACCGCCATGAAAGAATACCTAGTTCCTTCCCTTCAGTGCTCTGCAGGTAGGTTTGTGGTAGCTCCTGAGGCTGTTGGTGCAGTACACTGTGTGGGCTAGGGGAAGGAAAGAGTGGCCTCAACTAGGTAGAGTAACTGTCATGGTCACTGTCATTGGGGCCATGGCCCAGGGGTCAGAGATGCTCAACTGGCTCATGGAGGTCTGTATTGAGGGTAGCAGAAAAACTGTGTGATGAGAATGGTTCTTATAGGTAACTTGAGCCAATTAGTAAGCATATTAAGAATTACAGAAACTAGGGGCGCCTGGGTGGCTCAGCGGGTTAAAGCCTCTGCCTTCAGTTCCGGTCATGATCCCAGGGTCCTGGGATCGAGCCCCGCATCGGGCTCTCTGCTTAGCTGGGAGCCTGCTTCCTCCTCTCTCTCTCTCTGCCTGCCTCTCTGCCTACTTGTAATCTCTATCTGTCAAATAAATAAATCTTAAAAAAAAAAAAAAAAAAAGAATTACAGAAACTAGATTTCTCACATCAGAGAATGGAGCTGCACAGAAAAGAATGGAGCAATACTGGCCTTGAAGTATCAATGTGAATTTGTTTCTTTCATAGAGAGATGTCAGAAAAAGTCAAGATCATGAAAGAGAACACAACACTGAATAACTATTGCAGGCTGAATCCTAAGCAAAATGGTAAGAAATGCCACAAATAATCCTGGACTGGATAGACTTATAAAGGACATTACTGGCACAACGTATGTGAATGGGGTCTGTGGGCTAGATAATAGTGTATCAATGTTAATTTCTTGATTCTGATGGTTATATTATGGGGTTATGTTGAAGAGCATCTTGATTTTTAGAAATTATACACTGATGCTTATATAGCAGGTGGGTGACTTGGAATCATGTCTGCAGTTTATTCTTGAACAGCTCAGATAAAAAAAACATACTTTGTGTATGTAAAGAGAAAGAGAAAGTGATAGGATAAATGTGACTAAATGTTGATAATTACGAACTATGGAAGGGGAATACAGACAGTCTTGTGCTATTATGACAACTTTTCTGTTAAGATTGAAATTTCAGGGGCTTCTGATGGGCTCAGTCAGTGGAGCACACGACTCTTGATCTCAGGGTTGTGAGTTTGGGCCCCATGCTGGATGTAGAGATCACTTAAAAATAAAATCTTAAAAAAAAGAAAAAGGATTGAAATTTCAAAGTGAATAGTAAAAAAAAAAAAAAAAACCAAAAAACATAGACATTCTTCATAACTCATTTGGAATAAACTCTAAGGCATATAAAGTTTTTAAAAGCACAGAAAAATTTTTATTTTATGATGCTATTTGTATAAAGAAGGGATGGTGACATACACATGTAATGAGTGTATTCTTATTTTACTATACAGAGTACCTGCAGAAACATACCAGGAACTGATCTACATTGATTTCTTCCACGGATAGAAAATCAGTAGCTAGAGAAGAATGAGAAAGGTTTTTGACTCTGAAACTTTTCAATTTTGTCCTACATGTAATTAAATAACTTTAAAAAAAAAAGGGAGCTTTAATCCAATGGTTGCAAAATCCAAGTACCAGGCTGCTTACCTTGGAAGCATCCAGAGAAAATTTAAAACTAGATTAGCAGGTCTCAATTCCAGAAGTTCTATTTCAGTGAGTCCAGGTTAGGGGTTAGGTACCACCAAAATTTCCCTAATTACAAAATATAACATGGTGTGGGAATTGGTCCTTTAAACAAATCATCCAAACCTGATTCTTTCTAAACCTAAAACTCTAAGTAAATTAGGAACTTAGAAATACTTTTTTTTAGAAATACTTTTTGTCCAATGGATGATAAAATCATAACCTAGGGAAAGGATACCCCAGAAGTGAAATCAGAAAACCAGGATTCACAATGAACCCTCAATAGAAGCCAAGTCATACACCTCATTCTACCATGCTGATTCCTTATTAAGGACCAAAAATATCCTTGAGGCTAAGGTCACCTCAATGTTACTCTGCATAGATAATACATTCAAAAACTCTGCATTCTTCAGAAGGAACATTCTACCTAAGTATGTGGCAAGATTACATAGTTATTTTTAGTTAAAAAACAATCAGATGGCACAAGTAGATACAGTATCTGTAACATTCTAGGTCTCAAGTAGAGTTCACCAGGGTTCATTTTATTATTTATATCTCAATAGACATTAACTATATTTTCTTATATGCATCAGACGTTACATAAGAATGTAATTTTTAAAAATTAAAGCAACAAATAACAGTGAGTTTAGATGCTTGGTCCTTATGGTTATAAAGTAAATAAAAGAAAACTAAGCATTACCATGCCAGCAGTACATATTTATTATCCTTGAATGGCCAAAAGACTTACAAGGCCCATCATTATTAGTATAACCACAGATATGAAATATCACTTAGTGACATGGAGACATGGACATGGACAGTTTTACACATATTAAAAAATACATACACACATATTCTCTGTCAATTGTTCACCATACACTGCTACAAAAGCAGGAGGCATCAGGCTACAGGAGTTCCAATATACATAACACGTTGAAATATCTCAAGCTTAGAAACTGCAAGTTGCAAAAATAAAGTTTCTTTCTTCAAACATTTTGATCAGAGCTCAAGCAATGCAAATAATAAACACCAATGATTTTTGTACTACTTAACTCACTTTAAAACATAAAAAAGGTCAACAGTTGCAAAAGTCCTGAAAATGTAGAGATTATAGGAATGAATAATGCATTTCATCCAAGAGAAAGTCTACAGTAGATCTGTCTCATCCTGGCTCGTAAATATTTAAGAATCATAATTTACTATACTCAAAGTTAAGCCAGAACAAAAATGATAAAAAGAAAAATCGTTACTTCAACTGAGGCATTATTGCCCTTAGTTTCTTTAGACAATTTCACTAGTGCAAGAGCATCATTTACCTGAAAGATCATGAGTCACAATTAAAGAGCACTCATACAAAACTATTTCCTTTTTTCTTTAAAAAGTGCCACATACTATACTTCTCAATTAAAAAAAAAACCTGCACATACACTAATGAAAGACCGTTTGCCTCCATCTCTTGTCAATGAGGAAAGGCCAGAGTGATTCTTTGATTCCAATTCTAAATGGTGTTCTCTGGCCAATGCCCAGGGTCTCTAATTTGGTGCAGTCAAGCTGAGCATTTCTTGGACGTTGTGCTCCTAAGACAGGACTGTCAGTTATCTTTAAAGAAAAAGAACAACAAAAAAATTAAAAATAAATACATCTATGTTGCAGTTTTATAGTCTCTATTTCACTTTGCCCTTAACTGCAAATCTGATCTGATCCCTGGAAAAAGACAAATAATCAAGATAAGACTTTCCTATAAACTTCACCAATACTCATGGGCTTCCTTGTACGGGATAACTTAGAGATAAGTAACAATATAAACCACCAACTTACAAGTTCACTTTAATTAGTACCAAAAAATGAAGTTACTCAGTATTTCTAAAGCAACATGAAAAGTTTTATCAGTAATACAAAATGTTAAAAAAAAAAATACAAAATATAGTGACAGATCTGGGCTTTCAACAAGTGAGGTTTAAAACACCATGTACTTACAGGTCTTAAGTGACTGCTGGGAAGGTTGAAGGCATCTGCAATTGCACATGCCATTTCATACTTAGTCATCTGTTCATTGCCAGACCAGTGAAAGGTTCCCTTAATTGATGGATCCTAGTAACAACATAAAAATTCAAAACAGTTTCAACTTTTTGAGTTGAGTAGAATAACAGACTGGACAAAAAAAACTAATTTAAAAGTGCAGGAATTAAAATGCATCCCTCCTTTATGGAATGCTCCCCAGGAGATATCTAAAATCAAATTCCTATAAATATACCCAGCTAAGCAGGAGAAATAATTTCTAGAATTTAGGCTTAAGAACTTTTTTTTTAAATAAAAATATAAATGGCTCCAAATTTTATTTAGTGGGAATCGTAAGAATGATTACAGATTTTTACAGAAACACAGGCCAATTTAATGAGTTATTTCTAATTATCCTCAGCTAAAATCAAAATGTAACAGAACCATTTTGCAGTATGAGCTAATTAGGCATGACATCCTTAAATAGTTCCATAGTACATATTTAAAATATCCATTTTTATATGTTAAAAAACTACAAACTATTATTAACATCCTAAAATCAATCACTCTCACCTTTCTATTAATATTCTAGTCAGAGACAGAGTCCATCAAGTATGAGAAAAGAATTCAAACACAAGGGCATAATATTTTTACTATTCACAAATATAGCCTACTACCTGCAAACTACTTTCATTTGGTCGCCCTGTAGTTTGAAAAAAGTTTTACATAAAAACTTGTATTTATTTATTTATTTATATTATTATAAAGATATATATTATTATGCATAATAATAAAGGAAACAAAAACACTTTGACTTTCACTTGTTGATGGCAGTTAAGAACTCCTCCTTCCAAAGATTCTCACCAGCATTCTCTTTTCTGCTAACTGGCGACAGACAGTAGCTACATCTTTGACATGTGTAGGGAACCTCTGCTGCCAGTGGTCCATGTTAGCTGACTTGTTACTGAACTGCACTTTATCAAACATAACAGTCACAGCACTTTCTTCAAGCTTTTCAACCTCTCCATACAGAACAGGAATTCTCAAAACAGCAGCTCCTAGGAATTAATAACAACAGGTAATTTTTTAAAGCTGACTGGTTCTTAAGTCTTGATATAAAATGAAAGTATATAGATTTAAATAATACTGCCACAGGGGATGCCTGGGTGGCTCAGTGGGTTAAGCGTTTGCCTTCGGCTCAGGTTATGATCCCAGGATCCTGGGATAGAGCCCCACATCAGGGTCCCTGCTTAGCAGAGAACCTGCTTCTCCCTCACCTGCTGTCGTTCCCCCCCCTTGTGCTCGCATACCCACGCTTTCTCAAATAAAAAAATAAAAATTAAAAAAAAAAAATACTGTTGTAGAAAACTTGCAATATACCAAAATGACATCATTCACCTATAATAACGCCCATTTAACAAATATTATACTGAGTATTTTTAAAGGTCTCTGTCATTTGGGGTATTTTTATATATTATTTTTAAGTCATAATAATGAAGAAATTAAACTGATATGACAACTAAATGCAATGACTGATCCTTGACTGGCTACTAGATTAAAAAATAAAATGCAATGAAGGACATTATTTGGGATAAGTGGGAAAATTCCTACATAGATGATATATTATAGTATAACACCATATTCATGTTAAATTTCCTGAGTGTGATAACTACACTGTAATTATGTAAAGAACATTCTTGTTAGAAGATAAATAGCATAGGGGTGCCTGGGTGGCCTAGTCAGTTTAGTGTCTGACCCTTGGTTTCGGTTCACATCATGATCTCAGGGTTGTGAGACTGAGCCCCACATACGGCTCTGTGTTCAGGGGGAAATCTGCCTAAAGATTCTCTCCCTTTGCTCCTCCCCCACCCCAAAATCAATCAATCAATCAATCTTTTAAAAATGATAAACAGCATGGTGAAATATTTTGGGGTGAATTTCAACCAATTCCCAAGAAGTTTGGTGAAACACACACACACACACACACACACACCCCCATGAAACATTAACAAGTGGTGAATCTATAGAAAAGTTATGTGAGTGTTTCACCACATAATTCTTGGAACCACTGATTTAAGGAATTATGAGCTTTCAGATTTTATGTAGGTCCCTACTGAGCAGTTACAACAGAATTTGGATAATGAACACTTTAACTGAGAATTAACAACTTTTTAATTAAATTAACATACTGGATAGCCATGTACAGATATGTATTCAAGGATGATTCCTGCAGGATAATTTATAATACCAAAGGGGAAAAAAAAAAAACCCCACCTGGAAAACTAAATGCCTATAAGCATGGAATCTACACTACAGGATGCTTCTCAAAGACTGTATAGTCTAAGACACTGCAAGGAATCTTTAAATCAAGTACTATGCAGCCACTGATAGGAAAAGAGAATCCAGAGATGACTCAATATGTAGTAAAAGACGAATATTTGAGGGACCAGATTATAAAACGAAATCCTCCATTTTTAGAAAATTCACAAACAATGCTTTCATACCTAACCACATCTGGTGCTATTCAGAGGCAAGATTATAAAAGAACTTCTACCCTTTACAGTTTTATTTTTTTTCCAGTAAGGGTATTACTTTTTATATTCAGCACATATATGTGTGCGTATATACACAAACACATATAGGGGAAAAGAAGAGCCATAAAAACAAATTCAAAAACTGGGGCACCTTGGTGGCTCAGTCAGTTAAGCATCTGACTCCTGATTTTGGCTCAGGTCATGATCTCAGTGTTGTGAGATCAAGCCCCGCCCTGGACTCCACACTGAGTATGAAGCCTGCTTGAGATTCTCTCTCTCCTTCTCCATCTGCCCCTCCCCCCAACCCTCTTGTCTCTCCAGATCTTTAAAAAAAAGAAAGTAATTTAAAAACTGTACAAAAAATAACAAATACTTTAATCTAGGAGAAATGATACAGACCTGTTTTTTGAAAGTATATTACAAATATTTATACTATAAGATTCCTGTCCTTTATAACATTTTTTTAAATCTAAGCTCTACACCCAATATGGGGAATGAACTCACGACCCCAAGATCATCAAGAATTACATACTCTACTGACTAAGCCAGCCAGGTGCCCCTATACAATGACATTCATGTATATACTAATACTGGGAAAAGTCTGCAAGGATTCATAAATTCATCATGATTTCTAAAATTCTTATTTTTCATTTTTATTAGCTATATTCTCTAATTTTTCTCCAATGATTTATGCTAATTCTTTCAAAATTTTGTATGTCTTATATATAGCATACCATATATATGTGTATATATATGTGTGTGTGTGTGTGTTTTTCTCAGTATCATAAAAGGAATCCTCAAAACAATCAAAACTATCAGGAGCTAAAGAAATTTGTCTTACCTAAATTGTTCTCTAGGACAGCCTTTTCTCCTTCTAATTTTGTTTTGCCATACAGATTCAGGGGACTTGGTACGTCTTCCTCTCTATAAGGTGGATTTGTTCCATCAAATACATAATCTGAGCTAATGTAGATTAGAAACGCTCCGATTAAAGCTAAAAAAGACAGACAGACATAAAAGAAATAAAATAATCCATCAAATTATTACATAACATCACTCTGCATTGGCATTTATAATAGCTTATTCATTATATATAAACAAACCTCTTCTAAGCGATCTAGAAACATTTGACCTTTATAAACTCAGCAATTATTTAATATTTTGCAAAGATTTTATGAAGTCATCATTACCTGCTTCCTTTGCTAAATTCCCAGAAGCATCCACATTAAGCTGAGAAGCAGCATCTGGTTGATTTTCCACAACATCTGGCCTTCTCTCTGCTGCACAGTGTACTATGACATGGGGCTGGAAGGTAAACATTAATGTATTTTTTAACCCAAAAGGAGTGAAACGGGAGCTACAGCCTTCTAACAGTAACTCAATTCATAAAAAAGGTTTGCTAAATCAACATTCCTCAAGTAAGAATTGCTGTAATTTTTTTTTTTTTAGAATTGCTATAATAGTTTTGTCATGCTTCCCTTTTCCAAATTTCAAACTTCCTAAAATAAATGTAGGTGGGGCGCCTAGGTGGCTCAGTGGATTAAGCCTCTGCCTTCAGCTCAGGTCATGATCTCAGGGTCCTGGGATCCAGCCCTACATTGGGCTCTCTGCTCAGCAGGGAGCCTGCTTTCCCCTCTCTCTCTGCCTACTTGTGATCTCTCTCTCAAATAAATAAATCTTTTTTTTTTAAGACTTTATTTATTTGAGAGAGAGAGATCACAAGTAGGCAGAGAGGCAGGCAGAGAGAGTGAGAGGGAAGCAGGCTCCCTGCCAAGCAGAGAGCCGGATGCGGGACTTGATCCCAGGACCCTGAGATCATGACCTGAGCCGAAGGCAGCAGCTTAACCCACTGAGCCACCCAGGTGCCCCTCAAATAAATAAATCTTTAAGAGATAGACAGAGGGGGATAGGAGAAGAATAAATGAAACAAGATGGGATTGGGAGGGAGACAAACCATAAACGACTCTTAATCTCACAAAACAAACTGGGGGTTGCTGGGGGGAGGTGGGGTTGGGAGAGGGGGAGGGAGTTATGGACATTGGGGAGGGTATGTGCTATGGTGAGTGCTGTGAAGTGTGTAAACCTGGCAATTCACAGACCTGTACCCCTGGGGATAAAAATACATTATATGTTTATAAAAAAAAAAAAATTGGAAGGGGAGGCGAACCATAAGAGACTATGGACTCTGAAAAACAACCTGAGGGTTTTGAAGGGGCGGGGGTGGGAGGTTGGGGGAACCAGGTGGTGGGTAATAGGGAGGGCACGTATTGCATGGAAGACTGGGTGTTGTGCACAAACAATGAATACTGTTACGATGAAAAAAATAAATAAATTTATTAAAAAAAAAAAAGAGAGAGAGATAGACAGATAGATAAACAAATAAATAAGTGTAGGCCCTGAAAAGGAAAGAGCAATTTAGTAATCCTTAGGCAAAACCAGATAAACTCAATGTCAACAACTTTTTTTTTTTAAGATTTTATTTATTTATTTGACAGACAGAGATCACAAGTAGGCTGAGAGGCAGGCAGAGAGAGAAAGGGAGAAGCAGGCTCCCTGCTGAGCAGAGAACCCGATGCAGGGCTTGATCCCAGGACCCTGAGATCATGACCTGAGCCGAAGGCAGAGGCTTATTAACCCACTGAGCCACTCAGGCGCCCCAACAACCATTATTTTTCAATCAAAATAAGCTTTATTCTCTAATTTGGATGAGAGAAAAGAGCTAACACTTATACAATTAATATGACCTGAATAATTAATTTATGTTAAAAGAATACTCATTTCAAATTAAATTCATAAATTCAAATCTCTTATATCAACCATTTAAAGAATGTTAACTATCAGGTGCCTGGGTGGCTCAGTGGGTTAAGCCTCTGCCTTCAGCTCAGGTCCTGATCTTAGGGTCCTGGGACTGAGCCCCACCTTGGGCTCCCTGTTCAGCGGGGAGTCTGCTTCTCCCTCTTTCTCTCTACCTGCCCCTCTGCCTATTTGTGATCTCTCTCTCTCTGTCAAATAAATCAAATCTTAAACAACAACAACAACAAAATGTTAACTATTCATTTAGTTAACTAACCACTAACCACTGTGCAAGGAGCAAGGATTTTGTAATCTACTGGAAAAGAAGGGTATATAAAGATACTGTTTCAGTAGTATGTGACATACATCAAGACAGAGGAATGGGGCACCTGACTGGCTCAGTCAGGAGAGGATGTGATTCTTGATCTTGGGGTAGTGAGTTCAAGCCTCATGTGTGGCCTAGAGCTTACTTAAAAATAGTAATAATAAGGGGCACCTGGGTGGCTCAGTGGATTAAGCCTCTGCGTTTGGCTCAGGTCAATATCTCAGGATCCTGGGATCGAGCCCCACATCAGGCTCTCTGCTTAGCAGGGAGCATGCTTCTCCCTCTCTCTGCCTGCTTCTCTGCCTACTTGTTAACTCTCTCTCCGTCAAATAAACAAATAAAATATTTTAAAAAATAGTAATAATAATAACTAAATTGAAGATACAGGAATGCACAGGGTCTTTTGTAAAGGAGGGGTACCTACTTCCCAGAGAAGATGAACCCAGGTGAAGATTCAGTAAAACTACTGACAGGCAGGGCTAACACACATCTCCGTGTGCCGGACTATCTCCATCCTTAACAACTGCTGAGGAAGCATAATCTTAGAGCTGCTTTAAAACTTGAACGTGCATAATCTGGGGTGAATCTTACAATGTCCTGAGTTAAAATTTTGGGAAATGAGATCTAAATAATGAGTTCCCCAAGTGACTAATGCAGGTGTCCCGTGGACATTGTTGAAAAGAACTTTAACTCTCACAATTTGATCAGGGGTAGAACAGAAGTTAAATTTTTCAGTAACTTTACTACAGCAATGGTCAACAAGTTATTTAACCCGAGCCTCTATCATCTGTAAAATGGAAATGATAATATCTACTTAACAGTGTTATGGGTTTACAGATAATATTAAACAGGCATTTGCATAGAAAGTCATATTTAACAAGAAAACCTCACAAACATAAGCTTTTTATAAAATGCTTTTTTTAATTCCCAAGTTTTGTCAACCTATGTTTCAACCCAATCTTTTGAATGACTGCATATACTTTGCCAGGCTAATAGAAAAAAAAAAAAAAGTGCAATATACACTTGATAGTGGAACATGGGTTTGAATTATAAGTCTACTTATATGCAGATATTTTTAAATAAATACAATACCATAAATGTATTTTTTTTTTTTTAAGATTTATTTATTCGACAGATAGAGATTACAAGTAGGCAGAGAGAGAGAGAGGAGGAAGCAGGCTCCCAGCCAAGCAGAGAGCCTGATGCGGGGCTCGATCCCAGGACCCTGGGATCATGACCTGAGCTGAAGGCAGAGGCTTTAACCCGCTAAGCCACCCAGGCGCCCCCATAAATGTATTTTCTCAGTAACATTTTCTTCTCCACAGCTTATTTTATTGCAAGAATACAGTATATAACACATACACAAAATAAGTGTTAATCGGCCAGGCTTCCAGTCAATAGTAGGCTATTAGGAATTGTTTTGAGGAAGTAAAAAGTTATACACAGATGTTCAACTATGCAGGGATCAGCACTCCTAAGCCCTGTACTGTTCAAGGGTCAACTGCATTCTCTTACTGCTTAACAGGTTAGAGCTTAAGTACAGTAACTCTCTTGAGAGCAAGAACATTTTCTAAATCATCCAGACAACTGTTAACATAGTTTATAGATAATTCTTAGCATAGTTTACATGTGTTAAAACAGACAACCATACCTGAAAATCATGAATGATGTGATGAACCGCTTCAGAATCCAAAAGATTAACCTGTTCAAATTTTGGTCTTGCTCTTCTAAAACCACAGCCAAAGGCATGCCAATTATTCTGCTTAAATTCTTTATACACAGCTCTGCCAAGAAGCCCAGTGGCACCAGTAATCAGAACCCGCCTATTGGGAACATTAACTTCCTCCTAAAAGGTGAAATAGGAGAACAAAGGATTTACTTATTTTGAAAATACTCTCTCTACAAAATTAGTCACCATTATTGTTCACTAAATACTTCCAGTCTAAGTAGTTTGCTTCATGTCCCATATTTATTAGATAATTCTTAAGTTAGAATAAAGATCAAGCTGCATCAATAATTTTATCACTTAAGAAAACGTTTTATTGGGGCACCTCGGTGGCTCAGTCGTTAAGCCCCAATCAGGCTCCTTGCTCCCACTCCCCTTGTTGACGTGCCCTCTCTCGCTGTGTCTCTCTCTGTCAAATAAATAAATAAAATCTTTAAAAAAGAAAAAAGAAAGAAAAGGTTTTATTCATCCTATCCAAGAAAAAGAATCTAAGATTATACTGTAAAGATATACCTAGTCAAATAGATTTATTTTATAAAAATGCACAATTAGTTTGAAGCTTATGAATTTTTTATGCCCTGATTAACTATTTGGCTGTATTCCACCAATATATGTTCACAAGTTGACAATTTTGGTCTTCAGTTTGTAATCCCAAGTTTTCTTTCAAATCTCATTGATTTATCATATTCTGATAGGTCTGAGTTTGAGAATTCACATTTCACAAGAATTTATGTCTTTGTCAAGACCAAAAATACACGCGGTCTTGACAGTAATAATAATAGTTCAAGTTTAAGCAAACTGGTAAATGTTCCTGAGTTAACTCTAAATTTACCTTAACAGACAAGTTAAAACTAACATTGGTGGGGAAGCCCTAACACAGAAGATAAGGAAAAAAAGAAAAAGAAACTAAAATATTTTAAACTAATCTATGTTCTTATATGGCAAAGAAAAAATTCCTTACACAATGAAATTAAAAGGAACAACTACAGAAAAAAAAGTTGTTTCCAAACCAGTTTAAAAACTTCCATTCTTCCCAAAGATGGGTAACACCAAATTTCCCAAACTCTTGAATAAAATCAACATTTACTATTTTAAAAACCACCAATAAAAAGTTTTATTAAGGGGGCGCCTGGGTGGCTCAGTTTAAGCCTCTGCCTTCAGCTCAGGTCATGATCTCAGGGTCCTGGGATCGATCCTGGCATCTGGCTCTCTGCTCAGCTGGGAGCCTGCTTCCTCCTCTTTCTCTACCTGCCTCTCTGCCTGCTTGTGATCTCTCTGTCAAATAAATAAAATCTTAAAAAAAGAGAGAAAGAGAAAAAAAAAGTTTTATTAGGGGCACTTTGCTTGCTGAGTCAGTATAGCATGTGACTCTTGATCTCAGGGTCATAAGTTTAAGCCCAGGTTTGATGGGCAGCCTACTTAAAAAAAAAAATTATTATATTTTATCAATTCGCAGTCTTTTTACTTCAAGTGCTATGGCCACCTATTCTGAGATGTCAAAAACTTCAAACAAGCACGGTGCCTGGGTGGCTCCGTGGGTTAAGCGTCTGCCTTTGGCTGGGGTCATGATCCCAGGGTCCTGGGATTAAGTCCCACATGGGGCTCCTTGCTCAGCAGGGAGTCTGCTTCTCCATCTCCCTCTGCTGCTCCCCTGCTCATGCTCTCTCTTGCTCCCTCTCTCTCAAATAAATAAAATCTTAAAAAAAAACAACAACAACCATTTTAAACAAGCATAGAATAATCAAAGATCTTTGTTAGTCCTTAGTTCAGCAGAGTAATTTAGCACTATGCATTTTTTTTTTTTTTTTTTAAAGAAGGCCACCACAGGGCACCTGGGTGGCACAGTTAGGCCTCTGACTCTTGGTTTCAGCTCAGGTCCTGATCTCAGAATAGTGAGACTGAGTCCAGTATTGGGCTCCATACTCAGCCAGGAGTCTGCTTGAGATTTCTTCTCTCACTCCCTCTGCCCCTCCGGCTTGTATGCATGTGCACGCTTGTGCTCTTTTTCTCTGAGATAAATAAATAGTAAAAAAAAAAAAAAAAAAAAAAAAAAAGAAGAAGAAGAAAAAAAAAGAAAAAGCCACCTAAATTAGGTATTCCTACCATACAAAAAATCTGAAATGAAAGGGCTGACAGAAACAGTTGGGGCGGGGGACCCTGGATCTGGTTTCTGACCAGGTCATAATCTCAAAGTAGTGTAATGGAGCCCCAGATTGGGTTCTCCTTGGAGCCTGCCTGTCCCTCTCCCTCCCCGTTTGCAGAGTTGCTCTCTCTAAAGTGAATAAATAACATCTTTAAAAAAAAAAAAGAGACCAAGGTATTTTTTCCTTAGTTCAACCATTCCGAACATTTTAAAAACTAAAGGAAAAATCATCTAGGCTCTCTGTTGTAAAACTTGGCCCCATGCCAACTGATCTATGAAAACAAGGATTTCAGCCAGCAAAATATTTTCTTTGTATTTTGGCAAGAAAACAGCCCTACGAAGACTGATTCGTAAAGAAGAGAGAACATGCCAAGTCTAGTAGATACAATCAGAAAACAATTCACGCAGGATAAATACCATAAAGATCCCTGAGAAAACATAAAAGAGCTATGATTTGGTTTCTTCTGAATTTCTCACTTTTTATTACTTCACGTTAAAGAAGCAAAAGCGTATGTTACAGTTCTTAGTTGGTGGTTCTTAGGGTTCATTATGTATAAGAATCATGCAGGAGGCTTTCAGATTTAGTACATCTGGGATAAGTCCTGATAATTTGTATTTCTAACAAGTTCCCAGGAATGTGCTGAAGATGGTGATTTGGCAACTGCCCTTCGAGAAGTGTAATCTTGAATTCCCGGTAAAGTCCAAGGTTTTCCTAAAGAAACATTTATCTTATTCAAAGAAGCCAAAAAATGTCATCTACCTTTCCAGAAGCGACACCTTTCCTTCCCTCTTTTCCCGTAAAAGGTAAACAAGAGTAAAGTCAAAGAACAAGTATATGTATTACTGAACAGTGGATTTACCAATCTCTGCGTACTTCACTGATTGAGTAAAGCACACTTTTTCCTCATTTTAACATCCCTGTTAAATGAAGGAAACAGAGATGCATCTTATTACTGTGTCATAGTCTGGCAGTCTCTTTTGCTTTTTAGTGCATCTTAAAATCAGAGCCCAGATAATCAAGTACATTTTAGACTTGATGAAATATAGTATTAAATTACAAGGACAGCAAGGCTCTTAGGGAATTTAATACACTTAACTTTAAAACAGAATGTGGTTGCATGGAAAAAAATACAATCTTATGACCTTATAGGCTGGGGTAATTTGTAAGATCCCTAGAAGAAAAGAGGAAACAGTCCATGGTAACCAGTGAACAGATGTCAATGCTCGAGAATTTTCTTTATTAAAAAAAGCAGAGATCTGAAGTGCAAGCATTTCTTAAAACAGAAATGATACTGCACAATCTTATATCTGAAAACTATCCAGTATTATGTAAGCCTACATCATAACTTCTGATCATAAGAAAAGCCTTATTTTTTTTTTTTAAAGATTTTATTTATTTGACAGAGAGAAATCACAAGTAGGCAGAGAGACAGGCAGAGAGAGAGGAGGAAGCAGACTCCCTGCCAAGCAGAGAGCCCGACGCCGGACTCGATCCCAAGACCCTGAGATCATGACCTGGGCTGAAGGCAGAGGCCCAACCCACTGAGCCACCCAGGCGCCCCCATAAGAAAAGCCTTATTAAACATGCAGGGCAAATACTATTTCCAAACTGAGGAATCTGAAGCCCTGAAATGTCCAAGTCTTTACCCATAGTAAATGGAAAAGGTTGGGCCCAGACTTGTTTCTAGCTTCTATGGTCCAGCCAAATACATACTGAGTTTTGTCTTAATCCTTTGACCTTCTATTTGATTTCATAATGATAAAATTTTAACTATTCTGCCATGAAATGTGGTACTGAGAAGTTACTGAAATCTCTGTTGATCAAATTCCTCATTAGTAAAATGAGGAATTAATTTATAAATATTATTAGTAAAATGAAAGTCTCTTCCAGCTTTACAGTTCTATAATTCTAACATTTTCCATATTATCCTTAACACAGAGGGGACTGAAAAGAGTGAAAGGAGCCTCATTTACTTAAGCAATTTTTCCTCTTTTCATAGAGTTCTCTCTAGAGACTCAATGAGCACCTTCTGTCACACTACAGGAGCCAAGACAAGATTTTTGTCATTTGGGGGTTGGCAAATAAAATATGCCTCACTCTGAAATTAAAAGACGCCAAACAAAAATATTTATTTTTTGCTTTCTATATATAAACAGAAATCCACCTCAAGCTTTTTTTTTTTTTAAGATTTTATTTATTTATTTGACAGAGATCACAGGTAGGCAGAGAGGCAGCCAGAGAGAGAGAGAAAGGGAAGCAGGCTACCTGCTGAGCAGAGAGCCCCATGCAGGGCTCGATCCCAGGACCCTGGGATCATGACCTGAGCCGAAGGCAGAGGCTTTAACCCACTGAGCCACCCAGGTGCCCATCCACCTCAAGCTTTTTAAAAGCACATTGTTTTTAAGTGTTTTTTTGTTTTTGTTTGTTTGTTCTAAAGATTTTATTTATTTGCAAGAGAGAGCACAAGCAGGTAGAGTGGCAGGCAGAGACAGAGAGAGAAGCAGGCTCCCTGCTGGACAAGGAGCCCAATGCGGGACTCGATCCCAGAACCCCAGGATCATGACCCGAACCGAAGGCAGTGGCTTAACCGACTGAGCCACCCAGGCATCCCTTTATTTTTATTTTTATAAAGAAAAGGAATATTCCTCTAAAAAATTACTTTGGACTGTTACTCCATAAAATACTTTAGCCTTGCAAAACTCAGGAATATCCATGCACTTCAAAGAACTCAGAATGAAGAAACTGTAGTTAATCCAAACAACAACAAAGAGTTGAAAATACTGTCTGCCTGAAAACTTAACTTATATGTATGTATGAAGTATCACTTTAAGTTACTCTGAACGTATTTGCCTCTAACTACATTAAACTCTCAGAAGTATGGAACTACAAGTGACCAGATTTATAGTCACCCAAAGAATTCCTGAAAAATTAAATAAATACAAATAAATGTAGAGGTACCAGTTTCATTTGCTACCTAATCAAATGACACCAAACTATAGGTAATAATACAAATGGCTCTTTCAAAATTGTCAAACACTACTACTCTGGGACAGTGATTTCCACTTTAGTACACTTGCATTAACTTCTAAAAATGTCCCAGAAAAAGAATGAGACATCAATAAAATTTAAATAGAGTTCTTCTTAAATTTTAGTGGTAAATAAAATACTTTGCTATTTTCAGAACCTCTTACATATGGCAGTTTCCTCTTCATTTCTTTTTTTTTTATTAAAAGATTTTATTTATTTATTTGACGGAGATCACAAGTAGGCAGAGAGGCAGGCAGAGAGAGAGGAAGGGAAGCAGGCTCCCCGCTGAGCAGAGACCCTGAGATCATGACCGGAGCTGAAGGCAGAGGCTTTAACCCACTGAGCCACCCAGGCACCCTCCTCTTCATTTCTTTAACTGATCCTCTCATATAACATTCCCCTGGAGGCAGATCTCTGAGTAGACATTACTGGACTCGAAGAAACTCAAGATTCCATGTCTATCTAGGTGACACTGGTCTAACTGCTACTGTCACCCTATTCTACCCTTCAAGACAGTCTTAACAGGTACACCATAGTCACCTTCTCCAATGTAAGCAGTAAGGCAGTCTTCATTCTCACAAGTGAATTTTTAATTCTACGTGTTCTGAGAGAGCCAAGATTTAGGGTGGAGGCCCCTGGCCAGCTCAGTCTGTACAGCTTTACACTCTTATCTCGGGGCTGTGAATGTGAACCCCACTATGGGTTTTAAAGAATCCTTAAAAAAAATAAGATTTAGGGTGTATCGTTTTTAGTGAAATTATGAAAACCTATTTTCATTAGTCTACTGAACTACTGTGAAACATTAAGCTTCACACACACGTAAACAATATGTAACATTACGCATTCAGTACTTTTGGGGGCAAATAGAAACAATACATAACTTTTCATAGTCCATCTAACCTAACTTTACCCCCCAAACACCAAACTGATTAGAAACACTAAATATACTCTTGGAAGCATAAAAAATTCTACAGTATCAAAACCAGCCATCTCCCACATCTCTTATTTTCGGAAGACATATCGGTCTAGGCATTAACATTCTTCTTTTCGCCGTTGCTTGATACATTCTGTGGACTGAATGCTGGGAGGCCCAGAAATAAAACACAAAAAAGAATGGAGACAGAGGACGTCTGGGATAGTTCTCCCACAGTAACAATTTTCCTTTTTGTAACCTCCATAGTGGTTCAAAGCCTGAGAAAGTGAAAGATTTGTATCTGAATCCCGGCTCCAAGCTTACTGAATGAACTTGGCCGAAGGCTCATCCTGTAAACCTCAATTTTCTCCTCTGTAAAATGGAGCAAAAACAGTATCTCACCGTTATGACGATTAAATGATGCATGTAAAGTGCATAACATAGTGCCTTGCACTAAGATTTCAGTAACTTGTCATCTCCAAATCCGCTATTTCTAAAAAACCACTTTCCCCTTCATTCTCAGATAAGAACTGGTAAGATCGAGAGATAGAAACAAAGAATGAAGAAGAAATTCAGAGAGATAAAACAAAACCGAAAGAGATCTGAAAGCCCCTCTTCGTTTCTAGGAGGGAAGACCGAAGACACCAGAGTGAAACCAGATCTACTCGCTTCCTGCCGCAGGAGGAAGAGCAAACACCCACGGGTGTGCACGGAGGTAAACAAACTCGGTGGCGCCGCCCTCTCCATCCAGAGCTGGGAAGGAGGTGCTGGGGCGACTCAGAGTCGGGGGCTGGGATTTCTGCAGGATGCGCAGAGTAAATCACTCGAGCCCCCGCGACCTGGCTCGTCCCCCTCTGCATTCCCGATTCCTACAAGACCCGCTGGCCGACTCCCTCACCTCCACCAGCCGGCAGCTCCCGGGAACAAAGTGGATGGAGAGCTCGTTCTCCCGCCCCACCATGCCCGCCGTCTTCGCGCCGCCGCCGCAGCGACCGCCACTTCCTCCAGCCCAAGATCGCCACGGGCCGCAGCTTCGTCGCTCTCGGCCCGCCTCCCTAGGTCCGGGCCGGCCCCCGCCCTTCGCTTCCGGCTTCCGCCGCCAAGGCCTCGCCCGTTGATTGGCCACGCTCCGCCGATGCCCCAGAAAGGGGGCGGGCGCGTTCAAAACGCTCCGAGCCTACTCACCAACTCTTAAAGGAATACACAAAACAAAGGCCTTGGCCTTAGGCAGTGAATACAAGTTTTGTGTGGGGAGGGGTTGTTTCTGTACTTTTTTTCTCTCTTTGCCTTTGTTCTGGACTAGGGAAGGACTGAACTGGATCGTCTAGAGTTTCAAGTTTCCAGACTGCCCCGTGCGTAAGAGCCAACTGAGCACATAATACATAAAGTAGGAGAAAACATTTTAAAGCCAGGGGGTAGGTTTGGGGACGACCAGGAGGAGGGAGGACAGCAGACCTCCATCTCTGCAAAATTAGGAGGTGGTGGTTTTTCTTTCTTTTTTTTTTTTTTTTTCCCAGAGATTTAGAAAGACAAAGAATAAAAATACAAGTGTTAGCATCTGAGTCATTAACACCTCAACAACCCATTTGTCTTTCTGGGATGCTAAAAAGTGGTACGTGTGAAATTCTAAATAAGTCAAACTATTTTTAACCAGTTAAAAATAAAAAGTTGGGGGGTGGGGGTGGAGGAGGAATTATCCGGGAACCTCTTCAAAATAGATTCTCGGACTGTACTCGTCAATACATAACGAGAATCTGTGCTAATACACCCGGGGACTCTGCATTTTAGTTAGCGGAAGGAACCGGACCCTACCGACCCCCTTGGAGAAGCACTCGCGTCAGGAACGGCCCGGTCCGGCCCCGCGAGCTTGGCCTCCGCAACCACCGCAAATTCAAGAAACCGAGCGGAGTAGTGCTAGACCCTCCACCACTGGCACGGCTTCCTAAAAGCACGAATCAGAAACAACAGCCCTAAGGGCTGAGAAAGACCTCGCAGGCAACTGGTTTCCCTCCCAGCTCAGAACCGCAAAATCCGCGTCCATTTGGGACGCCTGTGAAATTTACTCAGGAAGAAACCCGCCATGGACCGTGTAGGGTTCGCGGGCGTGCACCCAACAGTCCCGAGTGTTCCGACCTAGACACGCCGGACACGGGGCTTAAAAGTCGCCCACAGGCGTGACTGCGGCTTGGATTTTTCTGAAAAGGCCTTATTTTCATAATCTCTTTTGGTTTATTTCAGAGCTTCCAAAAGCAGCCTTTTGGAAAAGTTTTTCTTTGAGCCCCATGCATTTCCTTTCTACCCAACCCCCCAACAAGAACTCACTTCTTAATTCGAGTCAACAGTCTTTCTTTGGAACGGTGGGGGAAGAGAGCCTGAAGCCCCCTCGCTTTCCGATTTTTATTTTTACCCCAACTGTTACTGTTTTAATCAGTTTAGCACTATTCAGAGAGTCCTTGAGAGGGCTGCCCCAGCATTAAACATTCATAATCCGCACACAAAGAAAAAGTGAGTGTCCGTGGCTGCGTAGGGGAGGCAAATTCAAGATCCTCCTAATCCTCCTCTTTAAAAACTGGGATTTTTGTTGCTAATTTCTAGAAGCGACGTGTGATGCAACCTGATCGTTCTGATTTTTTTTTTAAAAAGTGTACAGTGAGAAGATGTAAGGACATGCATATGCAATTACTATTTTTTTGATTCTCAGAGCAGCCTTGTCCAGAGTTAAGAACAAGAGTTTTCTTGCCTATCTTTGAGAATTTGGTAAGATACCTCCCAGGTAAAACCAGAGTATAGTTCTAGAGGTATATGTTCATGTGTAATTTTTATTCATTCCCTTTAAAGATTAAAGTTTCTCTCTGAACAAAAATGCCACCGTTGTACATACAATATCCAAGTTCCTGTGGTGGCTAAGTCTATAAATTCAAAGAGAGCAGCCTGGAGCTAAAGTTATGTTAGCAGATTCAGTTCATGCTAAGACAAAGGCAGGAGCACACAATTATAGATAAAATCCTTACTTATATAGAACCTTCACCTACATCACTGCATATAATTTGGTAAAGGAAACTGCTGTTCTGTTTTGCATTTTATTTTTGTCAGTTAATGAGACTTAGCTGAAAACCTGGTTCCCAGGGTCAATAATTAAAATTGGTTTATCCTTCCGTGTCCCAAAGTTATATGTTTTAAAGAAATGAATGACACCCGCTTCTTTTTCCTTTTTCTTTTTTTAACCCTTTTGGTTTTTACCAGACATTCACTGGGATGCTTTTTAAAGACACTAACTCCAGAACGCTTCATTTCTTGAACAGCTAGCTCTTACCTGGTCCATGTCCTCCGGCATTTCAGGCATGATTCCAAAATTATCTCAGGAAAACAGATTTGGGATGAGTCTCAGGCTCTGCCTCTTCTGCCTGAGTCTTTGTTCTGCCTGAAGAGAGCGCAGGCACGCAAAAACGTGAGCTCCAGCTTCACTCGACCTTTTAAATTAGCATTTTGATTCCAATCCCAGAATCTCATGCAGTTTTCCACATTGCAGTAAACTGGCAGCTGATTCCCCCTGGCAGTCTTGAAAATACCCAATGAGAAGTTTCATGTTTAATTGCATGTCAAGTTAGGGTCCATTAGCAAAACTATTGGGAGAACCAATTTATTTAAAAAAGAAGAAAGGAAGAAACAAAAAAACTTCCTGCGAAGACTTGTTGCAATTTTCTCTTGCAGAAGACAAGCAAGAGCTCACAGTTGGAAAGCACACAGTCGTGCAGTTGATTCGTGTCCTGAAATACTTTATTCAGTTATGCTGTATTACAACAGAATCTAAGTAAAGTTTTTCAGCGCTTTTCTGCCCAGTGCCTTCTAATTATTTCAAAGCATAGTAAAAGTCACTGGTGGTAACAGCATCCAACAATTAAAATGCAACAGGTCATTTCTATTAATGCCTTCGCACTGAGAAAATGGTAGGTTGAGCAGCTTCAAGTAAAGATTTCCAGATGAATTATTTGCAAACCTGCCTGCACCATAAAAACTATGAAACAAAAGTCATTCTGTAGGAGTGAAGCCCTGTAATCTTACTTTTAACAATTTCTAGGACAATGAATACACTCCATTAAATTTTGAACCACTGTTCTGGACTATGGCTTTGTAACAATTTAAGAACAACAACAAAATGCCATATAGATAGAACTAAGAAAAATACACTTAACTCTTTATATTCTAGACACTTAGAGCACACAGCACATAGTAAACTCTGAGACATGCAGAAAATCTATAAGTCATGGAGAATTACGCAATTTTAAAAAACTGATACATTTTACCAAAATAAGAAATTTGTAACCATCAACAGACAGTATTAAGAAAACGACTAAGCAAATCACAAACTGGATTGGGGGGGATCTTTATACACACAAATGAAAAGGACTCATAGTCGGAATATTTAAAGAACCCCTACTGAAATTGCTTAAAATCATAAAGTTGAGGGGGGGCCTGGCGGGCTCAGTTGGTGGAACACCTGACTCTTGATTTCAGGGAGGGGGGAGTTCAAGCCCTATGTTGGGTATAGAGATTATTTAAATAAACAAATAACTTTTTTAAAAAAGAGTTTATTTATCTATTTGACGGAGATCACAAATAGGCAGAGAGGTAGGCAGAGAGAGAGCAAGGGAAGCAGGCTCCCTTGGGGAGCAGGGGCCCCTGGGATCAAGACCTGAGCCAAAGGCAGAGGCTTTAACCCACTGAGCCACCCAGGGGCCCCAAACAAATAACTTTTTTTTTAAAGATTTTATTTTTATTTATTTGACAGAGAGAGAGAGATCACAAGTAGGCAGAGAGGCAGGCAGAGAGAGAGGAGGAAGCAGGTTCCCTGCGGAGCAGAGAGCCCGACGCGGGAGACAGAGAGATAGGCAGAGAGAGAGCAAGGGAAGCAGGCTCCCTTGGGGAGCAGGGGCCCCTGAGATCATGACCTGAGCCGAAGGCAGCGGCTTAATCCACTGAGCCACCCAGGCGCCCCACAAATAACTTTAAAAAAAAAAATGCATAATGGGCACCTAGGTGGCTCAGTTGGTTAAGTGATCCACTCTTGGTTTCTGCTCAGGACATGATCTCAGGGTCTCAGTGCTCAGGAGGGATATGCTTGAGATTCTCTCGCTCTCCCTCTGTTCATCCCTCCACTCTCTCATGCGTGCGTGCACGCTCTTTCTCTCTCTCTCTCAAATAAATACATGAAATCTTTTTAAAAAATTAAAATGAATTAAGGGGCGCCGGGGTGGCTCAGTGGGTTAAAACCTCTGCCTTCGACTCAGGTCATGATCCCAGGGTCCTGGGATCAAGCCCTGCATCAGGCTCTCTGCTCAGCGGGGAGCCTGCTTCCTTCTCTCTCTCTGCCTGCCTCTCTGCCTACTTGTGATCTCTGTCTGTCAAATAAATAAAATCTTTATAAAAAATTAAAATGATTTTAAAGCATAAAGTTGAGCAAAAATCAAATGGCTGCACTAATGCTTTCCCAAAGCTTGATTTGAAACTGAGTATCCTTTAACCTCACTTCCACAAACCTCCCTCCTCCCTCTGCAAACCTCCCCTCTCCTGTTCTCAGCCTTTTGTTTCAGGAACCCAGTACCACCCTGAAAACTACTGCAGAGGCTGGCAGCACATTCCCAATTCCTGTCAAAAATGGCTAGATCCTCTTTTTTTCCCTATAAAATTCCCAGCCCCATTCTGGAAGGGGACTTGCAGTTTTTGAAGGCCATAGGCTGCTGCAGTTTCCTTTGCCTAGCAAAGCCATAACAATAGAGTTTATTCCAAACTCTATCTTCGTGTTATATTTTGGCCCCTAAGCACAGAGGTCAGTTATCAACAGCACAACTCAGTAATTTGTTTTAATTATTTTTAAAATGGACACATTTCATCAGATAACTTCACAAAGACATAAGAATGGCCAATTATCACATAAAAAGATGCTCAGCATCTGGGAAATGCAAACTAAAATCATATTGAAACATTGTCACCAGCCAGACCCCAAGACTTGACTTTTACTGCTCACCTAGTCTTACTGGTTGACCTTTGTCCCACATTTTTCCTTAAGCTCCTCTTTCCAGCTTAGCTCAAACAAAAGACCTGCAGGAGCTGCATAGCACCCACACTGTGATGGAAAGTGAAACTACCCTTCAAGAAATAACGAATGAGGAGGCAGAGTTCCCTGAATACCACCCAGAGCAGTTTGAGCTCAAACCCTGGCTCACACCTGCACAGATGGGCCATGGATTGACCTGTGAAGTGACCCAACAGTTAGCTTTTCCTCATTATAATACTCTATTATTATATAATACTATATGAAATCTCTACCCAAGGAAACGAGAATACGAGCCTCATTTACTCAACATATAATATATGAAGAGCATGCATGTTTCTTTTAGGTGCATGTGCGACCCTATGCCTGCCTCTACATGCAATGACCAGCCTCCCTTCTGAATATTCTTCCTAACCACATTCACCCTTTCTTGGGGACTCAAAGCTTTGGAAGTTACTCTCTGTGATCTCCTTATTTGCTGCAAATAAAGTTTACTTTGTGTGACTCACCAAAGAGGGAACTTATGTTAGTTCAGTTACAATACCATTACATATCTAACAGAATGGCTAAAATGAAAGAGAGTGATAACTTCATATGCTAATGAGCATTTTTGGCAACTAGATTGCTTATTCATTGCCAGTGGGAGTATAAAATGACACAACCATTATAGAAAACTGTTGGGCAATTTATTATAAAGTTGAACCCTCAATTTAGTAATTCCATTTCTGGATGGTTATCCAGGGGAAATAAACGTATATGTACATAAAGACTTGCACAAGAATATTAATTCAAAATAATTCAAAATAACCTAAAACTGGAAATAAAGCAAATATCCACTAATAGATGAACAGATAGATTGTGGTATATTTATAGTATTGGAATATTACTTAGCTATACAAAGAAATGAACTGCATGAATGAAACTCAAAATCATTGTGCTGAGTTAAGGAAACTAAACACAAAAGAGTATGATTCCATTTATGTGAACTTCTGAAACAGTTGAAACTAATCTATGATGAAAGACACTAGCTTGGGGGAGGGGAGACAGATTGATTATGAAGGCCATAAATGAACTTTCTGGGGTAATGGAAATATTTTATAACTTTTTTAAAGTTATGTTGATATGAAATATTTTATAACTTTTTTATGTTATGTTGTTAGCATATGGGTAACAAAGGTATATATGATTATCAAACTATAAGAGTTAATATCTGGGGGCGGCTGGCTAGCTTGGTACAGCACGCAACTCTTGATCTCAGGGTCATGAGTTCAAGCTCACGTCGGATATATAGGTTGCTTAAAAAATAATAAATATTTAAAAATATATATATTGCAATTGAATTTTTTAAAAAAATTAAGATCTATTCATTTCACTGTCTATATTACTATATATAATTTATAACTCAGTTTAAAACAGTAACAATCATGTTTTGGGTCATTTGGGTCACAGCCTTAGACTCAGTCAACAATTCCCAGGATAGAAGTTTGAAGTAGTGTTAACTACTTCACTGGTACTGTTAGCTAGGATGCAATGGGAAGTTATTTAGATCAGAGGCCTGAAAGCTATTAGCTGAAGGGGGGAAGGGGAGTAGGGACAAAAGCAAGAAAGTAATGTGTTTTGTTTTGACAGAGCAGTACTTCCTGTTGACACCTGGCTAGGTATTTTCCTGATAGCCCCTTGCAAGAGCCATTTGGAATTAATCTGAAGCTAAGGACTTGCACAGAAGTCCCTCTGAGCTGTCCTGAAGTTACTTTAGCTCATTATAATACTAAGATCTCCTCCGGTGGGTGGGGTTTTCTGCCATTTTTTTGAATGTAACAATGTATGCTCTAGCATGTTGGCGTGCTAGGCATGTGTAATTGAACCGCAGTGCCTAAGTAATAGATTATGTATACGCTCCTTAATAGGCATGCAAACTCCCCGCCCACTAATACACTGAATAAAAGCTTCCTTTACCAACTCCATGGGGAGCTAGTGCTTTGAGAGCTTTCCCTGTCTCCTAAAAGTAATAAAAATTTCTTTGTTTTCAGCCCTTCTCTGGGTTTTGTTCAATTTAGTGCACCCGGAGAGGTGAACCCCTTGAGTTCAATTACAGTATAAATGATGAGCTAAATGGACAGTATTTAAATTTTTAAACTCATTAGGACCTAAGAAATCAAAATCTTTTTCCTTGATAGGGTATGCACACATTTTTCAAATTTAAGAAATATATCCCTAAGTTATAATGATACCCCAAGGGCAAGAACAAAGGTTTTTTTCTTTTTTACAACTTCCTCTCACCTCCACACTCCTATCCATTTTTTTTTTTTTAAGATTTTATTTATTTAGGGGCGCCTGGGTGGCTCAGTGGGTTAAGCCTCTGCCTTCGGCTCAGGTCATGATCCCAGGGTCTTGGGATAGAGCCCCACACCAGGCTCTCTGCTCAGCAGGGAACCTGCTTCCTCCTCTCTCTCTCTGCCTGCCTCTCTGCCTACTTGTGATCTTTGTCTATCAAGTAAATAAATAAAATCTTTAAAAAAAAAGATTTTATTTATTTATTTGTCAGAGAGAGAGAGACAGAGAGCACAAGCAGGCAGAGTGAGAGAGAGAAGTGGGCTCCCCACCGAGCAAGGAGCTGGATGCCGGACTTGATCCCAGGACCCTGGGATCATGACCTGAGCCAAAGGCAGCAGCTTAACTGACTGAGCCACCCAGGCATCCCTACTATCCATTTTTAAAATTGTCTTTGATTCCACCATCCCAGCTGTTCCTATCTCTATGACTCCTATACTCATATTAATGACTTTGTCCCAAACTCTCTCTCAAGCTATGGTTTCCCATTTCCAGATGCCTAAAAGACATCTTTACCTCTGGCAAACGTATGTTCCTCTGGTATATCAAACTCACATGTCCATAGAACTAAAAGTAAATTTAATATTAATTCATCATCTTGTCCCCCAAAACCTGATCTTCCTTGTAATCCCCCCAGGTTTGTAAGAAAGATACTTTAATACTAATTAACTCATAGACCCAAATTTAGATATGGGAATTTATTAGGGAATAAAGATAAATTAAAAATGAATCATTAGGGGCACCTGGATGGCTCAGTGGGTTAAGCTTTTCCCTTTGGCTCAGGTCATGTTCTTAAGGTCCTGGGATCAAGCCCCGCATTGGGCTCTCTGCTCAGCAGGGAGCCTGCTTCCCCCTCTCTCTCTGACTGCCTATCTGCCTACTTGTGATCTCTCTCCCTGTTAAATAAATAAATAAAATCTGTAAAAAAAGAGTCATTAAAAATAATAAACTGGATTCCTACTTCACTTATACTAAAATAAGTTCTCAACAGATTTAAACTTTTAAGATTTGGGGAAAACAGCTAGAGAAAAATGTGTTGGGGTGCCCGAGTGGCTCAGTCTCTTGGGCATCTGCCTTCACCTCAGGTCATGATCCCAGTGTCCTGGAATCAAGCCCCGTATTGGGCTCCCTATTCGTGCGGGAAGCCTGCATCTCCCTCTCTCAGCCTTTCTCTCTCTCACTCTCTCAATGGATGAATAAAATCTTTAAAAGAAGAAGAAGAAGAAGAAAATGTGCACAATAATCTTGGAGTGAGGCAGCCCTTTATGAGCGTATCATAAAATTCAGAAACCAAAAGTAAAAATAACAACATAGACTATATAGATTTTTTTTTTAAAGATTTTATTTATTTATTTGACAGAGAGAGATCACAAGCAGGCAGAGGCAGGCAGAGAGAGAGAAGGAAGCAGGCTTCCTGCTGAGCAGAGAGCCTGATGCGGGGCTCGATCCCAGGACCCTGAGATCATGACCTGAGCTGAAGGCAGAGGCTTCAACCCGCTGAGCCACACAGGCACCCCGACTATATAGATTTTTGTAAATCTCTGCATACTATTGTTGGTATGCAACAATAATAGTGATCATTAACCAAGTTGAAAGACAAAACTGGGAGAAAATATATATGATGCATGAGAAATCCAGAGCTAATTGCCATGCTATGTAAGGAAATTAAAAAAATCAATGGGGGAGAGAACCTCAAAATTCAACTTTTGAAGTGTAGAATTCAATGGTTTTCAGTATATTCAGAGCTGTGTAACCATCACCACTATCCAAGGGACACTGCCAAATTCTCTGAAGTGGCCACTGGACTTGTCAGGTTAGTGGAGGATTGGTATAGAAGTTCAAGTGAAGGGTGATAGAAAGGACTGGAAAAAAAGGACATGGAACTCAGTATTGTAGAAAACTCTTCGAAACACTGTTTCTGTGAAGAGGTAAAGGTGTGGAAGTGTGGAGGATGCTATACGATCCAAGGAGGACTGTGAGTTTTGTTTGGCCTTGTTTTTTGTTCCATTTTAGAAGGTCTACTACTAGAGCACGTTTGTAGGACAGTGGGGATGATCCATCAAACTAATAGGAGGTGTCACAGGTTGAATTGTGACAATGACATGTTGAAGTCCTAATGGAACCTGAGAACATGACCTTGTTTAGAAATAGGGCTGTTGTCCAATTCACAGAAAGGCAGAACTCTCCTGAAAGGAGGGGCACAGCAAGTCTCGCAACACAGCCTGCCATCAGTGGAGTGGAGAAGGATAATCCTCTCCTTCAAATTACTGTCGTTCAAACAATAAGACAAGGTACTACAGGGAGTTAGAGAATATAAGGCAAGAGAAGAGGGAAAATGAGTAAGTCCTGTCTGACTGCTTCAATTTTCAGTTAAGTATGTGGTAATGCCATGAGTTGAGGGTAATGAGGAAGGAGGGATACATGAGTTATAACTTTGAGGACAGGACTGAACTAAAATTGTACCTATGTAACTTTTTAGCTAATGCAGGAGGATTTTTAAAAACTTTTTATTATAAAAATGCTCAAACTTAAAGAAAATTTTAAAGAGCTTAATGAACATCCTTATACTTTCTACCCTGTTTGGGTATTTTAAATTGTTGATATTTTGCTATAATGGCTTTCTCTATATAGATTTTATTTTATTAAAGATGTATTTATTTATTTTAAAAAGAAAGAGCACACAAACAGGGAAAGGGGCAGAGGGAGAGGAAGAGAATCTCATGAAGACTTCCGCTGAGCACATAGAGCCTGACACGGGGCTCAGGGTTTGATCTTACCACCCAGAGACCATAACTTGAGCTGAAATCAGGAGTCAGTAGTTTAACCGACTGAGCCACCCAGGCACCACTCTCTCCATATATTCTAAGTTAAATTTGTTTTCCTGAAACATTTCAAAATAAGTTGTAGACATCATGACATTTTACTTTTTTTTCCCTAATGTCATGACATTTTACTTTTTAAAACATCAGCATTCATTTTCTAAGAATGAGGTCATTCTCTCATATGACTACAATACCACTGTCACACTTAAGAAGATTCACAATTCCAGGGTACCTGGGTGGCTCAGTGGGTTAAAGCCTCTGCCTTCGGCTCAGGTCACGGTCCCAGGGTCCCAGGGTCTTAGGATCGAGGCAAGCGCGGGGCTCTCTGCTCTGCAGGGAGCCTGCTTCCTCCTCTCTCTCTGCCTGCCTCTCTGCCTACTTGTGATCTCTCTCTCTGTCAAATAAATATATAAAATCTTTAAAAAAAAAAAGGTTCACGGGACGCCTGGGTGGCTCAGTTGGTTGGACGACTGCCTTCGGCTTGGGTCATGATCCCGGAGTCCCGGGTTCGAGTCCCACATCAGGCTCCCAGCTCCATGGGGAGTCTGCTTCTCCCTCTGACCTTCTCCTCGCTCACGCTCTCTCTCACTGTCTCTCTCTCAAATAAATAAATAAAAAATCTTAAAAAAAAAAAAAGGTTCACAATTCCATAACATCATCTATATTTAAATTGTTCTAATTGGTGTAAACCTGGCGATTCACAGACCTGTACCCCTGGGGATAAAAATACATTATATGTTTATAAAAAAAAAAAAATTGGAAGGGGAGGCGAACCATAAGAGACTATAGACTCTGAAAAACAACCTGAGGGTTTTGAAGGGTCAGGGGTGGGAGGTTGGGGGAACAGGTGGTGGGTAATAGGGAGGGCACGTTTTGCATGGAGCACTGGGTGTTGTGCAAAAACAATGAATACTGTTATGCTGAAAAAATAAATAAATTAAAAAAAATAAATAATTTTAAAAATGAAAAAAAATTGTTCTAATTGTATCAAGAATGTATTTTATAGCTTTTAAAAAAATCAAGATATCACCAAAGTTCCCACATTTTGTTTACTATTTTCATCTTCTTTTTAAAAGAGCTTTAAATTCATGGGGAAAGTGAGTAGAAGGTACAGAGATCCCTCATATCGGCCCTCCCGTCATCCCCCACCCCTCACTCTTGCACAGCCTCCTTAGCAACAACCAGGCAAGAATGGTAACGTTTGTTACGATGATGAACCTACATTGACACATTGTAATCAATAAAAGTCCACGGTTTACATTAGTAAACTCTTGGGGTTGTACATTCTGTGGGCTTGCACAAATGTATAAAGGCATATATCAGTCTCTGTGGTGTCATGCAGAGCATTTTCACTGCCCTAAAAATCCCCTGTGCTCCGCCTATTCATCCCTTACCCCGCCCCCCCAGCTCCTGGCAACCATTGATCTTTTTGTCTCCAGGTTTTGCCTTTTCCAGAATATCGTATAGTTAGAATCACACAGTACACAGCCTTTTCAGATAGACTCTTTTCACTTAGTAATATGCATTTATTTTCCCCATACATTTTCATGCCTTGATAGTTCATTCTTTTTAGCACTGATTAATATTCCATTGTCTGGATGCACCAAAATTTATTTAAACATTCACCTACTCAAGGATGTCCTTAGCTGTTTCCAAGTTTTGGCAATAATGAATAAAGCCGCTATAAACATTTGTGTGTAGGTTTTTATGTTAACATTCATATTTCCCCCCCATCACATTAGTTTTTTGAAGAGACAATACCAGTTACCTGATGATTTTCTTCAGGGATTCATGTAACATTCCACTAAGCCTTGTATTTTCTGAAGTGATTTTTTTTTTTGAGACTTGATTAGATTGATAGTGCTGTGCGTGCATATTGTATCACATCAGGAGGCACCTGACAAAAGATCATACTATTATGGTGTTTTACCATTTGGTGTGGTGGTCCTTCCTCCTTTTCACCCTACTTTTCTCCTTCCCCCCCTTTCTTCTTTCCTTTCTTTCCTTTCAGTAATCTCTACATCCAATGTGGGGCTCCCGTTCATGACCCCATGATCAAGTGTCACATGCTCTACCGACCGAGCCAGCCTGGTGGCACATTCTTTTATCCTTTGCAATTAATAAGTAATCTTTGGAATCCTACTTTGGGACCTGTGACTATCTTGTAACCTAACAACATTCACCTAATTGCCTCTACTGATATTCCTCTTCTAAACTAGTGATTATGTTGGAGGGGGCAAAGTCCCTAACACTTAATGAGGTCACCTAGGGGGAGAGTGAGTGTAGCTAAAGAAGAAGAGAGAGTGGGTGTGGCTCAAGACAGAAGAGAATCCAGGTTCAGCTCCTTACTCTAGTAATTACAAACCGGATACAGGACAGTGCAGCAAAGGAGTGAGAAAAGCAACAGTTAGGTGAAAGGAAAACCAAGTACATGGCCTCAGCTCTCTGGACAAAGAGCATTTCAAGAAAGAGGAAGTTCCGTTAGCATAAGATGAAATTAGAGAAGTGCCCATTGGATTTGGTAAGATAGAATACACTGGAGAAATTGGCAGGAGCTTTGCAGAGGACTAGGGACAGAAATCAGACTACAGGGAGTTAGGATGAGAAAGACAAGGGAGAAAGAGCTATATAATATGTACTTTTTTTAGAGGTGGATTTATTTATTAAGATTTTGTTTATTTGGGCGCCTGGGTGGCTCAGTGGGTTAAAGCCTCTGCCTTTGGCTCAGGTCATGATCCCAGGGTCCTGGGATCGAGCCCCACATCGGGCTCTCTGCTTGGCAGGGAGCCTGCTTCCTCCTCTCTCTGCCTGTCTCTTTGCCTACTTGTGATCTCTGTCTCTCAAATAAATAAATAAATAAAATCTTAAGAAAAAAAGATTTTATTTATTTGAGAGACAGAGAGTGTGCGTGTGCGCACAAGGTGGGGAGGGGTAGAGGGATAAGACTCCCCACTGAACAGGGAGCCCCACTTGGGTCTCAGTCCCAGGACCCTGAGATCATCACCTGAGCCAAAGTCAGACACTTCAAGGACCCAGCCAGGCACCCTTCAGAGGTGGCTTTAACTATCTCTAGCATGCGCTCGTCAATAAATATTTATTGTTTTTCACAAATTGTACACTTACTTCTCTTCCTTTGGTCATTTCTTTCAACACGAGTTTTGAAATACGGTGTAGTGACAGAAATTTTGAAATATTAATCTTTGTATTTTTTAATTTCTTACAGCACCCTCCTAATTTTCTCCTCCTCACTTTGCAGCATTCAGAGAGCCAGGAGGAGAATTAGGATGGTTCAAGTGAAAATACACAAAAACAGCAACTATTTGTCCTGCTATCGTTATTCTCTAGAATCTAAAGCTAATGAGGACTATGAAGTGGATGGGGGTCCACTTTCTCCCTGATTGAGGGAGAAGAGATAAACATTATTATGACTGAGATGGGAAGAGAGAGTATTGGAGCCATCCTCTGTATCCTAAGAGTCTCTAGAAAATCAGTTGACAAAATTTGACTTGTGATTAAGGCTCCAGTGACTTCTTAGTTGAAGTTGAAGGAATATTAGACTTGGGGTCTCAATGAAAACTTTTGTAAGGAGAATGAATGTCTCATACATCTTTGGGCTCTGGGGCCTTCTCTTTTACTTTGCCCCTACTTTGGGGACCCCCACCCTATTTCCAGGAGATAGTTCCATAAAGTCATGAATAGCAAGCAACAAGAGATCTGGAGTGAGGGTTTCCAGGGATGGTGAGGAAGGATGCTGGGGCATCCCACACTATGGACGGTGCTCTCTTGTCAGTAGTGTGAACATGGACAGGGCTAACGTGGATATACAGGGCCTGAGTGGAAGTAGACATGGCCCTCAGTTCTGAAGCCCAGGCTTCCTATCACTTGGGTTTTTACCTGTCAGCCTCAGCACACACAGACCAGGTCCTGCCTGTTCCCTGGGAGGCAGCATGTCAAAAATCTTGAAGCAAAACTTGAAGGGTCAATAAAAAGTCGAAAGTTCAGCTCTTTCTTTCTAAAGAGACCTCATCCACACCTTCAGTACACACTAGGCTGGCACTCCCTCAGAAATGTAGTCCATTCATTTCACAGCTGATTTTTTTTTCTTTAAGATTTATTTATTTATTTGACAGACAGAGAGAGATCACAAGTAGGGAGATCACAAGTAGGCAGAGAGAGGAGGAAGCAGGCTCCCTGCCAAGCAGAGAGCCCGACACCGGGCTCTATCCCAGGACCCCGGGGATCATGACGGGAGACGAAGGCAGAGGCTTTAACCCACTGAGCCACCCAGGTGCCCCTCACAGCTGATTTCTGAAAGGTCTAAAATTTCTCCTTTAGATATCCTCCTCCTTTGGGGAGAACTGGGACTGTGATGATGATGATGATGACGACGACGACGATGACGACGACGACGATGACGACTTTTGGCAACACTTTGGAAAGCTAACATCATTGGCCGCTCACTCATGTTGTCCTTGATGTAATCCATTGCTGGTCATTTATTATCCACCGTAACTCCATCCTCATATTATTAAAGCTGTGCTACTTTTTCTTCAGCATAATTAAATCAGTTTGTAACTTTATATATGCCTAAGTGTGACCGTATTTCTTGCTAGACTGAAAGCTCTGTGAATACAGGAGCCATCTTCATATATTTCTTTGGCCTCTAACATAGTAGTTATTTAAAAAATCTTGGTAGTTGTTAAATGACTCTAACACTGGCAGATCTCACCGATCCATAAGAAACAGTTACCATCCACCCATTCACCATTCCCAGATGTGTCCTTTTGTTCAGGGCCCTCTCCCAAGCCACCAATATATGCAACGTTCTGCCTGACATCTCCACTCCACCTCAAACTCAGTATGTCCCAAACTGAATGTGTTCACCTCACTTGACAAATGTGCGCTTTCACCCAAGTTCTTTATCTCAGGAAACAAGCTCATTCACCCATTGTCCAAGCCAGAAAGACTAACTCTCCCTCAGGCTCATTTTCTGTTTTTACCTGCCTTACTATCTTTTTTTTTTTTTTTTTCTTCTAAAGCAACTAGATGGTGTCTAATGGATACTAGGTCCAAGTAAATATTATTGGATAAATGATCTGACTTCTGGTTTATTTCCATAGAATTAATTTCCCACTCAGCGGTCAGTGCGACATTTGGAAACATCTCATGTTGATCCATTGCCCTTTAATGGCTCACTATTTAAAGATTGAATTTCATATTATGCATTTTTCTCTTTATCATTCACACAAGTATCCTTGCAGTTATCCTTGCAGTTCAACTTCTTGCCACTTTTCTCCTGCTGATACTGAATGTTGTTTATCAAAGGGGGCAAACTCTCTTACTCTCCCATTTGATAATACATTTCCATTGAATCCTCGTATCTCTGATCTTCCTGACACTCCTAGCCATTTCGTCAGGTCCTAACTTAGTACTCACTTCCTGATCTGACCTGGAAGGGTTGGAAACTCCTGCTAGATCGCTAAGCACTTCGCAAACCAAGATCTTAATTAACTACTTAGGTAATCAAAGACCTACATTGTCTTTTCTTCCAAACAATTTTGTAGGGGGCATTCTTTCCCTGAAGTCTTTGTATAGATATCTGAAAGACAAAGCCCTGGGAGAAAAATTTCTGGATCAAAGGGCCAATGATTTTTTACTTTAGCAGATACTGTCCAGTTGATTTTTAAAGATTTTATTTATTTATTTGATGGACATCACAAGTAGGCAGAGAGGCAGACAGAGAGAGAGAGAGAGGGAAGCAGGCTCCCTGCTAAGCAGAGAGCCCGACGTGGGGCTCAATCCCAGGACCCTGGGACCACGACCCAAGCCGAAGGCAGAGGCTTTAACTCACTGAGCCACCCAGGCGCCCCTCCAGTTGATTTTTATATAGTGATATACCTATAGTGTATCATCATTGACCATTGATCATTGTTAATTTGATACAGAAATGTTGGCATTTCATTTTACTTTGCATTTCTTGGATAATAAGTCAGATTATCCTTTCCAAAATAAAGAACGCTTGCATTTCTTCTGGGTTCTGTCTGCATAGATCTTGCCTACTTTTGGACAGTTGGTGTTATCCTTAATTTATAAAACCTCTAATCAGAAGAAATTTGCTTTGTCTGTCATATGTGCTTGTCAGTTGACCATGGAATTTTCCTCCATTTGAATTCTTTTACTTTTTATGAAATCACAGCTATGTTTTGTGGCTTCAATCTTCTTTAGAAAATCTCTCCATTTTGAAATTATGAAGACACATTATTATGTACTATGATTATAGTTTTTTTTTTTTTAAGATTTTATTTATTTATTTTAGAGAGACCATGAGTTGGGGGAAGGGGAGAGGGAGAGAGAGAAGCAGACTCTCCACCGGGCGAGGAGACCGATGCCGGACTCGATCCCAGAACACTGGGATCACGACCTGAGCTCCACTGAGCCAGGAAGGTGCCTGTGTTGTTGTTGCTGTTTTAAAGATTTTTATTTATTTGACAGAGAGAGAGCACAAGTAGGCAGAGTGGCAGGCAGAGGGAAAGGGAGCAGCAGGCTCCCTACTGAGCGGGGAGCCTGATTTGGGGCTTGATCTCAGGACCCTAGGATCATGACCTGAGTTGAAGGTAGACTCTTAACCGACTGAGCCACCCAGGCACCCCCCCACCTCTTTTTAAAAAAAATTTAAATCGTAATTTATTTTTGGTTTGAAAGTGACATGAAAGATACAACTTTTTCCTCCTATATGGAAAGCCAGTTATCCCCAAACCACCTATTGAATAACCTGTATTTTGTAGACATTCCACCATTATTTTTCTCTTTGTGAAGAGGAAGTAGCTCTCATTGGCTAAGGGTGGGGCTGAAGTCTGAGGTTTGAGAAAAATTAAAAATGGGAAAGAGGGGTGCCTGGCTGGCTCAGTCAGTAGAGGATTTGACTCTTAAGGTTGTGAGTTTAAGCCCCAATGTTTGGTGCGGAGCCTACTTAAAAAAAAAGTGGGAAAGAAAAAGAAACATAGAATTATTAGGTGACTTCAAGAGCCTAGTTAAGGTTGGAAAGCAGGACCTTGCCATGGCTAGTAATTTTGATATTAGAGGATTTTATTTAGTACTTTTCAACAGCCTGGGTACAAAATCATAAGATGCAGACAGTTCAGTTTGTGCATGTTGAATTTTAGGTGAGAGGTGAGAGGAAATAAATGGATAGAGTAATGAGCCATGACATCAAAATAGTAAAGTGAATTAAACAGAAGGTGGTCTGGTAAGAATTTTAGGATCAATTATTGTCATATTTGATGTTATTTATTTTGCCCACGAATCAGTACTTTGGGCAGGACTTGGACCAGGCCATTCAATACTGCTCCACATCACCTGGGGCAGTTGGCTTTAAGGCAGGGAATCAACTGATGGCAGGATTCCAAGTGTGAGTGTTCTAGAACACCACAGAAATGCTGTAGCATCTTTGATGACTGTGGTAAACAAAATAATGGCTCCCTCAAAGAGATGTTCAGATCCTAATATCTGGAAACTGTGGCTACTACTTTACATGACAAAAGGAATTTCACAGAGGTTGTTAGAGACTTTGATGATTTGTGTGGGTCTAATATAATCAAAAGGGACCTTACAAGAGGGAGGGGGGAGTGTCAGAATAAGAAAGGTGTGACAACAGAAGCAGAAGTTGGAGAGTTATGCTTTGAAGATGGAGGAAGGGGCTATAGGGCAAGGAATGTAGGTGGTCACTAGAACTTACAAAAGACAGGGGGCACCTGGAGGCTCAGTCAGTTAAACGTCCAACTCTTGATATCAGCTCAGGTCATGATCTCAGGATCATGAGATTGAGCCTGTGGGACTCTGTCTAGTGGGGAGACTGCTCGAGATTTATCTCTCTGCTCCTCCCCCTGCCCTTTCTCTCATATCAATCAATCAATCGGTAAAAAAAAAAAAAAAAAAAAAAAAAAATTTAGGAAAGACAAGAGAACTGATTTGTCCCTGGAGCCTCCAGAAGGAAGGTAGCCCCACCAATACCTAGATTTTAGCCTTATAACATTCATTTCAGACTTCTGACTCTAGAATTATTGGATAATAAATCTGTGTTCTTGAAAGCCATTAAATTTGTGTTAATTTGTTAGAGCGGCGATAACACTAATGTAGATGAGTTAGCTACTGAAGGTGAATAGTGCCACTTCCACTGTAGTTATAGGCCCACCCAGACTCATGGGATGGAGAGAGACCACCATCTATCTCCCAATGGAAGTGTGTCAAGGTCACACTGAAGAAAAGCATGTTGGGTGGGAGATAGTAGTATAGACCATCTGTGGGATGCCTGGGTGGTTCAGTCAGTTAAACATTTAACTTTAGTTCAGGTTATGATCTCGGGGTCTTGGGATTGAGCCCTGTGTACCAGGCTCCACACTCAAGGGAAAGTCCGCTCTCCTTTTCCCTCTCCCTCTGCTCCCATTCTCTCAAATAAATAAAATTAAAAAAAAAAAAAAAAGGAAAAAAGATACTGTCCGCAATAGGAGGAAAACTGAGATCAACTCGATCACTTAAGGCCTAGATCAGAAGCCTAGTATTAAGGAGTTGAGTATCTGTAAATCTTCATTAGGCCTTAACCATAGACACTTTACAATATGTGGCCTTTCAAGACTAGACGCTTCTCAGAAGTTACTGAGGTAGTGTTAGCAAAATGCTAGGAATACACTTTAATAAAACTGTTCCAGATATCTACTATGATATTTTCTTTTTTCTTTTTTTTTTTTTTTTAAAGATTTTATTTATTCATTTGACAGAGAGAGAGATCACAAGTAGGCAGAGAGGCAGGCAGAGAGAGAGGAAGGGAAGCAGGCTCCCTGCGGAGCAGAGAGCCCGATGCGGGGCTCGATCCCAAGGACCCTGAGATCATGACCTGAGCTGAAGGCAGCGGCCTAATCCAATGAGCCACCCAGGCGCCCTGATATTTTCTTTAATGAGATGAAGATATTTATACCATACTTGAAGGATTATAATGTCTTAATGAGGATTAGGAAAGGATAAAAAATAAAGTTTGGGACTCAACCTTCTCAGTCTGAAGCCATCACAAACGTGGTATTAAAGATTCCTCCTAACAAGGGGCGCCTGGGTGGCTCAGTGGATTAAGCCGCTGCCTTCGGCTCGGGTCATGATCTCAGGGTCCTGGGATCGAGCCCCGCGTCGGGCTCTCTGCTCTGCAGGGAGCCTGCTTCCTCCTCTATCTCTGCCTGCCTCTCTGCCTACTTGTGATCTCTCTCTCTGTCAAATAAATAAATAAAAATCTTAAAAAAAAAAAAAAAAAAAAAAAGATTCCTCCTAACAAGTTGTTCCATTTTCTTCATAATCTCAAAAGGGAAGAAACTGTTAGCTTCATATTGTTTACAGTCATTTTTGAAAACACAATTTTAACAAGGGCATATTTTCTTCTCTTGAGAATTTTCTTTCATTAATGATTAAAAAAAATTTTGAAACCCTTCTCACGGCGCCTGGGTGACTCAGTGGGTTAAAACCTCTGCCTTCGGCTCAGGTCATGATCCTGGGGTTCCGGGATCGAGCCCCACATCGGGCTCTCTGCTCGGCAGCGAGCCTGCTTCACCCTCTCACTCTGCCTGCCTCTCTGCCTACTTGTCATCTCTCTGTCAAATAAATAAATAAAATCTTAAAAAAAAAAAAAAGAATGAAACCCTCCTCACAAAACTCAAATAAAAAAAAAAAAATTGCAAGAAATACCCCAGCATCGGGCTCCCTGCTAAGCGGGAAGCCTGCTTCTCCCTCTCCTTCTCTCCTTGCTCGTGTTCCCTCTCTCACTGTCTCTCTGTCAGACAAATAAATAAAATCTTAAAAAAAAAATGCAAGAATGCAACTTAATTTGATTTAAAACAAATATTAACAAAAAATAACACATACAAAAATAAACAAGTCTTCATAAATAAAGCCATTTTAAACCAGTAGTCCAAAAAATAATCCCAACATTAAGACTTTAGTTTGAGAATAAACTACTTGTCTTAAGAGCTTTATTGAGGTCTAAGTGACATATAAAAAACTGTATATATTAAAGATATATAATTTGATGTTTTGACATATATATATACACACACACACCCATGAAACCATCACCATAATTAAGGTAATAAATATATTCATCACAAAAATAATACCTCTTTTATTCCTAATATTGGCAGTTTTTTCCCTGATCAGTCAAGCGAGAGGTTTACCAATTTTATTGAACTCAATAAATAAGCTTTCATTGACTTTTCTCTATTATTTTTCTGTTTTCAAGTTTATTGATTTCTGCTCTGATCTTTAGTATTTCTTTTCCTCTCCTTAGTTTGGGTTTAATTTGCTTTTCTGTTTCTCATTCCTAAATTAAAAGCTGAGGGCATTGATTTGAGACCTTTCTTCTTTTGAAATATAGGCACTCAGTGAGATAATTTTGTTCTAAATCTGCTTTAGTAGATTTAGATTTAGCAGCATTCCCTATATTCTGATACACCGTGTCTTCATTTTGATTCTCTTCGAAATAATTTCTTATTTCCCTTTTGATCTTTTCATTGACCCATGGTTTATTTAGAAGTGCATTATTTAGTCTCCCAACTATCTATGGGTTTCCCAGAGATCTGTTACTTCTCAATTAATTCTATTGTGGAAGAGAATATACCAGGTATGATTGGAATCCATTTATACCAAGAACTGGTTTTGTGGCCTAGGATATAGTCAATATTGGTAAATTTTGTATGTTTACATAAAAAGAATGTATATTCTACAGTTGTTGGGTAGTTTTTTATAAATGTCAATCTAATCAAGTTGGTTCAGGGTATTGTCTAAATCTTCAATATCCTTTCTGGTTTTCTATATATTTATTCTACCACTTATTGAGTGCGGCTTTTTTTCCCCCCAAGACAGGGCTTGAACTCACGACCCTGAGAGCAAGACCTGAGCTAAGATCAAGAGTCAGACACTTAACCAAATGAGCCACCCAGGTGCCCCAGAGAGAGGGTATTGATATCTCTAATTATAAATTTTTCTGTTTCTCCCTGCAAATCTATTTTTGATTTACATATTTTGAAACTCGTAGTGGGTGCTTTGTTTAAATTTTGTCCTCCTAATGATCTGACCCATTTATCGTTATGAGATGAACTTTATATTCCTGGTTATATTCTTTGCTCAGAAATCTGTTTTATTTGTTCTTAATATAGCCACTCTAGCTTTTTGTTTTCAATTGGTTTACATTATCCTGCCCTATCTTTTTTTTTAATTTGTGGTAAGACTACTTAACAGATTTACTCTCTTAATAAATTTTAAGTGCAAGATACAGTGTTTTTAACCATAGGCATGATATTGTAGAACACATCATTACAACTTACTCATTTAGCATGACTCCACCCAACCTCTGGCAACCACAGTTCTACTCATTGCTTCTATGATTTTAACAATTTTATTTATTTTTTATTTTTTTTTAAAGATTTTTATTTATTTATTTGACAGAGAGAGATCACAAGTAGATAGAGAGGCAGGCAGAGAGAGAGAGAGGGAAGCAGGCTCCCTGCTGAGCAGAGAGCCCGATGCGGAACTCGATCCCAGGACCCTGAGATCATGACCTGAGCCGAAGGCAGCGGCTTAACCCACTGAGCCACCCAGGCGCCCTGATTTTAACAATTTTAGATAACTCATGTAAGTAGAATCACATATATCATTTGTCTTTCTTTGATTGACTTATTTCACTTAGCACAATAGCCTCAGAGTTCACCCATGTTGTTGCATATGGCAGGATTTCCTTCTTTTGTTTTTAAGGCCAAGTAATATTTCCTACATTTTCTTTATCCATTCATCTGTCTTGGACATTTGTTTACACACCTTGGCTACTGTGAAAAATGCTGCAATGAATATGGAAGTGCAAGTATTTCTTTGTGATTCTCATTTCAATTCTTTTGGATAAATACTCAGGAGTGGAATTCCTGAATCATATGGTAATTCTCTTTCAAATTTTTTGAGGAACCCCTATACTATTTTCCATAGTGGCTGCTCTATTTTACATTCTCACCAACTATGTACATGGGTTCCAAAGCTTCCATATCCTTGCCAACACTTTTCTCTCTCTCTTTTTTTCTTTTTATGATAACAGTCATCCTAACAGAGTGAAGTGATAGATCTGTGTGATTTTGATGTGTAATTCCCTGACAACTAGTGACTCTGAGCATCTTTTCCTATATCCGTTTGACACTTGAATGTTTTCTTTGGAGAAGTATCTATTCGAATTCTTTGACCATTTTACAATAGGTTATTTTTTTTCTTTTATTGAGTTGTAGTTCCCTATACATCTTGGAAATTAACCCCTTTTTTTTTTTTAAGATTTTATTTATTTATTTGACAGAGAGAGATCACAAGTAGATAGAGAGGCAGGCAGAGAGAGAGAGGGAAGCAGGCTCCCTGCTGAGCAGAGAGCCCGATGCGGGACTCGATCTCAGGACCACTGAGATCATGACCTGAGCCAAAGGCAGCGGCTTAACCCACTGAGCCACCCAGGCGCCCGGAAATTAACCCTTGATATACAGTTTGCAATTATTTTCTTGAACTCTGCAGGTTTTTTTCACTCTGTTGTTAGTTTGTTATGCAGAAAAAAACACAAAGTCCCACTTGTCCGGTTTTGGTTTTGTTGACTTTTAGTATCATAACCAAGAAATCATTGCCAAGACCAATATCATGAAGATTTCCTATATTTTCTTCCAGTAGTTTTATAGTTTAAGGTCTTTGAGATTGTTTTTTTGGTGTGGTTTATTGTTTTGAATTTAGATATCCAGTTTTCCCAACACTATTTGTTGAAGACACTCTCTGATCCCTACTTATATTCTTGGCATTCTCAACAACGGAATTTGTCTCTGCATTATCGCTGATTCAGTATGTTTATGGGGGAGAGGAGGGTCCAAGGTTTCTATTCTGCCATCTTGCTGATGTCATGTCTCAGCATGGTATATCTTTTAACACTCAAAGTTTTATGGGGCATCTGGGTTGCTCAGTCAGTTAACCATCTGCCTTTAGCTCAGATTATGATCCCAAGGTCCTGGGATCGAGTCCCACGTTGGGTTCCCTGCTCAACAGGGAGTCTGCTTCTCCCTCTCCTGCTGCTCTCTCTTGCTTACTCTCTCAAATAAATAAAGTCTTAAAAAAAAACAAAAAAAAAACAAACCAGTTTTACTTTTCACCTATTTTTGTCCTTATATTTGAAGTGCATTTTTTTTCTAATTTCTAATTTTCAAATTTCTAGTTTCTATATCATATGATCTCCCTGATATGAGGAAGTGGAGATGCAATGGGGGGTGGGTTGGGGGGGTAGGAAAAGAATAAATGAAACAAGATGGGATTGGGAGGGAGACAAACCAGAAGAGACTCTTAATGTCACAAAACAAACTGAGGGTTGCCGGGGGAAGGGGGGTAGGGAGACGGTGGTGGGGTTATGGACATTGGGGAGGGTATATGCTATGGCGAGTGCTGTGAAGTGTGTAAACCTGGCAATTCACAGACCTGTACCCCTGGGGCTAATAATACATTATATGTTTATAAAAAAATTAAAAAATTAAAAAAAAATTTTCTAGTTTCTACATTTCTTCTGAACTTGTGGCTTATAGTAGCATACCAGCTTTGTAAATCAGTTATTTTAGATGAAGAATCATCATTTTCTAAATAATATACTACCATGTGTGATTCTGGGGACAAGGTAGGGAGGGCAGAGCAAAGAAATATACCTTAAATAGAACATTAATGTAATTTTATATAATACAAGTTGATTAATGCATAAATGACTTAATGTGTGGTTTTATTTCCTATTACACAAATATTAATCAAGCAGCCAGTTGTCAGAAGCCAAGCAATCTAAGACAAATTCTCTTGAGGACAGTTTCTTAGATTTTTAGTGTATCTAGGAATTGACTGCACAGTTTATTAAAAATGCAGATTTTCAGGATAAACTCTGGATTTTAATTTAGTAGGAATCTGCAAATTACTGACCAACTCAGTGACCCTGATAAGAGGCAAAGAGATTACTGTGGAGTTCGGCATACCCTTTTTTCTTATTTGAACTGGATAAATGGATGATGGGTATGACAGAATGAGCCTTATTAGACAATCCAAGTAGAGGCAGGAACAAACAAGGTGTTTTAGCCTAGCTTAAGAGGTTCAGATTAGAAAAGGCCTCCGGGGGGCACTTGGGTGGCTCAGTGGGTTAAAGCCTCTGCCTTCGGCTCAGGTCATGATCCCAGGGTCCTGGGACTGAGCCCCACATCGGCTCTCTGCTCCGCAGGGAGCCTGCCTCCCCCTCTCTCTCTGCCTGCCTCTCTGCCTACTTGTGATCTCTGTCTGTCAAATAAATAAATAAAATCTTAAAAAAAAAAAAAAAAAGGCCTCTGGTATCAAACTAAAAACCTATGATTAGAATCTGGAAACCATCTAAGGTTTCCGAGTAGGGGAATAATAATCTGAAAATTTTTTAAAGGAATGTTGATGGGATGGGATGAGTCGTAAGTTAGAAAGCCTGTGAGAAGAATATGGTGACAAAGGTAAGCATCGGGGAGGAGGTACAGACAATAGAAAATAAAATATCAGAAGTCATTCTGGTAAAAAATATTGAACTTCCCTTCACATACTTAAAAATAGGAAGTTAATATTAAATACATGAAAAATATTCATTAAAAACATAGTAACAGCAACAATAGCAATAACAATAATAAAAATAGTAAGAATGAAATAATTTTTAACAGGTCTTTCAGATGTTTACTTGCATCATTCTTAAAAGTCCATAGGAGCTCAAGAGCAGTTTGTATTGCCTGGAAGAATCATAAGAAAGAGGTATTAGTCTTCTAAGTTAAAACTAATCCGTTAGTCATTATAAACTAAAAACAGGCATTTCTTATCTTCTATAAAGTAGGTGAAGCAAGGTTTGCATTCTGTAGCATAATTATATTTCTATTTAAAATTTTTTTAAAAAGTTTTATTTATTTAAGTAATCTCTATACCTAATGTGGGGTTCGAACTCATGACCCTGAGATCAAGAGTTGCATTCTCCTCCAACTGAGCCAGCCAGGTGTCCCACATGATTACATTTCTTCATTCACTATTTCAACCAATGTTGATTTATTGTGAAAGATAAAGAGATTCATAGTCAAAAAGGAAAACTTTACTTCTCCATAGCTACAAATTCAACATTTAGGTTAAAATTTTGAGGGTATGAAAGAGGGAACAATTCTGGGGTGGGTAAGGTTGGTGGGTAGGTAGAAACAAAAAAGTCAGACAAGGTTTCAAGGAAGATGGGACCTAAACTGGGCTTGAAGGTGGGACCTAGCCATGTGGAAAATTGAGAGCTAAAAGGAGGAAAGAAAAGGCATTTTACACAAAAATCTTAATATGGATTTTGTACTTCAGAAATTGTCAACAAATTCTCACAGTTCATAAAAAAGGATAACTTGGGAAATGCTGTCTAAGCAAATCCAAAGGAAGATGTCACTTACACATCTATTCATTTCTTACCTTCTTTCAGTGGTGTTTTGAGAGGAAAATTTTCTTTGCTTTCATGAAGAAAAGCCTTTGAAGGATCAAAATGTTTGATACCAAGAACTTTATTCAATTCCTCCTGAAGTTTTGTCTCACTTTGTTTTCTTTTAGCAAGCTGAGAGCGGAGTTTTGACACCTCCTATGTAAGAAAAATATAGACAGTAAATAATTAAAGTTCATGTTGGTGAAATGTATTATCCAGGGCCACCTGGGTGGCTCAGTGGGTTAAAGCCTCTGCATTCGGCTCAGGTCATGATCTCAGGGTCCTGGGATCGAGTCCCACATCTGGCTCTCTGCTCCGTGGGGAGCCTGTTTCCTCCTCTCTCTCTGCCTGCCTCTCTGCCTACTTGTGATCTCTGTCTGTCAAGTAAATTAAAAAAAAATAAAAATAAAATAAAAGAAATGTGTTATCCATTTTCCTGACAAATTCTAAAGTTGTTCTTTTACCAAATTAAAAGGCAAAAATCACTACTACATAGGCTTTAAGAATACAAATTAAAAATGACTCTGAAGGGCTGTGACAAAATGAGACATTTAAATCTTCTTGCCACTCTACAGTGACAAAGCTATGTTTCTGATAGAAGTTCATCTCCAAATTAAATGCAGAGATCAACCACTGGAACGACAGCTCCACTAACCTGCTTCCCAGTGAAACCAGGAGAGGCAAGCTGAGAGAACCGCAGGCTGTTCCCCTTTCCCCTCTCCCCCAAGCCCACCAAGCACTCAGCTCCTATGCCAGATGTGTCACTCAGAGAAAAGCCGGACATTTTCTCCAACTTCAGCTCCAGAACCCTGTCTCAGAGATTTTTTCTGGGGGCCAGGGCCGGTGGGGAGAAAGTAGGCTATAAAACACATAGCTCCTAATTTCTTGCCAAAGGGGCTGATTTTACTTGGAATAGAACTGAGAGAAGTTCAAGCTGAAGGGTGCTGTGAATAACCGTAGAGCTGGTGGTGAAAGAGCACTGGGTGGTGATTCAAAATGTAGGCTAAGGGGCACGTAGGTGGCTCAGCGGGTTGGGCCTCTGCCTTCCGCTTGGGTCATGATCTTGGGGTCCTGGAATCGAGTCAGACATCGGGCTCTCTGCTTAGCGCAGAGCCTGCTTCCCCCCTCTCTCTTTTTGCCTGCCTCTCTGCCTACTTGTGATCTCTGTCCAACAAATAAATAATATCTTTTAAAAAATAATGTAGGCTAGGGGCACCTGGGTGGCTCAGTGGATTAAGCCTCTGCCTTCGGTTCAGGTCATGATCTCAGGGTCTTGGGATCAAGTCCCGCATCAGGCTCTCTGCTCAGCAAGGAGCCTGCTTCCTCCTCCTCTCTCTCTCTCTCTCCCTACTTGTGATCTCTGTCTGTCAAATAAGTAAATAAAATATTAAAAAAAAAATGTAGGCTAAACTGTAGGTTTAAAACTGATGAATAAGACAGCTGGGAGGAGCCCTTCTGGAGTTCGAACATAATCACTGACCTTAGACACAATTCCAATGAAAGAGCAAGAATTTAACTGGGTTAGTTTGTAGAGCAATTAATTATATACCAGGGCACTGCTGAAAATAATAGAGCAATAGCAACTAGAAATCTAGCAACTAGCAAGAGTTTAACAAGTGATCAGGGAAATAGAGGAAGACAGCCCTACCAAAATCAGTGTCATGCCAGGGTGATTGTGGGCATATTCTAAACCAAACCGTCCTGAGTAGCAACATCAGAGGGACAACACTACTGGGGGTGGAGAGAAGGAACAGAATTCACTGGCACAATCCAGCCAATTACCAAACAAATGAACAAGAAAATAACAACAGGCCAAGAATGAGAGGGCTATAACCAGGAGTGCTATAATATGTAACCTAAAATATCCACTACCTGACAAAAATGTACAAATACACAGGAAAGCATGACCTATACAATGGAAAAAAGCAGGGGACCAAAACTGCCTGCAAGAGTAACCAGATATTGGAATTATCCAAAAAAGATTTTAAACTAGCCATTACAAATATATTCATAGAGCTAAAGAAACATAGATAAATAAATAAAATGAGAATATTCAAATTATTAGAATCAGAAATGAAAGAAGGAATATGATGACTGACCTTACCAAAATTATAAAGATTATAAAAAAAGTACTATGAACAGTTATATATCCATAAATCAGATAACTGAAATGGACAAATTCCTAGAACGACACAAAATACTGAAACTGTCTCAAAAAGAAAGTAAATCTGAATAGATTCATAGTGAAAAGACTGAATAGTAATCAAAAACTACCCACAAATAAAAGTCAAGGTCCAGATGGCTTCACTATTGGATTCTATTGGATTCTATTCTATATGGATTCTATTCTTCACTGAATAGTGAAGAATTAGTACCAATTATTCACAAACTATTTCAAAAAGTAAAAAAGACAAAATTTTTCCCAACTAATGGATTAGTTGGGAAAAACCTTGATACCAAAACCAGACAAAGATATTACAGAAAATATATAGACCAGCACCTGTTGGGGCAGATACTGGGAATATGGATGAAAAAAATCCTTAGCAAAAATTAGCAAAGTGAGTCCAGCAACATAAAAAGGGAATTATACACCATGATCAAGTGAAATTTATCATAAATGCAAGGTTAATTACATATCCCCAAATCAATTAATTTAAGAAATCATATCAATAGAATGAAAGTCACGTGATTATGTTATAGATATAGAAAAGGCATCTGAAAAATTTAACACACTTTCATGATAAAAACACTAAAAAAACTAGCAATGGAAACTTGCTCAACTTGATAAAGAGTATCTATGACAGACCCACAGCTAATAGCATACTTAATGGTAAAAGTGTGAAAGCTTTCCCCCAAATCAGGACCAACAGAAGGATGTTCACTCATATCACTTCTATTCAACATTGTCTGGAGGTTCTATCCAGGGAACTTAGGCAAGCAAAATTAATCAAATGCATTGTTAGAAGAGAAGTAAAACTACCTTTATTTACGAAAGATCTTCTATACAGAAAATCCTAAGGAAGACACTAAAAAAACTATTACAACAAATAAATGAGTTCAACAAGATTGGAGAATACAAGACCAGTACACAAAAATCAATTTTATCTCTATACACTTGCAACGAACTACCTAAAAATGAAATTCATATATAACTTCATATATAATATCATTAAAAAGGACAAAATACTTAGGAATAAATTCAACAAAAGAAGTGTAAAACTTACATTTTGAAAATGCCAAAACATTGTTAAAAGAAATTAAAGATCTAAATAATTGGAAAAACACCTCACTTTCATGGATCAGAAGACGTAACTTAGTTAAGATGGTAATACCTCAAGCCTGTTACACACTCAACATAATTCCCATATGAATCTTAAACGACTTCTTTGTAAAAGTTGAATAGCTGGTTCTGGAATTCATATGGGATTGCAAGGGATCCAGAATAGTCAAAACAATCTTGAAAAAGGAGAAAGTAGGATGATTCGTGCTTTCTGGTTTTAAAACTTATTACAAACCAATAGACAGTATGGAAGTACAAGGATAGATCAGTGGAATATATTTGAGAGTCTAGAAATAAACCATAAATAAACGGTCTATTGATTTTCAACAGGGTGTCAAGACTATTCAATAGGGAAAGAAGAGTATCTTTAACAAATGGCAAGAGAGTGGGGCGCCTGGGTGGCTCAGTGGGTTAAAGCCTCTGCCTTCGGCTCAGGTCATGATCCCAGGGTTCTGGGATCGAGCCCCACATCGGGCTCTTTGCTCCGCGGGGAGCCTGCTTCCTTCTCTCTCTCTACCTGCCTCTCTGCCTAGTTGTGATTTCTCTCTGTCAAATAAATAAAATAAAAAAAACAAAAAAACAAAAAAAAACAACAACAAAAAACCCCCAAAAACAAATGGCAAGAGAACAACTAGAGGGGCTCCTGGGTGGCTCAGTGGGTTAAAGCCTCTGCCTTCGGCTCAGGTCATGATCCCAGGGTTCTGGGATCGAGCCCTGCATTGGGCTCTCTGCTTGGCGGGGAACCTGCTTCCTCCTCTTTCTCTGCCTGCTTCTCTGTCTACTTGTGATCTCTGTCTGTCAAATAAATAAATAAAATCTTTGAAAAAAAAGAAAAGAGAATAACTAGATATCCACATGCTAAAGAATAAAGTTAGACCCTTACTTCACACTGTATATAAAATCCTCAAATGGATCAATGACCTAAATGTAAAAGCTAAAACTGTAAAACTCTTAGAAGAAAACAGCGATAAATCTTCATGACCTAGGATTTGGCAAAGGATTGTTAAATGCCAAAGAACGAGAGACAAATGAAAAAAGAGATATGTTGGGCTTTGGCAAAATTTTGTCCTTCAATCAACATCATTAAGAAAGTGAAATGACAGGGTGCCTGGGTGGCTCAGTGGGTTAAGCCTCTGCTTTCGGCTCCGGTCATGATCTCAGGGTCCTGGGATCGAGCACTGCATTGGCCTCTCTGTTCAGCTGGGAGTCTGTTTCCCCCACTTTCTCTGCCTGCCTCTATGCCTACTTGTGATCTCTCTCTCTGTCAAGTGAATAAATAAAATCTTAAAAAAAAAAAAAAAGAGTGAAATGACAATGTACAGAATGAGAGAAAACATTTTCAAGTAATAAATCTGATAAGGAACAAACACATATAAAGAACCCTCATAATTTAATTAAAACAAACAAACAAACAGTAATCCAATTAAAAATGGGCAAAGGATATGAATAGATAGTTCTTCCAGGAAAGATATACAAACAGCTGATAAGCACATGAAAAATGGTCAACATCATTAGTCATCATGGAAATGCAAGTCAACTACAATTAGGTATCTCTTCACAACCACTACTATGGTCAGAATGAAGAAATAAGTGTTGAAATGAATGAAACAAGAAGTGTTGGTAAGGATATGGAAAAACCGGAAAAGAATGAAACAAGAAGTGTTGGTAAGGATATGGAAAAACCGGAACCCTCATATATTGTAGGTGGAATACAGAAAGATATAGTTGCTTTGGAAAACAGTTCTTCAAACAAACACAAAGTCACCACGTTACCAAGCAATTTCACTTTTAAGTATAACCCAAGAGAAACCAAAACATGTCCACACAAGAACTTGCGTATGAATGTTTATAGTAATGTTATTCACAACAGCTCAAAGGTGGAAACATGTAAAATGTCTATCAACTGAAATGGATAAATAAAATGGGACATATCCACAAAATGAAATATTAGGTCATAAAGAAGAATGAAGTACTGATACATGCTACAGCATGCATGAACTTTGAAAACACTGTTAATCAAAAGAAGCTAATCACAAAAGACCACATATTATTTGAGTGCACCAATAGAAAATATCCAGAACAAAGAAATTTATGAAGACAGAAAGTAGGTAAATGATGGGAGGGGTGAATGGGGAGATGGGGAGATGCCAGTTAAAAGGGGTTTGGGGCGCCTGGGTGGCTCAGTGGGTTAAAGCCTCTGCCTTCGGCTCAGCTCATGATCCCCGGGTCCTGGGATTGAGCCCCGCATTGGGTTCTCTGCTCTGCAGGAGCCTGCTTCCCCTACTCTCTCTCTGCCTGCATCTCTGCCTACTTGTGATCTCTGTCTGTTAAATTAAAAAAAAAAAAAAATCTTAAAAAAAAAAAAGGTAAGGGGTTTTGGGGCACCTGGGTGGCTCAGTGGGTTAAGCCTCTGCCTTTGGCTCAGGTCATCATCTCAGGGTCCTGGGATTGAGCCCCACATTGGGCTCTCTGCTCTGCGGGAGCCTGCTTCCCCCTCTCTCTGACTTCCTCTCTGCCTACTTGTGATCTCTCTCTCTGTGTCAAACAAATAAGTAAAATCTTAAAAAAAAAAAGTAAGGGGTTTCATTTTGGGGTGATATAAATGTTCTAAAATTATGGAGGTGGTTGCGTATCTGTGAATGTCCTAAAAACCACTGACTTGAATACTTTAAATGGGTGACTTGTATGGTATGTGAATTATATCTTAATAAAGCTGTTAAAAAAAAAAACTTAAATGCTTAACTATCCTTTTCTTAAGTTATCTTTATGCCCAATGTGGGTTTGAACTCATGACCCTGAGATCTGGAATCACATGTTCTACCAACTGAGCCAGCCAGGTACCCCAAATGCTTAAACTATTTTTGAATACTGCTTGTCTTTATATTTATTTATACCAAAGACTTTGCTATTTTGTAAATAGAATTGGATGTGTAAAGCTTTATGAACTCTTCCATTTACACTAGTGATTTCCAATATACTAATAAGAAGGTAGTTGGAAACCTGAGAACATTAATAGCCATCTGGTCAACAGTCTAAAATAAATCTGTAATTCTCAGATGGATGTTCCTCTACAAACTTAGTTTTTTCTGATACCAAAGTCCTTCCTTTAACTTAAATTTTATAATTAGAATAACAAATGCCCCACCCTAATACCTTCAAGAGAATGAAGTGTTATTTTACAAACCGATTTGAGTTGGCTGTTTTCATCTTTCAGTTTCACAACATGCTTGATTTTTTGCTTTAGATTTTGATGACCCAGTAATTTAGCATATGAATCTCTTAGTTTATTTAGTTGTTCCTGAGCTGCACCATGTTCATTCAATAAAGCCTGTTTCTCTGCTTCAAATGCATCCAGTTGCAGCTGAAAAAGAGTTTTTTGAAGTAGACTTAGAAATGTTAAATTTACTTGTCTCATATGAACTACAAAGGAAATTCAATTACAGAAAAAAAAAACCCCAAAACAAAATGATGGATAAAAACAGATCATGCCGGCATATTCTCAGGGCTCTCCATAATTTCTGTGAGACTCTTTAAAAAAACTTTGGTGTATTTCATTTCCAAGATCACTAAAACACAGGGAAAGAAGGCAAGCTAGATAGCCTAATCTGTGTGTCAGAGGGATCACCATGTTATAATCAACACTCTCACTTTTTTAAGTGGTAAGATTAGCATTTATCCTTTTTAAAGATCAGTATATTGGGGGCGCCTGGGTGGCTCAGTGGTTTAAGCTGCTGCCTTCGGCTCAGGTCATGATCTCAGGGTCCTGGGATCGAGTCCCACATGGGGCTCTCTGCTCAGCAGGGAGCCTGCTTCCCTCTCACTCTCTCTGTCTGCCTCTCTGCCTACTTATGATCTCTCTCTCTGTCAAATAAATAAATAAAAAATCTTTAAAAAAAAAAAAGAATAAAGATCAGTATATTAATTTGAGAAACACAGAAAGAGTGTAACAAAGTTCAGGATCACAGATTTACATAAATTATCAAAAATTTATATCAGGACAGCTTTCTAAGCTATCACGTCTCTTATTAGAAAGTAATTTTTAGCCTATAAAGACTACACAAAAAAATGTATGCATAAGAATTTAAAAAAAGTTATAAGTCTCCTTTAGTAGGAGTTAAACTGGCACTGTAAATATACAGCAAAGTGATCTTTCAGAAAAATCAAGTCACTGTGTTGACTGTGACAGGGAACAAAGTGAATGCCTAAAACAAACACAAGTGAGCATAGTCCCAACTGACAAACCTGAAAAGGTTTTGTTTTATTATATAGTTCTTCATAAAGGAGACGCCACTTATTCATTTCCTCAGTTAACTCTGACACTGTGTTTTCTTTTCCAGCTTTTCTGTAAGGAGAAATAAAATTTTAAAACACAGTGTATTAGAAAAAATAACTGAGCAGTTGGGTTCTAAACGTAGATTACCTTGCTTCTTCCTCTTCGAGTTGTTTCTTGAACTCTTCACCTTGTTGCTTGAGTTGATTCTGCAAATCAGTTATTGTTTTAAGAGAGGAGACTGTGATTTCTTTAATTTCTGCTTCTTTAAGTGCTGACTTGGTCTGCAGATCTAGAAGCATCCTTCAGTTTGAGAGAGAAGAGTCCACTAAGCATTTTATAGCCACTTTCGTAACTTTTCCTCTTTCTTTTACTTAACGAAACAAACCAACAAAACAAACTCAAGGAACACTCCAAAAATTGTACTTTTTAAACTATGTAAACCTTTAATTTGCAATTGAAGATCACCCAAAGCAAGTCATGAAATTATAATTCCCTGCATCACTTAGTAGCTGGCTTTCAACATTAAATTATCTTAACAGTTCTAAGGCTACAAGTGTGGGCAGGTTTTAGTTCTCCCACATACCTTGCATATTCTTGATTTGCATTCTCAGTTGCCAATATCTGATGATGAATGTCCTCTGCACTTTTCTCGGCCTTGGCCACTTTTTCCTGAAGTGATGAATTCTCCAGCTTAAGATCTTCTATCTCACTAGCTGTTAATGCTTTATAACTTATTAAAAGGAAAATAAAAAGTTGAAGGATTTTTCTAACTATTGTATGCATGATAAACATACAGCTCATTAGTTTTTATTTTATACAGTTTAAGGTAACACAAACAAACCCTTATAAACCATGCATTTACGGAGGTAAAAATTCAGTATTCTGAGGTCAGTACTAATGAGCTTATATGGCATATGTTGCTCATTCAAGGAAAAAAATATTGAGTGCCTACTATGTGTATGAAGTATATGAAACATGAAAATCACTCCAAAACAAATATATGATCCCTGTACCTACTGTCACAGAGTTTACGCTCTTGTGGGGAAGACAAGGAAGTGCCTCTCCAGGTCTTTGCAAAAAAAAATGGGAAAATATATGTATAATAAAATTTATGTTATGAAGAAAACTAGAGGGGCTCTGTGTGGCTCAGTTGGTTAAATGTCTGTCTTTGGCTCAGGTCATGATCTGAGCCCTGGGATGGAGCCCTGCAAAGGGCTCCCCGCTTAGCTAGGAGTCTGCTTTGCCCTCTCCTTCACCCTCTCCCACACTTGTGCATATGCGCGAGTGTGCTTTCTCTCTCTCTCATAAATAAGTGTATAAATAAATCTTAAAAAAAAAATTAAAGCGCACCTTAAGCTGCGCTTAAAGACACCCCCATATGATCATTTCAACAAAAGCAGAAAAACATTTGACAAAGTACAACATCCATTCATGATAAAAACTCGCTGCAAAGTAGGTCTAGAGGGAACATACCTCAACATAATAAAGGCCTTTTATGAAAAACCCACAGGCAACATCATAGCCAACAGTGAAAAACTGAGAACTTTTCTTTTAGGAAGAGCTTTTCCTTTTTTTTTTTTTTCCTTAAGATTTTATTTATTTATTTGTCAGAGAGAGAGAGAGAGTACACACAAGCAGGCTGAGTAGCAGGCAGAGGCAGAGAGAGAAGCAGGCTCCCCATGGAGCAAGGAGCCCGATGCGGGACTTGATCCCAGGACCCAGGGATGACGACCTGAGCCAAAGGCAGTGACTTAACCCACTGAGCCCAGGACCCAGGGATGACGACCTGAGCCGAAGGCAGTGACTTAACCCACTGAGCCACCCAGGCATCCCTGGAAGAGCTCTTTCTTTAAGAAAAGAGCTCTTCCAGGGATGCCTGGGTGGCTCAGTGGGTTAAGCCTCTGCCTTCGGCTCAGGTCGTCATCCCTGGGTCCTGGGATCCAGCCCCACATTGGGCTCTCTGCTCAGCAGGGAGCCTGCTTCCCCTCCCCCCTTTCGGCTTGCCTCTCTGCCTACTTGCGATCTGTCAAATAAATCAAATCTTTAAAAAAAGAAAAGAAAAGAAAAGAGCTTTTCCTTTAAGGTCAGGAACAAAACAACGATGTCTACTCCACCACTTTTATTCAACATAGTACTGCAAATCCTAGCCACAGCAATTACACAACAAAAATAAATAAAAGGCATCCAAATTGGTAAGTAAGTGAAACTCTATTTGTAAAGCATGACATTATGTATAGAAAACCCTAAAGACCGCACCAGGAAACTACTGGAACTGATAAATGAATTCAGTAAAGTCACAGGATACAAAACAAATGTACAGAAATGTGTTGTATTCCTGTACACTAATAATGAAGCAACAGAAAGAGAAATTAAGAAAATACCATTTATAATTGTACCAAAAATAGTATCTAGGAATAAACTTAACCAAAGAAGTGAAAAACCTGACTCTAAAAACTATAAAACATTGATGGAAGAAATTCAAAATGACACAAGGAAATGGAAAGGTATTCCATGCTCATAGGTTGAAAGAACAAATATTGTTAAAATGTCTATAACTGCCCAAAGCAATCTACACATGTAATGCCATCCCTATCAAAACACTGAAAGCGATGGTATGTGATATGGTAAGTGTTGTGAAGTGTGTAAGCCTGACAATTCACAGACCTGTACCCCTGGGGCAAATAATACATTATATGTTAATAAAAATAATAATAATAAAAAAACTCAAACATTGAAAGCTTTTGCATAGAACTAGAACAAACAATCCCAAAATGTGTATGGAACCATAAAGACCTCAAATAGCCAAAGCAATCTTGAAAAAGAAAAACAAAACTTGAGGTTTTCAAGATTTCAGATTTCAATTTCAGATTTCAAGTCATACTACAAAGTGGTTGTTATTAAAACAGTATGGTACAAGCATAAAAATATTAGACACAAAGATCAATAAAACAGAACAGAAAATCTGGACATAAACCCACAATTATATGGTCAATTAATCTTGGACGTAGGAGGAAGGAATATACAACGGGAGAAAGACAATTTCTTCAATAAATGATGTTGGTAAAACTGGATAGCTACCTGCAAAAGAATGAAACTGGACCACTTTCTTTCACCATACACAAAAATAAGCTCAAAAATGTATTAAAAACCTAAATGTGAGACCTGAAACAATAAATATCCTTGAAGAGAGCATCACATTAATCTGACATTGTTGTACTAATATTTTTCTGGATATAGTCTCCTGAGGCAAGGGGAATAAAAGCAAAAATAAACTATTGGGACCACATCAGAATAAAAGGTTTTGGCACAGCGAAGGAAACAATCAACAAAACTAAAAGGCAACCTACTGAGTGGGAGAAGATATTTGCAAATGACATACCCGATGATGGGTTAGCATCCAAAATATATAAAAAACTGAAACAACTCAATATCTAAAAAACAAATACTGTAATTAACAAATGAGCAGAAGACATGAACAGAAATTTCTCCAGAGATCCAGATGGCCAACAGACACATGAAAAGATGCTAATATGACTCATCATCAGGGAAATGTAAATCAAAACTACAATGAGATATTACCTCACACTTACTAGAACGGCTAAACTCAAAAACACAAAAAACAACAAGTGTTGACAAGGATGTGGAGGAAAAAGGCACCCTCTTGCACTACTTTTGGGAACGCTAACTGGTGCAGCCACTGCAGAAGACAGTATGAAGGTTCATCAAAAAATTAAAAATAGAAATATCCTATGACCCAGTAATCACACTACTGGGGATCTTCCCCCTAAATACAAAAGCACTAATTCAAAGGGATACATGCTCTCCTATGTTTATGACAGTATTATCAACAATAGCTACACTATGGAAGTGGCCCAAGTGTCCATTGATAGATGAATGCATACAGAAGTTATGGTAGATATATACGATGGAATAATATTCAGCCATAAAAAAGAAATAAAATCTTGCTATTTGCTACAACATGGATCGAGTCAGAGAGTATGATGCTAAGTAAAATAAGTCAGAAAAAGAAAAATACCATATGGTTTCACTCATGTGGAATTTAAGAAACAAACAAGCAAAAATAGAGAGATTAACCAAGAAACAGACTCTTAACTATAGAGAATAAACTGATTGTTACCAGAGGGGTGTGTGGGGGGAATGGGCGAAATAGGGGATGGGATTAAGGAGTACGTTTATAATGATGAAAAAAGATAAAATGAAATCAATAATAAAAGAAATGAAAAACCACCCAAAAGCCCAAAGTGAGAATGGGTAAATTGTGGTATATTAATAAAATCAAATATTCTATAGCAGCTACTATGAACAAACTATAACCTCAGTCAATAATGTGACTCATTCTTGAAACATACATATTGCAGAATATAAAGACAAGTCTCAGGAAATGACATACAACATAATGACATTTTTTGGCAAGATTCAGGAAAAAGGCAAAATTACAAAATATATTTGTATGGAAATACATGCTATAAAATTATACACTGGAAAAAAGTGAGGAAATTATTAATGTAGACTTTAAATGATGTTATTTGTTGGTGGAAAGCAGGCAGATGGGATAGTAGTAGAACTCATATATAATACCAAATTGTTGAAATCTTTTGGCATGGGGCGCCTGGGTGGCTCAGTGGGTTGAGCCGCTGCCTTCGGCTGGGGTCATGATCTCGGGGTCCTGGGATCGAGTCCCGCATCGGGCTCTCTGCTCAGCAGGGAGCCTGCTTCCCTCTCTCTCTCTCTGTGCCTGCCTCTCTATCTACTTGTGATCTCTCTCTGACAAATAAATAAATAAAATCTTTAAAAAAAAAAAAATCTTTTGGCTTACTGGTTTGGTTGTCTTTTATTGACTCATACATTTTTTTAAAAAATATTTTATTTATTTATTTGACAGAGAGTTAGATCACAAGTAGACAGAGAGGCAGGCTCCCTGCTGAGCAGAGAGCCCGATGCAGGGCTGGATCCCAGGACCCTGAGATCATGACTTGAGCTGAAGGTAGAGGCTTAACCCACTGAGCCACCCAGGCACCCCTGACTCACACATGTTGATTTTATCTTTATGTTTTACAATTTATACATTGTATACCATTTGTATTTATTAAATATACTAAAATATACATAGAATAGATATAAGAAAAAGAGACTTCATCCCAAAATGCTCTAAATATAATAAAAATGTTTGTATCAATATGCTCTTGGTGTGAGATGCATACAAATTTCTTAAATTATCCCTGAAATTTGTAGTCCCTCCCGAAATAAATTTTTTTTTTTAAAAAGGGAAGTAAGTAGATAGAATAGGAAGTGAGGAAATGGATATAGTAGATATAATCTTCTATCAAGACAATCTATAAAGATGAGTACAATTTTGGATTAAGAAGGGTATTCTGAGTGAAAGGCGTTGCTGAATAGCTGCAAAAGGAAGTGGGGGAGTGAAAGGAATTAATAAAATTTATGTTTTTTAAAGACTTTATTTATTTAGGTGAGAGAGAGGAGAGAATACGTGTGAGTGGGTGGTGGGAAGGCAAGGAAGAGACAGAGAGGCAGGGAGCGGAAGAGGGAAAGAATCTCAAGCAGACCACATCTTGAGCATGGAGCCTGAAGTGCGGTTTGATCTAATGACCCTGGGATCAAGACCTGAGCTGAAACCAAGAGTCTGACGCTTAAATGACTGAGCTACCCAGGCACCCCTAAAACTTATATATTTTATATATATATATATTTTTTAAGATTTGAGAGAGTACGCTAGCAGGGAGAGGGAGGGTGGGGTAGGGGGGAGAGAGACAGAGAGAGAGAGAGAGAGAGATAGAGAGAAGCAGACTCCCTGCTGAACATGGGGCTCTATCTCATGACCTGAGATCATGACCTGAGCCGAAATCAAGAGTCAGACGCTTAAATAATTGAGCCACCCAGATGCCCCTAAAATTTATATATTTTATTTTATTTTATTTTTAAGATTTCATTTATTTATTTGAAAGAGAGAGAATGAGAGAGAGAGCATGAGAGTGGGGAGGGTCAGAGGGAGAAGCAGACTCCCGCTGAGCAGGGAGCCCAATGTGCAGGACTGGATCCTGGGACTCCAGGATCATGACCTGAGCCGAAGGCAGTCACTTAGCCAACTGCCACCCAGGTGCCCCTAAAATTTATGTATTTTATTTTATTTTCTTAAGATTTTATTTATTTATTTGACAGAGAGACACACACAGAGAGAGAAGGAACACAAGCAGGGGGAGTGGGAGAGGGAGAAGCAGGCTTCCCGCTGAGCAGGGAGCCTGATGCAGGGCTTGATCCCAGGACTCCAGAATCATGACCTGAGCCGAAGGCAGACACTCAACGACTGAGCCACCCAGGTGCTCCAAATTTATGTATTTTAAAGATAAATGCACACTAACATTTTTTATACTGATTGAGACAAATTCAGTAGAAAGGTTGAAAAGGACAAATGGAATAATGTTACTGAAGGCTAAAAAACTGGAACACTCCTCCTGTAATAGGTGGGACGATAGGATGAGCATAAACGCAGGTGTGTTTACAGGTTTGGTAATGAAGAGATAAAATCTTAAAAATTCTTTGTGAGGAAAAAGATGGTGTCAGGAGAGTAAGACAGAAGTGCCAATGGTTTGAGAGTACATGAAATTTGATGGGAATCACAGGAAAGGAAATTTGTATACGTAGTAAGATTACCAGGTGATAATCCTAAATGCCCATTTATGGCTGGTAATTATGGAATTTAGAGTAATACCAACGCTTCTATTAGTGTGTTTATTTTTCAGATTTCACTAAACACGCCTCCCCACTCATATTATATTTGAGAGTGCAGGCTCCCAATAAAAATACCTTTCAAACTGAGCAGTAACATCTCCAAGTTTTTGCACTGTACTATCATACTTCTCCTGTAAAAGCAGGGTAGTCTGACTGTGAGCAGCATTAATTTTTTCCAGTTCAGCTTCTTTCCTAAGGAACAATTAAAAGATAAAACACTAATTACATATCATTATTCTAAGAAAGGGGTTAGTATTTACCTTTCGATACTGTGAATCATGTGTCCAATGTCTGCATCTTTGAATCCACTACTGGATAGCTTAGATCTAACTTTACAGTCTGCTTCTAATAGCATGTTTACTTATGCACTAACTTCTCTTCTGGCTTCACCTTATCTTTCCTGCCCTTATCTTACTTTTGTTTTTATCCTAATTTACTCATTTCTAAATTTATCTTTCAATATTACATGTGCTTATATAGGTAGCTAAAACATTCTTTTTGGAAGAAGGCAGGATAAAAAGACTAAAACAATCTTTTTTTTTTTTTAAAGATTTTATTTATTTGACAGAAATCACCAGTAGGCAGAGAGGCAGGCAGAGAGAGAGGTGGGGGGAAGCAGGCTCCCTGCTGAGCAGAGAGCCCGATGTGGGGCTCGATCCCAGGACCCTGAGATCATGACCCGAGCCGAAGGCAGAGGCTCAACCCTCTGATCCACCCAGACGCCCCAAGACTAAAACAATCTTAACAACAGCAACCAAAACTAAAGAAAAATTACCAGTTAAAAAACACTTGGGATTGAATAAAGTCTCTGCATTTAAATATTTAAGAAATACGAAGTGTCTTTAACTACACTTGGTATTTCTTTGAAAAAAGTTTATAGGGATCCCTGGGTGGCTTAGTCAGTTAAGTGTGCCTTCAGCTCAGGTCATGATCCCAGGGTCCTGGGATTGAGCCCTGCATTGGTTCTTCCTCTCTCTCTGCCAGCTGCTGCCCCTCCCATGTGCTTTCTGTCAAATAAAGAAATAAAATCTTGTAAAAGGAAAAGAGTTTTTAGGACTATATAGATTTATTTCAGTAATCTTCATAATAAATTGTTATTACTTAAAGATTCAATAACTTATTTGGTAGATTATTATTCATTTATAGGCTGTCAGACACAGAAAATAAACAGCTAATCAAAATCCTTCCTTTTTTTTAAGGATTTTTTAAATTTATTTGACAGAGAGGGATCACAAGTAGGCATAGAGACAGGCAGAGAGGGGGGAGGGAAGCAGGCTCCCTGCTAAGCAGAGAGCCCAATGTGGGCCTCGATCCCAGGACCCTGAGATCATGACTTGAGCCAAAGGCAGAGGCTTAACCCACTGAGCCACTCTGGTGCCCCAAATTCCTTCCTTTTTAAAAATTTTAAATTATTTATTTATTATGTTCAATTAGCCAGCATATAGTACATCATTAGTTTTTGTTGTAGTGTTCGATTCATTAGGTTCATATAACATACAGTGCTCAGCACAACATGTGCCCTCCTTATGATCTATCACTTGGTAACCTCGTCTCTCCTTATCAAATTCCTTCTATAATGAGTATGGGATTTCAAAGGTATATACACCAATAGCCGAAAGCAATCACATAGCAGTAAAGGATTTATGACAAAAATATTCACTTCCTTGTCCCATAGAGAAATCACTTTCAATTTTCTTATTTTTTCTTATGTTTCTAAAATTTCCAGGCTGGAAGAAACTTTAGAGATCATGTCATTAAAACCTCTTAATTTGGTATCTAATGAAATAGAAAATTAAAGAAATTAGAATTGTCTTGCTTAGGATCACAGAGCTGGTTAGCAGATCCAGCAATAAAATCCTTATCTCCTGACCTCTGTACCCAGTTCCTTGGGTTCGCATAAATGATTGTCTCAACTTTCTTTCCTCCCCGAAACTGACATCATCTACTCAGTTTCTTAAAGTGCCTGTTCCCTGAGCCTGGCTCCGGTATAGAATAATTCCCCTAATAACACTTTGGTATATATAAAGCAGGCTATATATAAAAGCTTTGTGTCCTTTTTATCTCTGATTACCACAAGAAAACAGAAAAAGGATTTTAGTAAAACTATATTAACAGGAGAGAGATACACAGTTGTTAGATACATTATAATTCTGTGGACTCATGTATAGTTTTTGGTTCCTTCTTAGAAATATTTTTAGTAAGGAAATCCCAAGGACTAAAATAACAATTATTTTAGGTGCAACTTGAACTTAAGAATCAACCTGGATATTTTAATTTAAATAATGTGGTGCAGAAGGATGCATAATGTAATAAAAATAGGGGATTAGAATTAAAAGCAAAGTCCAAGGGGAACCTGGCTGGCTCAGTCAGTGGAGCATGTGACTCTTGATCTCGGGGCTGTGAGTTCAAGCCCTACAGTGGGTGTGGGAAATACTTAAAAAAAAAAGAAAAAAGAGGGGTGCCTGGGTGGCTCTGTGGGTTGGGCCTCTGCCTTCAGCTTGGGTCGTGGTCTCGGGGTCCTGGGATTGCGCCCTGCATTGGTCTCTCTGCTTGGCGGGGAGTCTGCTTCCCCCTCTCTCTCTGCCTGCTTGTGATCTCTCTCTCTCTGTCAAATAAATAAAAAAATGTAAAAAAATCTTAAAAGAAAAATTAAAAAGAAAAAAGACGGGTGCCTGGATGGCTCAGTCTTTAAGCCTCTGCCTTTGGCTCAGGTCACGATCACAGGGTCCTGGGATTAAGCCCCACATCGGGCTCCCTGCACAGCAGGAAGCCTACTTCTCCCTCTGCTCCTTGCTTGTGTTGTCTCTCTTTCTGTCAAATAAATAAATAAAATCTTAAAAAAAAAAAAAAGAAAAAAGAGAAGTTTGAGATCTCTTAAATTTCTTATTTTTGAATATTTCTCAGGGTTTGGTTATTCTTTTCTTATTTTGCTTTTTTGATTGCTACTTCTGAGAGCACAGGTACTCAGTAATTAAAGGTGCAACTTATGCAACGTAAACTAATGTACACATAGGTGAAAAACGGAAATGTTTCTTATTCAAGGGTGGGATTCTGACCTTTGTTTTCTTTCTAAATCTGTTACTGCTATAATGTTGACATCCAATAATTTTAGACAACACACGAGCAGTAAGGGAACCCCAAATTTTGGTCATTTATTAACATCCTTTTAAACTTTTGGCCTGAAAAAAAAAAGAAAGAAGCTACGTTTCTGACTTCGGTTGTCATACTTGTTTGCATAAATATTCTATGGATATACTTTACTTCTCTCTATTCCTTATTTGTGAAATAATTCCAACCTCACTTACTTGCATGACTGACCAATCAATCCTGAGAGAATGTACTGGAAAACACTTTTTAACGTCTGAAGTCATATCAAACACAAGGTCTTATTAATACAAACCCTCTCAGTTTTTCTTCTAGGAGTTTCAGTTCTTCAGCTCGAGATTTTGTTTCTTCTTCCAACTGTCTGACTAGCCTTTCAGCTTGTTCCTCCTTTTGCTGTAATTTATCTAGTTCATCCAGTGCTTGCTTTAATTCTTCCTCAAAGAGATTCCTCTCTTTCATCATTTCCTCTTGAAAAGAACATAGCTTCTGTTGAAGACTGGAGGACAATTCCTACACCCAAACAGAAAACCACTGAAATAGTATGAAATGGCCTTCTGAGGCTTTTACTAAGCACAAAAAAGAAGTACAGATAATAACGTATGAATACTAAATTCGAGAACTTCAAAGAAACTTGAAAAGTACAGATGTCACCAGCGTGTCGTCATGGATTATATCTTGCACCATGTTAACACTGTGGTAAATGTTGTTTCAGTCTTTATTCTATGTATCGCACACCCACAACACATTTCTTGTAAAATTAAAATTATAATTTACAACTGAATTTTAGCTTATATCTTTCTCAGATGATACTATTTGAAAGGTATGCTGTGATTTCAATAGTATAAAAATGTATTTTAATGTTATATTATAAATCACTACTGTCAAAAAATTCTAACATTAAAATAAAGTAAAGAAGACATAAATAAATGGAGGGATACTCTGTCCTCATGGACTGGAAAATTAATATTGTTAAAATATCCATACAACCATAGCAATCTATAGATTCTATGCATTCCCTATCAAAATGGGAAATTTTACAGAAATAGAACAATACTAAAATTTGTATTGAAACATAAAAGACCCTGAATAGCCAAAGTGATCTTGAGAAAGAAGAACAAAGTTGGGGGCATCATGTTCCCTGATTTCAAACTATCTTACAAATCTATAGTACTCCCATCCAAGTACTAACCAGGCCCGACCCTGCTTAGCTTCCGAGATCAGACGAGATCGGGCGCGTTCAGGGTGGTATGGCCATAGACAAATCTATAGTACTCAAAACAGTATGGGATTGGCATAAAAACAGACACATTGAGGGGTGCCTGGTGGCTCAGTAGGTTAAGTGTCTGCCTTTGGCCCAGGTCATGATCCCAGGGTCCTGGGATCAAGCCCTACACTGGGCCCTTTGCTCAGCAGGGAGCCTGTTTCTCCCTCTCTGTTTGTGTCAAATAAATAAAATCTTAAAAAAAAAAAAGACATATCAATCAATAGAATAAAGCCCAGAAACAAACAAACAAAAATAGACACATCAATCAATAGAATAGAGCCCAGAAACAAACCCATACATAGAGTCAATTAATTTATGATAGAAGAGGCAAAAAATATACAATGGGGAAAGAACAGTTTCTTCAATAAATGGTATGGGGATAACTGGAAAACCAAAAGCAAAAGAAGGAAGGTGGACCTACTACTTTATACCATAAACAAAAATTAACTCAAAATAGATTAAAGACTTGAATGTAAGACCTGAAACCATAAAACTTCTAGAAGAAAACATAATAAGCAACTTGACATTGATCTTGGTGATGATCTTTTGGATATGACACCAAAGCAAAGGCAACAAAAGCAAAAATAAACAAATGGGATAGTATTAAACTAAAAAGCTTCTACAAGAAGGGAAACCATCCAGAAAATGAAAATGTAGCCTACTAAATGGGAGAAAATATTTGCAAATCATATATCTGATAAGGGACTAATATCCAAAATATGTAAGGAACTCTTACAGTTCAAAAGCAAAAAAAAAAAAACACAAAAAAACCCCCCCAAAAAACCCAAACAATCTGACTAAAAACTGGGCAGCAAGTGTGAATTGTTTCTCCAAAGACATGTGGACAGCCAACAGGTACATGAAAAGATGCTCAAAAACACTCATCATCAGGGAAATGCAAATCAAAACCACAATGAGATTCACCTCATACCTGTCAGAATGGTTTTTATCAAAAGGACAAGAAACAGGAGTGCCTAGCTGGCTCAGTTGGTAGACAATGTGACTCCTGATCTTGGGGTAATGAGTTCAAACCCCACCTTGGGCACTGAAATTCCCTTCCCCCCAAAAGGACAAGAAATCTTAGAAGAGTAAGTGTTGGAGAGGATGTAGAGCAAAGCGAACGTTTGTGCACTGTTGGTGAGAATATCAGTTGGTGCAGTCACTATGGAAAACAGTATGAATGTTTCTCAAAAAATTAAATACACAACTGCCATACAATCCAGCAATTCCACCTCTAAGTATTTATCTGAAGAAAATGAAAATAGAAAAGCTATATGCATCCAATGTACACATCAGCATTATTTACAATCGCCAAGATATTGAAAAAACTTAAATATCTTCTGATGGATGAATGGATAAAGAAAATGTGGTATATACACAATTGAGTATTATTTATCCGTTAAATAAAGAAGGAAATCTTGCTACCTATGTTATGGATGGACTTTGAGGATATTGTAATAAATGAAATAAATCAAACAAAGAAAATTACTATATGATCTTACTTATATGTGGAATCTAAAAACAAACAAATAAAAAACCCAGCTACAGAGAACAGACTGGTGCTTGCCTGAGGCAAGGGTGGGCAAAACGGGGAAAGGAATCAAAAGGTATAAACTTCCAGTTATAAAATACTCAGTCATGGAGACATAATGTACAGTGGGGTGACTATAGTTAACAATACTGTATTGCATACTTGAAAGTTGCTAAAAGAGTAGATCTTAAGGGGCGCCTGGGTGGCTCAGTGGTTAAGTGTTGGCCTTCAACTCAGGTCACGATCCCAGGTGCTGGGATTGAGCTCCACATCGGGGTTTCTCCTTCTCCCTCTGTCTGCTGCTCTGCCTACTTGTGCTCTCTATCTCTCTGTCAAATAAATAAATAAAATCTTCAAAAAAAAAAAAAAAAGGAATAGATCTTAAATGTTTTCCTTAGAAGGAAAAAAATTCTTTAGCTATCTATAGTGATAGATGCTAATTAGGCTTAGGCTATTGGGATAATTTTGCAATATACACAAATATTGAATTGTTATGTTGTTTACTAAAAACTCATATACTGTTGTATGTCAATTTATACCTCAATCAAAAACAGAAAGAAAAACCTGATATAGATGTGCCCAGAGCACTTAATAAAAGAAAACCGGGCCCTTTGCCTTTAAGAAGAATGATCACTGTAAATAAGCATTCTCTCTACACTTTATACTCCTAACAATGCATTTAGGATCTTAAATATTAAGATACAAAAAAAACATTTAAAAGGTCTGCCAACAGTAACTGCAGTTGTGGGACTGGATGGCAGAAAAAAAAAACAAAAAACAAAAGAACTCAGGTAAAGTGAAAATTGCCTCTGATTATATGCCACCTCAATCTTACGTTTTCTCAGTGTAGAGATAACCACTAGTTTGGTATATATGCCGTCTGGTCTTTTCCTACATATTTATGTATTTAAAAAAATACACACACACACACACACACACACACACACACACACACACACACATATAAATAACATAAACTACATATGTAAAGATCACATAAAAAAATCCTAAAAATGATTGTTGAGATCTTTAAGTCAGTATATATAGATCTACTTAATTCTTTCAGTTGTTGCAGGTTGTCCAACAATATTTCATATCAATGAATTCGAGTATCTATTTGCTCCACTCTCACTAACATGTTATATATTATCAAATGTTTTAATTTGTACCAATCTTGTAAGGGAAAAACAATTATTTCCATGTTCCGTTTCTTTGATTATTACTAAGGTAGAACATCTTTTCATGTTTACAGATTATCTGAATTTTGACCTCTGAGAATGATGAATTTCCATCCTTTGCCCATTGGTTTTTGAGAACTGTTTTTCTCACTAATATGTACATTATTCTATTTTTTTTTAAGATTTTATTTATTTACTTGAGAGAGAATGAGTGAGAGAGAGCATGAGAGAGGAGAAGGTCAGAGGGAGAAGTAGACTCCCCAAGGAGCTGGGAGCCTGATGTGGGACTCGATCCTGGAAGTCTGGGATCATGACCTGAGCCGAAGGCAGTTGCTCAACCAACTGAGCCACCCAGGCGCCCTGTACATTTTTCTTTATGTAGTCTAGATTTTAAAAAATGTCACTTTCGTTTCACGTGCATTTAGATACCATTTTAAAACATAACTGTAAATGCCCAAGTAGTAATCTAACACATGTGCCAGGAAAATACATATTTTTTAAGATTTTAGTTTTAAGACTTTATTTTATTTTTTTAGAGATTTTATATATTTAAAGTCAATCAGAGAAAGAGAGTTATCATATGATCCTCTGATATGAGGAATTTGAGAGGCAGGGTAGGGGCTTGGGGGGTAGCGAAGGAAAAAAATGAAACAAGATGTGATCAGGAGGGAGGGTAACTGTTAGAGACTCTTAATCTCACAAAACAAACTGAGGGTTGCTGGGGGGTGAGGGGGCAGGGAGAGGGTGGTTGGGTTATGGACATTGGGGAGGGTATGTGAAATGGTGAGTGCTGTGAAGTGGGTAAGCCTGATGATTCACAGACCTGTACCCCTGAGGCAAATAATACATTACATGTTAATAAAAATAATTAAATTAAAAAAAAAGGTTTTATTTATTTATTTGACAGAGAGAGACACAGCAAAAGAGGGAACACAAGCAGGGGGAGTGGGAGAGAGAGAAGTAGGCTTCCCACTGAGCAAGGAGCCTGATTCAGGGCTTGATCCCAGGGCTCTGGGATCATAACCTGAGCTGAAGGCAGAGGCTTAAAGATAGAGCCACCCAGGCACCCCAAGATTTTACTTTTAAGTAATTTCTTAACCCAAGGTGGGGCTGGAACTCACAATCCTGAGATCAAGAGTCATATGCTTGACCGACTAAGCCAACCAAGCTCCCCACAAGAAAAAAAAATTTTTTTTAAGATTTTATTTATTTATTTGACATAGAGAGCGAGCGAGCAAGAAGGGGAACACAAAGTAGGGGGAGTGGGAAAGGGAGAAGCAGGCTCCCCACTGAGCAGGGAGCCCGATGCAGGACTCAATCCCAGGACCCTATGATCACTGCCTGAGCGAAGGCAGATGCCTAATGACTGAGCCACCCAGGTGCCCCAAGAAAAAAATTTTAAACAATTTTCTTACTTCAGTTCATTAGTTGCTTATAATTTTTTCACATTATCAATAACCCTGTCATAAACATCTCTGCAGATAAATCTGCAGCATAGACAGGACAATTTACTCAGGATAAGATTCTAAAAATAGAACTGTCAGAGTGAAGCACATATACAACTGAAAGGTCTTCTGATAACACAGGGAAACGTATGACATATAATAAGCACAAGTTGTTTTCTCATATTGTAGTGAACTACCTTCTCTTGTTGCAGAAGTGAATCAATCTGCAATTCTTTTTGTTGTAGTTTTTCATGTTCCTGTTTTTCAAGAGTAAGTTTCTCCTTTAAGTTTTGCATTTCAGAATTTAGAGTTTCATTCCGTACTCTGTCCCTCTTGACAAGGTCTTCTATAAAAGTGAAAAATGCTGAAATTAGATACTAACTTTGAGAAACCAGATTTCCATATTTTCTGCTATTGGCATGTTACACAGATCAAGTACTTGCAAAGAAATAAAGCCAAAACATAACTCTGAAGTTTGTATCATTTACTTTATAGAATATAGTAATTCTATAATAAATAAATAAATTCTATAATAAAACCCTGAAAATTGGTTCTGTATCTTCTCATTTTAAATGGCCACCTAACGGGGAAGCAAAAACTGCACCACTGCATGTACTTCAATGAAGACAAGCAATATATTGAAATAAACAGAGAACAAACATTATAAAAGATAAAAATTCTCACATACAGAACAGCATTTTTATGTTTACATAATTATTAAAAAATGTTTTCATATAGCCTTACTTTCCTTAAATATTGTACATATTATTTCTTTAAATACCTTTTTCTTTCTCGAGCAGCTGACACTTAGCATTCAGGTCTTCTACTTGTTTAGAAAGTAAAACAACATTTTCCTCAAGAGTCTGCTTAAGGCTTACAACTTCATGATTCTTCTCTTTCAAATTTTCCTCTAACTGGGCAATATCTAGCTTGTATTTTTCCACTTGATCTGATGCACAACTGCATTAAAACAAATTATTTTGAAGAGCACATGATTTAAGCACAGGGAAAATGAACTGAAAAAGTATGAAATGATGTACTCATCACTATTCAACAAACTAAGGTCCAATTAAAAACTACTATTCATATTACCTTATTTCTTCGATGTATTCTAAGAGTTTTTCTGTTTCGGATTTTTCATCAATCTTTTCCTTCTCTATTGAAACACTGAAAAAAATGGCATATGTGAATATATACAATAATCACACATAATGCTTTAATCTGTACCAAATACTGCCATATCGGATATGCTGTTTCTAGAGTCCAAATTCTTTTTTTTAATGTAGGGTTTTTTTTAAAAAGATTTTATTTATTTGACAGAGAGAGACACAGCAAGACAGGGAACACAAACAGCGGGAGTAGGAGAGGGAGAAGCAGGCCTCGGGCTGAGCAGAGAGTCTGATGTGGGGCTTGATACCAGGACCCTGGGATCATGACCCGAGCCGAAGGCAGACACCCAACAACTAAGCCACCCAGGAGCCCCTAATGTGGGTTTTTTTTTTTTAAATTTTATTTTTAAATAATCTCTACACCAAATGTGGGGCTCAAATTTACAACCTTGAGATCAAGAGTCACATGCTCTACTGTAGCATCCAAATTCTAAACCATTATTTTATGTGACCTCTCAGGTTGACAATTTAAAATATACAAATAGGAAACTGAAGTTTTTTTTTTTAAAGCTCTCCAAATAAATTCTGATAAAAGGGCTAAGATGATGAGAATTATCACCTATAACAACCCAAGTGTTAGAAATGATCTTTCCTATAGCTTTCCTGGCTTCCCTACCCACAACATGTAGAAAACAGCATTTTATTGCTATAAAGCCTTTGTTTTGGTTGCCTTTTATCTAATTACTCATGTGTTACTTCCTCCAAACAATTCAATTTAAAAAATGAGCAAACGATTTAGACACCTTATAAAAAGATTTTATGAATGGTCAGTGAGCACAGAAGGAGAAGCTTGACCCTTATAGTAACAAAATTACAAATGAGACACTACTTCCTACCTACTAGAAAGGCTAAAATCAAACAGACTGACAATATCAAACCTTGGAGAGGAAGTGGAACTGGAATTATATCATATACTGCTAAGTACGACTGTAAAATGTGACAACCACTTTTGAGTTTTTTAACACATTATATGTATACTACACTACCCTATGATCAGGAACTCTAATCCTAGATGTTTATTCAAGAGAAATAAAAACCTATGTCCACAAAAGACATACATAATAGTCTCATTCACAATAGAAACTGACAATCCAAATATTGATTAACAGAGAAATAGTCAACAAATGGAGGTATATTCAGGAGGTATATTTATTCATGGTGCTACTACAAAGATTATGAGATCTTTCCTCATCATTTATACAGAAGATAGACAAAATTAAGACATTCATACAACTTTTCAGCATAAAATGTTTGGGAATCGTCAGGGCTCAGTTGAAGAGAAACAGGACAAGCAGGGAACAATAAGTTAAGTGAAGGAAGGTTTAGTCTTGGTAAACAAGAGCAAGGTAAGAGAGGAAAATCAAGAATTAGTTACACTTAATAATTTCTTTCTTTCTTAGTCACTCACAGTTTCCCCTCAAGTTGTGCTATTTTCCCCTGAGACTCCTCAAGATTCTTCTGAGTGACCTGCAGCTTCACCTCCATGCCTTCCTGTTTAGCCATCATACTCTACACAACAGAAATACCTGTTTTAGGAAATGAGAGATCGTTCAGATCCCCAGATCCAGACACAGCAAACTCACCAATATATCACTCACCCTCATCTTTGTTTCTCTTTTGTTTCTAAGTTTCATTAACTCAAGGCTTAGAAGTCTCATAGTCTTCTGGTTATTATCTTCAGAAAACTAAGTACAAGAAACAAAAAATTCAGAAATATTTTCTACAAGGTCCTATTACAAAATCACAGAAATATTGATTATTCTCTTATTGGGACTATTATTTACCTATATTATACTCTGGTAGAGAAAACAGGCTTTGACCATGCCTGGATTACTGATTTTACACTATTACTGTTCTTGTCCCTCTCTTTGATTAATGTGACTTTCTGGTTCATTTATTTAATTTTTTGGGAAGGTTTTATTTTTAAGTAATCTCCAGCCAATGTGGGGCTCAAACTCGCAACCCCGAGATCAGGAGTTGCATGCTCTACAGATTGAGCCAGCCAGGCCCCCCTTTCTGGTTTATTTTTGAGAGTGCTTGGGTGGTCACCTACCTCTGCATGCTGCAGAGTCCACTGGAAGCCTCTATAACAAGCTTCTTGGGGTGGATTCTGTCAAGTGTGCTTGCTTAATAAAATGCATCTGAATTGCCTGATCTCTTTGGAAATACGTAGATTACAGGATCCATCCCCAGCCTACCAAATCAGAATCTCCCTCAGTGGGGTCCAGGAATCTGCTCCCTTCCACAAGCTTGATTCTTATGCACCCTCATTCTCTTCGTGATCAAAGAGCTCAGCACATTACAGACCCTGAATAAATGACTGTTATTAAACTGAACAGTGATTTACAGCCTCCTTATACTTCAGACAAAAGCAGATGACCATATGATGTCCTTTAAGATCTATTAGTATGTTAATACTAATAGACAAATTTATCTATTAAATACAGTTAGTCCACAAATTTATTCATTTCCCACTTCATTTCCAAAAGGATTTGAGATGGAAGCCTGCTGTTCTGCTATTATTTATTTCAGAGAAAGATCTTTACAGTGGCTTCTAGGTGTAAATTTTGTAAGTTTTATTAATGGCCTTATTTACTGGGGGTGACTTTGAAGAAGGATGAGAAAATGTCAGACATTAAAACAAAAGTAACTTGTTTATCACCTCTTATATGTCATGTACCATAATAAAAAAGACCATAATAATTCTTCTTGGAAGCAGCCTAACATTTAAGATACATTTGCTGAAGGAAAAATATTAAACTAGAGCCTAAAACTGCCAAATAACTATATAAGAAAAAAACACATTTATAATTTATTCCATAGTAAATATTATTGTCAGGTTCAAATACCTTTGATTTTAGTAGTTCATTAGTCCTGGTTAACTCAATAAGTTGTTTTTCTAGTGAAGCATTACTTGCAGAGAGAGATGTTTTCTCCCTGACTGCAGCATTTAGCTTGGCCTCCATTTTTTCCAACTCAGCTTCCAGATCCTGGATCCGCTTGTCCTGAGCACCACGTTCCTGCACAAGAACACGAATCTGGACAGAAACAAGGTGATAAATGAATGAATCACCAATACAGTGCCAACATAACTATATGCTATTGATAATGAAAACAATGCTTAACCGATCGAGCCACCAGGCGTTCCAACTCTTTCCATTTTATAGCACATTTATTTTTCAGTTAAGTTGAAGCACTGCTTACCTCTTTTTCTAATATCTTCAAATCTTTATCATTCTTTTGAGATTCCCTCTATTTAAAAATCAAAGAACAGAGATAAATAATTTAAATGCCACAAATATCACAAATTTGATTTTCAGCTATAAAAAAATCAAAGTTTAATTACTCTTTCTTTTCTTTCTCTCTCTCTTTTTTTTTTTATACCAAACTTTACCTACCAATGTGCAGCTTGAACTCACAACCCAAGATCAAGAGTCACATGCTCTACTGAGTCAGCCAGGCACCCCTTTCTTTTTTTTTCTTAAAGATCTAATTGGCTTCATTAAGTGATTCATGAATCGGGCAGCAACCTATCTAGCAAGTAGAGGGGAGCTCCTCACCAAAAAGCTAATTTCTATTTTAAACATTTCACTTAGCCTAGTAAACATTTTGTAGGAGACTTATCTGGCAGAAGAAGGAAAATGTTCTTTGAATCTTAAAATATTTCAGGTTTAAGTTTTCACCCTACTAGATTATTAGACTTTTCCTAATAAGTCCAGGGAAAAGAACAGGTGGAGCTTCATGAATAAAGCTACTGAATGCCTTCTTTCTAATGTTAAACATTAATACATTTTGAATATTTAATTATGTTATTCTAGAAAGAAAAGAATCTTACAAAGAGAAAGTTAAACCTTGATACCCAAAGAGGAAAAAAAAGCTGCACAGGCAAAGACATAAAAATTAAAATGGTGTAAGTGGATTTTTTTTAAAGATTTTATTTATTTGGGGTGCCTGGGTGGCTCAGTGGGTTAAAGCCTCAGCTTTATCCCACTTTAGCTCAGGTCGTGATCCCAGGGTCCTGGGATCGAGCCCAGCATTGGGCTCTCTGCTCCTCAGGGAGCCTGCTTCTTCCTCTCTCTCTGCCTACTTGTGATCTCTGTCAAATTAAAAAAAAAAAAAATCTTTAAAGATTTTATTTATTTATTTGAGAGAGAGAGAACACAAAGGGGGTAAGGTCAGAAGGAGAAGCAGACTCCCCATGTAGCAAAGAGCCAGACGTGGGGCTAGATTCCAGCATCGAGGCCTGAACTGAAGGCAGACGTTTAATCAACTGAACCACACAGGTACCCCTTGTCAGCTGATTCTAATCTATTTATTGTCTGTATTCTAAATTTTTGCTCTATGTATTTTTATATCCAATTTCTTTTCTGACACAACGGCCCTAAACAGAATATCCATCTTTCCCACCTAAAATGGAATAAAATGGGTAAACATACTGCACACAACTTGTTTTATGTGCTTCTAAGTTCAGGGGGCCTACATCAGTCTCATACTTATTAATTTTCCACAGGATGGCATTTTCTATCAAGGATGGCCAATTACTTAGGGTGTTTTTTTTTTTTTAAAGATTTTATTTATTTGACAGAGAGAAACACAGAGAAGGAACACAAGCAGAGGGAATGGGAGAAGGAGAGGCAGGCTTCCCACCTAGCAGGGAGCCGGATGCGGGGCTCGAACCCAGGACCCTGGGATCATGACCCGAGCCGAAGGCAAACGCCTAACGACTGAGCCACCCAGGTGCCCCTTATTTAGGGGTTTTACACAAACCTGTATGCAATTTAGTTTTCCAAGAGTTCTGTAGTTAATTCAAAAATTTTTTTAATTTTTTTTTTTAAAGATTTATTTATTTGACAGAGAGAAATCACAAGAGAGGCAGGCAGAGAGAGAGGAAGGGAAGCAGGCTCTCCGCTGAGCAGAGAGCCCGATGTGGGACTCGATTCCAGGACCCTGCGATCATGACCTGAGCTGAAGGCAGCGGCTTAACCCACTGAGCCACCCAGGCACCCGTTAATTCAAAATTTTAGAACTGTTTCTTTAAGAAATTCAAATCAGGAAATTTTAATCAACTTCTTAAAAAATTTTTTTTTTAAATTTTAATTCCAGTACAGTTAAAATACAGTGTAATATTAGTTTCAGGTGTACAATATAGTGATTCAACACTTCCATACAACACCAGGTGCTCATCAAGACAAGAACACTCCTTAATGCCCACCACCTATGTCACCCATCTTTCCACCCTCTTCCTCTCTGGTAACATCAATTTGTTCTCTAAAGTTAAGAGACTGTTTCTTGATTTGTCTCTCTCTTTTTTCCCCCACTTCACTCATTTGTTTTGTTCCTTAAATTCCACGTATGAGTGAAATTGTATGGTATTTGTCCTTCTCTGACTTAGTTCGCTTAGCATTATCCTCTCTAGGTCCATCCATGTTATTGCAAACAGCAGGATTTTATTCCTTTCTATGGCTGAAGAATATGTCATTGTATATACATTTAAATCACTGTGTAAGAAAAGACTGTCTATATCAGGGCTGCCCTATAATATATCATAGACCACATACATATTTTCTTTTCTTTTTTTTTAGAGAAGAAATGGGGAGAAGGGGAAGGGAGAATCAGATCCCCGCTGAGCAGGGAGCCCGACCTGGGGCTCAATCCCAGGATGCCGAGATCATGATCTGAGTTGAAGATAGGCGCTAAACCAACTGAACCACCCAGGCACCTCCACATATGTATTTTCAAATTTTCTAGTAGTTATATGTTTTAAAGTTATTTATTTACTTAAGCAATCTCTATGCCCCATGTAGGGCTCAAACTCATGACCTCAAAATCAAGAGCTGCACACTCTTTGACTGAGCCAGCCAGGCACCCCTCTAGTAGTCATATTTAAAAAGTAAAAATTTTAGTAATTTATTTTATTTTACCCTAAATGTAAGAAGTATTATTTCAATTATTGTCATTAGTATAAAATTATTAGTGAAACATTTTATGTGTTTTGTATTAGGTCTTTAAACCTAGCTGTGTATTTTACATTTATGGCACATCTCAATTCAAATGCTAGATTTTTATCAGAAATAGCTATCTGTGGGGCACCTGAGTGGCTCAGTTGTTTAAGCATCTGACTCAGTCTCAGCTCAGGTCTTGATCTCAGGGTTGTGAGTTCAAGCCTCACACTGGGCTCCACACTGTAATGCTGGGTGTAGGGACTACTTCCAAAAAAAAAAGAGAGAGAGAGAGTGAGAGAGAAAGAAATAGCTATCTATATTTAGATTCCATAAACTGTGCAGATGAAGAAGTAGATTCACATCCCCAATATGTTCCAAAAAAAAATTTTGTGTTTTCCAACAACAGAATCAAGTACTGGTTTTTAAATATATATTAATTAAAATTAAATAATATTAAAAATTTAGCTCTTCAAGTTCTCAATAGCCACATGTGGCTAATCACTTCCGTATTGGATAATGAAGCCCTTTATTATAAAATGAGATACTTAGGTAATTGCTGAACAAATGAACAAGACTAAGCTTAACCTACAGCCTTGGTTTTCTAACTTTGATTCTTTTACATATTAACAAATTTCTTTTGCAACTTCTTAAGAAACTACAACTTGCTTTATGAACTAATGGAAACAGTAAAACATGTAGGCTGTTGTACAAGCCATAACATCAAGTTAAGAATTTAATCTCCCACCACTCAAAAACTGAGAGTTTTTGAGCACCACATCTCTTTAAGGCATTAGAATTTTCTTCCTTTTTCTTCACCAATATTTACCTTTCCACACAAATAAACAAAACTAAAAAACAACTCAAATGATATTAACTACCAAATCAAAGAACTACAAACTTTTTAAAGGCTTACAAGGTGTTAGACAAATTACCTAGATAGAGAAATGACTGAGAAGTGGGTACCATATTGTAATTCCGAGCTATGAGCATGTTTAAACAATATATTTAGTAATGATGTAGGCAGAAATGAAATCTTGGTATAGTCCTATTTTAGTATATGTGCTGCCGAAGCGAGCACGAATCTTGGTATAGTCCTAATGATAATATTTTTTATTAACTTCTAGGTTTACTTATAACCTTACTTTATACACTTAATCCATTCTAGTCAAATAAAAAACCTTTCAGAAATATTTTCATGATTTAGGTGATAAACCAGCTAGAATATCAGAGTTCCTCACCTTTAATCCCAAAGTCTTAACTTTTCTTGCTGAAGCAGGCAGGGTAGTATCTTTGTCAACATTAAGATTTTGTTGAGATTCTACAATAAAAAAAATTGTACAGATCCAGGTTGGTGCTTACATGTTTGAAACACAAACAAAATCCATTTCTAAATTTCTTATTGTAATTATTAGTGAGTAATATAAAGTTCTTTTCTTAATTGTACATGTCCAAATAATTAGTTGCACAACACAATTTTCACATCCAACATTTTTCTGATTTTCCTAATATTCCCTGACAGAAAGTTAAGGTGATTACCAAAAGGAAAACTATATATTTATGTGAGTATCTTGCTTAATTTTTCTGGTTATACAATAGTGAAATGATTAAAGCATTATTCTATAGTTGACTCATTTGTAAATGCATCAAATAAGAAAATTTAAATATAACTGTAGCTCCACCTTTTTACAAATAGTATAGAATCTTCTAATTTAAATACTATTAGTCATAACTTTAAAACTTAAGAGATCATATACCCATTATTTTACTTTGGAATTCATTACCTTTTTGTTTTTTAAATCTTTGCGATTTCTGAAAGGATACTGGTCCTTTCAATACTTCTGAAGTCTTAACATCATAAGCACCTGGAGATGGTGCACAACCTAAAGGAAACATATAGAACATTAATGTCTCATCTAATGTTCCTTATGAACTTACATGGTGATGAATGTAAAACAGTTATTGGATGTGAAACAGTTAAAAACCGTGTCATAGTAAAGTAATACAAATTTAAAATGCCATTAATAAATTGTTTATTTTTTCAAATGTAATAGCACCCATCTGATATTACAAATAGGTCTCTCTATGAAAAACATCATTATCTTCCCAAACACTATTTCAGTGAGTCAAAGAAACACAGGCAATTCAACAAAACAGCAAAGACAGTCTTGAGAGAAACATCATTAAGAACAAGCAACATGGCGTTGTTATTAAGGATTAAATCTAAAAAAAAAAAATTTGGAATCAATTCTAACTCCAAGAGCGTCAATGAGGCAACTACCATCAGATTCTAGAAATGAAGCAACTAAAAGTCTAGGCTTCAAGGTTTAGTGTGGAATAAAAACTTATAATGATAATTCATCTTTGGCTAATATTGACACAACAGGAAATTTATAAAGTCATGTTATACAAAGTACAAACTACTAGACAATATTTCTTTCTCTCTCTCTTTTATTTTTTTATTTTTTAAAGATTTTATTTATTTATTTGACAGACAGAGATCACAAGTAGGCAGAGAGGCAGGCAGAGAGAGTGAGAGGGAAGCAGGCTCCCCGCCGAGCAGAGAGCCCGATGCGGGACTCGATCCCAGGATCCTGGGATCATGACCTGAGCCGAAGGCAGCGGCCCAACCCACTGAGCCACCCAGGCGCCCATCTCTCTCTTTTTTTAAAAAGATTTTATTTATTTATTTATTCGACAGAGAGAGAGAGAGAACGGGCACGCACACAAGCAGGGGGAGGCAGCGGGGGCGTGGGTGGGTAGGAAGCATGCTCCAGGATGAGCAGGGAGCCTGACCTGAGACTTGACCCCAGGACCCTGAGATCATAACCTGAGCAGAAGGCAGCCATTTAACTAATGGAGCCACCCAGGCATTCCTGTACTAGACAGAAATTTATACAGTATAACCTCACTCAACCGGAGTCTCAAATTGAAGGCATTTTGGAGTGTTTATGCATAGTCAACTTGAGATCTTACTGTCAGGACTTAACAATAATAAAAATGATATTTTATATCATTTTGATATAATGATATATGATATATATATATATCATATATATATATAAAAAAATATCATTTTTATTATTGTTAGCAGAAGGGGAGCCTGGGTGGCTCAGTCAGTAGAGTATGTGACTCTTGATCTCAGGGTATAAGTTCAAGCCCCACACTGGGCATAGAGCCTACTTAAATAAAAAAGGTAAAAATATCATTAGCATAAAGCTTTAACTGATTGAGAATAGATTCATACTATTCACTGAAAAGCTATTTTCTTCAGCATAGGGTTTCATGCAAATAAACAGGAACTAAAAGGAGTTCGAACATTTGAAGACAACTCCAGCTGTCCCTTAAGTGTTTTCTAAATGGAATGATAGGGGTGCCTGGATGGCTCAGTAGGTTAAAGCCTCTGCCTTCGGCTCAGGTCATGATCTCGGGGTCCTGAGATCGAGCTCCACGTTGTTGGGGGGGGGGCTCTCTGCTCAGCAGGGAGCCTTCTTCCTCTTCTCTCACTGCCTGCCTCTCTGCCTGCCTCTCTGCCTACTTGTAATCTCTGTCAAATAAATAAATAAAGTCTTAAAAAAAAGTAAAAATAAATGGAATGATAGATAAGAACTTGTTGGTATGCTTGTGACCAGCATTTAAAAAAGTGAAACACAGGGGCGCCTGGGTGGCTCAGTGGGTTATGCCTCTGCTTTTGGCTCAGGTTATGGTCTCATGGTCCTGGGATCGAGCCCTGCATCTGGCTCTCTGCTCAGTGGGGAGCCTGCTTCCTCCTCTCTCCCTATGCCTGCCTCTCTGCCTACTTGTGATCTCTCTCTCTCTCTCTCTGTCAAATAAATAAATAAAACCTTTAAAAAAAAAGGTGAAACACAATAGAAAATATCAGCACAACTCAAATGTAGGAAAGTTAAGCACTGTTTTGTAGGACTTCTTGTTTCAGTGATAGCTGTATAAATATTAAAAAAATCTATCCTGGGGGCGCCTGGGTGGCTCAGTGGGTTAAAGCCTCTGCCTTTGGCTCAGGTCATGATCTCAGGGTCCTGGGATCGAGCCCCGCATCCGGGCTCTCTGCTCAGCGGGGAGCCTGCTTCCTCCTCTCTGTCTGCTTGCCTCTCTGCCTACCTGTGCTCTCTGTCTGTCAAATAAATAAAATCTTAAAAAAAAATCTATCCTGGTTAGAGATACACAATTTATTTCTCACTCTAGGACACAATTAAAAGTATTAAAATCACCCCTTTCATCAATTCTAAGAGACCATAAAAACATCAAGGAAGTTTCCATTCCTCTACCTGGAATTAAGGTAACAAGAATAATGACACAAAAATTCCAATCCTGGGAGCGTTTTGATCTAAATGTGGTCAATAAGGAATTGAGATAGTGGGTTTCTTTCTTTCTTTTTTTTTTTTTAAAGATTTTATTTATTTATTTGACAGACAGAGATCACAAGTAGGCAGAGAGGCAGGTAGAGAGAGAGGAGGAAGCGGACTCCCTGCGGAGCAGAGAACCCGATGTGGGGCTCGATCCTAGGACCCTGGGATCATGACCTGAGCTGAAGGTAGAGGCTTCAACCCACTGAGCCACCCAGGCGCCCCAAGAGATAGTGGGTTTTTAATCAGAATAGAGTCTCAAAATGAAATAAAGAATTCAGTGGAGTATCTAAGGTAAAGACAGACTTACCAAAAAACATTAATCTTGGTTAGCTCAAATCTCTCACACTTTACAAACTGTTTATAATCTGGGGTGAATAGGAGGCTGGCGGGGTTTCCCTAAAATCAGCTTAAGGATGGTGGCACATCTTAGAGCACCTATGTTACTCATTTGCGATAGGGGTTGAGGGAGGCAGTGGGGAACATATTATGTTTTAAAACAAACGAGAGATTTCCACCATTACTGTTAGCAATGCTTTTTGGGGAAGAGGGGATGAGGGTATGCAGAGCCTATGGTTATTCTGTGCTCTCTGCTTTTATTATTATTATTATTATTTTTAAAGTTAAGCTCTAGGCCCAACATGGGGCTTGAACTCATAATCCTGAGATCAAGAGTCACATGTTCTACCTACTGAGTGAGACAGCCAGGGGCCCAGCTTTCTGTTTTTAGGAATGCTTCTGTGGGAAAGCGTGAGAAGCACCAGTCTAGACTTGTCAAAGCAGCCAGAAAATAAAATGATGTTGAAATCTTATATTCTGGGGCACTTGGGTGGTTCAGTGGGGTAAAGCCTCTGTCTTCGGCTAAGGTCATGATCCCAGGGTCCTGGGATCAAGCCCCCACATCTGGCTCTCTGCTCAGCAGGGAGCCTTCTTCCCTTCTCCTCTCTGCATGCTTGTGATCTCTGTCAAATAAATAAATAAAATCTTAAAAAAAAAAAAAAAAGAAATCTTATATTCTGGTTCATCATTAGGTTTACACTCTCAAAAGGGGATATGGGCCAGCAAACAATGGGATGGTGGACAGTGACTAAGGAGCATCATGAGAGTTGAAAACAATTAAAACCACACTTAACAAAAACTTCCTTAAAGACTAAAGAATCAAATTTGGTTGTTAGATTTAGGATTTAGATTGAAGACCTAGGTTGAAATCCAGCCTGTATGTCTAGCTTTTAATATACTTATCCACCTCCCACCTCAGATAATGTACTTATCCATCTTCCATGTTAGACAAAACTGCCTGAAGTTAGGAACTCTCTTGATCATGCCTGTATCCCCAGTATTTAGCTTACGGTTGAGTTGGGGAGTATGGTAATGAAAACATAGAAAGTCACTGGGGATGTGGGAATGGAAATAGAGTTTTGTGATTATCTCAGTCAGGATTCAAATCCAGCTTTATATGCCAATTAATAGACATTACTATGGGCCAAGTACTTTTTAGTCAGAGGGAGAAGATGGTGAATAAGAACATTATACACTCTCTCCTTTTCAAACCTAGTTTCAAGACCCCTGGAAAGTTATTTATTTATTTTTTAAAAAGATTTTTTTACTTATTGACAGAGACAGAGAGAGAGGGAATAAAAGCAGGGGGAGCAGCAGAGGGAGAGAGAGAAGCAGGCTTCCTGCTGAGCAGGGAGCCCAATGTGGGGCTCGATCCCAGGACCTGAGATCTTGACCTGAGCCGAAGATAGATGCTTAACTGACTGAGCCACCCAGGTGCCCCTGGAAAGTTCTTTTTGAGGTTATGATTCTCCACTTATGAAACAGGAATAAAAAAGAGTATCCACCTCATAGTTGTTGGAATTACTGGAGTAATTGGAGAACTCACTACAGTGCCTCACATATGCATAAAGCATCAAATAAATGATAATTACTCCTGAAACAGTGAACCTGGAATATTGTGGCATTGGTAAAGCCAGTCTCATCTATTATAAGAAAATAAATTCTCAGGGCGCCTGGGTGGCTCAGTGGGTTAAGCCTCTGCCTTCGGCTCAGGTCATGATCCCAGGATCCTGGGATGGAGCCCCGCATCAGGCTCTCTGCTCGGCAGGGAGCCTACTTCCTCCTCTCTCTCTCTACCTGCTTCTCTGCTTACTTGTGATCTCTGTCTGTCAAATAAATAAATAAAATCTTAAAAGAAAAAAAAGAAAATAAATTTTCCTTAAAAGACACACTGCTGAGAGAACTCAGAGAAGGTTCTTTGAATATCCAGGAAACAATATATGTTTTGATCTTTCAATTAAGAAAATAAGCTTGTAAAAAAAAAAGAAAGAAAATAAGCTAGTGCTGATCCATTTGCTCACTTGGCCTTCCTATGTGAACAGAGTGATTCTTATTTACATTTGCATTTTGGCTAACAAGCTAAAGATGCAACAAGTGACCGCTAAAAAGGGTGTATTATAATGGCTAAATCGTGGGCTTTTTTTTTTTTAAAGATTTTATTTATTTATTTGACAAAGATCACAAGTAGACAGAGAGGCAGGCAGAGAGAGAGAGAGGGGAGGAAGCAGGCTCCCTGCTGAGCAGAGAGCCCGATGTGGGGCTCGATCCCAGGACTCTGAGATCATGACCTGAGCTGAAGGCAGCAGCTTTAACCCACTGAGCCACCCAGGCGCCCCAAATCATGGGCCTTGATGTTCAACCAAACCACTTACTGGCTGCTCAGAACAGTGACAAAACCTGTTTCCTCACATGCAAAATGAGGGCAGTATCAATACTTTCCTCACTGGGCTGTTGGACTAGATAGAATAGGAAAGCAGTCAGAATAGGGAACACCGTAGCATACAGTTTGCATGCACTCAATGATGAGTGCCTCAGTAACCATATCGTAAGTCTTCCAGGTTAGTGTGCTTATTATGCACCACAGTGGTTAAAAAAAAGCACACGATGGGGCGCCTGGGTGGCTCAGTGGGTTAAAGCCTCTGCCTTCGGCTCAGGTCATGATCCCAGAGTCCTGGGATCGAGCCCCGCATCGGGCTCTCTGCTCAGCAGGGAGCCTGCTTCCTCCTCTCTCTCTCTGCCTACTTGTAATTTCTGTCTTTCAAATAAATGAATAAAATCTTAAAAAAAAAAAAAAGCACACGATGGATTCACGGAGGCTTGATTTCCTGTCTCAGTTCTGCTGGTTTGGTTCTGTAACACTGAGCAAATCTATGTCTCGACTTTTTTTTTATCAATAAAATAATGAATAATAGGATAACCTCTCAGGGATGTTGGGGAGTTAAAAAAAGAACTAATAATGTAAATACTTAGTATGGTGACTGGGGTACTATCGTGTTATTACTTCATTACTAATGTTTTCAGTAAGTGCTGCCACCATATGCTCACCCATAAACTGCTTTTACCAATCATCCTTCTTTTATTCCTGAATGGAATATCCAGAAGAAGCCCACAAGTTCATGCGAAGAGCCGCTGGTCAAATGTTTTATCAGTGAGGCTTCCACACTTGACCATCACACAGCTGCCAACAGTTTCCTTATTCCGATTCCCTTTCCTCCGCTTTAATTTCTCCACCACACTGTTTATTGGCTGTATTCTCCAGTTGAATGTAAACTCCACGAGGCAGGGGTTTTGCATCATTCACTGCTGTATCCCTATCACTCTAAATAGTATTAGGCATGTAGTAAATGCTTAGTACGGCTTTCAGAAAAACTATCAATTGAATGAGACCCATCGCAGCCCTAAAATCGCCTATTAGCCCCGGATGAAGGGAACCAAAAAGGGCAAGTGCGTCGTGATAATGTATCCCGACCCCCAGCTCCTTTCCCCGTACGCACCGGAAGGGTCATTGAATCGTTTCAAGGGCGCCTTAGGAAAAGACATGCTGACGATCAGCTCCACAAACAGAAGGTCGCTATCTCCCCTCCGCAACTTTGTGCCGCTTATTACAGCCTACTCGCTCCGAATTCAAACCTCCCTGCTTATTCCCCGCCCATCTCTAACGTCAGCAAATTTGAAAACCAAAATCCTAGGCACACCAATCCAGGACGGGAACACCTACGAGCATGCGCACCTGTCCTCGCCGCGCCCAATTAGGGCTTCAGTGAGTTTAGGTAACCAGCCAATAGGAGACTAGTATTGCCTCCTCCCCCACACTGTGTCCAATCAGTCCTGGCGTTACTCAATTGTAACTTACGTACTAGCAACATTTGCGCAAGCGCATTTTATAGCTGAGAAGTTTGAGGGTACGCTTTTGGCGTCATATTGGTGGCAGTGCAGGGAGTTCTAGTTTCACAGGTTCCGACCTTCTCCCACCGTTCTTTGGGTGTAAACTTCCCCGGATTTTAATTCTTTCAAACTGCCAGCGTCCTAAGTGGCCCCTGAAAAGGAAAAAGAAACAGGCTGATATATCAGCCTTCATCCCTGCGCATGTGCAGCGACCTGAGCAGCGAGTCCTGGGCGTGGCCTGAGAGTGAATATTTCGCGCTTGCGCTCTTCTCGCTCCGTGCGGCTGCTGCCGGGAGGCTACTGGAGTATGTCGGCCCCGTTTGAGGAGCGCAGTGGGGTGGTTCCGTGCGGGACGCCGTGGGGCCAGTGGTACCAGACCTTGGAGGAGGTGTTCATTGAAGTTCAGGTGCCGCCTGGCACTCGCGCCCAGGATATCCAGTGCGGCCTGCAGAGCCGGCATGTGGCGCTGGCCGTGGGTGGTCGCGAGATCCTCAAGGTAGTGGCAGGTCGGGGCTTGTGCTCAGTTTCTTCCCGGCCTCTAAGTCCCAGGGTCTTAAATTTCATTTTTTTCCGTGAAAAGAGCTGGAAGGCCCAATAGCTCCTTTGGCCGAAAGAGCGGTATCATTGGCCTGGTTTTGATCTGGTTGGAGCCCCCACTCTTAAGGCTAGTCCTGAGTTAACGTAGAGATTTGAGGTGCCCGGTTTTCCGGCTTTATTTCTAAACCAAATGAAGCTGCTGCTTTTGTGCCTCTGCGGGTTGTCGCTTAAATCTTTAAAGGAACAACTACTATATAGTACATACATTCCAGGCACTGATGAGTGTTGAGAGGTCAGCGGTGAACAAGACAAGTTTCCTGCGCTCAGGTCATGTTCTTGCAAGGAGGCATAATAAAGCTAACCTAATAAATGTTCAGGCAGTTATAGGACAGTAAAGAAGAAAATAATAAGGATATCGGGATGAGGATTCAGAGATGATGTCAGGTGATTTATTTTTTTCATCAAACTAAGAAAAATTTTGCATGTTCGTGGAGTGGTTAAGGAGGTAGTTGAGAGGTGTTTGAAGAAAATAATACCACTTTTATTCTCATCATGTCCGTTGGACCCGTAAATTCAGTAACGTTGAAGTTAGATTTCTTTCCCACATTAGATGCTCAAGATGTTTGATGACAGTGTAGTGAAGTGGTGAAGGGAAGCTCCTCAATGTAGGATACCTGGCTGTGCCATTTTTATAATTTTGTAACCTCCGGCAAGAGATTTTTCAGTGTCTATGCCTTCACCCACAAAGTATGGTAATTATAGTAACTTTCTGATAGGATTGTTTTGAGCATGACATGGTATCCAGGGGAATTAAGAGCTTGGACTTGATTCTGGCATGTAAGGAGTGTACACTACATGTTAGCTATTATTTGTATGGAAATGCTTTAAGTGCCTCAGGAAAGGAAGATTCATGTGAAAGACATTTGATTTATGTCAGCCTGGATCTTACTGACTTTTCTGGATAGTTGTGTAAATCATAGTTTCCTGAACAGTGGTTTAAGATTACAATTCAAATTTCTTTTAGTAATTCCAGTAACTTTGGGAATTTAGCAGTAATTTTAGGATTTTAGGTATACATTTAAACCAGTAGGATTTTTTCACAGTAGTACTGACATATTGAAAAAATGTGTGGTTTTTTTAATATGACCTTTTAATTTAATTTCCTAAAACTTAAATTTGACAAGTAGCAGCAAATCAAAATGGATTTGAGCACGTGCATTCTCTTTTAAACTTACGTTTTACTGATTTCTTTCTTAAAACAACAGTTTCGGAAAAATCAGTCACAGCTAATCTGTATCAGAACTACAGTATGCGCTTAAAAATTTTTTTGGTGTAGCATTGCCCAACAAAGAGATTGAACCAGTTTTTTAAAGTTTAAGAGATATCTGTTAATTTCAGCCGGAAAGCTCTTCTAGTAGTTCTTTTCAATAGGTAAAGTTAAGTTAAATCATTTCAGATATTAATTTCACATTGGGCTCTCTGATCAGTAATATTTATTCATCTCCTAAAAATTAAGGAGCCCTGATCTTTCTTTAGGGGGCTCTGTGTTTTTTGTCATAGTAAATATTTCAAGCAAGGCAAACTTGGTTCCATTTCACTTTCTAGGAGGAAAGATAGGGTTATGCACCCAGCAATAGGTTGGAATGGTATAAAGTTTTCTCTCCTTACTATAACCAAACTAGATAGTTACATGTGGATTAGATAGAAAATTAGGAAAGTCTTAAATCATGAAAGCCTTATAAAAATTAATGAAATATCTATGTTTTTAGTATCTTATATATTTATTTTTCAGGGCAAGCTCTTTGATTCAACAATAGCTGATGAGGGAACATGGACTTTGGGTAAGGGTAATCTGTAATTCTTGGAATCTTTTTTTAAAAATTAATTTTGTCTTGGAACTTAGTAGGTTTCCCTCTGTTGTATTAGGTCCTTTGTCTTTGCAGCTTTGGAAGAGAATAGTAATGGAAATGTATTGAAAATAGGGGCGCCTGGGTGGCTCAGTGGGTTAAGCCGCTGCCTTCGGTTCAGGTCATGATCTCAGGGTCCTGGGATCGAGTCCGGCATCGGGCTCTCTGCTCGGTGGAGAGCCTGCTTCCCTTCCTCTCTCTCTGCCTGCCTCTCTTGTGATTTCTCTCTGTCAAATAAATAAAATCTTTAAAAAAAAAAAAAAAAAAAGAAAATAATTGTATGTCAAGATTACCTAGTGATTTTTGAAAATACAAAATCCAATGATGAACTCTAATTTATTTGTAATTTTTATTTGTTTAGAGGACAGAAAAATGGTCCGTATTGTTCTTACAAAGACAAAGAGAGATGCAGCAAATTGTTGGACTTCTCTTCTAGAATCTGAATATGCAGCTGATCCTTGGGTGCAAGACCAAATGCAGAGAAAACTTACATTAGAGAGATTCCAGAAGGAAGTAAGTCAGATGAATGTATGAATATGTATTGTTAAACATCTTAAAATCATAGAATAATTATTGAAATTAAAACTCAAATGTAGCTACAAAAAATTACAAAAGTTCTTTAGAGGAATTTAAGTTAAATCATTAGAAAAATGACTGGTCTTTCTTTGTGTGGATTTTATTTTTTCGAATTTTCTGTAGAGGAGTTTACTTGTACTGTCTTGATTTCTAAGTTTAAATTTATTTAATGTACACCAGTAGGGGAAGTGAACTAAAAAAATTCAGTCATTATAGGGGCGCCTGGGTGGCTCAGTGGGTTAAGCCTCTGCCTTCAGTTCAGGTCAGGATCTCAGGGTCTTGGGATTAAGCCCCGCATCAGGCTCTCTGCTCAGCGGGGAGCCTGCCCCCCACTCCCGCCTGCCTCTCTGCCTACTTGTGATCTCTGTCAAATAAATTAAAAAGTCTTTAAAAAAAAATTCAGTCAATATAGACTTACATAGTGTAATAAAGTAAAAGTTCCTTTCATCAACATTTCTCCATTATGTGCTTCTGTCTTTTTTTTTTTTTTTTTTTTTAAGATTTTATGTATTTATTTGACAGAGATCACAAGTAGGCAGAGAGAGAGGAAGGGAAGCAGGCTCCTGCTGAGCAGAGAGCCAGATGCGGGGCTTGATCCCAGGAACCTGGAATCATCAGCTGAGCTGAAGGCAGAGGCTTTAATCCATTGAGCCACCCAGGCGCCCCCCTCTGTGCTTCTGTCTTATTCTTATCTCATTGATGATTGGTTTGCTACTCTGTCTTTAACATAAATGCAGGATTACACTATGTGTATTGTTCATTTTTTTTTTCCATTTAATAATACATCTTGGGTCTCTTTTCCTACCAGTACATATAGATAAAACTTGTTCCTTTTAACTGCTTTAGAGTGTTTTCTAGCTTGAATGTACCAACATTATTTATGTAGCTATTCCTTTTTGATAAGATTTGGATTTTTCAGTTTGTATCTGTTTGAAACAAAATTTGTGCTTTGATCTCTGTAGAACTATCCCATGTTCTGTTAATTTATGTAGGAGAAGAATTACTGGATCAAAGCACTGTTAAAGTTTTGATGGATAATTTCCTTCTATATGATGGTGATTTCCAAATACGTATCTCTAGTCTAGACTTTTCCCCAAATATTGGAGTCACATTTCCAATTCAGCATCTCCACTTTACAGTCTGACAGACATATAAGACTCAACGTATTCAACATGAACTCCCTAACTTCCTGCTACCCATTTCTACCTCTAGTCTTCTCATCTTGGTTGATGGAAGCTACTTGATCAGACCAAGAAACAAAAACGGGGAGTCATCCTCCACTGCTGTCTCTCTTTCACACAATGTGGCCAATTTGTTAGGAAACCTTACTGGTAGTACCTTCCAAATATATTCAGAATTTGTCTACTTCTCACCACCAACTCTACTACCATTCTGATCTAGACCATCTGTAATGACTTGCCTAGATTACTCTTACAACCTTCTAAGTGTTCTCTTTCATCCTTGCCAAGCTACAGTGTTCTCAAAATAGTATAATAGTCCTTTTAGCATGCAGGTCACAACACATTGCTTCTCTTCTCAGAACTCTTTCATTCTATCCAATCTGGTCCTCCACGATCTCTCTGACTTCTTGTCCTACTAGTCTCCCCTTACGTTATTCTGATCTAGCCATACTGGTCTTTTTGTTATATTTGAACATTTTAGGCCATTCCTTTTCTGTCCTTTTGTCTACAGTGTTATCCCAAAACTTGGCTAACTTCTTCACTGTTTTGAAGTCACTGCTCAATAAAGTGTACTTTTGGGGTGCCTGGGTGGCTCAGTGGGTTAAAGCCTTTGCCTTTGGCTCAGGTCATGGTCCCAGGGTCCTGGGATCGAGACCCGCATCTGGCTCTCTGTTCAGCAGGGAGCCTGCTTCCCCCTCTCTCTGCCTGCCTCTCGGCCCACTTGTGATCTCTCTCTGTTAAATAAATAAATAAAATCTTCTTAAAAAAAAAGTATACTTTATCTTTGGTCATCCTATTTAAATACTTAATCTTCTCATTTCCCTTACTCTACTCTGCTTTTCTTTCCTTTCTTTTTTCATCTTCTGTAGCACTTGCACCAACTTTTAACATTCTGGATCAGGGGCTCGCAAACTGTGGCCTACAGGTGAAATCTAGCCTGCTGGTTGTTTCTGAAGTAAAGTTGTACTGGAGTACGCCTGTGCTTATTCATTTGTATATTGTCTATCTTATAGTAATACCAGACTTAAGCAGTTATGGCAGAGTATATGGCTTTCAAAGCCTAAAATATCTAATTACTTGGCTCTTTACAGAGTACTTTGCCAACCTCTGCATTAGATAACTTCTGGTTTATTATTTGTGTCCTCCTGTAAGAATGTCAGTCCACCAGTGCAGGGATGTTTGTTATGTTCACTCTTGAATTCCGCATGCCTCTAATGGTGTCCTTAAACAGTAGGAACTCTTAATAAATGTTTGTTGAATAAAGGAAATGCTCTCCAAAAAGACTAAAGTATGAGATAGTACTTCCTAGGATTGTTATGAGGATTGAATATGTTGATAAATGCATAGCTCTTAGAACCCTGCTTGGCATGTAATAAACTCACAAATGATGCTAGTTATTAAAATCTGTTTTTGCACTCATAATAAAGTATATGTTTGCCCATACACTTGTCAATTTGTAATATACATACTGATCTTTTAAGTATTTGTAGATCTGAAAATTGAAATATACATCCTAGTTTTAAGTTCTATTTTGGTGATTACATCTTTTTTTTTTCTTCAGTATTTAAATTTATTTAAGTGATTACATCTTTTGACATATTTATTGGCCATGTAGATTTCCTCTTTTGTCAATTGCTAGTTTATATCTGTACCATTTCCCTTTTGAGTTACTTATATTTTTCCTTAAAAGATTGATTTTATCATAGTTTTTTTCATGTCTTTTAGAATCCTGGTTTTGACTTCAGTGGAGCAGAAATCTCAGGAAACTACACTAAAGGTGGACCAGATTTCTCAAATCTTGAAAAATAACTACACTTCTCTTTTGCTGCATTCTGTGGATCCCAGCAAAGTTGCCAACATAAAGGAACAGATTATGTGGGGGAAGGAAAATGTGGATACCTGCAGTTAACAAATTGCAAAATATATTTAACTATGGTTCTAAAAATTGCATTCAAATATCATTTACATAGGAAACATCTTAAATACTGTGGAAACTATTCTACTGATATAGAGTAACTTTTTTTTGGACTTGTTTTTTTGCTCAGCATGAAGTTTTATATGCTGCATTTTACTAATTTCATATTTAACCTGTATTTTTAATACAAAAAACATTAGGGTATAGATCATGTGAAATGACTGGTGCCTTCAGGGACAATTAAATTTTTCTTTCAATAAGTGTAATGCAGGAATAATGTTCAATAAATTTTTCTAAATAGGAATTGTGCATCCCTTTGTGTAAGTATGCCAGTTCACACCAGGAATTACATTACTGAGAAAAATTTTAAGGAAGGAAAAAGCCCACAAATATATTCTGAGTAAGTTCGTTTTAAGAGTTAATGAAAATTTCTGAAGTAGTACATTATTCATTTGGAGATGAATTTGTCAATAAATTGAAAAATAGAAACTTAACAATAGGAATGGATTAATATAAAACAGAAACAGTGATGTGAATGTGATCATTGGGTGAGTCCTTTGTGTGAGACAAAATGCAAATAATGGTTAACTTTATAAATCAGGAACATAATTTTGCTCTTCAGTGATCCAGACATACAAGGAAGGATTGTCTTAAAATTTTATTTCATAACTTTTATGTCCTTTTGAATTTTAAAATCTCTCTCTTTTTTAAAGATTTTATTTTTAAGTAATCTTTATACCCAATATGAGACTTGAACCCACAACCCTGAAATCAAGAGTTCCACACTTTACAAACTTAGCCAGCCAGGTGCCCCTGAAAAATATTTTTAATAATCCCAAATGTATAGCCAAGTTATATGTGAAGTAAAAAGGACTGTTTTCTTCCTCACTCGTTTGTAAGTTTATGATATGACACCGCATCATCTCTGAGTACCTTAGTGTTTATTTCCTTCACAGGACATGCTGTGTCCTTCACAGGACATGTTACATCACTACAGACAACCATTAAAATCAGGAAATTAGCATTGGTACGTTATGACCATCTAATCCTCAGATCTTTATTGCATTCAAGTTTAACTGATTGTTTCAGTAATGTTCTATATGGCAAAATGGTCCAGTCAGAATCATGTGTTGTCTTTAGATGTCACTTGTCTGGTCTGCTTCAATCTGGAACAAGTCTTCATTTTTTTCTTGACTTTTACAACCTTGGCACTTTTGAATATTATAGGCTAGTTTTGTACAAAATCCTCATTTTGAGTTTTGTCTGGTACTTCTTCGTGATTAGATTCAGGTTATGCATCTTTGACAGGGATGTTACTGAAGTGATGCTGTGTGCTTATTGCATCCTATCATGAGTTAGTAATTTTGGTACATCTTTCTTCTGTTGGTGTGATCACTGAATAAGTGGTATCTGTCAGTCTTCTCCACAGTAAAGCTATTCTTTGTAGGTTTGTAATTATTTTGTGGGAAGGTAGCTTCAGGGTACTACCCTCTTTCTCATCAAACTTCCAGCTTATTTGTATCTTTATTGATGGATAATTTCCTACTTTATTCAGTAGATTAGAATCTGTTACTTGCATTATTGTGATGCTAAACAATTTTTCTTGGCTTAGCAAGAAGAAAAGTCTTTCTAATGGCTTCTATGTCCTTTTGACATGTCCTGTCATTATTTGAGTAATTTCTTATTTTCTGGCACAAGTTATACCAGGCTTATGCTTTCCCTGCCCTAACTGAAGAGTAAGCCATGTTTTTAAGGTACCATGCGTCTCTTAAATGGAGAATGGTATTTAGAAGCCAAGGTTTGGGGGTACCTGGGTGGCTCAGTTGGTTAAGTAGCTGCCGGGCACCTGGGTGGCTCAGTGGGTTAAGCCGCTGCCTTCGGCTCAGGTCATGATCCCAGAGTCTTGGGATCGAGTCCCACATCGGGCTCTCTGCTCAGCGGGGAGCCTGCTTCTCCCGTTCTCCCTCTCTCTCTGCCTGCCTCTCTGCCTACCTGTGATCTCTGTCTGTCAAATAAATAAATAAAATCTTAAAAAAAAAAAGAAATTTATAAGTAGCTGCCTTCGGCTCAGGTCATGATCCCAGGGTCCTGGGATGGAGCCCTGCATAGTGCTCCCTCCTCAGTGGAGAGCCTGCTTCTCCCTCTCCCTCTGCCTGTCGCTCTGCCTACTTGTGCTCTCTCTCTCTCTCTCTCTTTCTCTCTGTCAAGTAAATAAAATAAAATCTTAAAGAAGTCAAGATTACTGTGCTAGTGAACAATTGCTATTTGTGTATAATGCTTATATGTACAGCTATTTATTTCTATATATTGAGAACCATGAGTTCACACTTAAACTTTCATGTCTAATCCCATGGAGTTCATTTTTCTTTTCTCCCTTTCTATATTTATAACAACAGTGAGAAGTCTGATTCCAATTATCCTCAATATATTTGGTTCTCTATTCTCGGTCATCTCAACATGAATGCCTTCCTTACTCTACTCAGGCTCCAGCATCCTGTGGCAAACAGGGATAGCCTCACTGTCTTGGACCCAAACACACCCCATTGTGGGCCACTGAATCCGTCATACCCTTTGGCAAAATGGCCATCTTGTTCACTTTAACCAGTAACTTTAGGAATAAGTTTTTGGGGAAGAGGCTTTTTTTTTTTTTTTTTTTTTTTAATTTATTTATTTGACAGAGAGAGCTCACAAGTAGGCAGAGAGAGCGAGAGGGAAGCAGGCTCCCCGCCAAGCAGAGAGCCCGATGCGGGACTCGACCTCAGGACCCTGAGATCATGACCTGAGCTGAAGGCAGCGGCTTAAACCACTGAGCCACCCAGGCGCCCCCCCCCCCTTTTTTTTTTTTAATTGGCTTCTCTTCTTGACTTTGAAAGAAATTCATATTTTGAATAAGCAGAGTAAAATTAACTCTCCTGTTCATAATATGTTTTTTGAATTTTTAGCATGTAGTTTCTGTTTATAGTTTTGTGAATTTTTAACATGTTAGAGGTATCTGTAAGCTCCTTCAAAGTTAGGTGATTGAACACTTAAGTTTTGTTTATTGGTTTTTTTTAAGTGAACTCTACACCCCACATTGGGCTCAAACTCGTGACCTTGAGATCAAGCGTTTCGTGCTCTACCAGCTGAGCCAGCCAGGTGCCCCAAGAGTTTTTAATAGTTTAATCACTGCAAAAACTTAATGCTCTCACTTTGTAGTCATACCACACTTCTAGCCTCAAATGCTGGAAACCACTGATTAAGACCTGTCTTTATAGTTTTGTCTTTTCAAAAATGTTTATCAGTGGAATCATATGTAATCTTTTTTTCTTAAAGGTTTATTTATCCATTATAGTGGGAGAGAGTGAGAGAGCTTGGGGAGACGGGGTGGAGGGGCAGAGGGAGACAATTCCCCAAGCAGACTCCCAACTAAACATACATTCTGATGTGGGGCTCAATCCCTTGACCCATGAGCCTATGACCTGAGGAGAAACCAAAAGTCATGCCCAACTGACAGCCACCCAGGCACCCTATTTTTTTTAAACAGCTTTATTGAGATATAATTCACATACTATACATTTTACCCATTTAAATATATTAATTCAGTGATTTTTAGTATAGTCATCTATTCAACCATCATTATAATCAGTTTTCATTCTCATCATCTCAAGAAGCCCCATACCTTTTAGCTATCAACTCCCTCCACCCCTCCACCCCCAACCAAGTGACAACTAATTTGTTTTCTATCTCATAAATTTCCCTCTTAGTGATATTTCATATGCATTGAATCATAATATGTGGTCTTTTGCTACTGACTTCCTTCATTTAGCACAATGTTTCATCCATGTTCTAGTATGTCAGTATTTCATTCCTTCTCTATGGCTGGGTAATGTTCCATTTATCCATTATCCATTTGTCAGTTGATTGACATTTGGGAGGATTCTACCTTTTGGCTATTATGAATAATGCTGCTATAAACATTCAAGTTAGGGCACCTGAGTGGCTCAGTTGCATAAGTGTATGCCTTCGGCTCAGGTCATGGTCCTGGAGTCCCTGGATCAAGCCCCAAGTCAGGCTCCCTGCTCAGCAGGCAGCCTGCTTCTCCCTCTCCCTGCTCCCTCCACACTCATGCGTCTCTGTGTATGCTCTGTCAAATAAATAAAATCTTTAAAAAAAAAAAAAATTCAAGTATAGGTTTTTATGTCTATGCATATTTTTCTTTTCTTTTTTTTTTTTATTTATTTATTTGACAGAGAGAGATCACAAGTAGGTAGAGAGGCAGGCAGAGAGAGAGGAGGAAGCAGGCTCCCCACGGAGCAGAGAGCCCGATGCGGGGCTCGATCCCAGGACCCTGAGATCATGACCTGAGCCGAAGGCAGTGGCTTAATCCACTGAGCCACCCAGGCGCCCCTATGCATATTTTTCTTATCTAGTAATAGAATTTAGAGTTACTTGGAAACTATGTCTGATCATTTGAGGAATTTCTAGATTGTTTTCCAAAATGGCTACACAATTTTACATTCCCACAAGTAGTGTTTGAAATTTCTAGTATCTACACAAATTTGCTGACACTTCCTACATGATTTTTTTAAATTTTAGCCATTCTAGTGGATATGAGATGGTATCACACTGTGGTTTTGTTTTCTGTTTCCCTGATGACTATGTTGAGCATCTTTTCTTGTGCTTATGGACCATTTATGTATCTTCCTTGGAGACATGTTCATTAGTATTTCCCATTTTTTATTGGGTTATCTATTATTGAATTGTAAGAGTTCTTTATATATTCTGTATACAAGTCTCATATATATTATTTGCATTTATTTTCTTCTATTGTGTAGGGTTGTTTTTTTTTTTCATTTTCTTGATGGTGTCTTTTAAAGCATGATTGTTTTAAATTTTGATGTATTCTAGTTCATCATGCTTTTGGTATTCTAGTTCATTCTAGTTCATCATGCTTTTGGTATCATGTCTAAGAACGTGGTGATCCCAGGTTATGGAGATTTTTTCCAAAAGTTTTATTATTGTTTGTTTTACATTTAGATATATGACCCATTTTAAGTTATTTTTTGTGTAAGCTGTATAATATAGGTGGAACTTCATTTTTTGCATGTGGATGTCTATTTGTTTCAAAATTTGTTGAAAAGACTGTCCATTCTTCAATAAATTGCTTTTGCATTTTTGTCATAAATCAATTGCTGTTTATATGGTTCTGTTTTTGGTCTTTCTGTTCTACTGATTCATGTGTCTATCCCTTCACAAATACCAAATTGCCTTGATAATTATAGCTTTATGGTAAGTCTTAAAATTGGGTAACATGAGTCCTTCATCTTAATTCTTTTTCAAAATTGTTTTGGCTGTTTTAACTTTCTTTGTATAAAGATAACTTTCTCTGTATAAAGTTTAGAATATATTCAATCTATCTCCAAAAAGTCCTGCTAGGGTTTTCACTGGTATAGCGTAAGTCTTACAATCCATTAGCATGGGGCATCTCTCTATTTAGGATCTCTTTGATTTCAATCATGAGCATTTTGTGATTTTCAGCTTATAGAATACTTATATCTTAGATTTATTCGTAAGGGTACCTTTTCTGGAGCTGTTGTAAATGATATTTTTTTTGAAATTTGTTTCTAGTTGTACATAGCTAGTGCATAGAAATGTTTGATTTTTGTTTGTTGAGCTTCCTGTGACCTTCCTAAACTCGCTTATTCTAGGAGTTTTTTTGTTACGAATTCCTGGAATTTTCTTCATAATGACAAACAGGAGGTTTTATTTAATCTGTACTACTCCATATGTCTTTATCTTTTCTTGCTTCATTGCCCTTGCTAAAGAACAGAAGTGGTGGAAGTGGCCATCCCTGTCTTGTTTGGTTTTCAAATTTTGATTTGATTGATTCTCAAATTTTGAACCTGCTTATATTTTAACACATCCCAAACTTGGTCATGGAGTTTTCCTGCCATTTATGTATCTGGATTTGTTTGTTGAAGATTTTCGTGTCTATTCATTGAGATACTGGTCTCATTGATTAATTTAGGATACTGGTCTCATCAATTGTTACCTTTGTCTTGGTTTGGTACCAGGGTAATGCTAGCCTTATAAAATGAATATTGGGAAGTGACTCTTCTACTTCCTAGAAGAGATGTGTAGAATTTGTGTTTTCTTTCAGTATTTTATGGTGTGTGCCAGTAAGATTTTAAACAACAAATTCAGTTTTTAAAAAAAGGGCTTACTCAGGAATTCTAGTTTATTTGTTTTAGTTTGGTTTAGTTAAGTGCTGGTAGTTCTCGTATTTCAAGGAATTAATTTATTTAACTTGATGTGCATTGTATGTGTTGTTTCTTTAGTGCCCTTTTAACAGCATTATCTCTTTTAGTAGCATTGTCTCTTTCAGTCCTGAGATTAGTCATTTCTTTTTTTGTCATTCTCGCTAGAGATTCATCAGTTTTATTGCTCTTTTTTTTTCCATTTTTTTTATTTTTTCAGCGTAACAGTATTCATTGTTTTTGCACAACACCCAGTGCTCCATGCAATACGTGTCCTCCCTTTTACCCACCACCTGTTCCCAGTTTTATTGCTCTTAAGGAAGAATTACTTTTTGGCTTTACTGATTTTCCTTATTTTCAGTTTCATTGATTTTTTTTAACCCCTCCCTTTTTTATGACCTTTTCCCATCTGCTTGCTTTGTGGGTTTATTCTGCTCTTTTTCTAGTTTCTTTATGTGGAAGCTTTGAGACTTTTTTTTTTCCTTAATAAAAGCCAATTGAAATGTGAATTACTCTAAGCATTCGTTTAGCTACATTTCATACATTTTGATATTTTTATTCAGTTCAAAATATTTTACTCTTTAGAATTCCCCTTAGAGCCCTGGATTATTTGAAAGTATGTTATCTCGAAGTGTTTATAGATTTTCCTTTTACCTGTATTAACTTCTAGTTTATGATCAGAGAACATACTTTATAATTTTAGTTCTTTTAAATTTTTTAAGGATTGTTTTGTGGCCCAGGATATGGTCTGTCTTGGTGAATATTCCATGTGGATTTTTAAAAATTAAAATATAATGTATTATTTGCCTCAGGGGTACAGGTCTGTGAGTCATCAGTCTTACACAATTTATAGCACTCACCATAGCACATATCCTCCCCAATGTCCATAACCCAACCACCCTATCCCTCCCCCCAACCCCCTAGCAACCCTCAGTTTGTTTCCTGAGATTAAAAGTCTAATAGTTTGTCTCCGTCCTAATACCATCTTGTTTAATTTTTTCCCTCCCTACCCATCATGACCCCTGCCCTGCCTCTCAAATTCCTCATATCAGAGAGATCATATGATAATTGTCTTTCTCAATTGACTTCTTTTGCTTGGCATAATGCCCTCTAGTTCCATCCACATAGTTGCAAATGGCAGGATTTGTTTTTTGGTTGTTTTTTTTGTTTTTGTTTTTGTTTTTGCTGGCTGCATTTTGTGTGTGTGTGTGTGTATATGTACACCACATCTTTATCCATTCATCTTTTGATGGACATCTAGGTTCTTTTCGTAGTTTGGCTATTGTGGACATTGCTGCTATAAGCATTAGGGTGCATGAGCCTCTTTGCATCACTACATTTGTATCTTTAGGGTAAATACCCAGTAGTGCAATTTCTGGGTCGTAGAGTAGCTCTACTTTCAACTTTTTGAAGAACCTCCATACTCTTTTCCAGAGTGGCTGCACCAGCTTCCATTCCCACCAACAGTGTAGGAGGGTTCCCCTTTCTCCGCATCCTCGCCAACATCCGTCATTTCCTGACTGGTTAATTTTAGTCATTCTGACTAGTGTGCGGTGGTATCTCACTGTGGTTTTGATTTGTATTTCCCTGATGCCAAGTGAGGTTGCGCACTTGTTCATGTGTGTTTTGGTCATCTGGATATCTTCTTTGCAGAAATGTCTGCTCATGTCTTCTGCCCATTTCTTGATTGGATTATTTGTTCTTTGGGTGTTGAGTTTGCTAAGTTCTTTATAGGTTTTGAATACTAGCCCTGTCTCTGAAACGCCCACCATTTGCAAATATCTTCTACCATTCTGTCAGTCGTCTTTTGGCTTTGTTGACGGTTTCCTTTGCTGTTCAAACGCTTTTGATCTTGATGAAGTCCTGATAGTTCATTTTTGCCCTTGCTTCCCTTGCCTTTGGCGATGTTTCTAGGAAGAAGTTGCTGCCGCTGAGGTGGAAGAGGTTGCTGCCTGTGTTTTCCTCAAGGATTTTGATGGATTTCTGTCTCACATTGAGGGCTTTCATCGATTTTGAGTCTATTTTTGTGTGTGGTGTAAAGAAATGGTCCAGTTTCATTTTTCGGCATGTGGCTGTCCAATTTTGCCAACACCATTTGTTGAAGAGACCGTCTTTTTTCCATTGGACATTCTTTCCTCCTTTGTCAAAGACTAATAGACCATAGAATTAAGGATCCATTTCTGGGCTCTCTATTCTGTTCCATTAGTCTATGTGTCTGTTTTTGAGCCAGTATCATACTGTCTTGATGATGACAGCTTTGTGATAGAACTTGAAGTCTGGAATTGTGATGCAGCCAAGTTTGGTTTCCCTTTTCAACATTCCTCTGGCTACTCAGGGTCCTTTCTGGTTCCATATAAATTCTAGGATTCTTTGTTCCATTTCTGTGAAAAAATTGATGGTATTTTGATAGGGATTGCATTAAATGTGTAGATTGCTTTAGGTAGTATAGACATTTTCACAATATTTGTTCTTCCAGTCAATGAGGATGGAACGTTTTTCCATTTCTTTGTGTCTTCCTCAATTTCTTTCATGAGAACTTTATAGTTTTCTATGTACAGATTCTTTGTTTCTTTGGTTAGGTTTATTCCTAGGTATCTTATGGTTTTTTGTGTGACTGTAAATGGGATCGACTCCTTAATTTCTCTTTCTTCTGTCTTGCTGTTGGTGTATAGAAATGCAACTGATTTCTGTGCCTTGATTTTTATATCCAGACACTTTACTGAATTCCTATATGAGTTCTAGGAATTTTGGAGTGGAGTCTTTTGAGTTTTCCACATAAAGTACCATATCATCTGCAAAGAGTGAGACTTTGACTACTTCTTTGCCGATTTGGATCCCTTTTATTTCTTTTTGTTGTCTGATTGCTGAGACTAGGACTTCTAGTAGTATGTTGAATAACAGTAGTGGCAGTGGACATCCCTGCCATGTTCCTGACCTTAGGGGAGAAGCTCTCAGTTTTTCCCCATTGAGAATGATATTTGCTGTGTGTTTTTCATAGATGGCTGTGAAGAGTTTTGATCAAGAAAGGATGCTGTACTTTGTCAAGTGCTTTTTCAGCATCTATTGAGAGTATCATATGGTTCTTGTTCTTTCTTTTATTAAGGTATTGATTGATTTGCGGATGTTGAACCAACCTTGCAGCCCAGGAACAAATCCCCTTGGTCATGGTGAATAATCCTTTTAACGTACTGTTGGATGCTATTAGCTAGTATTTTGGTGAGAATTTTTGCATCCATGTTCATTAGGGGTATTGGTCTGTAATTCTCCTTTTTGATGCGGTCTTTGTCTAGTTTTGGGATCAAGGTAATCCTGGCCTCGTAAAATGAGTTTGGAAGTTTTCTTCCTATTTCTATTTTTTGGAAGAGTTTCAGGAGAATAGGTATTAATTCTTTAAATGTTTGGTAGAATTCCCCTGGGAAGCCGTTTGACCCTGGGCTCTTGTTTGTTGGGAGATTTTTGATGACTGCTTCAATGTCCGTACTGGTTATGGGTCAGTTCAGGTTTTCTATTTGTTCCTGGTTCAGTTTTGGTAGTTTATATGTCTCTAGGAATGCATCCATTTCTTCCAGATTATCAAATTTGCTGGTGTATAGTTTCTCATTATATGTTCTTATAATTGTTTTTATCTTGTTGGTGTTGATTGTGATCTCTCTTCTACCATTCATGATTTTATTCATTTGGGTCCTTTCTCTTTTCTTTTTGATAAGTCTGGCCAGGGGTTTGTCAGTCTTATTTATTCATTCAAAGAACCAGCTTCTAGTTTCGTTGATCTGTTCTATTGTTCTTTTGGTTTCTAGTTCATTGATTTCTGCTCTGATCTTTATTAATTTCTCTTCTCCTGCTGGCTTTAGGCTTTCTTTGCTGTTCTTTCTCCAGCTTCTTTAGGTGCAGGGTTAGGTTGTGTACTTGAGAACTTTCTTGTTTTTTGAGAAAGGCCTGTACTGCTATATACTTTCCTCTCAGGACCTTTGCTGCCAAAGACTTGAACAGTTGTGTTTTTATTTTCATTTGTTCCCATGAAATTTTTAAGTCCTTTTTTAATTTCTTGGTTGACTCATTCCTTCTTTAATAGGATGCTCTTTAGCCTACATGTATTTTAGTTCTTTCCATCTTTCCTCTTGTGATTGAGTTCTAGTTTTTTAAGCACTGTGGTCTGAAAATATGCAGGGAATGATCCCCGTCTTTTGGTACCAGTTGAGACCTGATTTGTGACCCAGGATGTGATCTGTTCTGGAGAATGTTCCGTGTGCAGTAGAGAAGAATGAGTACTCTCTTGCTTTGGGATGGAATGTTCTGAATATATCTGTGGTATCCCTCTGGTCTAGTGTGTCATTTAAAGCCTTTTTTTCTTGTTGATCTTTTGCTTAGATGATCTATTTCAGTGAGGGGAGTGTTAATGTCCTCTACTATTCTGTATTATTGTTGATGTATTTCTTTGATTTTGTTATTTATTGGTTTATATAAACCAATATATATTCCCATGTTAGGGACATAGATATTTAAAATTGTTAGATCTGGGGTGCCTGGGTGGCTCAGTGGGTTAAGCCGCTGCCTTCGGCTCAGGTCATGATCTCAGGGTCCTGGGATCGAGTCCCGCATCAGGCTCTCTGCTCAGCAGGGAGCCTGCTTCTCTCTCTCTCTCTCTGCCTGCCTCTCTGTCTACTTGTGATCTCTCTCTGTCAAATAAATAAATAAAAACTTTAAAAAATAAAAATAAAAAAAAATAAAATTGTTAGATCTTCTTGTTGGACAGATCCTTTAAGTATGATATAGTGTCCTTCCTCATCTCTTATTATAGTCTTTGGCTTAAAATCTAGTTTATCTGATATAAGGATTGCCACCCCAGATTTCTTTCTTTCTTTCTTTTTTTTTTTAAACGTGTGTATTTTTTTTTTTTTTATTTGATAGAGAGAAAGAGAGATCACAAGGAGGCAGAGCAGCAGGCAGAGAGAGAGGGGGAAGCAGGCTCCCCACTGAGCAGAGAGCCCGATGCGGGGCTCGATCCCAGGACCCTGGAATCATGACCTGAGCCGAAAGCAGGGGCCCAACCCACTGAGCCACCCAGGCGCCCCCCCCCCCAGATTTCTTTTGATGTCCATTAGCATGGTCAGATGTTTTCCACTCCCTCACTTTAAATGTGGAGGTGTCTTCGGGTCTAAAATGAGTTTCTTGTAAACAGCTATCAATGGATGCTGTATTTTTTATCCATTCTGATACCCTGTGTCTTTTGATTGGGGCATTTGATACCCTGTGTCTTTTGATTGGGGCATTTAGCCCATTTACATTCAGGGTAACTATTGAAAGATAAGAATTTAGTGCTATTGCATTGCCTGTAACCTGACTGTTATTGTCTATTCTGTTCCTTTCTGGTCTGTTACTTTCAGACTCTCTTTGCTTAGAGGATCCCTTTCAATATTTCCTTTAGGGCTGGTTTGGTGTTGTCAAAGTCTTTTAATTTTTGTTTGTCCTGAAAACTTTTTATCTCTCCTTCTATTTTTATTTATTTATTATTATTATTATTATTTTTTAAAAGATTTTATTTATTTATTTGACAGACAGAGATCATAAGTAGGCAGAGAGGCAGGCAGAGAGAGAGAGGAAAGTGGGCTCCCTGCAGAGCAGAGAGCCCAGATGTGGGGCTAGATCCCAGGACCTTGGGATCATGACCTGAGCTGAAGGCAGAGGCTTTAACCCACTGAGCCACCCAGGCACCCCTCTCTTTCTATTTTTATGAGAGTGTAGCTGGATATAGTATTCTTGGCTGCATATTTTTCTTCTTTAGTGCTCTGATTATATCATGTCAGTCCTTTCTGGCCTGCCAGGTCTCTTTGGATAAGTCTGCTGCCCATATAATATTTCTTTTTTTTTTTTTTTAAAGGTTTTTATTTATTTATTTGACAGACAAAGATCACAAGTAGGCAGAGAGGCAGGCAGAGAGAGAGGAAGGGAAGCAGGCTCCCTGCTGAGCAGAGAACCCGATGTGGGGCTAGATCCCAGGACCCTGGGATCATGACCTGAGCCAAAGGCAGAGGCTTTAACCCACTGAGCCACCCAGGTGCCCCTAATATTTCTACCATTGAATGTTACAGAGTTCTTATCTTGAGCTGCTTTCAGGATTTTCTCTTTGTCACTGAAACTTGTAAGTTTTACTATTAGATGATGGGGTATGGACCTTTTTTTTTTTTTTTTTTTAAATTGATTTTGAGAGGTTCTCTGTGCCTCCTGGATTTTGATGCTTGCCCCCTTCCCCACATTAGGGAAATTCTCTGCTATAATCTGGTCCCATATACCTCCTGCCCCGCTCTCTCTTTTAACTCCTTCTGGGATCCCAGTTAGTCTAATATTGTTTTGTCTTATGGTGTCACTTATCTCTCAAATTATCCCCTCGTGGTCCAGTAGTTGTTTGTCTTCTTTTGCTCAGCTTCTTTATTCTCCATTATTTGGTCTTCTTTTTTTTTTTTAAGATTTTATTTATTTATTAGTCAGAGAGAGAGAGAGTGAGCACAGGCAGACAGAGTAGCAGGCAGATTCAGAGGGCAAAGCAGGCTCCCCACCGAGCAAGGAACCCGATGTGGGACTCGATCCCAGGATGCTGGGATCATGACCTGAGCCGAAGGCAGCCGCTTAACCAACTGAGCCACCCAGGCGTCCCATCCATCATTTGGTCTTCTATATCATTAATTTTCTCTTCTGCCTCATTTATCCTAGCAGTGAGAGCATCCATTTTTTTATTGCACCCCAGTAATAGTTTTTTTTTTTTTTTAATTTCAACTTGGTTAGATTTTAGTTCTTTTATTTCTCCAGAAAAGGATTCTCTAGTATCTTTCATGCTTTTTTTGAGCCCGGCTAGCACCTTGATAATCGTCATCTGAACTCTAGTTCTGACATATTACTAATGTCCATATTGATTAGGTCCCTAGGTGTTGGTACTGCTTCTTGTTCTTTTTTTGAGTTTTTCCCCCTTGTCATTTTATCCGGATGAGAATAGATGAATGAGAGAACAAAATATAAAAAGGGTAGCAACGACCTCAGAAAGATACACTATCCAAATCAGAAGAGACTGTAAATCGGGGAGAGAAGAAAGGAGGAAAAAAAGGGAAAAAAAAAATATATATATATAAGGCTGGTGAATATAATAGAGCCACACACTTGATTCTGGGTGTATTTTGGCCTATTAGAAGAAACTGCCTCCCAAACTTTTAAAGAAAAAAGAATATATATATACAAAAATAAGGATTAACATGATGAAGGGATGGGATATGACTGTAAAGATGAAAATTTTAAAGATTCTAAAAAAGGAATTGATGAAGTAAGAAGTTGGTTGAAAAAAAGAAATAAAACAGGAAAGAATGTTATCAGTCTGGAGACTAGAACAAAGCCATGCACTAGGTTTAGGGTCTATTTTGATCTATTAGAAGAAACTGTATCCCAAAATTTTAAGGAAATCAAAACCTATATGTTTATAAAAAATAAGATTAAATACAATGTAAGGATAGAATATGACTATAACAATGAAAATTATAAAAGATTTTTAAAATGGCATTGAAAGGATAGAATAGTTAAAAATGTTAAAATAAAATTAAAAAATTTAACTTTGAAAGACTAAAGAATCATGGGCAAAAAGCCATGACTTCTTTGTGCTGTATTCCCTTATTTCTGAGGTTTTGCATTTCTCATTGATCGTTGGTGGAGTTTGTCTTGGCTGGATTGACTGGATGTTCTTGCTGATTTTCTGGGGGAGGAGCCTATTGCAGTGATTCTCAAATATCTTTCCCCAAGGCGTAATTGCACCGCCCTTGCTATGGGCCAGGCTAAGTAATCTGCTCAGATTTGCTGTTGGGAACTTTTGTTCCCTGAACCTTTCTGTAGAGCTCTGGAGAACAGTAATGAAAATAGCAGCCTCTGGGGCGCCTGGGTGGCTCAGTGGTTAAAGCCTCTGCCTTCAGCTCAGGTCATTATCCCAGGGTCCTGGGATCTAGCCCTGCATCAGGCTCTCTGCTCAGCAGCGAGCCTGTTTCCTCCTCTCTCTCTCTGCCTACTTCTGATCTCTCTCTGTCAAATAAATAAATAAAATCTTAAAAAAAAAAAAAAAAAAGGAAAGAAAATGGTCTCGCGGTCTCCCAGTCTCCAGCCCAGAGGAGCCTAGAGCCGGGACCCCTCTCCTCAGTGCACCTTCAGAGAAAATCAGTCAATCTCCCTTGTCTCCTTGGTCTCCACCTGCACTTCGTGCTTACTCAGCCTCTGACCGAGCATTTCTATCTCTGGCGCATCACCCCTTTTGGAGTCTCCAAACCCAGCAGATTCCTGAAGCAGGTTCCCGCTCCCGGAGGAGGAAGCAGGGGATCTCCCCAGATCTGCCACTTGTGAGGTCCGTGCTTGAAGAATAGTGTCCTGACTGTGCTTTGGATCACGGTTTAAGGTAATCCTGAGCTGAGAGTGCACTCCTCTGCTCCATCTCTGCAGCTGACTTCCCCACTCCGATACCTGGGCACTCTGTCACACTCAGACAGCCCTGGTCTTTTTGTGACCCTGCGGGTCCCGAGACCACACTGTCCCTGCCAGGGCTCCAACCCCACTTAGGCTCTGGAGTGACGTCCCTCAGTGGAGTCAACTTCTGAAAGTTCTGGTTTTGTGCTCTGCTGCTCTATGGCTTGCCAGGAGCCAACCCCTCTCCCTGCAGTTTCTCTTTCCCTATATCGCCTCGGATTCACTTCTCCGTACATCCTACCTTCCAGAAAGTGGTCGATTTTCTGTTCCTAGAATTGCTGTTCTTTTTCCCTTCAATCTCCTGTTGAGTTTGTAGGTTTTCAGAATGGTTTGATAACTATCTAGCTTATTAACTCCTGGGACGTGATGGTAAGTCTCCTACTGCTCTGCCATCTTGCTCTCCCCCGCCCCATGTGTAATTTAAAAGAATGCTTATTCTGTTGTTTTAGGGTGAAGTTTCTTATGTTAAGTAGATCCAGATGGTTATTGGTGTTACTCATTTTTTTTCTGTTCTTGCTGATTTCCCGGTAGTTCTATAGATTACTAAGAGAGAATTTATGTCTCCAGCTGCAGTTGAAGCTTTGTGCATTTGTCTTTTCAATGCTGTGTCTGCTTCTTGTAAATGAGGGTCTGTTGTTTGGTTCATACAAATTTAGGATTCTCAAGTCTTTTTGGTGAATTGATTTTTTAAAAATTTAATTTTTTTGGTGTGTGTTCCAAAATTCATTGTTTATGCACCACACCCAGTGCTCCATGCAATACGTGCCCTTCTTGATATCCACCTCCAGGCTCACCCAAACCCCTACCCCCATCCCCTCCAAAATCCTCAGTTTGTTTCTCAGAGTCCATACTGTCATGGTTCATCTCCCCCCTCCTGATTTCTCCCAACTCACTTCTCCTCCCCATCTCACAATGTCCTCTGTGTTATTCTTTATGCTCCACAAGTAAGTGAAACCATAATGATACTTGACTCTCTCTGCTTGACTTATTTCACTCAGCATAATCTGCAGTCCCATCCATGTTGATAAAAAAGTTGGGTATTCATCCTTTCTGATGGAGGCATAATACTGAATTGTGTATATGGACCATATCTTCTTTATCCATTCATCTCTTGAAGGGCATCTTGGCTCTTTGCACAGTTTGGAGATTGTGGCCATTGCTGCTATAAACATTGGGGTACAGATGGCCCTTCTTTTCACTACATTTGTATCTTTGGGGTAAATACCCAGTAGTGCAATTGCAGGGTCATAGGATAGCTCTATTTTTAATTTTTTTTTTTAATTTAAAGATTTTATTTATTTGACAGAGTTCACAAGTTGGCAGAGAGGCAGGCAGAGGGATGGGGGAAGCAGGCTCCCCGCTGAGCGGAGAGCCTGAGGTGGGGCTCCATCCCAGGACCCTGGGATCATGACCTGAGCCCAAAGCAGAGGCCTTAACCCACTGAGACACCCAGGCAACCCCTATTTTTAATTTCTTAAGGAATCTCCACACTGTTTTCCCAAGTGGCTACACCAACTTGCATTCCCTTGGTGAACTGATTTTTATCATTACTTAATGATCCCTTTTTATTCCTGATTAATTTTAATTGCTCCAAAATCTAGTTTGTCAAATTAATGTAAAACATTGTGATTTTTTTTTCTTTTGGATTTTTTTTTACACTCTTCCCCTACTGTGGCATTCAAACCTAACCACGCTGAGATCTTGAGTTGCAGGCTCTACTGGCTGAGCCAGCCAGGTGCTACCCACCAAAATTGGCTTATCTTAATCCATCTCATTTGACTTCTATTTTACAGGTTTTATACTCAGTAAGCAGTAACACATTTTTTAAAAAAAGATTTTATTTGTGGCAAAGACAGAGATCACAAGTAGGCAGAGAGGAGGCAGAGAGAGAAGGAAACAGGCTCCCCGCTGAGCAGGGAGCCCGATGCAGGACTTGATCCCAGGATGCAGGACTTGATCCCAGGACCCTGAGATCATGACCGGAGCTGAAGGCAGAGGCTTTAACCCACTGAGCCACCCAGGTGCCCAGCAGTAACACATTTTATAAAAATTATTCTACTATTATAAAATAGGGAAAATAAATTCCAAGGTGTTACTCTTCTTCTATGACTGTGATGGTAGCACTGAAATTAATGTGGCTAGAATGCAGTTTTGTTTGAAAATTATTCAATTTCCTAAGTCCACTTAATTTTTCATTTTGGGAGGTAATGTGCAGAGTGGCTGAGAACAAAGCTTTTGCCTGAGTTTGAATCCTAACTCATACACATACCATATCCTAACACATACCAGGTATGTGACTTGGGCTAATCAGTCACCTGTGTGACTCCAGTTTATTTGTAAATTTGGATACCCTCATTCAGTTTGGAAGATTACATGAGAGGATTCATATAAAACATGACAGTAGTACCTGACAGTAAAAAGCCATTATTGCTAATCACAAATATTATAGGAGAATTATTATTTTTTTTTGTTTAAAGTAAGCTCTATGCCCAACATGGGGCTTGAACTTAAGACCCCCAAGATCAAGAGTTGCAAGCTCTTCAGACAGAGCCAGCTAGGCACCCATCCTAAAAGTATGTTTTTTTTTTTTTAAGATTTATTTGAGAAAGAGGGCACGAGGGGGGTTCAGAGGGAGACGGAGAATCTCAAGCAGACCCCATGATAAGTGCAGAGACTGATGCAAGGCTTGATCCCACAAGACTGAGATCATGACCTGGATGAAAATTGAGTCAGATGCTCAACTGACTGTGCCACCCAGGCATCTGTCTGTTGTTTTAGATAGCAGGCCACATAATTAGAAACACATAAGGTTCAGATGCCCTTTTAAAAAATTACACTGGAAAGAGGGATTATTAAGTATATAGAATCTTATTCAAGTACAAAAGAAATTTTCCTTTTTCTTAAAAATTTCAGTAACTCTGCAGTGTTCACTTTGCCGTCTTAGTTTAACTGAACATGAACACCTCAAAATCCTATTTCTCCATTCCAATTACCAATCTAAGCCGACTAACACAATACCTGTCATTACCAACACCTTGCTGGGGTACCTTTTAAGGTAGGACAGTTTGCACAGAACTTCAGGTGGGTAGAATGTAAGGGTGAATTTGTATTGAGAATATCCATAGTAGTGATGAATCTACAAGTTACCAATACTGCATCAACACCAACTTTTTAATGCACATTAAACATATTTGTCCTCCTCATCTTGTGTCTTCTGAAAAGCCTTTGGAAAGTAAAGCATCAGTTTGGTCATAGTCATACTATTAATTGAGATTGTTTCTGCTATCATGCATCTTCCTGCTAAATTTAAATAAACTGGGTGGAGATAGCTTTTTATTGTGTTCCGGTATCACACTGCCAAAACAGTTAAATCACAACAAAAACTATACAGCAAAGGAATGCATTTCAATGACTTTATTGAAAGGTATATCCCTTAGTACCAAAACATAATAGTAGTTGGTTAGGCTACCTCTGCCAACTCAAAATGAACACTGACGTAGTCAATTATTGAACTATATCAGCCTTTTGGGAAAATTGAAGTTATCCACAAAACACGGTTCACAAAAGTATAAGATATATTGTGGTTCTTTGGTTTATTTTCTAGTGCACGTTTACCCACAACACGATGTCAAAACTGGGTACAGCCATTATGGATGGACTCAGGCTACTTGCTGCACTAAGTAACTGTCTACAACACTTTTAATGCCGTAGATCTCCTTACAGTCACTGACTTAATAGAACATCTTGAATACTACCTTAGCAACTTCATAATTATGAAGATGCCTACTTACTTTATTTTAAAGACTTTCTTTTGGCACAGGAGGGGCAATTAGTGAAAGTATATTCTCTTCCTTTAAAAATTCTAAATTAGAAGCAATAGCAGTTTTTATAAAAACAGCCCTTAGTAAAAGCTTCTGGAGTGTTAAATCAGCAAATTTTTGGAGTGAAGTTATTTTGAATTACTAACACAATAAAAACAAATTTTCTTGATGGGATTAGATGGAGGCAGTAGATATTATGTAATTATGATGGATACAAACATTACCTGTTTTTTAGAAAAAATATTAAAGATAACTTAGTATGCCAAAATGACTAGGCCTGTAGTTTTACTTTTATAAAATGCCATCAAATTTAAGTGTAATTCCCACTTATCAATAATGTCCAATCTCTGGATTATCTATTACTTGCACTACAGGTACCAAGAAACCATTTTCACTGCCTTGAATAGTGACCCTTGTTATGCCTTAAAAGTGCATTTGTGAAATGCTGGTTTTGATGTCTACCTCCTAATTTAGAATTTAATTAAGTTATCACTTTTAATACCATCTAAATACAATATACTGACCCAATATAGAAGGTTGGGTCAATGTTAGAAATGAAGATTCACAGTTCACCTTCCCAGGCTTGTTATTAACATTTCACATTTATGCTCTTAGCTTTGACTTGTATGCCTCACAGATGAATTCAAATTTATTTTAATTCCCCTATAGCTTATTAATTAGGTAGTTTTGCCAAATCTGAGAACATCAATGCTAATCTAGTTGTGATGTTCTGAGGCTTCACAGCTTAAATCCATTAAAACATTATGGAATCCATAGCTCAGGACTGTGGAGAAAGGCTTCAGAGAAGAGCTTTTTGTTGTTGTAACAATCCTATTTAAACAAACAAAAAATTAAGTTATTAGAATTCTGCCAAACATAAATATTAACTTTTAAAAATGAACTGTTTAATCGAATATTTAGAATCATGTCATATGTAGATGTGTTAACATTTAGTTTGAATAGGAAAAAGTTAAATCACCACTCACTTAAATGTATATCCTATGGTAGTGATGAGATATTCGTATTTTTTATGCATATAACTACTTTCCAGTGTTCCAACTGCTGTAGCAATGGTATACTAATATAGTGTGGAGATATCCTGGCAGTCTGCAGATACCCAATATGGAGACTATTTGCCATAAATTACATTAATTGTAACATCCAAGTTCATACTGATTTTGCTCATAAGCTAACAGTCTCAGTTCGTTTATGGTTCAAACTTTTGGTTATATTGTCCTGCTTAGGCTTGTGTTAACTTTAGATGTGCCAAAACTTGAGAATACATACAACAAAATGATGTGAAAAATAGTGTCTTAGTGCTTCTTTTTTAAAATTTAGGTTTTTAAAAGGGAGATGTAATTTTCTAAGTGATAATTTAATGAAGTGGCTAATGTACATTTCAAAGGTTGGATAATTCCTTATTCTTAGGGTATTGTCTTAGATATAGTAAATGCCTTCAAAATATTAACTGATTAGATCAGTGAAGTCATTTCCCCCTTTGCCTCTTCTCTTATTTTGAAATTAATTCAGATTTTTAATTGTTGAATTATAGAATAAAACTATAGCATTATAAAATTTTCTTTATATGGAGAGTAACTATGAACCACATTTACCAATTAAGGGACCATTTCGGGAATTGTTGGAAGGTGGGTTATTCTGTAGTAACTATGCTTCAATTGCCGTGCAGTACGTCCAGAAACAATCCATTTCAACTTCTGAACATTTGGTTTGGAACACTTGTTAGATGAATATTCAGTTAAACACTTGGATACAAGTTCTTGCCAGAAGGTCAAATCTCTGCCATTTATCTGTACATAGATTAAAAAAAAACTTATTAGTTGATAAAAATAAAAGTCCTACATGGGGGGCCTGAGTGGCTCAGGTGGTTAAAGATCCACCTTGATTTCAGCTTAGGTCATGATCTCACGATCATGGAATCGAGCTCCTGGTCAGGCTCCATGCTCAGTGGGGAGTCAGCTTGAGATTCTCTCTCTTTCCTCTCCCTCTCCCCACCCCCATCCCTGATCTCCCTCTCTCTCTGTAAAATAAAAAGTCTTATAGTATTTAACCACAGCAATAAATTGTGGTCTTCTAACATGTGTCCTTCCTTGTTAAATAAATTTGAGCACAAGCTACTCAAGTTTCAAATAGACACATGACATCTTATTTTACTTTAGGAGATAGTACAAGTGGTTTAATTTCTTTTACAGCTATTAACACCATTTAGGGTATGACCTTGACATACCTTGGAATGTGTCTGAAGACATTCTATTCCTTCTGTTAACTCTACACACTTCTGTGCTTGAATCTCCAGTGCAATGATAGACAATGCCAACACAGAAGGCTAAAAGAGATAAATTCTAAAGTAAGTGTTGAATAGAAAATAGGTATATAAATTGGTTTAGTCTTCATAAAATATTTACCTTTGCTTTAGAAAATATGATCCTGCAGTGGCATGCCTTAAGTTGAGCTTCTAGTCTTTCAAAATTAAGGCTATTCCTCCTTTAAAAAGAAAATGAAAATGAGATTAATTTTATGTAGATAATTTTACATGTAGTCAAAAGACATGTTTAGAATGACGTTGAAATCATTTAAAAATGAAGTTTATGCACACTTATCACAGAAAATAAATTATTTGAGGAATTCCCCTTCCTTCAGGGGAATTAACTTCTTAAAAATACTGTACATGAATTTTAAATAATTTGCTAACCCCCCCCCCCAAAGTATCATATCATAACTCTCAAGCTTTTTCTTTTCATTTTAATGTACTTCTGCAGCTACTAAAGTTCTTTTTTGATAAATCTGTTAGGTGCTTACTTACTAGGTTCTACGAGTTAAGTAGTCTGTAAGTGGAAAATGTAATAAAAAAATGTTGAAATGTCCTTCAATCCCAAGAATTAGCCTTCACAGACTTCAAGAAACTGTTGACAACTGAAAGCCTCACTTCTGTGGGACAGTTCAATGAAATCCAAGGAGCTGCAGCTGTCATTTTATCCCCGCCTCATTTTATTTACTTTGATTGGAATTATCCCAAGATACTGATTTTATGTAATATACAGAATACCAGTCTGATTTCCCAATCTCCTTTGGTCAAAACAAAGATTACATACCTTTCAATTGGTAAGTTCTCTTGAATGAGTGAATAGTAGAGTTGTAGAAACTGAAAGGCAGTAGTAGCTTTGACTTTCCAACACACCTTCTCCAATACAATCTTTTCCATTCTCATCAAATCTGAAACCGTGAACCTATACTGGCTTATTCGGATCAAGTCAGTTGCCAATGGGACATTCCTTTCCTCTTCTATTGATTTAACAGCCAAATAGAAGCAGCTCAGCCCAACACACCCAAGGTGCTTGGGCTGTACCTAAAAAGACAGTAAGCCCATGTTTTTAGCTTATTTTAATTAAAAAAAAAAACACCATAAAGGATAATCAGATCCATTATTATGCAACTGTATCTCTGAGATGTAGTTCTCAATTCTGAAAGACTTAATGAGATCCAATCATACCTTAACTGTAGCCTGTCAATGCTATGTACCCACTTGGAACCAATTTTGGAGAAAGTGGACCAAGTTTCAGTATAATGTTTGATTTCAGCCCATAAGAAATTCTTTTTTTTTTTTTTTTTAAAGATTTTATTTATCAGATAGAGATCACAAGTAGGCTGAGAGGGAGGCAGAGAGAGAGGGGGTGGGGAACCAGGCTCCTGCTGAGCAGAGAGCCTGATGTGGGACTCAATCCCGGTACGCTGGGATCATAACCTGAGCTGAAGGCAGAGACACCCCAGAAATTCTTCTTTTTTTCCTTCCTAAATCATTGTAGAACTGTAAGCACTATATTCTAGTTGGACCAAATAAATTAACTTGTCAAAGGCTTACAGAAGGACTGAAACTCCTCACGGCTTATGCACAAAAATTTCTTTCTAGGATGTTGTGTTTTTCCAGACTGTATTCTTTGTAGTAACACATAAAATGGTTTTTAAATACTTTAGCACACACTGTTTACTCTGCCTGTAAAGCTCTATCCATATTAGGAAATATCCAGATATTTCCTAAATATCTATAATGTGACAGAGTCAAACTTCTATCCAGCCTAAATTCCAAGTTAAATGAAACTTACCAGTGTTTATACGCTCCTTTTCTTGGAACCTGTTCAGCAACATACTTACTCCTCTTTAGGGGTTTAATTATCTTTCTTATCATGCCTTGCATTGTTTGATGTTACTGGTACAAATACTATTTTCACATAAGATTGTAATATACTTAAGGGACGGATATATATTATTAATCTGTCCAACATTTATAGATTCAAAGGTAGTGCTCGCACAAGGTGTCTATAGAACAGTTTAATTAGTCTGTTGGGAAGTTTCTTGAACCATCCAATTCAACAAATATGGAGTTTCTTCTGTATATGACATATTGTGTCAGGTACTGAGGACTAAAAGAGGAGTTCCATTCCAATTGTCACATCATCTCATCGACTAAAGACCATGGGCACAGAGAAGGTAGATGTATTTTTAACAGTTTAAGCAAGCTCTGAAAGCTACATGGATGTCCTGCTTATCCAGGAGAGGGGAATAATTACATAAATGCTCCTCCTTCAGAAGATATTCTTCTTCTTTTTTTTTTTTATTCATTTACTTGACAGAGATCACAAGTAGACAGAGAGGCAGGCAGAGAGAGAGGAAGGGAAGCAGGCTCCTTGTTGAGCAGAGAGCCTGATGCGGGGCTCGATCCCAGGACTCCGGAACCATGACCTGAGCAAAAGGCAGTCACTTAACCACCTGAGCCACCCAGGCGCCCCTCAAAAAGGATTTTAACAACAGCCAACTCTCATACTGACAGAGTCTGCAATTATTTGCTATTAGACTATTTCTCAATGTCAGAAGTTAAATCTAACGATGCATTTTTCTTGACTATAAGGAAGAGTATTCATCAATACTATAGTACACAGAATCATCAAAATGTTTTGGCTACTTGGTGAAAATAAAAAACGTCAAGTTTATGAATGTCAGCCCAAAGCTACAGCAATTCCATCTCAAAAACACACTAAGCAAAACTAATAAATACTCTGTAATGTAGCTTTAAACATACCTTCATTTTGGACAGGAATCTGTCCAGTAAATTCACAGCTAGAGAAAATGTCTCCGTGTCGAAGCCAAAGAACTGAGTTAGACTGAGAAGATCTTTTACTTCAAAGTCCCTTAGCCTTGCAGTCATTCTGAGGCCATTATCGTGTGCAGATTCAATTAGTCTCAAGCCGCAGACCTTTGGCTGACATCTCGACTCCTGTTCCAACAGGGCATTCAGCTGGTGTAGCAGTTTCTGAGAGTCAGTTGTTGTCAGTACCTCTATCATCTATATATAGAACAAGGCCCAGAAAGGAGTGTAAGAAAAGCCCTTCCTGCCTTGTATCATGCTAAGTGCTTTATAACACAAGTCTCCCCTCCCCAATGCCCCTAGAGAATCTAAGTCCTTGTAAAATGCCATTTGTTACAACCCCCACCCCACCCCATCCCACCAGTTGGTCACATTCTAAATTGTGAGTTCTTAGAGGACAGGAGCCTTGCCTTAAAAAAGGAAAATGCAACTCTTCAGAAATAGTTGTACAAGTCATTCACTGTCAAGAGATAAATGCATATAGATGCTGTAAGATGGGGTGCCAAAAACTCTGAAATTAGATGGTACTGTTATTCTGCCATATATTAACAACATGAACTATTAATGTTAGTTCATTTTACTTCATTCCTATTTCCTCATCTGTAAAGTGACTATGAGGTTACTATCTCATAGCCTTGTGTGGAAAAATGAGATCACCTAGATACAGTGCTTAGCACACAGGTACCTAAGAAACGCTGGACAATAATTATTTCTACGTCTGTAAAACGAGGTTAACAGTATTTCTCTGAACGGCTGTTAAAATTAAGTAACATTATTCACGTAGAGATTTGCACAATGCTTGACACACGGCGCCCAGTAATTGTTAACTTTTCTTGGTGTCAGGAAAGGAAACTTAAAGGGTGCTACGGGAACACATGGTGAGGGCGGGAGGCTAATTTAGGTTGCAAAATGTACCTGGGAGTTTCATTAATGTAAGAGTCGGTATTCCACAGCTACTATGTCCCGGCCACAAGCTAAGCCCCGGATACAAGGATATCTCCCACACCAAGTGAAAGACAGGTAGGAAGGGGATCTTTAAAGCTGCGAGACGGAAGGGGTGGGCAAATGAGGAACATCTAACTTTATGGATCCAACTCTTTGGTCCCTGGGCTGGTCCCTGGGACCGGGCAGATGAGACAGTAAGACTCTCAGGACGTCGGATCTGGCCCCGCCCCTCCAAGCTCGGACTAGCCTGGACTTGTTGCTTACAGCAACGGGAGAGTTAATCGAGAAGAAGAGCCCAGGCCGGACCTATCCCTCACCCCACGCCCACAACCCTGCTCCGTAGCCGCACCACGAAGTCAACCCGAAGTCCCAGCTCACCTTGACCGCAACTACGGCTCTTCAGCGGTAACCACCCTCCCCGGGCCTGCTCTCACCTCACCCCACGATATCAGATCCGATAGGCCCACGAGGTGAGGGGTCTCGAGGGTAAGAGGGGAGAGGCCCGGGGAGGGGAAGCCGTCCTGGGTGGAGGTCTCCGCAGCGCCGCCCAGACGACACTGCCCACCACAGAGTCAGCTCCGAGGCGAAGGGGCCGCTCCCGAGAGCCTGAGTAATATATTGGAGGGCGGGGCTTTCCCCTGGTGGGAAGGGAAGGGGGGAATTTTAGCCTCTGATTGGTGTGCTTCTTTTGATGGATGGCCTCAGCGGTCCAAAGAGGGCTGGTCTGGGAGGGAAGAAGTCCAGCCAATCAGCACACACTTCCCATTATCCTGAGACAAATTCTCCGCCCCTTGAAACCACGCCCCCTACCTCTAAGCGTCTCTCATTGGAGAATTTCCCTAACTGTCTTCAATGCAGAAGAGGTCGAACTAAATGCTACACGAACCCTGTTCCCGGTTCAGGTCTCTTCTAGCAGCCGGATTGGCCAGAATATCATTCCAGAATGTACTGGGAGCTTTTGTTCCTGCGGTTTAGTAGAATTGTTTGACCTCCTCTTTGTAAAAATACAGTGGCCTATTTACAAAACACAAAGTAAAGCCTTGGTTTTTCATTACACATGAAGAGGTGACTTTTTCTATGCGTTGTTGTATTAAATTCCATAGATTTCTCCTTGTGAGCTTGGAAATCAATTGAGTCTTGCATTATTTTACTTTGGTATGACTTATCAAAGAATGGAATTGGGCTAGGTAAATTCTTGATCTTTACCAATTTTCTGAGTTTTATTTTTGAGCAAACTGAAAGAGAAAAGTTGGTAGTTTTTGTAATTGCTTAAAACGGAAGGTGTGTGGTTGACTGAAGAGGAACGTACATGGGTAAATTATGTAGTAACTTGAATCTAAGTCCACAGATTCTGTGAAGTGAGCCCATGCCATGTTGGTGGGAAAATAAGTAGCCTGAAGCCTTCTTGGACTCCCTCCCACTCTATCTCCCCCTCACTGTCACAGATGAGAAGGGTCAACATTAAAAGGGTCTGAGGACTGGTGGGCAAAGAGTCAGTTATAGTTCTCATGAACTGTGCTTGGATGTCTGTTATCATGACCTCTTCCTTGTTAGTGGCTGTCTGAGCAATGAAAAGTGAAAATCTGAAAGATTTGCTGGTATCTCTACTATTTTCTCTGAGGTGTATTTTCTTGAGGCAGTGTCACAGAACCAAGCCCCAAAATGGGTTCAGAGTTGTGGACACGAAAAGGGAAGGAAAACCAGGTAGAAAAGTTAATACCTGAAAATAACACTTCGGCCACAAAATCAGTTTAGTTGACAAAATTCAGCTTTTTTAAATGGTGAAGGGGCCTGGGTCTTCCTTGAAAACAAACTTACATAATGAATATAAACGGACAATTTAAAACATTTAAAAAGTACTCACTACAATAATGTGTGAGTTTACAAATGTACATGTTTCTCTTTTGGTTTTTAGTTACAGAATTAAGAATATGTGTGTGTGTGTGTGTATCTCTATATATACACACTCATTTACTAACATCTATTGAACACATAATATGTGCCCTGTAGAACAAAATATATTAGTCCCTGTCCTGGTGGAAGATGTAGTCTTTTGAATGTTATAAACACATAGACTTTGGAAAAAAACTTATTTTCAAATCATAGGCTACTAACTGGCTATGTGGCTCTTAGCAAGTTATTAAATCACATTGATTTCCATTCTTTTCTCAAAATTGGCAAGTCAAAGTACCCTATTCATAGAGTTATTGAGAGAATTAAATAAAATCAAAGTACATAAAGAGGTAGGCATTCTGCCCAGAACACAGTAAATACTTGCTAAATGGTAGCCTTTATCATTAAATTACTAACATTTCTTTTGAAATGTCTTGCTTAAACATACATTTGATTGGGTTTTCTCAATTGTCAGATTTAACCTTCTCAGCCCAGAATCAGAGTATTAGAATTGTTTAGTTAAAGCTAATTAAAGTATCTAAATTGCATGTGTTAATTTCTACATCTTTTATACTTGAAATTTTCTTGTGAGGCTTTAGGTAGTATATCAGTGTTTATGTAATAAAAATGTCCCTTTCACATTGGGATGTCATTATTATTATTTTTTTAGAGATTTTATTTATTTATTTGACAGAGAGATCACAAGTAGGCAGAGAGGCAGGCAGAGAGAGAGAGGAAAGCAGGCTCCCCACTGAGCAGAGAACCGGATGTGGGGCTCAATCCCAGGACCCGGAGATCATGACCCGAGCTGAAGGCAGAGGCCCAACCCATTGAGCCACCCAGGCACCACAGGTGTTATTATTATTTTTTAAAATCTGAAATTTCCCTACATGAAAGTAATTGTTTCAATAGCTCTAAAGAAACATTGATTAAATATAAATGAAATCAAATGGGCATTCCTTACCTCTTCCTCCCCTTACCCCCACTGTCATTTTTTATTCCATAATATTAGAATACAGACTATCACTTAAATAACTGAAAAGACCTAATTAGAAAAATGTGCAAATGTAAGACTCAAGGATGTACTGTGGTAAGAGAAAGAAAATGAGCCATTCATTAGCTATGAAATTATCTGTAAAGATGAGTAGATTTAGTAATGAGTTTCAGGAATATTTCAAATGACTGTCTTCTCAGGTATTTCTGAGGCTTAAGGATATATGCAACTGCCATCTTCATACTTCCTTCTCTGTCAGCAGTTAAGTGCAGCAAGAACCAAAGCTCAGAATAATGGCCTTGAGACTGGGCAAGAATCCCAGGCAGTCACAGGAAGATTTAATCATATTCTCTACAGTGTAGACTGTAGAAGTGCCTTTAAGCAGCAAAAATTATAACAAGCATGTATAACAGTGGTCCTGTGTCAAATGCTGCCCTGAAATTCCTAATTGGTTCTGACTCCATCCTGCAGACCAAGGAGGTTTTGCACCTCACCCTCTGTTTATGCTCTCTGACAAATGTCCAGAACCTTTGTGTGTTGACTTTTCCAATTGTGATGAAGCGAGGATTAAAAGGATTTCAGCTGAGTACCTTCCTCTCTGCTTTCTGATCCTTCCAGGAACTAGTAACTAACTACAACCCCTTCCACCTCTCCAGCTGTTCGCTAGAATAGCTGCTCAGTCTTGCTCATATGAAGAGAGCTTGCTTGGAAGTGGCTTTTTTGAGTCTTTAATAGCCCCATTATGTATGTCTGGGTGGTGGTGGGAGGCAGGGAGAAGGATACATAAAAAAGAGATTAGTAATGTCAGGTATGTCTTGCTATTCAGAGATTTTAACTATTTTTGGTAAGGTAACCTCTTCCAACTAATTGAGCTTTCACTATGTTCAATGCAAAACTATACTTTGTCAAGTACCACTGCCACGTAAAGGCACTGGGAGACATTCCGAGAAGATCTTCTGAGCATTTAGTCCACTGAATTGGACTCTGTAGAGTGCAGGGCTCAAAGCCAAGATCAGTCAATAATAAAAAGTTTGTATTATATGCTTCCCACATAGCAGGGTGTGTGCTGAGCTTAAAGCACATGGTCTTGCTTGGTTCTCTAACAACTCTGATGTTATGGTTATATATTATTCAGAAGTGAGGGAGATCCTATATATTTCATGTTTAGTAGCTACCATGTACTGTTAACTAAATATACTTCAAACATAACTTGAATTTGGATTTTACTGCTTTTAAAAATAAGCTTTTATTTTGGAACATTTCAAGCTCCTTACTCAGCTTCAGTCCTATCAACATTTTGACCACGTTGCCTATTTACTTTATTTGACCATTCAACAAATATTTATTGAGGACATTACAAGTGCCAGACTAAAAATATTTTATATTTTTAAGGACCAGACTAAAAATATTTTATATTTTATAGTCCCAGACTAAAAATATTATCACTTTAGACCAAAGGATGCATTAGTTATTATTCTCTGTGAAGATAAGGGGTGGAAAGGATAAGCTGGGTCATTGTCATCCAGGTGCACGTCTTTAGTCTGAAGGCTGTACTTGGGTGGGGGGATTCTCTGTGGTCTGCTGCTTTGGTAGGAGAGGGTGGGAATGGGGAGGGATAACAGTTACCAACCTTATTCAGGTTTCTGCCTAGGCTGCTAATCTTTCTTCCCAAAAGAGCATGCGCATACATGTACACCTCTACACAAATGCTTTTGTCAGAATTGAGATTTGGAAAATGAAGTGTTATTGCATTTTCTAATCTTGCTTTTTTGTTCTGTTGCACTGTGCTAGAATAAGGTTATGTCATAGGTCAGAACTTTTGTTCCCTACATTAGTCTTAGATTGGTCAGGGCCTTCCGTGCTTATGTCACCATGTTCCTCGTTTCTTTATCTTCTTCACTCAACCTCCTGATCTGAATTTTGAAAGATTTAGCCAGCTGAAGAGGCTGGTGCAAAAGGCATTCCAGACAAAAGTAATGGTATGTGGAAAAGCACAGAGGAAAGAGAGAGTGAATTGATTCTATAAATGGGATATAAATTACTCTGGCTAAAGCATGGAGGTTGCTGGGTGGGGGTGGTGGTATCTAACAATGAGATAGGGAGAGAAGCAGTTGTTCATTCGAAAGGGCCACATAGACCAATATACTAGCCTTGGAATTTTTTGGACTTTATTCTATAGGTTTTAGGGAACCAACCATGGAACTTAATGGATTGCCACAGTTGAACTGTAATTTAGACTGATCCATGGGCAAATGCATTGAAGACTGTGAAGAGGCCAACAGTAGAGTTGGGAAGAATAACTGAGAGACCATTGCCTTAACCTAGGACAAAAGTGACAAGATTAAGCTAAGGGAGTAAGAGTGGGAATGGAAAGAAGGAGATGGATTCAAGGGACATTTTGGGGTACAGCTGATGGATTGTGGAGACTGATTAGATTTGATTGGTTAGGGGATCAGGAAGAAGGAAGAGTCAGTAATGATGTTCAGATTTCTGGTTTAAGCAATAGGTTGAATGGAGATTCTGTTTATATGCTCAGATCTGGGAATAGAGGAAAAAGACCAGGTTTGTCAGGGAAGTCTTTGAGCTAGTGATGCCTGAGGGACTTCCAGGGAGTGATGTCCGAAAGGCACCCAGAGAAACCTTTGGTATTGCAGATTGCTTTGGGACTCATCAGAATATAGGGAGATGATTTGAGTTGTGGGAATAAATCCAAGACAAGAGATACAGGAGAGGATGTATTACAGGAATCAAGAGAAAGTGTTTCAAGGACAGAGGGAGCACAATTGCTTGCTTGATGTGTAAAGAGGATAAAATGATGTATGAACAAGAAAAAGAGAAAAAGAAAGCAATGGATATATAAAGCACTCCTGCAGGGAGCTTGACTGTGAGGGGTGCAGGCAATGGGCAGAGGGTGCTTATGATATTGAGAGAGATATTTTGTTTTTCAAAGACAAGCTAGATTCGCACATGTTTAAATGATAGGAAAAAGTCAGCAGAGAAAAAGAAGCATCTGACTACTGGAACAATCTAAAGCCTCCTATGACACCAGTCAATTTACATTCGGTCAGTTGTATTGTTATAGAAGCTTCTAGTCAAATACTCACAGATTACAATGGAAGTGAACAACACAAAGGAGCAGAGATTCTATGTACTTAGCAAGCTTTAAATTCTCTAACTAGATGTGAAGAAATATCACTAAATCCTTTATGCATGTGTATCTTTTCTATAGCTATTTCATGCTTATAATTTCCAGTTTGAAATTATTTAAAGGACTCTCTTCTTGATTTAAAATATTTTGGCTTGTCAAGTTTAGGAGCTTTATATCAGTGTTGAAGTAAGTGTAATAAATTAAAAACATGCATTTTATGTGCTCATGTGTAGTTAAAATACGACAGAACAAAGCTTCAATTTGCTAATGGCTTCTAAAATATCTAGCTTTTTGTTGGAAGCCACCCATGCATAGATTTAGCTCAACTAGAATAATAACTTCAGGCACATTATGGGTATTTCTATTTTTAATGGAAATATACATATATTTACATCCTGTAACCATAAATACAGCGTATGAGAGTGTGAAAATACTCGGATGTGGTAAATAATACTGCCAAATAGCACTGATACAGATCTTTCTTTAAGACAGTTCCTGCCAGGGCACCTGGGTGGCTCGGTTGGTTGAGCATCTGACTCTTGATTTTGGTTCATGTCATGATCTCAGGGTTGTGAGATCGAGCCCTGTGTCAGACTCTGGTCTCCGTGTAGAGTCCGCTTGAGATTTTCTCTTTCCCTCTGACCTTCCCCTCCTCTCTAAAATAAATAAGTAAATATTAAAAAAAAAAAAAAAGACGTTTCCTGCCAACCCTTGCCTAGTAGAAGAATTTCTAATAATTAAAAACTGTGGTTTGGTTGAGACACCAAAGGTCAGACTGCAGTCTGGGTCTCACTTTCCCTCCTTACTAGTTCATGGCCTTGGTACTTTTTTTAATAGTATGTCAAAAGTTGTGAGGATTAATTGAACTAATACATGGAAAGGGAACATGTAAGAGCTCAGTAAATGTTAGATATTATTTTATTATCTGTAGATATAAGTAACCTTCTGAGAGATAAATTATAACCCAGAGCACTGCTGATATCAGTGACTAAGTATATTTAAACTGAGCAATGTTATCAAGACTTTACCCTTCATTACTTCCAATAATAAGTTAGTCTTCCAATTGTTTTAACCTTGAGCTAGGAATTTATCTCGTAATATGCCAGATAAAAGAGCTGAAAAAAACTGGGAAGAGTTGGCTTAATATAAATCAAATAAACATAAACCAATATTTTAGTTTTTCTCTAGACTTTCTTCTGTTAAACATTTTCCTTCAGTGGACATTGCCTTAGTTTGAAAGTGAGTGATGATTCCAATCAAGAGGTAATGGCGTCTTCTGTTTTTAGTACACTTCATCATTGACAAAGGAATTTCACATGTATTTTCTCATCCAAACTTCCTAGAATCCTTGCCAGATTTTCAGGACAAAAACTTCGATTTTTTTAAGCTGCCATAAAAAAATACCACAGACTGAGTCACTTAAATGACAGAAACTCATTTTCTCATACTTTGGAGGCCGAAATCCAAGAGGAAGATGTCAGCAGGTTTGGACTCTCCTAAGCCCTCTCCTTGCTCTACAGATGTCCACCTTCTTGCTGCACCCTCACATGGACTTTTCTGTGTGCTCCCATCTTGCTGATATCTCTTCTTCTTCTTCTTTTAATTAAATAGGCCTCACGCCCAGTGTTGGGCTTGAACTCACGACACTGAGATCAAGAGTCACATGCTCTACTGTCTGAGCCAGATAGGCACCCCTCTTCCTTTTCTTATAATGACAACAGTCATATTGGTTTAGGGTCATATCCTTAGGACCTCATTCAACTTTCTCTCTTTAAAGGCCCTATTTCTAAATATAGTGACAGTGGGATTAGGGCTTCAACATATGAATTTTAAGGGGGACACGGTTTAGTTCAGAATATGTTTTGATCCATATTTTCTTGGAGAGGGCAGTAAGGTCAGAAGTTTTTCAGGGTCACCTGCTTGTGGTTAACTTTGCAGTCTTCTATTTTCCCTTATCACACATCTCACATTCCCTGCTGAAATTACTTCTCCAGAAATGCTTTCTTTCCTTTCCCCTCTTTTTTTTTTTTTTTTTTTCTCAAGTAAGCTCCATGCTGGGCATGAGCCCCACATAGGGCTTGAACTCATGACCTTGAGATCAAGACCTGAGCTGAGATCAAGAGCCGGAAGCTTAACTGACTGAGCCACCCATGAGCCCTTCCAGAAATGCTTTCTTGATGGCATGTACTTATGAAATGGTTTGAAGTACCTGAACAAAAGAATGATGTTTTATCCACACCTGAAATCCAAGTTCAGGATTTTTTTGTTCAATTATACTTTGGTCTGTTCAATTGAACTCACTGTCTTAGACATCACTATTTTTAATTTTTAGATGGTCATTTCATAATAACTTTTGGATTAGCTTGAGAAATTAAGGGCTAGTTTATTGTGATATTCTCTAACTCAAAAAACCTTTAGGGGCGCCGCCTGGGTGGCTCAGTGGGTTAGAGCCTCTGCCTTTGACTCAGGTCATGATCCCAGGGTCCTGGGATTGGGCCCCCACATCAGGCTTTCTGCTCAGTGGGGAGCCTGCTTACCCCCTCTTTCTCTCCACCTGCCTCTCTGCCTACTTGTGATCTCTGTCTGTCAAAGAAATAAATAAAATCTTTAAAAAAACAAAACAAACACCTTTAACAATAAGTACTTAAGGTAGGGTAAGAACCTGTTATGAAATTGCTACCAAGGGGTGTGATGTTAAGAACCCCTTTTGGGCTATGAATTAATTATTGCTACTCCAGATTTTCATTTTTTTTTTTAAAGAGTGGAATTAGTAGGGACATCTTATTGGTATCAAAACAAATGATACATCTACTGTGGAACAAAGTCTGTCCTTTCTCCACAGTTCTGGAGGCTGGGGAATCCAAGATTATGGTGCTGGCAGATTTGGTTCCTGGTGAGAGCCCTCTTTCTGGTGTGCATATAGCCACCTTTTGGCTCTATCTTCACATAGCAGGGGGGAAGCAGGTCCCACGGGTTGGGAGGATAGAAGGAGAGCTCTCTAGTCCTAGCAAGTGGACCCCACCCTCATCCAAATCTGATTATCTTCTACAGACCCCCCCTACTCCAAATTCCATCACATTGGGGTTTAGGGCTTCAACATATGAATATGGGGGAGCATATTCTCTCCACAACAGGGTTGTTTCTACTTTTTAGTTGTTATGAATAATGCTACATTCATGCACATGTTTCCTTTTGGGTATATATTTTTATTTCTGTGGGGTATTAGCAGTGGTATTGTTAGGTCATATGGCTGCTCTATATTTAACATTTTGAGTAATTGCCAAGCTGTTTTCCAAAGTAAGTGCACCATGTACCTTCCCAGCAACTATGTATGAGGGTTCCAATTGCTCCACATTCTTGTCAACACTTGTAATTATCTGTTGTTTTGATGATTGCCATACTAGTGGCTATGATGTGTTATCTCATGGTTTTGTTTTGCATTTGTGTAACGACTAATAATGTAGAGCATCTTTTCATGTGCTTGTTGGTCATTTTAATATCTTATTTGGAAAAATCCTTTGGCCATTTCTTTTTTATCATGGAAAATGTTTATCATGTAAAATTTACCATTGTAACCATTTTTAAGAGTATAGTTCAGTGGCATCAAGTATGTTCACACTGTTGTGCAGTCATCACTACCATCCATCTCCAGAACTTTTTCACCTTCCCAAACTGAAACTCTGTACCCATTAAACAATAAGTCCCCTTGATCTCCAGCTCCTGGTAACTACTATTTTACTTTTTGTCTATGAATTTGACTATTCTAGGTATTTCATATAAATATAATCGTATGGGGTGCCTGGGTGGCTCAGTCGGTTAAGTGTCTGCCCTCAGCTCAGGTTGTGATCCCAGGGTCCTGGGATTGAGCCCTGTATCCTTCTCCCTGCTCAGTGGGGAACGTGCTTCTCCCTCTGCCTGCCCCTCCCCCTGCTTGTGTTGACTCTCTCTGTCAAATGAATAAATAAAATCTTTAGAAAAATGTAATCATGCAGTACTTATCTTGTTTGTGACTGCCTTATTTCACTTAGCATGATGTTCTCAAGGTTCACCCATGTCGTAGCATGTGTTAGAATTTATTTACTTTTTAAGGGTGAACAAATTATATGTATATACTCTATTTTGTTTACCCATTTATCAATCAAAGGACACTTGGGTTGTTTCCATATTTTGACTATTGTGAATAATGCTGCCATGAATGTTGGTATACAAATGTCTCTTTGAGAACCTGCTTTCAAATATTTTGGGTATATCAAAGTGGGATTACTGGATCATATTATAATTCTAGTTTTAATTTCTTTGAGGAAGTGCTATACTATTTTCTATAGTGGTTGCACCATTTTACATTCCCATCAACATTGTGCAATGGCTCTAATTTCTACACATTCTTGCCAATGCTTTCTAATTTATTTTTCTTTTTTTGGCAATAGCCAACATAATGGGTATGAAATAGTATTTCTGTGGTTTTAATTTGCATTTCTCTAATGATTAGAGATGCCAGGTGTCTTTTTATGTTATTTTTTTTCTTCTTTTTAATTCAACTAATGCTTATTAGGTGTCTTCTAAGACCTAGGTTTGGACACACAGAAACAAAATACATGATCTGGGATCTCAAGAAGCTCTTCTTAGCAGAGTGTAGCTGGTCCTTAAACCTCTTTGGATTTAGGCTACCTCTAGATATGCAATGCTGGGAATATTACTAACTTGTCTGAGCACCCATTCTCTCTTCTGCCTAAAAGTAATAATACCCATTCTTTTCAGAATGTTGTGTTCTGATTGTCTTTTCACATTCTTATTAACCATTTGTGTATGTTCTTTGGAAAAATATCTATTCAAATCCTATGCCCATTTTTAAAACAGGTTGTTGTTGTTGAGTTGTAGGTATTCTTTATATATTTTGGATATTGACTCCTTATTACATATATGGTTGGCAAACATTTTATCCCATTCCATAGGTTGCATTTTCATTCTGTTGATAGTACCTTTGATTCACAATAGTTTTAATTTTGATGCAATCCAATTTTCTATTTATTTTCTTTTGTTGCCTGTGCTCTTGGTGTCATATCCAAGAAATCATTGCCAAATCCAATGTTATGAAGTTTTCACCTGTGTTTTCTTTTAAGAGTTTTAAATTTTAGTTTCCAACATAAGCAGAAAAACTTTTGCTTTAGATATATTATCTCTCTTCTTCCTTTTTCTTTTCATGTTGTAATCCCTCATGGTCCTTATATCTACCACAAAGTGGCTAGCTAATCTGAAAAATTAATCTGTACCAATATTGATGTGTTATTCTCATTGGTTACATATGGCTACATTAAACAACAACAAGAAGAAAAACATCATCAACAACAGCAACTACCTCAAAGCCAAGTGACTTAGAAGAGTGATCCCATTTACTTACTAACAAATCCACACTCAGAACAGACTAGTGGTTTGAAGACTGATAGCTGGAATTCTGTGAAGGTCACTCACTCACTCATTTACTCACCTGTGTGGCCTTGGTGCTGTCTGGGACTTCAGCTTTGGCTATGGCCAGAATACTTGCATGTGACCTTTCCGTGTGGCTGCTGGGCTTTCTTATAGCATGGTGGCTGGGTTCCAAGGGCAAGCACACAGGCAGACAGAGAAAGAGAGATAGAGAAAGAGAGTAGGCAGAAGCCATCTGGTCCATATGAACTAGTTTCAGAAGTCATGCCACATTCCTTCTGTTGTTCTGTATTGGCCAAGTGCCTAATCCTGTTTGGGGTAGGGAAAATAGGCTCCACTCCCTCATAGACAGCAGTAAGATTCTGGAAGAACATTTGAGACCAAAAACTATTGGTGTGACTATTTTTGGAAATAAAACCTTCATACCAACCAATGGCAATATACAAATTTTAAGAAGACAATATCAAAAATCAAAGAAATGATTGCCAAAGTGGGCGTTTTGGGCAATAAAACACGCCCACAGAGACAGACAGCTCTTTGAATAACATTAGGCAACCACATATTCTACAATGCCCCCGCCAGTTCTGAAAGGGAACAAAGAGCAAATTTTCCAAGGATTAAGTGAGTCAAGCTGTCCATGCAAAGTCTTGCAAAGTAGAATTTATTTTTGAAAACTCACTAATCCCAGGATTTGAGGGAATGACCTAATAAGTTTCCTTATCATTGCTGCTTAAACTTGTATTGAAATATTGTCATCCAGAAAGTTCAGGATGTTATCAGGTTGGGTTCTTTTGTTAAACTTTGAAACCACCCAATTATAAAATTAGTAAAGATTAGACTGTTTGAACGATGAATGCTGAAAACAGTTTTATGTCAAGGAAAGTCAGAAAAGGACATGGATTTGAAGGTCATCTAGAAGTCTGTGGAGAAAGAGTGATTTTGATGCAGTTGAGTACTGAGAATATCAGCAGTGCCTTATTCATGTTGTTTTTGAACTAAAAATCTAAGTGATTTACATTTGGTAACTAGGTCCTGTGGTTTCCATGGTCAATACATATGCCTGCTGAGAAAGTTACTCATAACGGGGAGAAAAAGAGCTACTCCAAAATTGTATTGTTTGTGACTTTGACAATCAGAAAGTTTTATGAATGGATACATCTGATGTATTTTGGAAACTCTAGTCTAATTATAGGTACCAAATGCTGACACTCACTGGAACAGGGTATTAAGTGAATATTGTGTTGTGACATTTGTTATTCTGATTGGTGAAGGAGTCTGTTGCTTTGTTTTCTTAGTGGTGGGCTATCACAGTCTCCTTGTTTACTCCCATGAGTTTTAGGTTAAAGGTTAAGTAAATCCTAATACTATCAGTTAACCAGAATATTTGACTAACTCTCCCTTGTCATTCTCCCAGACAAGAGAGCCTTTATTTAAATGTAAGCTCAAGATTATTGTGGTAGGTACTGGGAGTTCTGATTACATAAATGCTGATGCAAGTTACCCCACAGTTACAATAGTAGACGTAATATGAACATACTCACTAGTGACCCAAATACTTATGAAATTAATCTGATCTTAGAGATTCTTTCCCTCATTAGAACTTATGTCTAGCCCACCCATCAGGTCAATGTATTTGTCAAGAAGAATATATAATGTAAGCAGGACATAAATGGATTACAAAATGAAGTCGCAAACCTTGTACAAATGATGATGACAGGATAGATAATTCAGAAGGGAATGACTTGAATATCAAGGGATAAGGATGAAGCTCTAGAATATTTTGCAAAAATTTGGAAAATTGAAATGAAAATTGAAAATTGAATGTGAAGGAAATACTGACTTATGACTCTAATCAACTTTATCAAAAGAATCATGCCAAAACAAAAACAAAATCAAACCTTAATCTATTTTTTGTTTGTTATATTAGGACATATTTATAATTATAAACTAACTTAAATATAACAAAGTTATTTTATAACCTTTGGTTTCTCTTATAAATGTCCCTATAAAGTTTTTTCATTATTTAATATGGACTGATAGTCTCCTTTTCAACAGATTTAATTTTCCAGTTATTAATTATCCTCAGATAATAAGGACATCCTGAATCAATACTCTTCATCTTGGTGGTTTTCTAAAACCTGGACATTAACATATTAATCCTCTCTCTAAGACTAGAACCTTGTAGACACTTTCTAATCACACACACTGGTTCACATTCCCCTCTTAAATATTTTAGAGTTACAGCAGAGTCCTAGAACGCTAGGTGTCCACCATGACTAGCAGGTAACTACTGGGTGACATCGTACTCTGCAGCCCTCTGTACGTGTTTCCCCTGACTTGCATGTTTGATCTTACCTAAACATAAATTTCTCTGTCTGAACTGTCTTTCCCCTCTTCTCCACCCTTCTCAATCATTATGGCCCTTGAAGATAGTTTTCAATCACAGCTTCTTCAGTGAAGAACTCCCCAGTTCCCAAAGAAAAACATTTTTTTTCTAAGTTTTTACATTATTTGTCCTATACATTTGGCAGTTATCCCCTTTTGTCTTCTTAGCACTAATAGGAACAGCTAATTTCATATCTACCCCTGTGACTTAAATCCCCTACCCGAGTTCTCATCCCTTACTTATGTTCATTAGAGATGAAGCACTTAACATTGTAGCTGCTGCTTCCTATCGTTACCTTGATATTTCTAAATGGACAGCAGTCATGCATCCAAGGGTGATTTTACTCCCCAGGGGACAAATGTCTGGAGACATGTTCGATTGTCACCACTGGGGAAGAGCTACGTCTTTGAATGCTAGAATCCACGGATACTGCCAAACATCTTATATGCACAGGACAGGCCCCACAACAAAGAATCATATGGTCCAATATGTCAATTATACCAAGGTAATTGGGCATAATGACCTCTATGCTATGTTAGTGATAAGACAAATTGGGAGATATCCACAAATCTTTTTCAAAAAGTATTATTTATAGATCTTCTTAGTGGGCATTCATTTTCTCCACTGAGGAATTCTCTAATATTCTGTCTGGAGAATTAAAAAATAAGTTAAGGGGTACCTGGGTGTCTTAGTTGGTTAAGTGTCTGACTATTAAGTTCAGCTCAGGTCATGATCTCAGGGTCCTGAGATTGAGCCTTGCAGCAGGGTCTGTATGGAGCCTGCTTAAGATTCTCTTTCTCCTTCCTCTGTCCCCTGCCCTACCCTGTTCTCTCTCTCTTTCCAAGAGAGAGAGAGAGAGAGAGAGAGAGAGAGAATGAAGTGATTCTTAACTTAGAGATTCTTTTTTTCTCTTTTTCTGGCCTAGGGTGTATGATGTGCAAGTAAGGGCAGATACCAGAGAACACACACATCAGATCTGAGAAAACAGTGTTCATTGGAGAAAATTCATAGAGACAGAAGTAGCATGCAGGTGGGTACCTTTTGTCCATTCATTCTAGTGCAGTACAGAGATCTAGTAAAGCTGGATGTCAGACTGCGTGAGAGAGACTTCCAGCTGCATGATTCAGAAAGTACTTGCCCCCTCTCCTAGAGTGGTAAGAGGCCAAGGTACGAGAACGATATCATGTGATATAATCTTGAATCTTGACTGTAACCCTAGTGCCCATATAGAGAATGGCAAAATCTCAGAAGGAACTGTTATCTGTGTGCCCAGGCTGGATTCTGGGACAATTTAGCTAGACAAAGTCCCCTGTGCCCCATTGACAAGCAACAGTGGAACTGCCCACTTCAAGGGTTCCTGAAAAGCAGACAGAGAGGATAGTGGCAGCAATCACAATGGAGTTTAGACGGGCTTTGTTGATTTTTCAGTGTTGGTAAACTCCCTAGATTCCCATGTAACTCTGGAGAAGGAAATAATGACAGAATTGAGTTAAAGGGAAACAAATGTTAAATTTCTTCCATACTTGAATTGGTGAATTAAAGTGTCGCATGTACTATATATGTTTGAAATATCGTCTCTGTCTCTCACGGTGGATGGACATAAATTAATATGAATCCAGGATGTTTTTAAGGCTTGTTGGACTAAAATAGACTTGATCTTTTTCACTGCGAAGACTGTGCAGACTATCGCTACGAAAACTTTAGTGTGTTGGCCCCTTGATACTTAGAACTGGGGATAACATAGTGGTAAGTTTGAACAGCACAATTGGAAGAGGGGTAAGAGCAAGTTGAATCTAGACGATGTAGACTAGTATGGGGCAGGCGAGACTAACAGGGCACAGTCTCCTCCGGATGGTCTCTGCTCTCTCCGGGACCCGGTTATTGAGCAAAACCAAACTCTGCATACTGAGTAAAACAAAGCAGAAAGATGAGTTTATTGCAATGGTTTTGACCTGCAAGCTGGAAAACTCAAGGCTGTGGAGCAATGTGTTTATTTTTTTTTTTTTATATTTTTTTTCCATTTTATTTGCAATGTGTTTATTTATAGGATAAATACAGAAGCTATTTGGCTTTTTTATCTGATTGGTTGCCTAATGGCCTTCTTATGTGGATCAGGGTACCTGAATCAGGGCAACAAGGAAGTCCGGAGATGGTGTGAACAGATTTGGTGTTTGGGGACTGGCTGACGTCCTTTGCTGACCTCTGAGGAGAGTTGTAAATTCCTGTTAAGTGAGGTTAAGTTTTGTTCTTTATGCACCTATGTTGATGATCTCCATTTTTTTTTTTAAAGATTTTATTTATTTATTTGAGAGAGAGAGAGAGCACAAGTAGGCAGAGAGGCAGGCAGAGAGAGAGAGGGAAGCAGGCGCCCTGGCTCCCTGCTGAGCAGAGAGCCCAATGTGGGGCTTGATCCCAGGACCCTGAGACCATGACCTGAGCCGAAGGCAGAGACTTAACCCACTGAGCCACCCAGGCGCCCAGATGATCTCCATTTTTTTCCCCTGACATAAGTGACTCCATTTTAGTTGGCTCTACACTGTAATTATAGGAACTGGCTCAGAGAGGGCCCACTTCCCTTGCCTCTGAGGTCTTGTGTTGATCAAGTGCTTCAATGCTGTGCTGGCAGGTGTCACAGAGGAAGAAGGATCAGGGGAGTGTGAGCTGCACATGACTTGGTCTGAGAAATGGATCAAATCCAGGCTGGTGAGTTCTGGGGCCTTGAGTGTGGTACATGTGAAGTTTCTGAGGATAGGGTGATGGGGGGCATTTGGCTGGAGGCTGAGAAGGACCACCGTCAAAATTAAATTAAATCTTGCCTAAGGCAGATCATGTGTTTCAAAGTAAATAGACTGAAGAGTTCTTCTTTGGGTTAAAAATATAGCTGTTTATCTTCTTTTCATTTGAAATAGCTTATTTCAGGGCGCCTGGGTGGCTCAGTGGGTTGAGCTGCTGCCTTCAGCTCGGGTCATGATCTCAGGGTCCTGGGATCGAGTCCCGCATCGGGCTCTCTGCTTAGCGGAGAGCCTGCTTCCCTTCCTCTCTCTCTGCCTGCCTCTCTTGTGATTTCTCTCTGTCAAATAAATAAATAAAATCTTTAAAAAAAAAAAAAAGAAAGAAATAGCTTATTTCACAGAGTTTTTTACAAAGAGATGCTAAGAGCAGACAACATTTCACAATTAAGTACTTTATAGGATCTGTCAAAGAAGAGAGTACCTTACTAACAACTGAATATGTTCAAAAGCTTGGATTTCAACCGCTTAGATACCATACTACATGCTAACTATGAAGTAACTGTGATTTTAGGTAAAGAGAAAAAAAGAAAATCTTTTGGTGAATAGAAAGTAATAAAGAAATTCCTTTAAAAAAAAAAGATTTTATTTACTTATGAAAGTAAGAGAGTGAGTGAGAGAGAGAGTGTACAAGTTGTGGGGGGTGGGTAGGGACAGACTCCTCCCTAAGCAGGATGCCTATCTCAGGGTTTGATTCCAGGACCCTGAGATCATGACCTGAGCTGAAGGCAGACACTTAACCGACTGAGCCACCAGGCTCCCCAAGAAATTCTTTAATGCAAATTGTATTTGCTTTATATATATGTATATATGTGTATATGTATGTGTCTGTGAGTATGTACATAGTGTGTGCATAAGTATATATATGTGTGTGTGTTTATATATATAAAATTTACAACAGGCAGTCTGTGGTGAGTTTGAGAGGGAGTCACCTGTCCCAGAGTGGATGTAATTGTTCTTATTTATCTCTTTTCCACATTGAAGCTGGTCCCAGAACAATGGCCCAGGTGCCCCAGGGCCAGGCACTGAGTGTGGGGGAATAAACACAATCCTCCTGGAACTCTCTGGCTCCATTTTTGGTGATGCTGCTGGGTGTGGGCTTGATGTTGTTAAAGTAATTAAGCAAGGAGGCCATTAGACTGGGATGGCTCTCATGCTTGGTAGCCTACGGACAAACCCAAACCTCAGCAGAGCCCTGGAATCAGAGAAAATCAAATCGAAGAACAATCACAAACAGCTTATCAGGCTTTCCCAAATAAGGCAACCATTTAAACTATAATGATTCAAATAATTTCCTTGCTTTGTCTCCAAGTCTTCTTTCTAAAAACCTCTCCCCTAGTGCCTGTTGGTGGAGCCCTCCTAACCACAAACCGGTGCTGCCTGATTCCAGCTGATGCGTGCTCAGTTAAACTTTAGAAAACGTTAATGCACCTCAGCTTAGATTTTAACAGTTTTACAACATAGTAGTAAAGAACATTGAAAGTTGGGTGTGCATAGGGAGAAGGGGCATCAGATCTGTTTTGGTTTGAGGCTTAGGATAAAGAAAGCTTCTACCTGGTTCAACTTGATTATTAGATTTCTGCTCTTGAGGTTGGGTTCAAGGCCTGGCTGGTATTAAAGTGCTCCTTTCCTCTTCGAAGTTTGGGTAAGAGCAATGATAATAACTAAGATAATTCCCTTTTTCCTGAGTTTGCGGGCCATAATAACATCCAAATACCTCTTCATATGATTCCAGTTTCTACCACAGTATGAGATTCCCAGTGCTGCACAACCCGGTGATAGCCTACCTTCTGAGTAGTTCTGTCATGAGAGTATCATTGAGTAGTTCTGTCATTATATCTCTTGCTGTTTCTGGAGCACAGGATTTCATGAGATTGTATTTTTGGGCTTTTCATTCGGCTAGCCGCTTACTTTCAATTTATCCTTCAAAGCTGTATTAGTTTCCTAGGGCCACTGTAACAAATTACCACAAACTTGGTAGCTTAAGACAACAGAAATTTATGCTCTCACCGTTCTGGAGGCCAGAAGTCCAAAATCAAGATGTTGGCGGAATTGGTTTCTTTTGGAGGCTCTGAGGGAGACTCTGAGTCCCTCTCTCAGCTTCTGGTGGTGGCTGACAGTCTTGGCATTTCTTGCCCTGTCACTCCAATCTCTGCCTCCATCCTCACATGGACTTCTCCTGATTTTTCCTCTTCTCAAATCTTTCTTTCTTTCTTTATATTTTATTTGTTTATTTGACAGAGATCACAAGTAGGCAGAGAGGCAGGCAGAGAGAGAGGGGGAAACAGGCTCCCCGCTGAGCAGAGAGCCCGATGCGGGGCTCGATCCCAGGACCCTGAGATCATGACCTGAGCTGAAAGCAAAGGCTTTAACCCACTGAGCCACCCAAGTGCCCCTCAAATCTTTCTTATAAGGACACCACTACTCATTGAATTTAGGCCTCCCTCCCCCAAATCTAAGATAATCTCATCTCAAGATCCTTAATTATATCTGCAAAGACCCCTTTTCCAAATAAAATCACAGTCATTGATACTGGAACCTAGGATTTAAATATATCCTTTTGGGGGCTATTATTCAATTCACTACAATGGCGGAACTCACTTTTCTTGCTGAAGGCTTTCCTGATTGGCCCACACGGTTTCTACCTCCTCTGTGATCCTGTGGCACTATTCTAACTGTTCGTGTGCCTACCTCACATGAGAGATTAGGTGCTCCTCAGACTTGGTATTCCTAGCTCGGTGCCTGACATATCATAAGACCTCAAAGACCTCAGCGTGTTTGTTGAACTTAAACAAAGCATTGCATACACCACATTGTTATTCTAAGGCTGACTTATAACAGCAAAATGTTATTCAGAGCTGCTCATGGTTCACTAGGAAATCGCTGGGCTTCCTATGAAGGCCAGATACCTTCTCTAAGTGAGACAATATCTTACTCATGGCTACTCTTTTTTTTTTTTTTTTTTTTTAGATTTTGTTTATTTATTTGACAGAGAGCACAAGTAGACAGAGTAGGCAGAAGGAGAAGCAGCCTCCCCGCAGAGCAAGGAACCCAACTCGGGGCTCAATCCCAGGACCCTGGGATTATGACGGGAGCTGAGGGCAGATGTTAAACCGACTGAACCACCCAGGCATCCCAGCTACTCATCTTTTTAATGTCTTATGTATGGTGCTGAGCGGAAAGGGTGACTGTTCATGAGATACTTAACTCATTTGACAAATACAGAACATCTGTGCTGAGACAGGCCCTGCCCTAAGCGTTGAGATGCTGTGTGCATATGATAAAAAGCAGTCAGCACCTGGACAAGAATTGGGACCTGTGAACACTCAACTTACATTCTATTATGGTAATGACTTGGGTGCTGAGGGAAGTGCAGGGTGCCATAAAATTTCTAACCTGAGCCTAGAATCTAGACTTGTGGACAGGGAAATTATCTGGGAGGAAGTGATTGACATAAGCGCTGAGAGCTGAGGAACAGAGAGAAGTTACCATGGCGAGGGGGTAGGGCTGGAGTCTTTCAGGAGAGGCAGGTGCAAAACTGTGGCAGTGAGAGAGAAGGTATGACATGCTTGACAGATGGTTAAGGACAGAAGGGGCAGTGGTGCTTAAACTGGAGACTTGTTAAACATAGATAGCTGGGACTTACCCCAAGAGTTTCTGAATCAGCAGGTCTGGGAGGGCTGAAGAATTTGCCTTTCTAACAAGTCCTCAGGTGATAATGCTGCTGGTCCTGGGGACCACACTTTGAGACCCACTGGGACAAAACGAGCCTGAGTAAGGTGCAGGATTGGCTAGAGTGGGCTAGATTATAATTAATTTTAATTAATCAGCAGGGGCTAGAGTAAGAATATAAAAATAATATAATTAATTATTAATTGATGTAACAGGGGCTAGATTATAAAAGGTCTTAACATACATGTTTGCATTGGGTCCTGAAGTCCGTTGGAAGCCTTTGACGGGGCTGGATGATGATATACTTTTGGTCACTTCAGTCTATATATGAAGAATCTACTGGAGGGGGCAAAACTGAGGGAGGCTATTGTAGGAATAGAGAGGAGAGAGACAGTGGTCACAAGTGCAGTGGTGGCGGGGGTGGGGGATGGAGAGAATGGATGTTTTTTTTTTTTTAAAGATTTATTTATTTATTTATTTGACAGCGAGAGAGAGAGAGAGAGAGAGAGAGAGAGAGATCACAAGTAGGCACAGAGGCAGGCAGAGAGAGAGAGAGAGAGAGGAGGAAGCAGGCTCTCTGCAGAGCAGAGAGACTGATATGGGACTCGATCCCAGGACCCTGAGATCATGACCTGAGCCGAAGGCAGCGGCTTAACCCACTGAGCCATCCAGGCGTCCGAGAATGGATGTATTTAAAAAATACAGGACATAGCATAGGAAAAGTCTACAAAGGTGCTCCTTTAAAAATTTTCTGCCTCACCAGGTATCCCATTATGAAATTCTGTCATTAGAAATTGGGGACCAGGTGCATTTGAGTGGCTCAATCAGGTAAGCGTCTGTCTTCAGCTAGAGTCATGATTCCAGGCTCCTGGGATCAAGCCCCACATCAGGCTCCCTGTTCAGCAGGGAGCCTGCTTCTCCGGCTCCCACTACCACTGCTTTTGCTCTCTCTCTGTCAAATGGATAAATAAAATCTTAAAAAAAAAAAAGAAAAGAAAAGAAAGACCAATGACATTGTATCATCTAGGAACCATTAGAAATTCACATTTCTGGAGTGTCTGGGTGGCTCAGGCCATGGGGCATCTGCCTTTGGCTCAGGTGGTGAGCACAGGGTCCTGAGATCCAGCCCTGCATGGAGCTCCTTGCTCAGCAGGGAGTCTGCTTCTCCCTCTCCCACTGCCTCTCCACCCAGCTCTTGCTCTCTCTCACATCAATTAATCAGTCAATTAAATCTTTAAAAAAACCCCATGTTTCCAGAAATGCAGCAATGGAGTCCAAAATTCTGTATTTTAAAAAGCCCTCAGGATGATTTTGATGCTCACCATAGTTTGAGAGCCACTACTTTGAAGCAGTTGGGCCCTTAACTGAATGTAAAATGAAACACAAAATAGAAAAAAAAAACAAAACAACAAATTAAATCAAAATTGAAATGCAAATCTCTCATGGAATGACCTTATGTTAGGAATTTTTAGAAATAAAATAACAGGGGCGCCTGGGTGGCTCGGTTGTTAAGGGGCTGCCTTTGGCTGGGGTCAGGATCCCAGGGTCCTGGGATCCAACCCTGCTTGGGGCTCCCAGCTCACGCGGGAAGCCTTCTTCTCTCCCACTTGCCTTGCTTGTGTTCTTTCTCTCTCTGTCAAATAAGGAAAAAAGAATCTTAAAAAAAAAAAAAAAGAAATAAAATAACAGTGCTAATTAATCAGTCTTTTCACGGTGATAGGTGGCTGACACAGGTTTTGGCAGGACGTGGGGCCAAGACCGCTGGAAATACAGGGCAAAAGAGTTGAAGAGAACTCAAGAGAAGTGTTTGTATCAGTAGCTTTGCTGCTGTGCTTAAGGAAGTTGGTACTTTGTTGCCAATCAAATCTTATGTGGAGGAGGTGTTTTTGTTTTTGTTTTTTAATTAAAGGCCTCCCTCTGGAAAGATTTCATAGCTCCAGTTCTTAAATACAACGTTCGGTTTTCATTCGTTCAACCACAAGATGGCAGCCTCGTGCCACTTTTCGAGTAATCAGGACCGTCTAAATTTAGGAGGGAGGAAAAAAAAAAAAAAAAGCCAAGAGTTTGGAAAGGATGCCAGCTCATTTGTTTCTATCTGGCGCGTGGTTTTGACATTCTATTCTTTTGGACTTCTTCCATTAATTATGACACTCAAAGTTTTTTGTTCACTGAGAGGCAGAGAGCCAAAGCTTTAATTAAACCCGTGGGGGTACTGCCTCGGTAACTACCATCCGCCAGGCACTCTACATAAATTGTTTCATTTCATTCTCATAACGTCCCTAAGAACTAAATATTATTACTTCTCATTTTACACTGGAGAAAATTGAGGGTCAGAGAGGTTTAGAGATGAGCCCAAGACCCCCCAGCTGAAAGGGAGAAATGATTCAGGAGCCCAGGTTAGCTTAACTGGATGGTAAATCATCCTCACTAAACCCTGGAGAAATTAGCAGGGTTTTTACAATCTCAGTAAATTACAGCTCGATTCAGCCCCAAGTTTTCTAAGATAGGAATCACACATAAGGTTTAAAATAATTATTCTCCATATTCCAACATTAGAAGTTTCATTGCAAAGAAGAAAGAAAAAAAGTTTCACTGGTTTTATTTGCAGGATGGCATTTGAGTCTTTTCTATGTTTATTATAGAAAATAAATCAGTTTAATTAGGATTTAGAAATAAAAATATCTCATTCCAACTGGATGTTAGAATTCTCACCCTTTTGCTTCAAAAGTAATAGAAATTTAGGTGTGATTTTCTTATGGCATATATCGTTTTCCACTCTCTACTTTATTTGTGTTCACATATAATCTATTTTCCTATGAGTCCAGGAAGATGGGGTCCATGTCTCAGTCATTTCTTTATAGTCTTGCCTTATATTACCTTTATTGAGAGTGTGTACAAAATGTGTGTAATGAGGGCAGAGGAAACAATAAATGTAAAATAATCCACATTGTGAACAAAAAAACCAAACGTTTTTGTAAAGACCAGATCTGTTAAATACTGTGCTAAGTCATCTTACGACCTGAGGCAAAGGGTTTCTTTGGTGTCTCCTTATATTTTGTAGTTAAGATGGGTGCCTCACTTGTCTGTTGCTAGTCCCAGCCCTGGAAATACTCTTAAGTGCTTGTTCAGACAGGTTTTCTCAACATATAGCCCAAAAAATTAATTGAGTGACTACTATGTGCTGATCATGATGCTCAGTTTGCTAACACAGTGGTGTAAAAATGGACCTAATTTTTGCTCTCATGGAGGTTATGGAATCTACCACTCATAATTAGAAAGCATTATTATATAGTAAATGATTATCAGTCACTTACTTCCTTGTTTTAAACAGGAAAGCAAGGTGGCAAACTGAGCCATATAATGGCACTTTAATGGAGCCCTGAGATTTTTTATTTTTTTTTCCTGAAATTTTATAATTTCCAAGTACCATTTATAGATTGAGATCAGAAAACATTCCAAAAGACATTTATCTGTTGTGATAAACAACAGTTTATTTGTTGTCCTTTAGTCCTCTTTTTTCATTGGTATTCCAACCAGGAAGATGGACACATTATTGTAATTGGGGACACCCTACATAGCTTTTCAGTTTCATAATGTGATGCGCATGGATTTGGGGATGATTAGCCTCCAGTCTGGGATTTACTAGAACAACTGGTATCAGGCACCTGGGTGGCTCTGTCAGTTAAGCATCTGCTTTGGGCTCGGGTCATGATCTCAGGGTCCTGGGACCCAGACTCGGTCAGGCTCCTTGCTCTGCGGGGAGACTGGTTTTCGGTTTCCCTCTGCCATTCCTCCTGTTTGTGTTCTCTTGCTCGCTGTCTTGCTTTCTCTCGCTCGCTCGCATGCTCTCAAATCAGTAAAACCTTTAAAGGGAAGAAGTAAATAAGCTCACCTGTGTAAGGTGTTTGGGGTACATAGTAAGTGCTTAATATATATGTGAGATTCTACTAGTAATAGTGGCAGTCATTCCATCACTGTGATCCTGTTTATTACTTGCCTTATGCATGCTTCGGTTACCTTGACTGGCAAATAGAAAAAAAAATATTAGTATCTACATCATGAGGCTCTTGTGATGATTAAGTGAGAGAATAAATGGAAATCGCTCCATTGGATGTGTAAGTGCTCAAAAAAATCAGCTCCCCCCCACCCCCACCATGTCTGTCTCCTTAACTAAAGACTTTTCAAAATCCAAGTGGAGCTACAGGTGATTCAACTTGTATATTTGGTATTGTTCATAGTGTCTAGGACATAATAAGTGCTCAGTAAATGTTTGATGAAAGCATGTAGAAATGTATATGTGTTAGGATCATATAAGCCCTTAGGTAGCTGAGGCGTGCCTGCAATTTTGGAGTAAATAAAGATTATTTTTTGTGTGTGCGTGTTTGTGTGTGTGTGACACACAGAGAGAGAGAGAGAGATTATACCTATCTAGGAAAGTTCTAGGGTCTCATGTTTGTGTTCCCCAAAATTCACATGTTGAAATCCTAATGCTCCAGGAGATGGTAGGAGGAGGTGGGGCCTTTGGGATTGCATGACAAGGGCTCTGCCCTCAGAGATCCACACCCCTAGAAAGGAGACTCTTGAGAGCCGGCTTGCCCCTTCTACCTTGTGTGGACCCAGTGAGAAGCTGGCAGCCTGCAACCAAAAGAGGACCTTCATCAAACCTGACCACGTGGGCCTCCAGCCTCAAGAACACCCACCTGTGGTATTTGTGAGAGCAGCTGGAATGGACTAACATTCAGGTAAATGAGGAGCTCCACTGAGTCCCAGTGAACCTTTTTGTGCTTCCCTTGCTTGAGTTTAAGGAAGACCAAAAAAGAAGGCCTCAAGAAGATAGTGCAGACCTTTGCAGGTTGAAAAGGGTATTCCCAGTTCTATGGCTATCAGTTTCCCTGACAGACAGCCCAAGTCAAGTGGAGTTATGCAAACAGCTATCAGAGTAGATTAATTCTTTAGAAGAACGTGAAGCCAGGGGGCACCGAATCATGGGGGTATTTTCCCTCCCTCTCCTCCTTGATCATGTTCTCAGCTTAGCTCACTCTTTTATTTTCTTTCCACATCTTTTTCAAAAGTTGGAGGAAGAGAAAGAGGTCAATCAATATTTACTTTGAAGATTAAAAGCTGCAGCTTTCTTAGAGTACATCCTTTAAGCCGATGCTGTCGATATGAGGATGCCTGGACCCTCCCGACCGCTCCTGCCCCCACCACCATATCCAGAAAGGTTTTGTCTGCATTCACTATCAATTAAATCTTATTGAATAATCGACAACAAGAAAGAATCAGTTTACTTTTCAGGAGTTCAGGCTGTAGTGTTTTTTATCACTATGTCAGGAATGTTGGTCTAGTAAAAAAAGAAAAATTCCATTCTCTTTTCGAATTTTGCCTGGGCCTGTTAAATAATCATTTGAATTCACTTATCCCCATAAGAGAGCAACAACTGTGGTCCGGAGGGTTAAGTGATAGCTCTTGGGCCGGACTGCTTGGCTTTTAACGCAGATGGCGCTGTTTCCCAGCTATGGGACTTTTCCAGCTTGCTTAAACTTCGAGTCTCAGTGTCTGTCTCATAGTGTCGCTGTAGAAATTAAATGAAGTAATGTATGTAAAGCAGAGCCTTGGCATGTTACATGTGCTCAATAAATACTAATTATTGCCATCGTGATTTAGCTGATTGGGCACCGGAGGGCTGTAGCCACTGATGAAGTCACTCACTTCTGAGAGGGGAAAAGTCAGAGCGTACAGTTTTCCCCCCAAGGTCACTATTTTGCAAGCTTTAATATTAATGCATTCAATTCAAGGGATGAGCTTCTGAAAAACTGGATAGCTGAAGCAGAGAATTACCTAATCATCAATGTGGTTTAAAAAGTTTTCTTCAAATTATACTGAATGCTAATACCAAATTGTTCGGAAATGAGAATATGGGTATCTTGTGCCCTGGGTTATTTTGTCGTCTCATTTACACCCCACATACACATTCTCAGAAAAGATCGATGACCAGAAGCCCTTTCAGTGTATGTATACATAAGAGTATATAGTATGCCGACTATTTCTTTGAAACTGGTTATGTCAACTTTCACAAAAGGTTCTGGGGTATCAGAAGTTTCCAAATTGTTGAGCACAAAAGAAACATAAATTTAAGGTAAAATATTTTAATATAGTCACTTTTACCACCAAATGAAGATGCATGGATACTCGGTTTAGGTGGAGGAAATAAAGATATTTCGGGTCACTCTATATAATGTAAACTAACCCGAGTACAAATAATTGTGAGTACCTACTATTTGGTAGGTTCAGTATTTAGGTCTGTCAAAATTATCTCATTTCCATTAAGCCTTTCACTGAATGGGATCAATAGCCTATTCATTTCTCTACCCGCGTAGATCAGATGTTATTTATTTCATTTTTGTTCACAGTTGCAGGATAATCCACCAGTGGTTTTACTATAGAGGAATAAGATTATGAAAATGATCAGTTCTAAATCTAACTTTTGCATGGTTCAGGCATGTGTCGGGCTGATTCATTTACTGTGAGATTAGGGTTTACAGGCTTTTTAAAGGGCTGTGTTTTCAACCCGAAAAAAAAAAACTCTTTTAATTGGCTTAAAAATGCAATAAAAAGCTAAAAAATAATAATGGAATAAATGTTGAGTCAGACATTCACAAAGCAATATTTCATCCTTTTTAATAATTCTGAAATGGGGGCACCAGGGTGGCTCAGTGGGCTAAGCATCTGCCTTCAGCTCAGGTCATGATCCCAGGCTCCTGGGATTGAGCCCCTCATTTGGCTCCTTGCTCTATGGGGAGTCTGTTTCTCCCTCTGCCCCTCCCATTACTCTTCTCTCTCTCTCTCTGTCAAATAAATAAATAAATAAATAAAATCTTAAAAGAAATAATTCTGAAATGTATGCCATAAAATTTCATTCAATTTGAAAACCTTTATTTTTTGTTTATTTTATTTCAAGTTTTTATTTTGAAAACCTTTTTTAGATTAATTTTCTCACCTCGTAAGACTTTGTGATGATTGCTGATATAAATTAAATGTGCTGCATAAAGTCAGATAGTTTAACAAAATTTATAAAATGTTTAATGTTTAGGTAGCTAAAATTACTTTTAATTAGGCATGTGGAGTTTATTTTCATATGATTCATTAATGGGATGTGAGGAAGAAAACTCCAAATGTGAGAGTGATACGGTCTTGTGGTTGTCTCAAAATATCCTGGGAAGGCTTTTATTTTTAGCTTGCTCTCTCTTTCCACATGACCAATATGGTAGTGGTTAAGCGGTATGACAGGATTAAGGACTAAAAGCGAAAACAGCCAAGCTCCATTTGTGCCTGTCCCATCATTAAGTCAACAGAAAATCGTAAGGTAGGAGCTTTTCAGTCAATATTGTCAGCTGGGTACTGTCCTGCTGTAATGGCCTGTCAGCTCTGATTCACTCATATAGAGAAAGATTAGAAGAGGGGAGAATTCCTTTTTAATCATTGTACTGGGAATGGACCTGCTCTTTCTCTGTAAGCAAACAAGAACAAAGGAAAGCTTAAGCGCCTATCTCCTGACTAGCAGGTGAGGCTCAATTTTCAGAACTAACACAAAACTCTTCAGTGCAATTACCGGACTTGATTTTAGGAGACTTCATGGTCACCTGGGATCAAGCCGAAGCCTCAGGTTGTGATGGGAAGCCTTCAAAAGCTACCAGCATGGGGCGCCTGGGTGGCTCAGTGGTTTAAGCCTCTGCCTTCGGCTCAGGTCATGATCTCAGGGTCCTGGGATCGAGCCCCGCATCGGGCTCTCGGTTCAGTGAGGAGCCTGTTTCTCCCTCTCTCTCTGCCTGCCTCTCTGACTACTTGTGACTTCTCTCTCTCTGTCAAATAAATAAAATATTAAAAAAAAAAAAGCTACCAGCGTGGTAAACTTGCACCCTGGAATGATTTAATTAGTTGATTAATTTTTTAAATAATGAAGAAAGAAATCCAAGTGTACTGAGTTTATGTTTTCTAATGCTGCAACAGAAGACAAATGGGAGTAGGTTCATGAATTCTTGATACCTGGTCAGAAACTCACTCTGCGCCCTTGCTTTGCATTCTTTCGCTCACTTTTGTAACGATTATTTGTTGAGCTATTTTCCTAGCTGCTAGGAACAATGCTAGGCCCTAGGCATGTAGCAGAGAACCAGTCAGATAAGGTGTTCTCATACAGCTTATGTAAACAACACCATCTGGTCATCCTGTTTGTGATGGGTACAATTAAAGAAGCTACCAGGGGTGTTAGGATAGAAAGTAACTGGAATTTACAAAGGAAAGTAGGGGATGTCTTCTGGGGGAGAAGTGGCGCTTAAGCCAAGAACTGAAGGAAGAGAATGAAGAGTATTGCAAGGAGAGGAACAGCCAGTGCAAAGGTTCAGAGGTGGAAAGAGCTACTCTGTCTTTTGTGAGTGGCACAGTAAGGAAGGAGCCAGGGAAAAGTAAGGGAGCCCCCCAAATTAGGTAATTCTCCATGACTCATTTAATGAATACTGAATAGGAGGCATTTTAGTAAGTACTTTCAGGGATCCAAAGAATAAGATATAGTCCTTGCCCTCAAGGAGTTTATGTAGAAAATGTTATTGAATCTCTGGTAGAGATTCATTCTATAAATCAGTGAACAAATTCATATGCTGCTAATATACATTTCAAAATTAAACTTATCCTTAAAAAAATAAAGAAACAGATTTGACAGGCTGGAAAAAAGTGGTCTGGGGTCCGATTGTTAAAGGCATAGGTTTATGCTGCTCGAGGAAGCTTAGCAGTTGCCCTAAGACACACAGTTATTTTGATCTCATGGCTTTAAAAATCTCAGATTTCCTCTGCTATGTGACCCCAGAAGGTACTTAAACTTTCTGAGCTTCAACCACAACATCTGAAAAACAGAGGTTTTGGGGACCTGGGTGGCTCAGTGGGTTAAAGCCTCTGCCTTCGGCTTGGGTCATGATCTCTGGGTCCTGGGATCGACTCTCTCCTCGGCAGGGAGCCTGCTTCCTCCTCTCTCTGCCTACTGCTCTGCCTGCTTGTGGTCTCTGTCTGTCAAATAAATAAATAAAATCTTAAAAAAAAGAAAAAAGAAACACAGAGGTTTTGAGCAGAATCTAGCTGATTCCGGATCTGAATAACATGGCCACATAACTAGTCAAATAACGGCAGGAAGTAAACATGTGCTGTTTCTCCTTGCTGGCATTTTCTTGGGGAAGCAGGAAGACTACAATAGACGTCCCAACATGCAATGTTAATTGTTAAGTTACTGCTTTGTCCAGCTGCTGTGGTAAGTCATTTTATATAATTGTTAAAAAGTTCTAAAAAGTGCCCTTTGATGTAAGTATTTTACTCCATTTTGTAGGTGAGGAAACTGGACCCAAGTTCATATTCAAGTCAATAGCAGAGCCAGATCTCAAACCCGAGTTTGTGTGCTTTCCCTTGTATCCAAGGAAAGCCCAGTTGTAGGCAAAGGGATGGATGACCTCTAGAGATTTCTTCTGGTATTTCGAGGAAGAACTACCCAAATGGGATGTTTGTTATAATCTGGAATGGTTGCTAAGGGAAGCTGTGAGGCCTTTCAAAATAGAATAGCTATTTAGCCAGAAGGGAGAAAAGAGAAATCAGGCAGAGCAAGGCACAGCATGGCACAGCATTTATTGAGTGTATACTTTGTGCTAGGTTCCATGTTGTAACCTTGTCATACATCTCATTTAAGTCTGCCAACAAGCCTTTAGAAGGAAATATGATCATTCCCTTGTATATGATACTATCAGTCCTGACAAAGAAACTGAACCTAGAGGTTAAGGAACTTGTGTTTGGACAGCTAGCTGGTAAGTAGCAGACCTGACATTCAGAACCCCATTTCTTTGAACCCCCATTTCATTCTGGGCTGTTACCACTACAAGAAGCCATGTTCTAGATAGGAGTATTGATGATTTCTAGATGTTTCTTGAGTTCCTAGTAATTTGTTATTTTATTGTATGATTTTTTTTGCCATCTGGTCATCTCTGTTTTCTTTATTTTTTATTTCTGTATCCATATTTTTCATATATACAAAACACAGTTGATATATATTTTCCTTTCCTTATTTTTTGCTCAGCTTATTTCAATATATCCTTTTTTCCCTTTGGTTTTCCCTTTGTTGTCTATGACCAAAGGCTGGTTGATGAAAAGTTAACAATTCTCTAGTTAACATATTAAATAGACTTTTATCCCTCCTGTCAATGTTGAAGCAACTAATTATCAGCCCTGTTTGGGAGCAAGGGAAGTTGACCTCAGATAGACCCACAGAGCCCTTCAAAGAGAAAATGGAGAAGTGGGGTCTCCCAACTCCCTCAGCTCCAAGCCAATCTGATATAATTGCCTGAGAAAAAGGACTCAAGTACTTGGAGTCTTCACAGATAGAGAGCCTCAGAAATAATGATTACAGCAAATCAGGGCTCATGAATATGCAGTTTATTTCTGCTTAGAGACACTTGAGTTATCGAAATTAAAAATACAAAATTATGGATTGCAAAGAAAGTGGCAGGGTTTTTTTTAATTTTAACAATTGGAAAATATCACTGGAAATGAAGTCTTCCTGCCAACATGAAGCACATTATAATCATGCCAGGGAAATGATGCTTTTCTAAATGCTTGTTTTAAATAGATTTTCCCCCCAAAATTCTGTTTAAAGATAGACTACGGAAGCTTTAACTCATGTGATTTTTTTCTTTTTGTGGATTTCAATTTCAAGGTTATTCATTTTGGGACAGAGTCTAATACCATCTCATTCACAAGATGTTTCCTATACTTAGTATCTACCCTCGAAAGGCCTGAAGTAATGCTACTTGATTTTGGGGCCTTTTTTCTTTCAGAGGTCCCTTCCTTTTTTTCAGGATCCCCTTGGATGTTCCTAAACCTGGTGTGCCAAAGTCCCTCCATTCTCTAGGCTTGACCTCCCAGGCCCTACCCCATGCTTTGACCATATCTCTTTCCTCTGCTAGTCCATCAAAATGATTTGTTCCTACTATTTTTATTCAGAATCTCTTGAGGCAATATGGTTAATAAACATAAAGGTACATGTAGATGTTTTATAATTTGTTAGGTTACCATTGTCTTCTTACAAGTTAAATTTGCACACCCCATATTCAGATTTCTGGATTTGCCAGGCTTCTACCACGTGGTTAAAACTTTTGATTACATGGGTTGAACTACTAGATGTAAGAATATATAGCTAAAATCACTCTTTCAAAATGATGTGTGTGTGTGTCTGTGTGTGTGTGTTTGAGGAAATAACTAAAATGAAGCATAGGATTTGGTAATGGGGATGATTGGCAAATATATACAGATGTTTTTCCATTTTGCTCTCCATTGCCTATGGCAAATATTGCTGACTGCCAAGGCATCCTTTCCAGCTAACTTAGGATGAGACCTCAGAGTCCTTCCTAACATAACACCGAAAGCGGTCTATGTCAGTTAATAGGAACTGGCATTTGGAATAAAAATCACATATCTTTCTTAATATGGAGTAAGCTCGGGGCACCTGGGTGGCTCAGTGGGTTAAGCCTCTGCTTGACTCAGGTCGTGATCTCAGGGTCCTCGGATGGAGCCCAGTGTCGGGCTCTTTGCTCAGCAGGGAGCCTGCTTCCCTGTCTCCTGCCTGCCTCTCTGACTACTTGTGATCTCTGTCAAATAAATAAATAAATCTTAAAAAAAAAAAGAGCAAACTCAAAATAACAGTGATAAACCAAGGCTTTGAACCATCAGGCTTGTAAGCTACTGCTGAAATGGAGTAATGAGACAGAGATGATTTTTAACTATAGGGGTGAAGTCAAGGTCGGATGGCAATGTAGTATGAATAGAGTGATTTAAGTGAAACAAGTTTCAAAACCAAGGGGCAGTATGCAGGATGGAATCCCAGGGGATGGGGCATGCAGAGAGGCAATACCAAGCCTGAAGTGACAGGAGACTCATCTGGGGAGACTGGGTAGGTTTGGGAAGGTGGATGAGGTGGAGACTGAAGGGATTCCTTGAGGTTTTGCAGTTTTATTTCTATTCATAACATATGTACCTCAAAGCCTTTTCAAAATGCTCACCATCTACTTACATAAGGCACCTTGACAATTGCCATTTTGAATGCATACTTGAGCATCATCTGTCATGCTCTTCGCATTCCTTGTGGGTTTCTGCAGTTGGGTAAATGGCCATGGTTTCTAACAAAAAGACAACAGAACAAGAACAGGACCACATGCATCTGCTAGAACCCTTGTTTCCTGAATGATGCAGTAATCTTAGCCCAATTTACTTACTATGCCTGCCAGTAACCCCAAATGAGGTCAAAATGAAAATAAGTCTCAAACTCCTGGCCTACCTTAGGGCCAACTGAGAAATTACTTTCACTGCATCCCGCTTCTCATTACCTATTGGGGAAACCATTGAATTTCATGTTCAGAATGACCAGTGAATAGGTAGCAAGGGACCAGATAGTTCTGCCAAAACTATACGCTGGCCAATAAAAGAAACTTGTTGGAGTTATGGGGTCAGGGGTATCAGTTTTATAATATTTTTTTTTTTATTTTTTTTTAAAGATTTTATTTATTTATTTCACAGAGAGAGAGATCACAAGTAGACAGACAGGCAGGCAGAGAGAGAGGAGGAAGCAGGCTCCCTGCGGAGCAGAGAGCCCGATGTGGGGCTCGATCCCAGGACCCTGAGATCATGACCTGAGCCGAAGGCAGCGGCTTAATCCACTGAGCCACCCAGGCACCCCAGTTTTATAATATTTTTAGTAGAGGTCTGATTCTTTTTCTTGCTGGAGTGGGATTCCAATGCATCTGGAATAGAAAAGTTGAGACCTCTTGGTATTCTCCCAGCTACTGGTCTCAACATTCCCCTGACACATAGGCACATAGACACACATGGCTGGGGTTGCTGCATTTGCATTTCGAATAGGATTTCTACTTCTCCCTCTGACCCCTCACTACCCAATTGTATAAGAAGAAACATGAACCCAAATGGACCTAAAAGGGAAAAGTAGATCACACACTGAAAATGGGTCCAAATTGTTTAGCAGGTAGTCCCAGGTTAGGGGAGGAAAATCCTACCTTTGTATGGTCTCTTTTCTATGGGACAATGACCAGAGACCGATGGAGGTGTTAAGCCTTTTTTGGTCAAAATGGATCTAAACTCCTTTATTTGAGATCAGGTTTACTTCACAATGACCAATCAAATCAGAGGTTGAGGCCATTATCTGGATAATTTAGGTACCAGGAAGGAACCTAATTTTGCTTCAGTTAATCTGATTTTACTGAATAAAACGTAGTAGAATCTTTGGCCTATGTTGTGAATTTAGTTAAACTTCAATTTCTGGCTTTTATTTGATCTGGAAAGAATAGACTAAACCTTTCCTCTATTAAGGTGAATGCAATAATAAAAGATTAAAGTCCTCAGAGGTAATACATTCTCTCTTTTATTTCCATTCCGATGATGGGAAGTTTCTTGCTTAAAGTATTCGTTTCTTAGAACTGCTTCCAGCTGGGTGGCTTAAACAACAGAAATATATTGTCACACAGCTCTGGAGGTTAGGATGCTGAGATCAGGTGTCAACTTCTTGGGTTCCTTCTGAAGCCATGAAAGAGAATCTGTTCCGGGGCGCCTGAGTGGCTCAGTGGATTAAGCCGCTGCCTTTGGCTCAGGTCATGATCTCAGGGTCCTGGGATCTAGTCCCACATTGGGCTCTCTGCTCGGCAGGGAGCCTGCTTCCTCCTCTCTCTCTGCCTGCCTCTCTGCCTGCTTGTGATCTCTCTCTGTCAAATAAATAAATAAAAAATCTTAAAAAAAAAAAAAAAAAAAGAGAGAATCTGTTCCATGCCTCTTGTCCAGCTTCTGGTGGTTTTCCAGCAATCTTTGGTGTTCCTTGGCTTGTAGAAAAATCACCTAATCATTGCCTTTATCATCATATAGCATTCTGTGTGTGTGTATTTGTTTCCAAATTTCCCCCTTTAAAGGGATACCAGTCAGATTAGATTAGAGCCCATGCCAATGGCTTCATTATGAATTAATTAGCTCTGTAAAGACCCCATCAACAAATAAAATCACATTCTGAGGTAAGGGAGGGTAGGACTTAAATATATGAATTTTTGGAGGACACAGTGAAACCCACAATGTTTAAATATGTTTTGTGGATTGCTGATATACACATACATATGTAACTGAAATCATAATCACAATAAAAATGCCATTGCTTTAATTAAGAGAAGCTTTCCAAATATATTTTCTTCCTCTTAATTTGAAATGAGAGAGTCAGAATTTATCAATATCTATCCAGCATTGTGTTGGAATTGTGTAGTAATCCTTTTTCCTATCTGGGAATTAGAACTGGATGGACAGCTGGCTTCAGAGTTTGCATGAAGAGTACATAATCCTTCTTATGTAACCCATCGTGTTTGCAAAATCTGCACTGCAGCTTTTGAGAGGGAATGAGATGTTTGAAAATAAAATCTGTTGTACAGGAGTCAAAAATTTATCCATTCTTCACATTATTTTTGTTCTCTGTATTTTTATTTTGCATTCTCAAGAGGTATGTATCCTCGCCAGAGTGTTTTGTTTTTGCTTGCTTTTGCATGTGTCAGGAATTCAGAAAAGGTGAGGTATGGCACTAGGTCTATTCATTGACCTTTGTGATGTGCAAGTTGTTTAACTCCTCAAGGATGATGATTTCTTAAGTCTCGAGTCAGGTAGGCTAGTTTGAGGTGGGATGAGGAAAGAGTGCTTTAGGAATGGAGAGTAATGATGCCCTTAAAAGTGTGAGGATTCACTGATCAAATTGTAATTCTGCAAAAAACAAAAACCACAAAAATTCAGTCATTTCATCCTTGTGCAGGCTTCTGTTTTTTTTTTTTTTTTAAATATTTTATTTATGTATTTGACAGGCACAGATCACAAGTAGGCAGAGAGGAAGGCGGAGAAATAGAGGTGGAAGCAGGCTCCCTGCTGAGCAGAAAGCTCCACGTGGGGCTGGATCCCAGGACCCTGGGATCATGACCTGAGCCAAAGGCAGAAGCTTTAACCCACTGAGCCACCCAGGTGCCCTGAGGCTTCTATTTTTTATATCAGCCCAGCACCCTTTTACCCTGTTTCTGGTTTATAACACTCTTACCCCCTTTGTAGGAACTGCCATTCCTTCATTAAAGGTTGTTCTTTGGGGATGCCAATGATATTAACTTACTTCTTGGGGCAGTGGCCAATCATATTATCCTCTCAGCTTCTGACAATGATTGGACAAAGGGTGGGCATATGAACAAGTCAGCCAATCAGAGACCTTCCCTGGGATTTTAAATACTAGTAAAGAGGGACTGGCAATAAGGAGTTCTCTCTTTTCTCTGAATTTACTAAACTGGGATGACTTAATCTTTTCTGAAGACATAGCCTGATCAACATCTTATGACAGAAACCACTGTATGATAAGAAGGAGTAACACACAGGATGCCTGCCTTTGGCTTAGGTCATGATCCCAGGGTCCTGGGATTGAACCCTGCATTGGGCTCTCTGTTCAGTGGGGAACCTGCTTCCTCCTCTCTCTCTCTGCCTACTTGTGATCTCTGTCTGTCAAACAAATAAATAAATAAATCTTAAAAAAAAAAAAAAGAATAACACACATGCACAACACACAGAGGGAAGGCGAGAAATAATGAAATTATCATTTGAATTTTCAGAGGTCAGTTTCTTGTCTGAACTTTTAAGTGTCTTGAGTCAATAAGTTTTCTCATTAAAAAAAATAAAGTTGTCTCATTGATTAAGCTGGTTTCAATTGACATTCTGTCAGTTGCAATGGAAATAATCTTTTCCTGATACAGTTCAAAAAAAAGAGAGCTCAGTAATATTTATATTAAAAGTTCAGGGTCTCTTCATTTGTAATGAAAACTTTCTGTAAGCAACAATATTTTGAAAGGTAATGGGAGATAATTTTTTTTTCATAATTTTATTTTTTAGAATTGAATCTAATTTTTTAAAAAAATATTTAATTTATTTATTTGACAGAGAAAGAGTATAAGCAGGGGGAGTTGCAGGCAGAAGGAGAAGGAGAAGCAGGTTCCCCACTGAGCAGGGAGGCTGATGTGGGCCTTGATCCCAGAACCAACCTTGAGATCACGACCTGAGCCAAAGGCAGAAGCTTAACCAACTGAACCCCCCAGGCATCCCAGAAGCTAATAGGTTTAATGGAGTTACTTTTCTTTCTCATTACCACCTGAGACTTGACTTCTTTGTTTACTCTTGTGTTTCCTCATAAATTGAGGGAATATTCAGACTAGTATCCAGGGCTCTCAAAAGCCCTCTGAAAGAGAGAACATCTTCAAGCTTATAGTATACACTATCTGAAATGCTTCTTGCTTTAAAACCCAGTTGAAACGCTACCATCCTTGTGAACTCCTGCAATTTGCTAATTTAGAAATAGATCTCTGCCTGTGTGTCCCATAGCACCCAACGTCTCAGTGATAGCAGCCGTATTCTGCCTTCTGTATTTCAGTGTTGTGTAATAAATGACCCCAAAATAATGGCTCCAAACACCCACTATCTTATTATATCTCATCATTTTGTTGGTCAGAATTTGAATGGGACTTAGCTGGGGGATTTTTCGCTATCTGTTGTTGACTGAGGTCACTTGATGGTGTTAGCTAGTCTGGTTTAGAAGGTCCAAGACAATGTCACTCCCCTGTCTGGCACCTTGGATGGGTTGCTGTTGTCTCTTTTCTGCCTTTTTGGGTTCTGTTTGCCCTTTTCTTTTGGGTTCATGCCTTCAAAAATGCCCTTCCTTTCACTTTAGAAGAGTTTCTAGGTGGAGGGTATTTTTACCTGGAAGTCCCTCAAACCTAAGCTTACAAAGTACGTTCAGATTCAGTTTCTATTTTCTTTTTACATGACCCTTTTGAGTATATTCCTTCATCTTTTAATGTGGAAATGCTAAAACAGACAAGATAAGTGTTTTGGTATTGAAATTTTTTTTGGTTGCAAGGAAAAGAAACTCACTCATGCCAGTGAAGGTATTTTCATTTTCCTTTCCTTTAAATATCATTTTTAAAATACAAATTTTTAATTTTTAAATATTATAATTATAATTTAAAATTTTAATTTTAAAATTTATAAAAATATAAAAATAATAAAATATCACATTTTCGTTTCCTTTAAATATCCTCATCAGCCTCCAGCTTACATGTGTGGTTTTGGTTTTGGTTTTAGGTACACCATCTAGATTCATCTGATTTCTGGAGGTCAAGTGTTCATAGTTCATTCACTGTCGTTGTCACTCATCATGATAAAAATGATAGCTGTTATTTATTGGGTGGTTACTGTGTGTCAGGCATATTGCTAAATGCTTTAGATGTGTTATCTTGCTTAATTCTCATATAATGGAAAGTAATATTAGTATCATCTTATTTTAGAGGTGCAGGGGTGGGAGCGGAGGGTCATAAAGCTTAAATGTTTTGCCTCACTAGTTGATGTGTAGAAGGGGCAGTAGAACAATAGCGCCCCAGCTTTTTCCCTGCGAGAAGAGTCTTGAAAAAAAGGAGGAAAGAAAGTCTGTGAATTAGTCCTTTGCATCTTATTGTAAATGTGTTGGTAAGTTTTCTTTCTCCAGGGACTTGGGAATTTTATTTTTTTTTGGCCACGAAAAGAATCCAAGTCACTAAGTTCATTGCCTCTCATGCTTTCATTGCACTGTGACAACTCTCCTCTCTGAATGGCTTATCTTTGTAGGCTTACTGAACAAATTTAAATTCTGAAATAGAAAAGAGGAAGCAAACCCAGAATATATTGACTTGTACTTCATTCTTCTACAGAACAATGCAGGGTGGTTCTGTTTTGCAGGATGAAGCCTGGAAGACTCCCTATACTCATTGTTCAAGGCAATTGATTCACTCTTGAGAAAGCAGGCTGGTAACTGAAGTTTGTTTACACAGTGACTCAGCCTCAGCCCAGAATTAGATAATAGATCTTTATTAACTTTACTTTCTTTCTTAGAAAAAGAATCGACTAAGTTCTAGAAGTGGAATGATTGCAGGATTTGGAGGTCCCTATGAAAACTTCAGATGTCACTTGGCGTTATTAAAGATCCCTAGTATAACTTTTTTTCCTCTTTTAGTTCTTCATCACTAAAAGAAAACAGATGCAGCTTTCATTTTTTACTTAAACCAATCACCAGTGTCCTCTGAGTCTAAAGTGCATGTGCGAGCGCACGTGTGTGTGTGTGTGTAACAGGGCCTACTGTGTGATAATATTTCGCTAGCCACATCTCTTTCCCCAACTTTTTTTTTTTTTTTTAATTTTGGGGTACCAATTTATTTATTTATTTATTTAATTTATTTATAGCTATTCTCTACACCCAGTGTGGAGCTTGAACTCATGACATTGAGATCAAGAGTTGCATGCCCTACTGACTGAGCCAGCCATGTGTCTCTCCTCAACTTTTAACAAGCATTTCTTCTACAGTTTGAATTTGTAATTGAAAATGGAGGAATAGAAGGGGCTGGGAATTCTTTAAGTGAAGGGACGTTTAACAAAAGAGTGGGACATTGGGCCTCTTTATAATTGACATGCTATGTCTCTTTGTGTTGAATACCCATAGCTAATCTGCATGCATCTGCTTTGGGAGACCTGCTGCTGGAAGGGCTAGGATTGCTCAGGTTCTGGCAGTAGTCAGCTGGTGACTTTGAGCAATTCATGTAATATCATTGGATTTCAGTTTCTCATTTCCAAGGGGGAAAGATTTGAGTTAGTTCATTGTTCCTCAAACTTCAGTTTCTTCATATCCTTCTTCATTTTTTTTCCCCCATATCCCATCACACTTTTATTACTATTGAGCTAACATTTTTAAGAAGACACTTTATTCTTTTAACAGGTTAAAATATGAGGGATGAAAATAATATTAAAATATTAAAAAATACAAAGAAGTATGTAGGAGAAAATAGAAGGAAAGACTTGCTGGAACAAGTGAGGGAAGACAGAAATGGCTTTCTGGAAATTCTTAGGAAAAGAAGTTTGGGCCCAGAGATGGAAGGGATGGAATCTGGAGAATCAGGGAGATCTAAGACAAAAGAGGGTTCTAAATTAAAGGGTTGCCAGTGGGAATTTAGAAAAGAGGAATCTTGGAGAAAGAGAAAGATTGCCCGCTCCATGTTAAAATGTGCTATACTTTCCCCCAGCTACTTTTCCCAAATGCCATCATACTGGAACAGCAGGCCACAGCCTTGCCTCCTTTAGGCTCACTTATCTGTAACCTATCTTCTACAGCCCCTCCTTGGGGAAGTGCAGCCTGGGAGTTGAGGCATAATACTGTCTAGTCGCATCCATGTTGTTGCAAATAGTAAGATTTCATTTTTTTGATGGCTGAGTAGTATTCCATTCTATCTATCTATCTATCTATCTATCTATCTATCTATCTATCTCACATCTTCCTTATCCATTCATCTGTCAACAGACATCTGGGCTCTTTCCATAGTTCGGCTATTGTGGACATTGCTGCTATAAACATTGTAGTGTAGGTTCCCCTTCAGATCACTGTATTTGTATTTTTGGGGGTAAATACCTAAATTGGGGGTAAAAAAAATTTTTAACTTTTTAAAAAAAAAGATTTTATTTATTTATTTGACAGAGAGATCACAAGTAGGCAGAGAGGCAGGCAGAGAGAGAGGGAAGCAGACTCCCTGCGGAGCAGAGAGCCTGAAGTGGGGCTTGATCCCAGGACCCTGGGGTCATGACCTGAGCTGAAGGCAGAGGCTTTAACCCACTGAGCCACCCAGGCGCCCCCCTATTTTTAACTTTTTGAGGACCTATTTCCTGTTTTCCAGAGTGGCTGCACCAGTTATATTCCCATCAAGTGTAAGAGGATTCCCTTTTCTCTGCATCCTTGCCAACATCTGTTGTTTCCTGACTTGTAAATTTTAGCCATTCTGACTGCTGTGAGGTGGTATCTCAATGTGGTTTTGATTTGTGTTTCCCTGATGCCCAGACACATCTATTCACGTGTCTGTTAGCCACATGCATGTCTTCTTTGGAGAAATGTTTGTTCATGTTTTCTGCTCATTTCTTTTTTTTTTTTTAAATATTTTACTTATTTATTTGACAGATAGAGATCACAAATAGGCAGAGAGGCAGGCAGAGAGAGAGAGGAGGAAGCAGGCTCCCTGCCAAGCAGAGAGCCCGATACGGAGCTCGATCCCAGGACCCCGGGATCAGGACCCGAGCCGAAAGCAGAGGCTCCAACCCACTGAGCCACCCAGGCGCCCTTTTCTGCTCATTTCTTGACTGGATTTTTTTTTTTTAAAGTATTGAGTTTGAGGGGGCGCCTGGGTGGCTCAGTGGGTTAAAGCCTCTGCCTTCGGCTCGGGTCATGATCCCGGGGTCCTGGGATCGAGCCCCGCATCTGGCTCTCTGCTCTGCGGGGAGCCTGCTTCCTCTTCTCTCTCTGCCTGCTTCTCTGCCTAGTTGTGATTTCTCTCTGTCAAATAAATAAAATATTAAAAAAAAAAGTATTGAGTTTGATAAGTTCTTTATAGATTTTGGATACTAGCCCTTTATCTGATATGTCATTTGCAAATATCTTCTCCCATTCTGTCAGTTGTCCTTTGGTTTAGTTGACTGTTTCCTTTGCTGTGCAAAAGCATTTGATCTTTTTTTTTTTTTCCATTTTATTTATTTTTTCAGCATAACAGTATTCATTGTTTTTGCACAACACCCAGTGCTCCATGCAAAACGTGCCCTCCCTATTACCCACCACCTGTTCCCCCAACCTCCCACCCCTGACCCTTCAAAACCCTCAGGTTGTTTTTCAGAGTCCATAGTCTCTTATGGTTCGCCTCCCCTTCCAAATTTTTTTTTTTTTAATAAACATATAATGTATTTTTATCCCCGGGGTACAGGTCTGTGAATCACCAGGTTTACACACTTCACAGCACTCACGATAGCACATACCCTCCCCAATGTCCATAACCCCCTCCCCCTCTCCAAACCCCACCTCCCCCCAGCAACCCCCAGTTTGTTTTGTGAGATTAAGAGTCATTTATGGTTTGTCTCCCTCCCAATCCCATCTTGTTTCATTTATTCTTCTCCTATCCCCCTAACCCCCCATGTTGCTTCTCCATGTCCTCATATCAGGGAGATCATATGAGAGTTGTCTTTCTCCGATTGACTTATTTCACTAAGCATGATACGCTCTAGTTCCATCCACGTTGTCGCAAATGGCAAGATTTCATTTCTTTTGATGGCTGCATAGTATTCCATTGTGTATATATACCACATCTTCTTTATCCATTCATCTGTTGATGGTGCAACCACTCTGGAAAACAGCATGGAGGTTCCTCAAAATGTTGAAAATAGAACTACCCTATGACCCAGCAATTGCACTACTAGGTATTTACCCTAAAGATACAAACATAGTGATCCGAAGGGGCACGTGTACCCGAATGTTTATAGCAGCAATGTCTACAATAGCCAAACTATGGAAAGCATTTGATCTTGATGAAGTCCTAATAGTTCATTTCGCTTCTGTTTCCCTCGCCTTTAAAAATGTGTCTAGGGGCGCCTGGGTGGCTCAGTGGTTTAGGCCACTGCCTTCGGCTCAGGTCATGATCTCAGGGTCCTGGGATCGAGTCCCGCATCGGGCTCTCTGCTCGGCAGGGAGCCTGCTTCCCTCTCACTCTCTCTGCTTGCCTCTCTGCCTACTTGTGATCTCTCTCTGTCAAATAAATAAATAAAATCTTAAAAATGTGTCAAGCAGGAAGTTGCTGGGGCTGAGGTCACAGTCAAAGAGGTTACAGCCTGTGTTCTCTAGGATTTTGATGGATCCCTGTCTCACATTTAGGTCTTTCATCCATTTTGAGTTTATCTTTGTGTATGGTGTAAGAAAGTGGTCCAGTTTCATTCTTCTGCATATGGCTGTCCAATTTTCCCAATACCATTTGAAGAGACTGTCTTTTTTCCATTGGGTATTCTTTCCTGCTTTGTCCAAGATTAGTTGACCATAGAGTTGAGGGTCCATTCTGGGCTCTCTATTCTGTTCCACTGATCTGAGTCTGTTTTTGTGCCAGTACCATACTCTCTTGATGATCACAGCTTTGTAATACAGCTTAAAGTCCAACATTGAAATGCCCCCCCACTCTGGTTTCCTTTTTCAACATTCCCCTGGCTATTCAGGGTCTTTTCTGGTTCTGTACAAATTTTAGGATTATTTGTTTCAGCTTTGTGAAAAATGTTGATGCTATTTTGATAGGGATTGCATTAAATGTATAGATTGCTTTGGGTAGCATAGACATTTTCACAATATTTGTTCTTCCAATCCATGACCATGGAATGTTTTTCCATTTCTTTGGGTCTTCTTCAGTTTCCTTCATAAGAGTTCTGTAGTTTTTAGAGTACATCTCCTTTACCTCTTTGGTTAGGTTTATTCCTAGGTATCTCATGGTTTTTTGTGCAGTTGTAAATGGGATTGATTCCTTGAGTTCTCTTTCTTTTGCCTCATTGTTAGTGTATAGAAATGCAACTGATTTCTGTGCATTGATTTTATATCCTGCCACTTTGCTGAAGTCCTGTATGAATTCCAGCAATTTTTAGGTAGAGTCTTTTGATTTTTCAACATATAGTGTCATGTCATCTGTGAAGAGTGAACGTTTGACTTCTTTGCTGATTGGGATGCATTTTATTTCTTTTTGTTATCTTATTGCAGAGGTTAGGACTTCCAGTACTTTGTTGAACAAGTGTGGTGAGAGTGGACATCCCTGTCATATTCCCATCCTTAGAGGAAAAACTCTCAGTTTGGGAAAAAAGATTCTTAATGAGAAAGGTCAACTTGAGGTTCTATGTTTCATGCCATTCATTTTATAAACTTTCGAAGCAAAAGTTTGCAAATCAAAACATTGTCTCTATCTTTATTTTTGGCAGTTTTCCTCATCACACTTATTTCATTTAACCTAATTCTTTTTTCATTATGATTTATGTTCAAAAAACAAGGGAGCAAATTGGAAGAATTAAAGAGTAACTAAAATAGAAGTTGACCCTGTGTGGTAGAATGTGCTCAAGTCTTGGAGTTAGAGGGTATGGATTTCAATTTTGGTGCTATCACTTGCTATGGCCATGGTTAAGCTATTAAAATTCTCCAAGTCTCAATTTCTTTCATCGTATAATAATACTGATAATAATACCACTTCATACTGTTGTTGAAAAAGGAAGGAAAAGATAAGATGTCTGTGGCAGCATTTTGTTAAGAGCAGAGCATTCACAGTGGAAAACTTTGGTATGTTGGACACTGAAGTGATTAATTAGGTCTTTCTCTAAGAACAAAACAGGTCTTTGATATTCTTTGTATTTACTTGGTCAATGCTTGCCATCACACTGTTGGTTTGAAATACAAATCTAGTTTGTATATCTCTCCTTAACAAATAAATGCAAAGACTGCCAAGTATTTACTCACTTTTCATGGTGTGGATATAGCCCAAGTTAGGAAAGTTTAATATGATAAAAACCATTTCATAAGTATTACTTAACCAGTAAGGAATTTTGCTGTCTGAGTCTTCTAATATCCCACCAATATTCAACTGAATCTGCCGCTACAGAAATTACTAATTAATTACCAAATATTTATTGAGTGTGTTCTTGGTGGAGCATTTTTATGACATTGAGCATGCATTTACTAGAGATGAGGGCAAATACCCACAGCGATGCAGTCCAGCCCAAATTTCAAGTTGTGTCCCACAGGGCTTTTGGAGACAATCATAATTTGCATTTGGAAGTTTATTATGGGAAATTCAAACATTTCAATCCAGAATTATCTACTTGGGATTATGTAACCTGATATGAAATTCAAGAAAGAATTAAAAAACAATCCTCTGTTTTACATTCATCAGACCTCTCATTTCTTCAAGCAGTAGAGAATTTTACCTTGAAAGGGCTTAGAGAAATGAAACAAAAGATGATTGCATAAATTCTTTGAAAATTCTAGATCTAAGTGGGCTGTGATTACTCTCTTGCTCAGGCAGGGCTGGGAACCAGACGTATTTCCAGAAACTTCAAAACTGTAGCATTAAATTCTACTCTCCTAGATCTAACATCTTTTAACCTGAAATTATTGACAGATTGCTTCATTATTTGAAATTAAGAAAAAAAAAAGTACTCATATTGAGTAATAAAGGCAAATAATTGCAATTTTATTTTTTAAGGTAATCAGCCATCACTCAAATATTTCAGATTTAAACCCAATTAGGGTTGCAGTTAATTATATCTACCATGTTCTGATACAAATATTTAATTATTTTACTGATTGCAAATTATATTTCCTCCCTTGTTGAGAAACAGTGAGTGAGTTGGAACTTTAAAATGAGCTTAAGTAAAGAGGGACAACATTGGATATGAAAAATCTGTCTTATAAAAATATTTTAAGAATCAAATCAAATGGTGGCAATTTAGCAATTAAATTAAAATTTTCAAAAGAAAGGTATAGAAATATTTTGAATGGTGGTTTGTTTGATCTTAACTGGAAATGTTTCAAGGAACTGAAAGAATATAGAATGGAGTTGTGGAAAAAATGACTGAGAATGAAAAATCAGAAAACAGAAACAAAAACAAAAAAACCAAAACCCACAGTGCATTATCCTGCTGGCCTCACTTCACCTCTGTGTATACCAAGGTGGGGGTATAGGGGCTACTTCAGTTGGTAATATTTGATTCTCAAGGTTAGCACAACTGTTTGAGGAATGTGAAACCTGCAAGTTTTTTCTTTTAATCTATACAGTATCAGATTACTGTTTGGGAGAACTTTTGCTCTGTGATGGGGCAACTAATACTTGTTATGGTAGATTAAGCTTTTATCTGATGATCTGAGCCATGTAGACCAACAGAATTAGATTATTATAAGCAGGTAAGGATTTCTCAGGGTGATGGGTTTGCTCTTACTGGAAAAGTACAAAGTAATGTAGTTTTCTCATTAGATATTATTCATGGAACTGGTTGCTTTTAAACATGTCTGACCTTGTGTAATCACTGGGACCAAATATTAAATATAGTTATTATAGGTAATGAAGCTGTTTTTTAAATAATTTAAAAAAGAATACTTATTATAAAGTAATTATTATTGCATTAAAAAACCATTCTTTTATCCAGTTATTCTATTATAAAACAAAACAACTCTAGAATGGCATTAGAAAAGACCTTGGTGGTCAAATGAACATCTTGCTGACTGTTAAGGAAAGCAAAGTGTGTGGAGGCCTGGTGCCTGGTGCCCAAGGTTACCCAGAATGGTAATCAAAGCCCAGTTCTCCTCTTTTGAAATTGCCTTCAGAAACACACAAGAAAACCACTCATTATAACAGAAACATAATTTTCAAACCAAAATGGAACAACACATCTTACTCAACACCTCACTCATAAGACTTGATTCCAAGAATTTGAAACTGAAGTTATTATTGTGGAAAATTTCAAATGTATATAGAAAGAAAAATGCAATGAACCCTAATGTACCTATCATCCAGTTTTCATATTATAAAACATTTTGTTAGCCATATTTTATTTCCCATCCCTATTACTACTGTTACTACTGTCTGTGGCAGTGGAGTTGGTTTTTGCTGGTGTATTTCACCTTTTAAAGTGTAAATCCCAGAGGGCCTGAGTGGCTCAGTGGGTTAAGCCTCTGTCTTTGGCTCGGGTCATGATCTCAGGGTCCTGGGATCGAGCCCCGCATTGGGCTCTCTGCTCAGCAGGGAGCCCACTTCCTCTTCTCTCTCTGCCTGTCTGCCTACTTGTGATCTAACTCTCTCTCTCTCTCTGTAAAGTGTAAATCCCAAATATCATGTCTGATAACTCTTTTTTAAAAAATATTTTATTTATTTATTTGACAGAGAGAAAGAGCATGAACAGGGGGAGGTTCAGGGTGAGAGAGAAAAGCAGACTCCACACTGAACAGGGAGCCCCATGCCGGAACTTGATCCCAGGACTCTAAGATCATGACATAAGCCCAAGGCAGACACTTAACTGACTGAGCCAACCAGGTGCCCTCATGTCTGATAACTTTAGTTACTAGTTTATTATGCATCCCTGATATATAAGGCCATATTTTTTTTAAACACAATCACAATGCCATTATCATACCTAACGATATTAACAATTTCTTAACATTGTGTAATATCCAGTTCATATTCAAATTCCCTTGATTGTTGGGCTGCTGCCTTCGGCTCAGGTCATGATCTCGGGGTCCTGGGATCGAGTCCCACATCGGGCTCTCTGCTCAGCAGGGAGCCTGCTTCCCTCTCTCTCTCTCTCTGCCTGCCTCTCTATCTACTTGTGATCTCTCTCTGTCAAATAAATAAAAAATAAAAAAAAAATCTTTAAAAGTGGGTTTTTTGTTTGTTTGTTTGTTTTTAGTCAGTTTGAATCAGGGTCCAAACAAGGTGTGCACATTGTATTTGGTTTTTATACTATTTTTTAAAAAAAGATTTTATTCATTTATTTACTTGACAGAGAGAGAAAGAGAGAGAGAGAGAGAGAGAGCATAGCAAGGGAGTGGCAGGTAGAGGCAGAGGGAGCAGGATCCCCAGTGAGCAGGATGTGGGGCTTAACTGACTGAGCCACATAAGTACCTTTTTATTCTTTTTTTTTTAAGAATAATTTATTTATTTGAGAGATGAGAGAGAGAGAGAGAAAGAGAGAGAATGTGCAAATGGAAGGGGAGAGGGAGAGAATCTCAAGCAGACTCCCTGCTAAGGGTAGAGTCCAATGTGGGGCTCAGTCTTACCACCCAGAAATCATGACCTGAGCCAAAACAAAGAGTTGGAGGCTTATCTGACTGAGCCACCCAGACTCCCATGTATTTGAGTTTTATATTCTTAACTCTTTTACTCTATACTGGTCTCTCTCTCTTTTTCTTTGTTAAAGAATGCTACCTATTTATTGAGTAAATGAGGTTAATTGTCTTGCAGAATGTGCTGATTCTGGATGTGATTAATTGGTTTCTTTTGTGTTTAACTTTTTCTCTAACCACCATATTTCTTGTAAATAGGAAGTTAGGGGACACTTGGGGGCTTGGTCGTTTGAGCATTTGAATTTGGATTGGGTCATGATCTCAGGATCCTGGGATTGAGCCTGTGTCAGGCTCCCCACTCAGCAGGGAGAAGGCTTGTTTCTCTCCCTCTGCTCCCACCCCCAGTTTGTGCTCTCTCTCTCTCAAAAGAATAAATAAAATCTTTAAAAAAATAGGAAGTTAGAACTGGTTGGTGGATTAGAGTCAGGTTTTTTAAAAATTAAAAAAAAATTGTTTTTAGCAAGTGTTTTGTATTCTTTATTATATCATGTGAAAAGATACATAATTTTGAATGTTCTGCTTTCAGATAGTATTAGTCTGATCTCTTCCTTATAAAGTTTTTCACCAAATTTCACCTAACGGTTTTAGCATCTGTGCTGATAATTGCCCTGACCTGGCCCATTATTTTATTAGTGGCTGCAAATGGTGATTTTCTAATTTTATCATTCTTTTTGCATTTATTAGCTAAAAATGTTCCATAGAGGACTTTTTCCATAGCAGCTATTAGCTTTTTTGAAATATAGTTCATATAGGAAAGTTGGGCTAAATGCTTGATTTATTCCCTTAATTTGTCAATTTTTAGAGTATGAGTTGGTGACATAACGATTTCCAGTGTTGATAAATGAGTTCTTTTTTTTAGTATGGTTTTTCAAATGTTTGCTATATTTGAGTCATATTATTATTATGACTATATTTGAGTCATTATTATTATTTCATGTCCAAATTGTTCCTTCTTAGGCTAATAGGAGTTTCTTTAGCTTGACTCTTGAGTCCTTTTGATATCTTATTCTATGACAAAAACAATACATAAAGAAAAAGAGAAAATTTGTGCCATAGCCATTCAAAGAAATGTATTGTAGGTTCCCAAGGCAATTTATAAAGAGAGGTTAAATTTCTTTTTTTTTTTTCATTAAGAACAATGTTGGAATAACTATTCAAATTATTTATCCAAAGTGGGCAATAGTCATGGGTTTGTCTTTTGAGATATTTATTCTTAAATGATCAACCACTTCCCATTATTTTATAGGTATACCTTAAAGTAAAATATTCGTTTTAAAACAAGTGACACAGAGCTGCAGAATATTGTGGTGCATACTGTTCATTAATCATCCGTTTCAGGAGCTGAGGATGTGGGGATGGAAAATGAACAGGAGAAGTGTACTGATTCAAAGAGTTGAGGCTCTCCTTTAGGTGCCAAAGGAAAACCGGTTTGGTTTCTCTAAGGGGGGGCAGAGCACACATGCAAGGAGTTGGGTGTTGGATTCAGAGGAATGTGGATCGTGCTGCTTCACATGCTGCTGCTGAGCTCTTCCCAAGCCACCTAGCCTCTCGAAACCCCTTTCCTCATCTGACAAACAGGTTAACAACACTGATTTCCTTCTGCAGGGATTAAGGTGTGATAAAATAATTGTAAAGCTTTTCAGACATGGCCTATATCAGTGACTAGTGAAGGCTGCGTTTGGTAAAGATGTCTGGATGAGGTTGATGGTGGCAGGGAAGGAACCTCTGCATGTTGGAGGAGCCATTTGAAGGAACCATCCACTGGCTTTTCAAGTCTAGAATTCATTAGTATCTATCACACTTTAGGATTAGAAGGGACTTTAGAAGACATCTCTTTAACTCCCATTCCACACTTAAAATTGAAGCTCAATGAAGGTAAGTGAGTTGCAATAATATTGCCACCATGCAACCACTAAATAAAGAGCCAAGACTAGAACAGAATTCCAACAGAATTCCAACAGAAATGTACAAACTACCTGTGTGATTTTATTTTATTTTTTTAAAAAGATTTTATTTATTTATTTGACAGACACAGATCACAAGTAGGCAGAGAAGCAGGCAGAGAGAGAGCAGGAAGCAGACTCGCTGAGCAGAGAGCCCGATGTGGGGCTCAATCCAAGGACCCTGAGATCATGACCTGAGCCGAAGGCAGAGGCTTTAACCCACTGAGCCACCCAGGCGCCCCTACCTGTGTGATTTTAAATGTTTTAATAACCACTTACATATTTTACGTTTATAGATATCTCAGTTTGGACAGCAACACTGCAGATACTAAGTACCTCATCTACCCCATGACTATTGTGTTAGGACAGGTCCAAAGCTCATTTCTCCTAATTCTGAAGCTTATGTGTTTTCTGTAAAGAACATGACCTTCTTATTATTTTCTGCATCAGAAATAATTGCCTTATAACATACATTGATCATCGAACATCTTTTTTTTTTTTTTTTTAAATTTAAAAAGAAAGGTCACTGATGGTCCTGGTGCATTTTGGGGAAGGAATTCTTCTAGAAAGGCCTTTCCCAGAAACCTAACACTTCTGGAAACTCTATCAGTAACTTTCCAATGAACAGTTTTAATTGAGGCCTTTTTAGACAGAATGTGCTAATTGTAATCATTGAGATTTCTATTTTTCTGAGAACAAGTTTTTTTTTTTTTTTAAATTATTAACATATAATGTATCATTTGTTTCAGGGGTACAGGTCTGTGATTCATCAGTCTTACACAACACCCAGCGCTCACCACAACACATACTCCCCAGTGTTCATCACCCTGCCATCCTCTCCCCCCATAGCCCCTACCCTCCAGCAACCCTCAGTTGGCTTCCTAAGATTAAGAGACAAGATTTTTGGCTGAAGTTTCTTTCAAAAAGTACATTACTAGAGAAGGTCAAATTGGTGGCCCAGTTTTAGGAGATGCACAAATTCTCACAACAATCATTAGTTTTACTCTTATTGTATTGTTCATATTTTAGTTTCCCTTTAGCAATATTTACTGCTTTTAAAAAATATTTTCATTTAAAAATTAAAGTTGTGGGTGCCTGGGTGGCTGAGTTGGTTAAGCGGCTGCCTTCAGCTCAGGTCATGATCCTAGTGTCCTGGGATGGAGTCCCACAACGGGCTCCTTGCTCCGTGGGGAGCCTACTTCTCCCTCTGCCTCTGCCTGCCACTCTGCCTGCCTGTACTCTCTCTATCTCTCTGACAAATAAATAAGTAAAATCTTAAAAAAAAAAAAATTAAAGTTGTATGTATATCTGGCTTTAAGAGTCAAATAGTTTCTCAAGGCTTATTTTAAAGTCAGTAGTCACCTCCCAACCCTATTTTCTGCTTCCCCTGTTCCCAGTCCTCCAGAGGCAAATACTTTGAACCCTTCCAGCTATTTCTTTTGGTAGTTACCTTCAAAATTCTAAATAGCAGCCTTTTTGGGTTATGATTGATTTTTCACTTCTGGCATTTTTTGGTGGCCTTTCTGTAATGGAAGATAAAGATTTGGTTCTCTTTTACCCCTTCCTCTTCATATATGTAATCATTCTCTTGATCCTTCACTCACTCATTAGAGTTCTGTCATGACTTGGGCTAGAAAACTCAGGGTTTAGCACTGGGATTGCTGTCTGTAAACGTATTTGTGCCTTAGTCATGTGGTATACAATACTTAATCTCCCTTTCTCACAAAATTTTTTATTTCCTGAGGTAGTTAATAATATTTTTTTAATTTAAATTTTTATGTATATATCCATCACCAAACTCACTTGAGAAGTGTAGCTTGAGCTTTTGTCTGTAGGATGAGTACATGAGAAATAATTGAAGGATGGGTGTGTGGAGGGAAGCATCTGGAAAGTGGGAAGAATATGTGTAAATATCCTGTGGCTAGAGGACAATAGTAGAAGAAAATGGGGAGGTCTCACTGGAACCTATAGATGAAGGGAGAGAATAAACTGCTGGAGAGATAGGAAGGGACCAGGCCATGCATGGCGTACAGGTAATATTAATGGTTTGGTTTTGGTCTTAATTATACTTAAAAGAAATTAAAACATTTCTACTAGAGGAGATAGATTGCCAGATTTAAACCTTCCTCTCCATTCTATGTATTCCTTCATATTTTTATAATATAGTATAGTAGCTTCCCCCCTAATACGCAATTTCACCTTCTGTGGTTTCAGTTACCATGGTCACCTGTGGCCCAGAGGCAGATGATCCCCCTTGTGATGTATTGTTGGAAGGTGAGTAGTAGCCTAATGTTAAGTAACAATGTCACCATCATTCACCTCACTTCATCTGATCACATAGGGGTTTTCTCATCGCAAGAAGGGAAAGGGTGAGAACAGCACAATAAAATATTTTGAGGGGGGGATGACAGTCACATGACTTCTGTTACACCAGAATGTTATTATTGTTTTATTTACTATTAATCATTGTTGTCGATCTGTTACTGTACCTAATTTATAAATTGAACTTTATCACAGACATGTGTATAGGGAAAAACGTAGTATGTATAGAGTTTAGCACCATCTGTGCTTTCAGACATCACTGAGGTATTGGGTCTTTGTTTTTTCTTTTTTTTTTAAGGAGTTATTTATTTATCTTAGAGAGAGAGAGAGCGAGCATGTGTGTGCACACTGGCAGGGATGGCGGGGGTGCGGGGAAGGGGCAGAAAGAGAGGGAGAAACTTAACAGACTTGGAGCACGAGTCTTGGCTTGGACAGGGCTCCACGTGGGGCTTGATCTCAGGACCCAGATATCACAACCCTGACATCACACCTGAGCTGAAACCAAGAGTTGGACCATAAACGACTGCACTCCCTGGGCGCCCCCACTGGAGGTCTTTGAATGTAGCTCTTGAAGATAGGGGGACTACTATAATGTCCTATTTTGATCAAGTTAGTCAGAAACTTTTCTATTTCTGCAGTCAATGAACCTTACCTGATTTATGAGCTCTCTTACATTTGCATTCTGCTGTCAACACTCAGTTGGACTGGGTTTTTAAATACTGGGTCTGTGTTGCTCTGTTGCCTGCATATTGCCTAAAGCTACAAATACACTGTCATACTATTCTTTTGCCTTTGTAGCAAATAGTTGTTTTTGGTTCCCTTTGATAGTTGTTGTTTCATCAAGTCAATTCACAGTTGTCATTTTTCAGGTACAGTTCTCAAGTTAAACCTCTTTTCAGTCATGTCTTTTATTTTATTATGTCAAATAGAACTTTAATTTGTTTCTGGCATATTGTATTTCTTAAGTCTTACAAACTAGAAGTATGATAGCTGTCACTGCCAGATTAGCTTCAATTTACTTGTCTTGTTTCCATTCATTCAAAAAAATTTAACTTATGTTTGAGTATCATTTTGCTTTCTTTCCCATTACCTGAACGGGATAATTTTTTCCTGCCCACACTCTTAGTTTTCCCATAACCTGTTCTGAGAATCAGATGGTCAACCAGGGGTCTGAAGGGGGTCGTTTCCAAAAGGGTTGGGAGGTAATGCAAAATTAAAATATGCAAAGAAAAAATGCTGGCTCAAAGAAGGTCTGGGAGGGGAACCAGAAAATAGGAGTACCTGTGAAAATGGGAATGCTGGGTAATTTTTAAAAAAATTTCTTTCAGAAAATGAAGAATGAAGAATGGGAAGAAAAAAATTTTTTTTGTTATTTATTTTAATTCCAGTATAGTGAACATACAGTGTTATATTAGTTTCAGGTGTACAATATAGTAATTCGGCAATTCCATACATTGCCCAGGGCTCGTTGTGACAAGTGAACTCCTTAATCCCACCACCTATTTCACCCATTTCCCCATCCACCTCCTTTCTCATAATCATCAGTTGGGGAGAACAATTTTGGGCAGTTAACATGAAAGTTGAGGTGTAGAGAACTGGGACAAGAATTTTAAGATATGATGTGGTGAGTTTTTTTTTTTTTTTTTCTATTTTAAAGTTTTTGTTTATCTATTTGCCCGAGAGAGAGAGAGAGAGAGAGAGAGAGAGAGATCACAAGCAGGCAGAGAGGCAGGCAGGGAGAGAAGGAGAAGCAGGCTCCCTGCTAATCAGAGAGTCCAATGTGGAGCTGCATCCCAGGACCCTGAGATCATGACCTGAGCGGAAGGCAGAGGCTTAACCCACTGAGCCACCAAGGCACCCCTCATGATTGTTTCTTTAGAAGGTTTTCATTTTTTTATCTGATGTGAAAATCCTCCACAATCAGCTACTCAAGAAAGAATCTGCAAAGGCATCTTTTCTATCTAAAATGAAGTGATAATTGAGTTCAAAACAAACAAACAAACAAAAAAAAACAAAAACTTTGTTCCACTTCTAAAAGCAGAGTTGGCAAAATCATGAGACATGCAATTTTATGGGGCTAGATGGGTTCCTGGGAAGCCCAAGACCAACTCCTTGAATAATTTGTGAAGGGTTCTGCACTCTAAATGGCCTCTAGATCAGTGCAGCTGCAGGCAATTTGCAGGAGACTGGCAGTGTGGTGTGTGGACCCTGTGGCACTGAATGCTAATCTGAGACTATCCGCTCCAACAGTTTTTGCCATTCATCATTTTCACATCCAGATGGCTCCCATTGTCTTTCTAGGCCTCCTTTTTTGTGCAAAGTGGCTGCTCTTAAAACATGGTATATTAGTGTTGGAAGCAATTTTATTATTCATCTAGTAGTCCAATCACCACTTTTTGTAAAAGAGGAAATGGAAACCCAAAGAGGGGAAATATCATGATCAAAACTAGCCAGTACTTAGTGTCACAGCTGAGATAAGAACGTTTATCTCTTGGATCCCAGCCTGATGCTCATTCCAGTTCACCAGGATCTCATAGTTTTGGGGAAATAATGTAGCACAGTGCTCGAAGTCAGATGTTCTCAAGTCCAAATCTCATCTCTGTTATTTAATAACTATGTGGCCTTGGGCAGTTAATCTCCAGTTTTCTCATCCATAAAATGAGATGATAATGGAACCTCCATCACAGGCTGTCACAATGACAAATTGTTACTGATATTTAAGGTGTTTGGTACATAGTAAGTGCTCAGTTAATTAGCTTTTCTCATTATGGCTCCAGATCTTTCCACATTAAAGCATGAAGAACTGGTTCTTTCTATGAGGGACAAAGGAGATAGGATTTTGTTCATAAGCATCTGCACAAGCATATTTTGACTTCATACATGCTAATAATATAGTTCAGTTATGAAGCCTTGCCAGACTGATGGTTGAAAATGTCTTTCTGGAGGGAACATTTTCCTTGACACTAGGGAGAATGAAAAATTTAAATTCTTAAATACTGCACTTCGTTAGTGCCTAGTATGCATTCATCGGTAATGATGTTCTCTGTGATGAAGTTCTAGAACCTAGGTGAGGTTCGGTGGACTGAGGTCCAGAGCCGATGACCAAGAAAGAATTCTTGAGACATCTTTGGTGCAAAATGGTGGTTTATTAAAGCACGGGGACAGGACCCGTGAGCAGGAAGAGCTGCTGCCCCGGGTTATGAGGGATGGCAGGTTATGTACCCTGCAGTTGGGGGAAGGTGAGGGCGGAAGGGAGGTTTCAATGGAGCTTTCATATGCTAAAGAGGGCTACGGGGGGGGGGGGGGGGGGGGGGGGTGGATACCGGAGGTCTTCCTGGCTTGATCAATGTTGTCTTTTGGCAGGATACTAACATCTAGATAGTTGGGAGATTCCTGGTGGGATGTCACAGGTTCAGAAGAGATTTAACTATATTTACATTTCCTTCTACCTCAGCCTCCTTCAGTTTTGTGTATGGAGGGGAGGGCTTGAGGAACTGAGTTATTTGCCTCTATAAATTATCAATAGCACAAGGTAACTTCTTTTTTTGTAGATCTCTAGGACATTTGTAAACCAAGGGGAACTATTTCTCCTTTATGGTGGTCAGGGGTGCCTGAGGAATGCTACACATATTACTGAGGAGAGTGGATGGAGAGGGGGTGCAAGGTGCCAGCTTTTGCTTTGTCCTCAGCCAGTCTCCTGCTCCCTCATCATCTGGAGCCTGTCACCAATTTGGGGTATCAGATATTAATAAAAGATACTCTGAATTCATGACACTGTACCAATTTAAAGAACAGTTTGATTTTGCAAGATTATAAAAATGGCTTCAAAATAAAACAACACACAATCGTACTATGACTTCATAGGATAATTGCTGAATGTATAAGCTGTCTAATTTTTAGAGATATAGTCAATGCATTGAGAAATCTAAGAAAGAAGGCAAATGATGTTAAATAACACATAGCCCTCCTTTAAATTAATGTATTGTCAATTGAAGACAAAATTTGAAATCTTGGAGGGTCATCAGTATCTGGAAGATACTTGGAAAAAATTAGCAAGAAAACAATGGACTTTGACATATTGTCATTTACTCTCTTCTAAAAAATGTTTTCCCCATGAAATCATAACATCTTTACTCTTAATACAAAAGTTCAATTTCCATGACAACAAAAGCCTAATGCAGTTTTTCTACAGACTACCTGCAGGAGATTTACATACATGAAGGAGAAATTTGTTTTTTTTTAAAGATTTTATTTATTGATTCGACAGAGAGAGATCGCAAGTAGGCAGAGAGGCAGGCAGAGAGAGAGAGGAGGAAGCAGGCTCCCCGCCAAGGAGAGTGCCCAATGTGGGGCTCAATCCCAGGACTCTGGAATCATGACCTGAGCCGAAGGCAGAGGCTTTAACCTCTGAGCCACCCAGGCACCCCTGAAGGAGAAATTTTTAAGATGCATATTCCCTAGTAACCCAGAGATTCTGGTTCAGAAGGTCCAAGGTGGGACCCAGGAATCTGTTTGCTTAAAATCTCTCTAGATGATTCCTGAGTACCCCAAAATTTGAAAACCACTGGACTCAGGAAATTCCGTGTTTGGGATTCTATTGCTTCAAACAAAAATATGCCATGTCTTATGAAAATCTAATACACTCAAATCCTAGAACAAAAATAATTATATATACCACTTAAGGGTTTCTTTCTTCTTCTTTTTTTTTTTTAAGATTTATTTATTTGAGAGAGAGTAATGGGGAGGAGCAGAGGGAGAGGGAGAGGTAGAATGTCAAGCAGGTTCCCCACTGAGCACAGAACCTGTACTGGGGCTACACCTTAAAACCCTGAGACCATGACCTGAGCCGAAATCAAGAGTTGGACACGTAACTGATTGAGCCACCCATGTGTTCCTCAAGGCTTGTTATTCTACAAAAAAGATTTATGTCTTCTTAAAAAAACAGTGAGTTTTTTGAACAAAGAAAAAAAGAGACAATGCACAAAATAGACTCTTAACTATAGAGAACAAACTGATGAGGTGGGTGGGGATGGGTGAAATAGGTGAAGGGCATTGAAGATCATACTTACTGTGATAAACACTGAGAAATTTTTGAATTGTTGAATTACTGTATTATACACCTGAAACTAATATAATACTGCTTGTTAAATATACTGGAATTAAAATAAAGCAAATAAAATTAGTGAGTTTTTATGCATATGTAATGATCCTCTTTGTACAAATTTAATTAATGCCACCACCTCCAAAGTACCCCCAAGACAAGCAATCAATTTCAATATGCAGTCAAATCCTATATTACCTATGATGTCTCTTTATGAGCTGAGATGGCCCACAGTATCTGGGCCATTCTGGACACATGGCTTTGTACCATGAGGTATTTTCACTTGTGTGTAGCTTATTTCCCTAAATATATTTTGAACCATTTCCAAAAAATGAGTATATTTGCTTGTGTCCCTGTGTTCTTCTCTTCCTTCCTTCTTTCTTGCTTTATTTATTTATTCTTCAAGAATTTATCAAGTGCAAGTCTGCTGTAAGTCAGGTTCTGTGATAAACTCCAGGGCATGAAAAATCCAATGAAACTAAGTTGAAAGTATGAGCTATATCAGGGGCTGGCAAATGGCAACTCAATGGCCAAATTCAGCCTGCTGTCTACTCTAAAAAAAGTTTAGTTGGAACACAGCCATGCTGCCTCATTAGGTGTTGTCTATAGATGCTTTTGTGCTATAATGGCAGACTTGAAAAATTGCTGTAGAATTGTATGGCCTTCAAAAGCCTAAAATATTGAATATATGGTCCTGTGGAGAAAGTTTGCTGGCTTTTGGATTGTGTGATTTTTAAGATCCTGCCCAGTTTATAGGACTCTTTTGATGAGTGGTCTGAAGAGAATGTGCAAAGTCCTATCAGCGGGTATAAAAGGAAACTCAGTTTGAATTAGGATGGTCAGTGTCTCAGGATGTGGTACTTAATCTAAGACCTGGAGGATCTGTAAGAGTTAGGGCAGGCCAAATATGGAAGGGCATTCTAAACAAAGGTTTTATGAGTTTTACGAACTTTCATTTTCCAGAAGAAAATTTGGTGGCCCAATAGAAGGGGGAAATAAAAACATATAAACACTACCAATACATATAAGAAATATGATGAAATGATTTATGTTCTGACTCAGTCATTTTATGACTGTTTTCCTGCTAGCTAAGCATGTGAAATGAGATGTCATTTGACCTCTTAGAGCAGGGAGCAGGAAATATTTTCTTTCTTTCTTTTTTTTTTTTTTTAAAGATCTTATTTATTTATTTGAGGGAGAGAAAGTGAGAGAGAGAGAGAGAGAGAGAGTGTGTATGGGAGGGGATAGGGTCAGAGGGAGAAGCAGACTCCTTACTGAGTAGGGAGCCCAATGAGGGACTCAGTCCTGGGACTCCAGGATCATGACCTGAGCCAAAGGCAGTGGCTTAACCAACTGAGCCACCTAGGTGCCCCAGGAAATATTTTCTTAATGGGAAAATGGTAAATATTTTAAGCTTTGTCAGCTATACAGTCTTTGTCACAACTATTCATTACTATTAATTACAGTATAGAAGTAGCTATAAATAATATGTAAATGAACGACATTGATTGTGTTTCAATACTTCATAAGTGGTAGAATTTGAATTACATGTCATTTTCATGTGTCATGAAATATTATTTGTCTTTTGATATTTTCAGTGAATTAAAAGTGTGAAAACCATTTTTAGCTCATGAGCCATACAAAAATAGGTAGTGGGTCATAATTTGCAGATCCTGTTTTGGTCTCACATTCCTTACTTATAAAATGGAAGTCCTGTAACACTTTCTCTGCCAGTTACCCTGGGTGGTTATGACTGAGTGAGAGACATTTGTCATTGAAGTTCTTTGCATAGGACAACATATTCAGATGTAATATATTGTCATTTTACATTCACAAAAATTATTGAATTATTCACAGTTGCAGGATGCACAATTTTCCTGGGAGTTGATGAGAAATTTATCATTTTCATGAATAATTTCTGCTGAAGGAAGAGAAAAATATGAATACATTTTACATATGTAATAGGTACAAGTGTGATTCTATTATTTCTAATATTCTTAGAACATTGGTTGCTAAGTTAAGTAATTCCCAAGCAGAGCAGGATTTTAGTTGATTACATCAACTTAGATAGCCTACTGTACTTTATTTTTACTCTTCCAATTGAACTTATAATTTTTGATTTTATGTGGTTGGTTTATTAGATAGACTGGACTTCAGAAGTTAGAATCAGCAATCAGCATTATTATTTTCCAAGTACTGCCTTCATCTAGACTCTGGATTACTTTCTCCAACTCAGAAGATATCTTCAGCAAATGTCACATACTTTCAGGTATTAAACAGTCTCATTATCAGGAATTGTGAATTCTAGTAAAAGCTAAATCAAAACTTTAATCTCTCATCCTATTCAAGGTTTCTCTCTATCTATCCTTCCCCCCCCCCCCCACCAGGCCTGAACCTTGATTCCCCAGTCTGTCAGTGGGAAAGGGCAATGTGGTTTATTGTTTGTTTCTGCTTGCTCACCTGATCCTTTCATTCACTCTGCTGTTTCTGGCTTCTCTAGGGTTGAGCACAGAGTGTATGAATGTGTATGTGTGTACATAGGCACACATGTGCTTGGATGCACACCAGATTTATAGAGAAAGGGCAAAATATTACTTCTCTGATGGTGGTCAATTTGATTACTGGTGCTTTCTTTCATGACAAGGGTAACCTTCTGGCTTTTCCTATTGTGACGCACAGGTAAGGGCCTTTCTGATAACCCTATGAAGAACAAGCATGGCCCTCTTAGGCTGTTGACATGCTCTTAGCTCCTGCTTACTGGCAATGCAATCCTGGTGTTCCCTTTGTCTTGAAGCAGAAGTCCTTTCAAGATGGCTCTGGCTCAGCTACCTTCTCTGCCCAAACATTCTGGATTTTTTTTTTAAAGATTCTTATTTATTTATTTGACACACACAGAGAGAGAGAGAGAGAGAGAGAGTGCACAAGCAGGGGGAGAGGCAGAGGGAAAAGCAGGCTCCCCACCAAGCAAAGAACCTGATGTGGTACTCAATCCTAGGACCTTGGGATCATGACCCAAGCCAAAGGCAGATACTCAACCAACTGAGCTACCCAGGCATCCCAAGGATCTTTGTTCTCCAATTTCCCCAAAAAGATTCTCTTTTTTTTAAAGATTTTATTTATTTATTTGACAGACAGAGATCACAAGTAGGCAGAGAGTTAGGCAGAGAGAGAGAGGAGGAAGCAGGCTCCCTGCTGAGCAGAGAGCCCGATGTGGGACTCGATCCTAGGACCCTGAGATCATGACCTGAGGTGAAGGCAAAGGCTTAACCCACTGAGCCACCCAGGCGCCCCCCAAAAAGATTCTCTTGCTGACTGCTGACCCTTCATGTGGTTTGAGGATAAATGTCATAGTACTCTATTTCCACACATACCCCTCATGTACTCTCTCTTCCTTACTGAACCTCTGGGTTTCTTTTATCCTAGTTGGAGGTTTGTGATGAACCAAGGGTTAGTAGTAGACTGGTTATCTTTTAGCAAGCTCTTCAGAGATGTGTCTATCACAACTCAGCAACATGTAGGCAGGCATTAACTACACTTGATCATTGGTAGGTTCCCAGAAGTCCAAAAAAAAAAAAAAAAGAAGTTGCATGCAAGTTACTGTTTCATTTGTATACAGCCATTTGTTTTTCCTGGAATATTTCCCCATACTGTATTCATACGCTACCTCAGGGCAAGACCTCATTGAATTCTCCTCAGTTTTAATACTTGCTCAATAGATAAGTGAGTAAATAGACATTCAGTCTCTTCTAATTACTAAGTAAATGGGATTGAAGTCAGTGGGCTGATTCATTCATTCAATATTTAATGCCTACTACTGACTTTTACAGTAAGTTCTAGCAATATAGCAGATCAAAAAGATATAACTTGTGACTTCAAGGCTTTATTTTAATAGATGAGATAAATATTAATCAGGAATATACAACTAATTTCAAATATTGATGCATGCTCTGAAATGAAAGTGCAGAGTTCTGTCAGAGGGTATAAATGGCAACTTAATATAGATTGGGGTGATGGGTATCCCAGAATGTAGTATTTATTCATTTATTTATTTGAGATGGGGCAAGGGCAAAGACAGAGAATTTTTTTTTTTAAAGACTTTATTTATTTGAGAGAGAGAGGGAGAAAGAGAGAACATAAGCAGGCAGAGAGGCAGGCAGAGGGAGAGGGAGAAGCAGGCCCTCTGCTGAGCAGAGAGCCTGATGTGGGCTTTGATCCTAGGACTCTGGGATCATGACCTGAGCTGAAGGCAGATTCTTTTTTTTTTTTTTTTTTAAGATTTTATTTATTTATTTGACACAGAGAGATCACAAGTAGGCAGAGAGGCAGGCAGAGAGAGAGAGGAGGAAGCAGGGTCCCTGCGGAGCAGAGAGCCCGATGCGGGGCTCGATCCCAGGACCCTGAGATCATGACCTGAGCCGAAGGCAGCGGCTTAATCCACTGAGCCACCCAGGCACCCCTGAAGGCAGATTCTTAACCGATTGAGCCACCAGGTTCCCTGAGAGAGAATCTTAAGCAGGCTCCATGCCCAGCGTGAAGTCTGTTATTGGGCTTGATCTCATGATCATGAGATTGTGACTTGAGCCAAAATCAAGTCAGATGCTTAACTGACTAAGCCACCTAGGTGCCCCAGGATGTGGTATTTAATATGAGATTTGGAAAATTTGTCTGAGTTCAGGTAGACCAGGAATGGAGGAAGGACATTCCAAGCAAAAGAAATAGCATGTACAAAGCCTACTGCAGGGAAAAACTGATGTTCAATAAGAAGCACTGAATGAAGTTAAAGAAGGTGATGCAGCAGATTGTGAATTGGGTGGGGGGAGGACTGGGGTGAAGTGACATGAGGATAGAGTAGTCTGGGGTTTGACCATACAAGGAACAGCAAGCCAAGAGAAAGGGTTTGGATTTGATCTTAAGAGCAGTGGGAAGGTTTTGGAGGTCTGTAAACACAGGTGTGCTGTGTGCGCCCATTGGCATGCCCAGGTGGTTCAGCCTCAGTAACTTTTGGCATCAAAGATATAGATAATAAATATTGGAAATATCCCTTATCAACATTGGTCAGTGCCTCAGTTTTAGTCCAAATGTCCTGCAAATCCTACTGCATTCTTTCACAAACACATCATGTTCCCTGATAATTTGAGACTGGATTTGATCATATAGATGGAATTGTGCTCAAAAGACAGTCCATTACTTTGCAGAAACATTTTGGTGCAATCCTGCAGATTTTGGATGGCCTAACGGCGAGAATTCTGTTCTTTCAGTGAGAAACCATAGCAACATGCCACTTAGAAGGCACACTATATAATCTATCTGTTCTTCAGTTAGTATTTTGCAGTCCAGAAATAGTCATCACTGCCTAATGTGAGTATGCAAAAGGTCAGGCAAATATAAGCCCCAATGACAGTGCAGTTCTCCCTCTAACTGTGCGGTGGGGGTAGGAGACGTTGGAGATGCATGATCAAGTGCATTGGGGCCAGGAAGGAGGAAGGAACTGGGGCTAATAGCTCTGTTTTTCAGCACAGATTGCAAGCTAGTTCTCAATCTCTAAGTACTAAGAATGAGGCTATGATCCATAGAATTGCCCCTAAAACCACATACTCAGTACCTCTTGGTACAATTCTTATTAAATTACAAGTTTATGGTTCAGAGATTTTTATGTCCCAGCACCTTCTGTGATTCCACCTATATTCCCCTTCTTGTCTTAGGTGCAAAATAGTGATAAAAAAAACAAGTACATAGAAGATTGCTTGTCTAAGTTTAGGAATATAGAGAGCCATGGCTGCTTGCTTCGTATCCACCCATGTAGAAAGGTTAAAACGGTCTTTGCTCAAAAACACTCAGAAGTGAAAAGATGTTTAGGGAAGGGGATTCAAGATATTTGGTCACCATGTAAGTTCAGGTAGTGTTTGGTAGGTAAAAAATGGAGACATACAGAAAGAAAAGAGGAGTGGGAAGGGAAAAGGATCTCCTGGAGTCTTCCACTCTGCTGGTAGGACTTATGGATATGTTTTGTTCTGGTGAGTAATCACATCTGCAGGTGCCGTTTTCTTTTTTCCTCCCAATTGGAATATGTTTCTTTTTCACTTTTTCCCTGGGCTTTCGCTGGGTCTTGCATTGCTTTTTTTGATTTTTCTTGCTTTGTGCCAGCAACATTTTGTTAAGTGGTTCTCCAAGCAGCTTATCTCTAAGGACTCCAGTGGGCTGCGTCCTATATCTATCACCCTCTCCCTAATCCAAGCATTACAAAGCCTAATTGCTAAGAATATTTACTCCCCGCCCTTGTTGACTCACACCCTCAGTTTGTCAAGGGCTCACCAAGAAGACCTTCAAAAGAGATCACACATTTACATGGGCATGGTACCATGGCAGAAGCCTAGAGGAATGAGGTAATAATAGCCCAATGTTAAAATGGGCCTTTGTTAGGCAGTCTGCGCCTAAAGTATAGAGAGGGTAAAAGAGAAGTCAGAGTGCCTGGCAATAATGTCCTTCATTTATTCATCTATTCATTCTTTCAGTTATTCAACAAATACTCCTAGAGCACCAAGTACTAGGTGTTTGGGCTAAGTATGGGAATACAACAGATAACTAGATAGACATGGTCCCTAATCAAAGATGGCCCGTGGTCTGCTCTGAAAAGCAGACAAATAGGCAATTACAATACAGTGTGATAAGGGTAATGTGCTTTGGTCATGTGGATTCTACGTGAGTGGGAAATAAACTGTTTTGGATTAAGGCACTGAGATTTCCTGGTTATTTGTCACTGTGGCCTAGCCTATCTTATCATAGCTAGTAGTTTGAATAGAGAGGAATTGTATCTGCCTACGTCTTCTCTTAAGCTTTTAAAAATCATGTTTCAGGAAGAAAGGTCTATCAGAAACTAGGATTTATTTCACAAATTGACCTCTTAGTCTCAAAATTGTAGAAATTAGCCTTTCCTTCCCTCTTGCCAAGAAAGAAAGCTCAGGTGGGTACCTTCTTCTTACTTTATGTTTAAGGGAACCCTCCTGTGATTTAGCTAAACTCAGTATCTGAGGAAATTTCCCACCATCCGTTCTGAGAAATCAAGAAGCAGATTCTGTTTCTTCCTAGTGTCAGTGCTCCTGCCTGATGCATGCAGACAGTGGAGTAATTTTTTTCCCTACTTACTGCACCAAAACTGTCTTCGTTTTAACATTGAGGAGTTACTCATCCGGGATAACTATTTCCAGCAAGGAAATTACCTACAGCTGCCTATCAACAAGGCTGGACAAGGAGATTACAAAAGAGATTTTACTTGAAACTGAGGTAGTTTCTGAAACTATGCAGGCTATCTTTTTTCAGCCATCTACCGGAAGAGGGCAGTATAGGAACATGGTTTGTTGATCCTTTGCTGTACCAACTCCGTAAAGAATCCTTGTTTCAGAATGTTTTTATTAAGAGTCACACCAAGTGGTTTGTGAAATTATCTTTACATATATTTCCAGAGATGAGAAATTCCAGAGCATTAAAAAAATGCTCCAGTATGTACAAGAGATTTTTAAGGGACTTAGTTTAAACTCCATGAGACCAAAGTGGAATTTTTCTAGCTGAAAGATGAGTTAAGTGTTTGGCCTGGAGGAAGACCAGGCCAATGAGTTTGAGTCCATAGTGGCCTTGTTCAGCTTCTGCTCTTGGTAGAGTGGTTATTGTAGGGTTGAAAACTTCTATTTGTGGAATTTGGCTTTCTCCTATCCTCAACACAGCTAACATTCGACATTCCTTTAAAATAGATTCCTAAGTTAGCAGTAATATAACATATTCAAGAGCACCAACAACTAGTTATTTTGAAGAATAGGAAGGAAGTAGGAATGCTGAATCTGACAGGTGAGGTGGACAGAACAGTGGATTCTGAGTTATCCAGTGAAAGATTAAGGAAATCATCTTCTCTCTCCAGACCTGAGTTATCTTCCCAGTTAAATGAGAGGTCTGGATAAAAGAATCTCTACATTCTATTTGAGTGTCTGTGATTCTCCAATTTATGACTAGTACAACTCTTACTAGAAATGGCATTTGTTATATTATCAATATGCACCAGTCATTGTGCTAAGTGTTTCACATGTATTGTCTTTAATCTTGCAGCAATGCAACGAAGGAGATATTATCAACCAAATTCTATAGGTGAGAAACCCAAGGATCAGAGATGTTAAAGGAATTGTCTAAGGTCACAAAGCTAGCATGAAGACATGCTCCAAACCCAAGCTTTGTGACTCCTAAGTCCCTACTCTTAACCAATGCCACATGTTTTTTTTTCTTCCAGCACCTGCTTCCTTAGATTAGTCTTTAACCTTCCTAGGCTCGGCTGCAGGCTGCAGTGATTACTGTCTCTTCGACCTCTGGCCTTTGCCTCTCTGCTCATTCAATTTTCCATGTCTCACAATATCTTCTTCGTGGATCTCCAAATAATACTCATCCTTCAGGTTCTAGTTTATGCTTGTTCTCTGGCCTAACCACGCTATCCCATACTAATGTGTTTTTCTCCTGGGATGTTATTACATTTATAATTCATTCTCTGTAATTTAGATTCAACCTGATATTGTCTCCCATTTTTCTGTGTTTTAAATAACTTAGTCCTGTCAACCTTAACTACAGTGGAAGGCTCTTGAGGAAGGAGAAGACATCTTTGTCTTTAATCTCTGCTGTGAAGAGTACACGGTTGCATAACAAGTTGGGAATCAATAATTTCTTCTTGTTTGCCAGAGATAGGCCTCAGGCAAATATGAACCCTTCTGATTCTAAAAATTATGGCAGTCCCTGAGAAAAACAATTTTCTAGTCTGGCTTAAACAAAACAAAACAAAACAAACAAACAAAAAAACAACCCTAGGAAAACCCAAATCTCCCTGGACAATATTTCAATTATTTCACAAGCCTAATGATTGAACTTATTACTATTATTATCATTAATGTTATACGAAGAGCAAACATTTATAGGTTACTTATTACATTCTGTGCATTGGGCTTATGTTTTACATGGATTACATTTTATACTTAACAATAGTAGTATGGAGGGGCACCTGGGTGGCTCAGTGCGTTAAGCCTCAGCCTTTGGTTCAGGTCATGATCTCAGGGTCCTTGGATCGAGCCCCACATCGGGCTCTCTGCTCAGTAGGGAGCCTGCTTTCCCCCTCTCTCTCTGTCTGCCTCTCTGCCTGCTTGTGATCTCTCTGTCAAATAAATAAAATCTTTAAAAAAAACCAAAACAACAATAGTAGTATGGGGAGGATACATAGCCTTGCTTTATAGAGAGTATAGCAGGTTTAGAGATATTGAGTAATTCATATAAGGTCTCACAGAGCTGGAAAGTGGTGAAACTAAGGTGACAACTTACCTTTTAAATTCTGGGTCCAGTTTTCCTGGATTTGGCCCAAATTTTACCTTGTTGTAAATTAGCCTATTCCTACGGATGATAGTGCATGGCTCTTTTTTATCCATATGTGATCCACTCCATCTAGAAAGCTATCTAGGGTTTTGTAACTGTTCAGAGGATTATTCTTAAATTCTTATTTTAAATTTTGCTCCTCTTTCTAAGTGTCCAGTGGGAATCCAGTTTTCCTTATTGTAGTAGGCTGAATTGGGATCTCCTGAAGATGTCTACATTCTAGTCCCCAGAACATATGAAGGTTAAAATATTGCCAGGAAACTTTGGAGATGTGATTGAGTGAAGGCTCTTGTGGTAGTGGGATTATCATTTGTTATCCTATGAACTCTAAATGTATAATCACAGTTGTCCTTGGAAGAGGGAGAAAGGTCAAATGTGAAGGAGGGTTGTGTGATGCTGGAGTGGGTATTGGAGTGATGCTGATTGGAGCCAAGGAATGTTGTAGCTTCTAGAATCTGAAGAGGCCAGGAACACATTCTCCCCTGGAGGTGGTAGGAAGAACCAGCCTTCCCAAAACCTTGATGTCTGCTCCTAAAAACTCATTTTGACTTCTGCCCTTCAAATTTTAAGAGATGAATTTGTATTGTTTTAGGTTATTCACTTCAGAATACTTTGTTATGGCAATAATAGGAGACTTTATACACTAATATAGAATTCTGTGGATTTACCCATTTCCAGAGGCTGAGAGACAAGACAGGTTTAATTGCTCATATGAAACCCTTACTCTCCTCTTTGAATTAGAAGAGATGAATCTGTCTGAAAGTTATGCATAAATAAGGGCCAGCCCTAAATGCTGTCCATTGTCTGGGCAGTAATAATTCAACAATACAGGATGTATAGCCAAACCCATACTCTCCTCAACTTTTTCTTTATTCTAAAAAAGTAGGAAAGATGGAAGGAACATGATTTTATAGTATAACATGGAATGCAATGGACCCACTCTTCTCTTTGGGTGGTTTAATTTGGGCTGCTCCCCCCCCCATACTAGAATTCTTCCTGCTTGGATTTAAATGTTTCTTTTGAAGGTATTATCACCACCACACCACTCCAATACCATCATCACCACTAAATGAAATTACACAAGAAGATGCTGTCATTTGACATCCTTCAACTGCCTGCTTTTTATTTTGTTTATAAGCAGTAGAATGTGAATGTTGCTGACTCTGCTTCTGGGCACCGATACTGTGCATTCCTTTAAACCAGGTGGTAAATGTTCACCTGGGAGGCAGTCTTGGTTTTGGAGGAAAATGAATAACGCTGAATTACTTGATTTTGACAGTGACAGACAGAATCCACAGCTGTTAGGAGTTTTGTGGAGGGGTTAGCAGGCTAAACCTTCAGTGAAATCTTTTCTGAGGACATACCACCGAGATCATCCATCAAGCCTGCCCCATTACACTTTGTCCCATAGAGGTTAGCTACTAAATCACCACCTAAGAATTGTGAACAATCTCAGGACATCATCTGGAATCATTTAACAGGATTAGTACGAACAAAGTTTTGGGTTCAGACGTTCTCAATTACTTGCTGTGTGACCTTGGTCAAGTCACTTAACTTCTTTGAGCCACTTATTTCATCTATAAAGTGGGGATCATTACCATTTCTCATGTACATAAAAGTCTTATCAAAGTAGAATAGAGGGGCCAGTCAAGACCTTTTCAGTTGTGAGTAATAGAAACCTGATTCAAACTAGTTATTCAAAAGGAATATATTTCATGTAACTAAAAGTTAAAGGCTAGACATGGATTTGGCACTGCTAGATTCCATAATTCAAAGAATATGACTAGAAAAAGAGATGGTTATTTATTTATTTATTTATTTTTCGAGGCAGAGTGAGAACGAGATAGAGCATGAGCAGAGGGAAGGGCAGAGCGAGAGGGAGAAGCAGACACTCTGCTGAGCAGGGAGCCCTATGTGGGACTCATTCCCAGGACCGTGGGATCATGACCTGAGCCAAAGGCATCCACTTAACTGGCTGAGCAACCAAGGCACCCAAAGAGACTTATTTCTGAGATAAGTCTTTTCTTTGCAAGGAGAGATTGCTTAGCAACCCTGGTGAAGGAAAGAAAACATCTCTCTCTAAGAACACTGGCTGAGCAGTCCTGAGGAGAGTTTACCTTTGCTTCTCTGCATGTCCTTGGATCCTGATTATTATGATCCAAGGGATATATACACTCTGATTGGCCAGTTCTGGGTCTCATGCTCATTCAAATTTCTTTTGTTTGTAAGAGACAAAAAATTCAATTTAAACTGTTAGAAACAGTAAAGGACATCTATTAGCTCACAATAGATTTTGCTAACTAGGAAGAGAGTGAAGGGATATATATATATTAGGCAAAACTAACAGGTATCCATGACACATATGTCAATAAATATTAGTTATTTTATTAGGTCATTATCATTCTACTCATGTTATAGAAGCTGGGGTCCTGAAAGATGAGTGACTTCTTCAAGGTAGCAGAGGTAGTAAGTGCCGGGACTGATAGGAAAATATTCAGAAATATATTCTTTCTGAAAAGCAGACAGTAAGTACTGAGAAGGTCTCAATGATCTCTCAAGCTGCTTCATTAAGTAAAGGGAGAAAATGCACAAATATATTAACATGTAATGTATTGTTTGCCCAAGGGCTAGAGTCTGTAATCATCAGGCTTACACACTTCACAGCCCTCACCATATCATATACCCTCTCCACCCACCCCCCCGCAGCATCCCTCAGTCTGTTCTGTAAGATTAAGAGGCTCTTATAGGGGCGCCTGGCGCTCAGTGGGTTAAGCCTCTGCCTTTGGCTCAGGTCATGATCTCGGGGTCTTGGGATTGAGCCCCGCATCGGACTCTCTGCGCAGTGGGGAGCCTGCTTCTTCCTCTCTCTCTCTCTCTGCCTGCCTCTCTGCCTGCTTGTGATCTGTCTGTCAAATAAATAAATAAAATCTTAAAAAAAAAAAAGAGCTCTTATAGTTTGTCTCCCTCCTGATCCCATCTTGTTTCATTTGTTTTTCTTCCCTACACCCCAAACCCCCTACTCTGCCTCTCAAATTCCTAATATCAGGGAGATTATATGTCTTTCTCTGATTGACTTTTTTCGCTCAGGATAATACCCTCTAGTTCCATCCACATCGTTGCAAATGGCAAGATTTCATTTCTTTTGATGGCGAAAATGCATAAACATAGAAGTAAGGGGGTAGAGAAGCAAAAGTACTAAGGATGGGAAACCAAGATTTCTAGAAATTGCAATTATCTTTTATTATTTTTTCATTTTTTAAAGTTTTTATTTATTTGGCAGACAGAGATCACAAATAGGCAGAGAGACAGGCAGAGAGAGAGAGGGAAGCACGCTACTTGCCAAGAAGAGAGCCCAATGCGGGGCTCAATCCCAGGACCCTGGGATCATGACCTGAGCCAAAGGCAGAGGCTTAACCCACTGAGCCACCCAGACGCCCCTGCAATTATCTTTTAAAAGAGGTCCTCTAATAACCATTTTTTTCCTCCTGGTGTTTTACTTGAAGACCTATTGTCTAGACCTTGAGAAAACTCATCATCAACTCACCAGTTCTCTTGAGGCCTTTCCTTTGCTTTTAGCCACTTGCAGCTCCCCTCTTGGCAAGGTAGGCTTCCTTTATAATCCATTTCCTTTTGTTTTCTCTTTTCAATCATTCCTGCTTTCTTTCATAAGAAATGTATATATCAGTTTTTGGGAAACTACTTAATCCAGCTTTTCACAGAATAATTGAGTGTTAGGGATCATCACACTGTAAAGAAAATGATCACATTTCCCAAAGTCATCTAAAATATGTCACACTGAAGGAAGAAGTGATGGATTTAAATCTAGAAGAGAGTACTGAAACCTTTGTCACTGTAGTGTGAGGAGTTTAATCAGTGGGTGAACAGACTAGCCTTTGTATATACAGCAGGAGGACACCAGGCAGTTGCTAGAGCAACTAGCTGAGGAAGAAGAGCTGGGCAGATGGGACCTGGTATTTATAGAGTATGATGGCAGGTGGTAGGTCTTAGTCCTGTCTTGTGTTTAAAAGGGTGGATATCAGTTTGAAAGGATGATACAACAGGGAGACAGTGCCTGTAGGGAGATTTGATTTCTTTCTTTCTTTCTTTTTTTTTGCCTTGATACCTTTGCACCTAGTATAATGCCTGTCACATAGTAAAGTCCTAATGTTTCCTCAAAAAATGAGCAAAAAGCCACATTTGGAGATGCAGAAGGGCAGCTGGCATCAGAAAAATTTGGTAGAAGGTAGAGAGAAGCAATACATTAATAGATAGGGTTTTCCAGATGTAGGACTTTCAGTGCCAAAAGGGGATGGTCCTGAGTACATCAAGATGATTGATTACCCTAACCCACATGGCCAAAAACTAAAGATTGAATTCTGGGAGGACCAGTAAGAGTTGTGGCATTTCTTCCCAACTTCCTAGATGTTCTATCTTGTTCAATCTAAGATATATTAACAAATATGGGACCAATTTACTTGACTCAGATCGTCTCCAATTCGTGGCTCCTCTAAGATGAAAGATGAGGCTTCTCTCAAGCCTCACAGGTTTTTTAATAAAAACCAGTGACCAGGTATCATGATGGAATGGCCATCAGATCTATATCTATATCTAAATATAATATATATATTCCATATATAATGTGGATTCATTCTCAGCTCCACCAAGCAGGACATGTAATTTGGTTGGTTTTTGAAGTCAGAGGGACCTGGGTTTCCATTCTTGACTATATGATGGCTTGGGTGAGTTACATAATTTGTTTACCCCATTTGTGAAATGGGTATAATAGTCCCTACCTCAAAGGGCTGTTATAAAACACAAGTGATATAGAATATGTGAAGGATTTAGTATAGCACCAGCCCCATAGCAAAGACTAATTTATAGAAGGTAGGTATTATTCTGTCTTGGGTATGTTTTTCATCTGGTTATGTGAGTTTAATGATAATGTTTTGGTATTTTCTAAACACAACGTTGGGTTTACCTCTAGAACAACACAAAGCTACACCTGGTCCACAAGACAAATGAATTTGATTAAGAAATAAGACAAGCTGATGCATGAAATATGAGGAAATTATTCACATTCAGAATGAAATACCCACTGAAGTCAGAGAAGGATGCACATTGTATAAATTATTAAAGATGAATTAAAATCTATTAATTAATAGATTAATTAATCTATTAAGCATTAAAAAGAATGCTTTTTAATTCTGAAATTTTTCTGGAAAAGCTAACTATGAAATATAAGTTCATTACTTAAAAATTAATTTGTTTAAAAACCTTACTGATATACTAATATAGTTAGAAACCAAACATTTGATATAAAGCTTTCTGAAAACTGGGGAAAACAATTCCATGCCTCGAAGAATTTTTATAAATTCAGTGTAGCTGTCTTTCCAATATATTGACATTAATTAATGTTAACTTTGATGGGAATATAATTACTGTTATCTTTCAAAGTGAATACATTCACATCCAGGAAAGCAGATCAACCAGGTATTTACAAACCAAAAGTCTATTTTAGCATTAATTAGGTATGTTTGCTAGATTTGCTTTCCTTTCTACTCCTAATTATATACCATCTTGAACCTTAAAATAATGCTCTAAGTGCATTAACTTCTTTTTTTTTTTTTTTGGAAGGTGGGATAAAATGGCAAAGTATTTATTATGTAGGTCAGTGGTTCTCAATCAGGTGTGACTTTGCCCTCTAGTGAACATTTGGCAATATTGCCCTCTAGTGAACATTTGAAAGAACATTTTTGGATGCCCTAGGTGAGGAAGGGCAATGCTACTGGCATTTGGTGGATAAAGGCCAGAAAATAATGTTTAACAGCCTACCAACGTTGCACAGGACAGCCCTCACTCTTCACTTTCCCTGTCATGTCAAATAATTACCATGATCACAAAGTCAGTTGAAGATGTTTCTCTTTTTGCCATTGAAGATTAGAGAAAATATTTACAAGTATTTTCTGCTTTGCTTTTTTTTTTTTTTTTAAGATTTTATTTATTTGACAGAGAGAAATCACAACAAGGCAGAGAGGCAGGCAGAGAGAGAGAGAGAGAAGCAGGCTTCCCGCTGAGCAGAGAGCCCGATGCGGGACTCGATCCCAGGACCCTGAGATCATGACCTGAGCCGAAGGCAGCGGCTTAACCCACTGAGCCACCCAGGCGCCCCTATTTTCTGCTTTGCTTAATCCTAAAACTTGTAAATTCATTTGTAAACAGGATTTTTATGAAGCCATTATGGAAGTCCTACTCTGTTCTAGGCCCAGTGCTGGGTGCTGGTGTGTTAACGAAGAATGAACTAGTTATGGTCTTTCTCTTCACACAGTTTAGTCTTATGATAAGTCAGACAATGACAAGTAAGTAAAGAAGGAAATACGTAACAAATTTTAAGATAAATGTCATGAGGGAAGACAACAGGGAACCATGAAGGGAGGTTAACAGGGAGATTATTCTTAAAGGTGATGCTTCAGGAAACCTCTCTAAGGAGGGGTAATCAAGCTGAGGTTTGAAATGGTGGCAGTTGTTTAAAGATGAGAAGAAGGATGCTCCAGGGACCAGTGTGTTTACAGGTTTTGATGTGGGAAAGAACTTGGTGTGTTAGAGGAACTGAAAAATAGCTAGTGTGACTATAGTGCTGTCAGTGAGAGAGAGAGAGGGAGGGAATGAGGTTAGAAAGAATAAAGAGATAGGCAGCCACCAGAGCGTGCAGATTCTCATGGACACGTTAAGGAGGTTGGAGGATTTCGTAAACAGAAGGGAAAACCATCAAGAAGATTTAAGCAAGGGACTTAAATGTCCTTATTTATGGTTTCAAAAGGATCATGTTAATGGTTGTAGGGAGAATGGATTGGATTGAAGCAAGAATGAAAGTACAAGATCAGTTGCAATGGCACAGGCAGGAGACCATCACGGCCTGGACTTGGTGGTGGCCACAGAGCTGAAGAAAAGCTGATGGAACCAAGACACGGGTTAACAGTAGAACAGATAAAACCTGATGACAGGTGGATAAATGTGGAGAAGTGTGAAGAAAAGAGAAAAGTCAAGGATGATTCTTAGATTTCTGGTTTGGAAAACTGGTAGATGCAGGATGGTGCCATTTAGTTAGATGTCAGTGATTGGGGGGACAGAAAGGTTATAGGGACCAAAAATCAAGAGTTCTATTTTGGATATATTCATTTTGAAAAGGTGCTTGTGAATCTTCTGATTGGAGAGTCCAAGCAAGCAGTCATAGAATACCTATCAGAAGCCTGGGAGAAGAGCCAGGTGAGAGATGTATTCTGGGGGTCCCTTGCAAAAAGAAGTTAATGAAGGCCACAGGAAGAGATACAATCATGCAGTAAGGCATATAGAGAAAAAGAACAGTAGCAGGGGCCTGGAAATGAACACAGAGGGCCTTAAATATTTAGTGATGCAAAACATTATGTGTTCACGTTTGTTAAGGATCCTATCCTACCCCATCCTCCCCACCCCCAAATTTTAAGTTCCACATTTTCAGTTATTGTTCTTTTACTAACTGAGTTAACTAATGGAATTTTGGTATTAGCCTTCAAACTGTAGCCTCCTGTAATTGCTGTGCAAGAAATCTTAAGACCACAGGAAAAAAATTCCACTTTCTTTTGTAGCTGGCAAAAAAGCAGGTTCTGTTTTGGATCATAAAATTCTCCTTGCAACGGGTAATTTTAACAATGGCATCTATCAGGCACTTGGACTTCACATATTGACAGGTTCTGTGAAGATAACCTTTAACCTTTAAAATATCTGTAAATATGGGGCATCTGGGTGGCTCAGTGGGTTAAAGCCTCTGCCTTCAGCTCAGGTCATGATCCCGGGGTCCTGGGTTCGAGCCCCGCATCGGGCTCCCTGCTCGGTGGGAAGCCTGCCTACCCCCCACCTCTGCCTGCCTCTCTGCCTGCTTGTGATCTCTGTCTGTCAAGTAAATAAATAAAATCTTTAAAAAAATAAAATAAAATAAAATAAAATGTCTGTAAATCTCACTAGTTTTAAAAAAATAATGTGTTGCCCTGGAAATAATGTTTAAACCAACATCTTCATTTTTCAAGAAGTATAAATACTTGTGAATTTTCTCTGTTAAGCTAGAGGGGGAATGTGTTCTCCCTCTACCTGTATGAAAGTAACAACAACAGCGACAACAACAACAAAAATGAACCCTACATCTTTGCTAATTTCTTACTTAACCAAAACCTTGAGACATTAGAAAACTTAAATTAACAACAGAATGAGCTAACAAAAAGGCTGAGGAGTTGCCAGAAAGCTGTAAAACTAGGAGAGTGGAAGAGCAGAGCCCATATTTAAGAGTGTTTCAAGGAGGTGATCAATTATTGCATTAAGTTCTAGCTGTCTAGAAAGATGAGAACTGGAAATGTTTGATAGATCTCTGTAGCATGCAGATCATTAGCAATCTTGGCCTTACCCATTTCAGTGAAACAGTGGAGATGGAAACCAGTCTAGGCTAGGCCGTTTGAGAGGTGGGAAAGGCAAAGACAGCCTTTCTTTGAAGCAGCAGGAAACCAGCTTTTATCAGCATGTAACACATGATAATTGAGCAAGACTTGTCAAGTCTAGTTTCAAGACTTACATAAAGTCAGCGGGTTAGGTCTTTTATCCATATGTTTATTGATGAAGTAATCAATATTCAGTTACTCAAAGTTTCAAAATAATTAAGTATGAAGTAGAAGAAGCCAGGGCTTGCAGCAGGGTCTGCAAATCCACTGCCCTTTCTTGCAAACATGCAAAAGGAAAGGCAATATCAGGGACAAGAGGAAATAGCCGGGAACAAATCATCCCAAACACATTTAACAACTTCTTCATTCTGCTTGCACCTATACTTGATTCCAACTTTTTGCACGTAAATGGAATGTTGTAATACATAAGCCTCATTCTTCCCAGAGGAGAGCACTCCTTAGGTTATCTCTGAAAATGGTGCTTTTCTAAAGGAAAAATCAAAGAACCACCATTTAGATAGCAATAAGCAGTGGAGGGAAATTTGAAAAGCTTAGCAACAGTCTCTGAGACACTCACCTTTGTTGCTTCAACTTACTGACACGGCGTGCTGGGTCTTGGAAGTTATCAATATCACATAAAGCTGTAGATGGGCTCACATGGTCTATCTTGGTCTCTCAGGAGTTCATCAGCAATGTAATGAGAAGTTGAGGCAGCTGGACATGGGAAATGCTTCTGTGGAACTCTTGAGCATTTTTTTAAAAATATTTTATTTATTTATTTGACAGAGAGATCCCAAGTAGGCAGAGAGGTAGGCAGAGAGAGTGGGGGAAGAAGACCCCCCGCCAAGGAGAGAGCCCCATGTGGGGCTCGATCCCAGGACCCCGAGATCATGACCTGAGCCGAAGGCAGAGGCCCAACCCACTGAGCCACCCAGGCACCCCTCTGTGGAACTCTTGAGCAACTTGAGTTTAAAAGAGGATAGCATTTTTATGTCATAGTCCTTAAATTGTCAAATTCCCTTAAAATCAGAATATCTGGATTTGTTCAAAGTATGAAAATATTGAGATAAATAGAAAATCATTCTATTGTTTTAAAAAATTTTAAAAAATTTTTCTTTACTTTTTTGGGGGGGTGGCAGAGGGAGAAGGGGAGAGAGAATCTTAAGCAGGCTTCATGCCCAGCACAGAACCTGGCCTGGGGCTTGATCTCACAACCCTGAGGTCGTGACGGGAGCTGAAATCAAGAGCCAGATGCTTAACTGACTGAGCTACCCAGGTGCCCCCAAAATCATTCTTTTTTTTCCTTTTTTAAAAGTCTATATATTTTGGGGGCGCCTGGGTGGCTCAGTGGGTTAAGCCTTTGCTTTTGGCTCAGGTCATGATCTCAGGGGCCTGGGATCGAACCCCGCATCGGGCTCTCTGCTCAGCAGGGAGCCTGCTTCCTCCTTTCTCTCTCTGCCTAGTTGTGATCTCTGTCTATCAAATAAATAAATAAATAAAATCTTTAAAAAAATATATATTTTTTATATTATTTTTATTAACATAATGTATTATTTGCCCCAGGGGTACAAGTCCGTGACCTCAAAATCATTGTATTCTTATATCTTACCCGTGAATGTAGGCAGAAGGGGAAATATAAACATGGAAACTCTGAGAAATAACCAATTAAAAGTAATAGGATTATTCGATATTTTTGACCCGAAAGCTGTACTGGGATGGTGATCCTGGTTAAGAGAGATCTAAAAAAGTTACTTATGTCACACTTAAAATGATGTTGGTTACATACTGTATGGTTCCAACTATATGACATTCTGGAAAAGGCAAAACTATGGAGACAGTAAAAAGATCAGTGGTTGCTAGGGGTTGGAGGGGAGATGAATAGTCAGAGCACAGAGGATTTTTAGGGCAGTGAAAGTATTCTGTGTAATACCACAATGATGGATATATGTCATTATGCGTTTGTCCAAGCCCATGGAATGTATGGCACCAAGAGTGAACCTTAATAATGTGAACAATGGACTTTAGGGGATATGATGTGTCAATGTAGATTCATTGATTGTGAAACACATACCACTCTGGTGGGGGATGTTGATAAGGAAGGGGGCCTTGCATGGATGGGGTCGGGGGCTGGGTATATGGGAAAAGTCTGTACCTTCCTCTCAATTGTGCTGTGATTCTAGAATTTCTTTAAAAAATAAAGTCTTAATAAGATAAATGTCAACTTAAGGATTATTTCTGGGGTAACACATGCTTTCAGCCTCTGCCTCAGCAAGGTCTTCACTCTCAGCCTGATGATCCGAGTCTCACCGCTGCTCTCAACCAGTGCTCCTTGTGCTAAATACTGACGGAATGCTTTCTTTGCGCACTAGGTCTCTGCGCACAGACTTCACATCTGAAATCAATTTGGTCTACCTGAGAGCCCTATAAAAAACCTGTCTGCTTCTTTATAGACTCTTAATGAAGCCATTTAAAAATGCTTTTTATTATGGAAAATGTTAGTCACTTAAGGAAACAGAAGCCCTGAATACTTTATAAAAGTATAAGGGACCTTGTGTACCTATCAGCAGCTTCAACAACTACTAATTCATGGTCAATTGTGCTCTCATCTAAAATCCCATTCATTTCCCCTCCACTTGTATCATTTTGAGGAAACTTCCATCTATTATATTAATGAAGCTTTTTTGCTTTATGTCAGCAAACTGCATATACTTCCTTTGTGTAAGTTAAATGTATTTACTATATAATATACTTTGTGTTCTCAAATATTATAACAATTTTTATAAAGGTTTTATTTATTTGTTTGAGAGAGATAGAGACAGAGACAGAGACAGAGACAGAGCAGACACAGGTGGAAGGGCAGAAGGAGAGGTAGAAGCAAACTCCCCAACTGATCAGGGAGGCCGACCTGCAGCTCTATCCCAGGACCATGGATCATGACCTGAGCCAAACGCAGATGCTTAACCAAATATTACAACTTTCTATTGTCTCCACTGTGGGGATTATGATAAATTCAAATTTTTCTTTCACATTTATTTACTTAATTTTTTATCGAAGAATAACTGATGCATAATACTGGATTGACTTATTTACTTAACGGATAGTAACACGGTTCAAAGTGCAAAATATTTAAGAGGACATTCATAGAAAGTAAGTCTTCTTGGTGTGTGTGTGTGTGCGTGTATAAGAGAGAAAGAATGATATTTATGATCTGATACTGTTTTTTCACATAGTAATATGCCTTGGAGATCTTTTCTTAACAGGATTATAAAGCATAGAGCCTATTTCTAAAGGCTGCATAGCATTTCACTTAGTGATGCTACTATAATTTGTTTAACGTACTTTGGTGATGTACATGTAAGTTGTTTTCAATCTTCTACTATAATATCTATTTTGTAAATGCCAAATCTCCACCCCATTTTAAAATTTATTTTATTTTGTATTTGTTTTTAAGGATTTATTTATTTATTTGAGAGAGAGGCAGGTCAAGAGAGAGAATGGTGAGAAGGTACTAAGAGGGAGAGAGAAACTTAGGCAGACTCCACTGAGTGCAGAGCCCGACATGTGGCTTGACCTCACAATCCTGAGATCATGACCTGGGCCAAAACCAAGAGTTGGACTCCTAACTAACTGCATCACCCAGGCACCCCTCTGGCATATTTTTTTTTAACTGAATGTCTTGGAATCAATGTTTTATGTACATTCTGATTTTCTCTTTCTACTTAATCTTCATTCTACTCTCTATGCCCTAGTTTCCTGTCTTTTCCCACTGATAGCCTCCTCAACGTGTTTTTTGGTGTATAATGAAAAGTTAAGGGCCACACCTTGCTGTTAGGGCAGTGAGAACAGTGAGGATCCAGAGGCTTCACTTTCTGTGGCTCAGCTGAAGTTAGCTGAGGTCAGGGAGCCCCACCCATTATAGGATAGTACGGCTGACCCTCTCGTTTTTATGGTGAACTGAGGCCTTGGAAAATTAGTAGCTTAGTTCCCTAGGGCCCTTAACATTTCTTCTTACTCAGAGAAAAAACAGTCACAAAAAGACTGAAAAAAAAAATCTAGATATGTGGCTTCAGTATTTAAGGACTTAAAGAAGAGAATGTACAGCCAACATCACTGGGAGAAAAGGAGGTTGTTATGTGTATACTCTGACCTTATTCCCATAGCACAGCCAGCAAAATCAGAGAGGTAGAACTCCTCCTTTTCATTGCCCTTAGTGTTCATATCGTGACATCTTTTTCTTACTGTAAGGATCTCCTTGGATGCTCTCGATACCTTCTTTCACCTGAACAAGAGCAACAGCAGCAATAGCTCACACTTATTGAAAACCTACTGTGGGGGCGCCTGGGTGGCTCAGTGGGTTAAAGCCTCTGCCTTCGGCTCAGGTCATGATCCCAGGGTCCTGGGATCGAGCCCCACATCAGGCTCTCCGCTCTGCAGGGAGCCTGTTTCCTCCTCTCTCTCTGCCTGCCTCTCTGCCTACTTGTGATCTCTGTCTGTCAAATAAATAAATAAAAATCTTAAAAAAAAAAAAAAAGAAAACCTACTGTGGGTCAGTCACTGTTCCAGTGCTTTATACATGTTCCTTTAATCCATACAACCACGACGGAGCTACTACTATTATAAATGGAGAAACTCAGAACAGAGAAGAAAAATGACTGGCTCAAGGTCACAGCAAGAACGTGGCTAAACTGAGATGTGGATTTGGTCTGGCTCCAGAATCTGATTTCTTAAGCCTAAAGCTATACTTCCTCTGAATAGTGCTGTTGGGAAGAAGGGGAGTGCAGGGGATTTTGACTAGTTTATAGATATCCAAATTCTTGGCCTAGGAAGGGAGACCAGGAGTTGGATGGGCCTGGAGTTCTAAGAGCTTGAGCCAGGTCTGAATGGGACAGTACAGCTCAAGGACTGACAAGGACAAACCAAGAGAGATCACAAAGGAAGCATCCAGGCAGGAGGGTGAAGTAAAGTCAGGTGCACAGTTCAGCCAGAGGATTTACCTAGGGAAGCTGGGCAGAAAACAAGCAGGAGGCAGCAGGGTGGAAACTAGAGACGCTGGGAAAGCGTAAATAGGTTTGCATGGCAGGAAAGAGCCTATTCCAGGAGAGAGATTATGTGAAATGCTGGTGCCCAACATCAGAGCTTTGGACCTCATGTTGAGAGACTGTGAATAAGTGTGGAGAAGAAAATTGTTTCCTTTCTGTTGCTTTCACATCCCACATAGTTAATGCTGGAAAAGAATGGTGTTAGGGAATTGCACATTAGAGGCTAATCAGGATTTACAGAAAAAGAAGAAAAATATATTCAAAAAGATGGGGAGAGTTGTCGGTAGGCTGGGTTCACGTCAGACAAATCGCTGGGACAGAGTCTTCATTTGGTCTTATCTTTCATGCACCTGGGAGTGTCTTGTTTTCTGTCTCCAATAAATTTGAAGACCAAAGGAACAAGCTGGATTAGGAATCTCATTTATTTATGTTTTCATCATTTAAGTATATAATTGAATAATTAAACATTTTTAGGTACCTACGATGTGCCATTACACTGTTCTAGGATTTTGGATGTATGCAGAGGAACAAGATGGGCCAAGTCCTTGACCTCATGGGGCTTACAGTCCAGAAAATAACTGAAAGGGATGAGCTTGCATAGTGGCTAAACATGGAATCTCTGGGATCAAGACTGCCTGGGAAAACCATGGCTCCACCACTTACTCAGTTTCCTCATTTGAGAAGTACATGAGTTATAAGCCTCAAATGAGAGAATGCATGCAAAACATCTACAGTAGGCCTGGTGCTGGTGCTAATACACAGCATTATTTACCCCAAGCCTAGAGGCTTAGTCTTCTTCTTTTTTTAAAGATTATTTATTTATTTATTTGACAGACAGAAATCACAAGTGGGCAGAGAGGCAGGCAGAGAGAGAGGAGGAAGCAGGCTCCCCACCGAGCAGAGAGCCCGATGCAGGGCTCCATCCCAGGACCCTGGGATCATGACCTGAGCTGAAGGAAGAGGCTTTAACCCACTGAGCCACCCAGCCACCCATCTTCTTTTAGAGTCTTTGGCTTATGGCTCTTGGCAGTTCACCTCTTGGATCATCTTTGTTTGCTCACTGCCTGAGTGGAGCTGTGGGTCAGGAGAGTTTCCTTCTTCCCCAGTATCTTCATTCAAGAAGGATTTCCTGTAAGCTTTAAACTCGGCCAGTCACTGCAATCAAAATTTACAAATTATGTAATCTGGTTGGTGCACAGCCCAAAGTTTTGGATTATTCTCGTCAGAGTGGGAAAATGTTGGGGAAAGGAAAAAGAAGTGATATTCACTCCATATGATTTTTACAAAGTATTCTGCATGAATATTCAAGACCCTCGCCAGCACCAGTCACAGCAGGGAAAGGCTGGCCTAACATTTGCTCTGTAGAGTTTTTTTTTTTTTCCTCCAGACAATTTTATGTAAAATATCTACTTTATAAAAAAGGAAATTAAAGTTGATTTGAGATGCTAGGAAAAGGATATACGAAGCCACTGTGTGCTTGATAGTTCTGTGTCTGAGTGATTACGAATATCTCAATGCTTTCAGAGTCTACAGACTTCTTTGTCAGGAAATTGCAATATCATTCATTCCTTTTATGCACCATTTTAAGAACAAACCTGTCATGGACAAGCTTTTGCAAAAGAGAACTCTTTAGCGACTAGACTTATTAATAATATTTACCTATCAAATATAAAGCTTGAGAAGGATCCTGGAAGTTAAAAAAAAAAAAAAAATCCTGTCAGTGGGGATCAAGGCTAGAGTCAAGTTGGCTTTCAGATTGGCACATGCTGGCTCAAAAACTTTTCTTTCAAAACTCTTCCCAGATTCTATTTATCTCAAAAGAGAAGACACAGGCTGATCTGCATTCTGCAACTGACTGCCCCAGAGCCTCTGCAGTGTGAAGATTTGAAATTGACTTTCTCCCTCGAGGATGTTTCTTGGATGCAGGAGGGGAGGAAAAGTCAGCTAAGCCAAGGCATCTTTAAAGATCTTCTCTTGGAAGCAAGATACAAACTGTGCTCTTTAGACAATACATTTCCAGTGTTCTAGCTGTGACCTTCCCTACTTCAAATGAATACCAATGAAAATCAATTCTTCTCTCAGTAAGAAACAGAACTTATTGGGGTTAGGAGGTAGGTGAAAAGGGAATATGAAGTCTTTTCAGGGGCTCTTGGGTCTGCTAAGCAAATTTTGCCCATGGGGAAAAGAGCCAATTTCCTACATTTTAAAGAGAATCGCTAATGGGACACTTCCCTCAATCTTGGAATTCAAGAAAATCTAGGATTTTGTTACAAAATGTATATTCAGAGGCCTCTGAACATAGATGTACATCTTCTTCACTAGGAACTGCACATTTCAGTCTGATCATGTTTATCATTATTTGGACAATCATGATGATGGGAAAAGCCCAACTATTGGATTGGACAGAACTGGGTTCAAATTCTTACTCTGTCAGTGATAGCTCTGTGTCTCTTACCTCTATGAACCTTTGTGAATCTCAGTTTCCTTATCTGTAAAATGGAGATAATACCTCGCAGAGTTTATCTGATGTTTAAATGTATTTACTATTTGAGACAATTAATGCAATATTGGCACTTATTTGGGTATCCACTATATGGTATGCACTCTCTTTCTCTCCCTCTCTCCCTCTCTCTCTCTCTCTCTCTCTCTCACACACACACACACACACACACACACACACTCCTAATTTCCTCTCCAATCCTCCCTTGCTTTCTCTGTCTCTCATTTGCTCATTCTTTAGGGCTCAACTCCCATCTCCCTCTTCCTGGTCCTCTTTTTCTTTCTTTCTTTTTTCCTTCCTTCCTTCCTTCTTTTCTCTGTTTCTCTATTTCTCTTATTTCCTTCCTCTCTCTCTCCCTTTCTTCCTTCTTCTCTCTCTCTCTTTCTCCCTCCCTCCCTCTCCTTCCCTTCCTTCCTACCTTCCTTCCCCTTCTTTCCTTTCTTTCTTCCTCCTTCCCCCTTCCTTCCCTTCTATCCCTGCCTCCCTCCCTCTCTTTTTATTTCCCTCTCTCTGTCCCTCCCTCCCTTCCTGCCTTCTTGCCTCTCTCTCTCTCTTTCTTTTTTAGAGATTTTATTTATTTATTTGACAGAGAGAGAGATAGAGAGAGAGGCAGAGTACACAAACAGGAGGAGCAAGAGGGAGAGGGAGAAGCAGGCTCCTGTTGAGTAGAGAGCGCAATGTGGGGCTCCATCCCAGGACCTTGGGATCATGACCTGAGCTGAAGCAGATGCTTAACCTACTGAGCCATCCACACACCCCTGCCCTCTCTTCTTACAAAGATTTTTGCTTTTTCTAGCACTCGTGGTTTAGTCTATGACCCTCAGGAGTTTATTATTTGGTGGTAAATCCATAATATTAATAATCCATAGCACCTAAAACGTTGAAAGACACATAAGTTTATAATAAGATTTTACTGGTTGATCTTATTATTATTTGTTTCAGATAGTAATTCCTTGAATTTCTTCTTTTTCCAAGTTGGTCTAGGGACATCATTAATAATATTTGTAGAGTAACTATATGATTTCCATATATTGACTCAGAGCTTCAGAAGCACTCTGTGAGGCAGGTATTGTTATCCTCATTTTACTAATGAACAAACAGAGGGTCAGAGATTTTCTTTCTTTCTTTCTTTCTTTCTTTTTTTTTTAAAGACTTTATTTATTTATTTGACAAAGAGAGAGTGTGCACAAGCAGGGGAAGCAGCAGGCAGAGGGGAGGGAGAAGCAGGCTCCTCACTGAGCAGGGAGCCCCATGCACGGCTCAGTCCCAGGACCCCGGGATCATGACTTGAGCTGAAGGCAGCTGCTTAACCAACTGAGCCACTCAGGCACCCCAGAGATTTTCAATAACTTGTCTGAGTTATATGCTGGGTGGATAGTTGGGATTTAAATCAGGTCATTCTGGGGGCACACACACACGTGCTCACAAGCAGGGGCAGAGGGGCAGAGGGAGAGAATCCTAAGCAGACTCAGTGCTGAGCTCAGAGCCCAATGTGGAGCTCCATCTCATGACCCTGACATCATGACCTGATCCAAAATCAAGAACTGGGCACTCAACCAACTGAACAACCCAGGTGCCCCTCCATGAAGTTTCTGATTAAATTTTATTTAGAAAAAAAAAAAAAAAAAGAAATTTTGTTTAGGATTTTCGGTCATGGCTTTTGTACTGAGTACATTTTCTTTGTGAAACACTGTTTATTAATAAAAAAGGCCCTTCCTAGGAACAGCTCCAGCTCTCCTCAGTAGCCTTTCCAACGCAATTCTGGGTCCCTATGAGCAATGGAAGAAGTGCTTATATTCTTCTATTCAAAGCTTTCAGGTGACGTTCAGTCGCCTGCCCATACCCTGCCCTTCTTGTCATGAGCACCTCTGCATAGCCAGCATCTTTGTTGGTGTGGCAAGGGAGCACTGTAGACAGTTACATATGTGTGTCTCCAGCATCTGCAAAAAGAACACAACAAAACACCCATACACAAATAATTTGCTTTTTAAATACCAATTTTCCCCTGCTGTGAAACTTTGATAAATAGCTTGGGAAATGATATGATATCTGTCTGGAGAATCCAAGTGACATTTTTTTTCCTTCCTAAAATTGTGAGAGGAACAATTTATTGCAAGTAAATTCAGTTGTTTTTTCCTCACAAATGAGAAGTATTTTCTATACCACAGTGCTTTTCAATTATGTTGTGTAACTTCATGTTCAATAACAACAGAGGCTCTCAAATTGAGTGCTGTGGCCAGAAGCTGAAGTTCAATAATTTTGGTAATAGATCTTTTCCTTGCTTAAATGGATATGTAAACATTGTATTAGAGGTTTTGGAGGATAAAATTACACATTTTCCCCTAGACCCTATAATTTCTGCTTTAGACAATGACCAGTGATTTTCCATTATATTTCTAACTTTCCTATTATTTACATTAAGAGAAGCCTTGGTGCTAGTGGTTTCTGTTTTCTTTTGGAGGATAACAAGTTCAATAGGTTGGGCAAATTATTTAAGTTCTTAATGTTGTTCCCTTTGCTGTAGATTGCCATAAATTGCTATAAAATTTTGGGAAAGATGATTCATAATCTCTAGCCTTTTTTGGTGCATTTCTCAGAGGGCTGAAGAAATTTATTTTCTAGAATGAAGAAAGGAAGACATACAGAAGAGAAACATGTGAACAAGGCACTATAGAGTCAAGTTTCAACTTTGAGTGCAATAGGTAGCACATAATCAAACCAGATTCCCAGTGTTTGGTGCGAATTATGTAGGGAGACTACTTACGTATTTAATGTACTTCTCAATTTAGTTCCTAATTTTGACATATATTTTAGTTGGCTTAGTTGTATGCTCAAGTAGGAATTTTTGTTTGGTTTTGGAGATTCTGTGCACCTGACCATATCTTCATACATTTAAGACAAATGATCTGGGGGACACCTGGCTGGATTAGTCGGTCGAGCATGCAACTCTTGATCTGAGGATTGTGAGTTAGAGCCCCATGTTGGATGTAGAGATAACTTTAAAAATAAAATCTTGGGCGCCTGGGTGGCTCAGTGGGTTAAGCCGCTGCCTTCGGCTCAGGTCATGATCTCGGGGTCCTGGGATCGAGTCCCGCATCCGGCTCTCTGCTCGGCGGAGAGCCTGCTTCCCTTCCTCTCTCTCTGCCTGCCTCTCTTGTGATTTCTATCAAATAAATAAATAAAATCTTAAAAAAAAAATCTTAAAAAAAATAAGACAAGTGATCTGGATACCAAAATAGCTGAGTCACTAAATTTTTTCTTCAAAATGCAATTTAGGGACACCTGGGTGGCTCAGTTGGTTAAGCCGGTTAAGCTGGCTTAGGTCGCCAACTCAGGGTCCTGACATGGGGCTCCCTGCTCAGCAGGGAGCCTGCTTTTCCCTATCCTCTGCCCCGCCCCACTGCTGTGCATGCTCTCTCTTTTTCTCAAATAAATAAATAAATAAATCTTAAAAAAAAAAAAATTCAGTGGTAAGTCTTAGGCCAGCCTGGTTTTGCTTGTTGTAGGTAATTTGTTTTTTCCTCTTGTGTGAAAGCTTTTAGGACATTTACTTTATCATTGTAAACCAAAATATATGTCATGGTGTGCCTGGATCTGAGTCTGTCTTTATTGATTCTTCCTGGAACATGGTGAATATGTTTATACTGCGTCCTCAGGCCTAAGTTTTCCTTTGTTTCCAACAAAGGAAAATTTTCTTGGATTCTGTCTTTAATTATCAGTGTTTTAACATCAGAAATCTTTCCCTGTGGTTTTTTTTTATAGTTACTGAGTTTACGTAAAAAATATGTAAACTTGTTCTTAGCGGCCTGGTGAAATTTTATTATCCATATCATGAGACATTGTGATGCTTGAAAAGAGTACTTTTACGGATTACAGAAATGCCTTTCCCAAGCAGGGAGGAGGAGGCTGTATTTTCTTACTATATTTTTCAGAGTCATTCTTTTTGATATACATGGCAAACAATACCCAAGTGTACTTTTCTCTTAATTTTGGATCCAAGTTCAGTTTCTTGCTTCAAAACAGCCAAATGGTATAACTTTTAATTCTAGAAGGAAATCTAGGTCGTTAGGGGCAAGAAGACCTTATGTGGGTGCAGGGGGCAAGGTTGGTTGGCAGTTACTAAAACCAAAAGAGGGGCGCCTGGATGGCTCAGTGGGTTAGGCCTCTGCCTTCGACCCAGGTCATGATCTCAGGGTCCTGGGATCGAGCCCCGCATCGGGCTCTCTGCTCAGCGGGGAGCCTGCTTCCTCCTCTCTCTCTCTGCCTGCCTCTCTGACTACTTGTGATCTCTGTCAAATAAATAAATAAAATCTTAAAAAAAAAAAATAAAACCAAAAGAAACAATAAAAGAAAATGCAGAATTAAGTTATTCTGATTTCATGATGTCCAAATGTTTAGCTGGAAATAAGCTGGGAAGAGTCATTACTTAAATGCATACTTTGTTCTTTTCTCTTTTATAGCAAGCTTATAGTGCTGTAACAGTATACATTAATAAGAATTTTGTTCCAGTTGCTCTGTTATGTTAATTGGAGATCTGTGTAATTGCTAGCTTCACTCACCATTCTCTCTTTGCTATATCTTATATTTGTTCATCAAACTCATCTTTTTTGTCCTTTCCTTAATCAGGAACTGTTAATAGCAATGTAAGCCATGTAGAATTAAATGTAAAACTGAGAAGAGCGGAAAAAGAGAGGTGAAAGTAAACTCAAAATATTAGGTTACAAAGGGTAACATGTGGTCTCGCCCTTTAAGAATGTATAGGATTGAACAGACTTAAAGAGGCTCAGGGTGCTATTTAGGTAAATATATGACAGAAAAAATGCTAATCAAGAAGAAGTATCACCCATTTGAATAATTTCCAGGTATAGATATTTTGTACGTGGCACTGTTTCGTAGGCTGAGTCTAGTTGGTTTTATTTCTGACTACTAAGAAGACTTCAGAGATTTTTGAGTGGGAATGATGGTGTCACAGAAATGGCTGGCAAAAGGTTAACACTTCTGAAGTGTGAATCAGAAAAAGGAGAGAGGGAATAAGACAATACTATACGCCTGATGGTATTGGTACTGGCAGCAGTGTGAGGCCTCAAATTTACTGGTGTTCAGAGGTAGCTTGAGGGCTGTGAGTCAGGAAATTGAGATAGAAATGGGGAAACCTGGAATATTAGTGATCACAATTAAGTCCCCAAAACCTGGATTCTGGACAAAGTTAAAAGAAGGGACCAAAACTCAATGGTCAGTGTTATTAATAGTACACCTTATCAATAGTATATGATAGTAGTGGACTGACTCCAAGGCATCTGATAGGATCAAGATCAATGCACCAGGACTGATCTTTAGGAACCCCTTCCCATCTATCCCTTAGTTTGGGCCAAGACAACTGCTTGCCCGGAGGAAGTCTTACTTGGATCCCTTTTGATCCCAAATGAAATACAAATGGTAGGACAAGAAGAGACAGAGGCCTGTCAGAGGGTTTTTTTTTTCCCATTTACTTCCTGCCTGAATGTGGATTCTTTAACTTTCTGAACAGTCCTTGCCCTGAACTGACATGGTTGAAGAGAATGGACATGGACAAGTAAATGGAAATGCATTTCTAGCAATGTTGCCAATGTCCTATAATTTTGACGAAGGCACCCTCTTGGAGAGAGGGAGGGAGGCAGGCAGGGAAGGACAGAGAGAGAGAGATTGGTGGGAGAATGAATTTCTGCTTCTTTTATTGTTTCCCTTCTGGCAGAAATTATGGACCTTTGGTGACAACCACTTATAATTCCTTATATGATCACTATTGTTTCATAAAATCCTGACAATCAAAGGTGCATGATTTCTAAAGAAAGAGTCCTTTAACAAATTTAAGGACATGATAATTTCCCTTTTTTCAATGCAGATATACAGCTTACCTTTTAGAAGGCTTAAGGGCATTGAAAAAGGACTTTCAGTTAAGCATGAAGGATTGAACACTTGCATTTATCTTTGTGTCCTTCTAATTCCCTGAAATGAATAAAAATACAAGCTTATTTAAAAAAAAATGAAACAGAAGAGAGGGTGACAACACAAGAGAAGTCAGCATTTTGGAAACTGAATGAGGATGGAATAATAGAGACTGAACTGGCTAGCCTGTGATATTAAAGCCTGAAGTGACGAAGCCAATGGGAGAAAAGGAAAATTATGCCACCAAATCTAGAAAGGCTGAAGAATTGGAGATACCAGGCAGCTTTAAGAAGGGAGCATGGCAAATATTTAAAAATGGGGATTTGTTAAACTTGTGTGTAATGAACGTTTAACATCCCAAATCACCTCTTTCATCCTTGCTAGCCTGGAAATTACTCCTTGTCCATTCTGATAGAAAATAGGAGGTTCTCAATGGAAAGGTTTACATAGCTGGGGATCACAGTGAGCTGTAGTTGAATGGCAGCTTGAATGGTGAGATACCCTGTCGTTTTTCTCCTGAAATGCTTTCAGAATACTGACAGCCAGGCATATACCCTCAGACAGAAGGGGCACACAAATGTTGAAAGTTGGGTGCTCCCCAACCGTATGGCTCAGTCCTTACCCCACCATCTGATTATGACTATAAAGCCAAGTGGATGTATTAGTTTGCTAAAATTAAGAAAACATTAATTAAAAAAGAATAACTCACAGACTGTTAAACTATCTGCCTCTCACAGGAAGAAAAAAAGTGTTGTTTGTCATGAGGCAGGGTTAAGGGCTCTAAGACCCATATAGGGAATTTCCCTAAGAGTATCCCATAACAGGTGGTAATCCCTGGGTCACAAATGGGTGCATAAAGGAAGCCCTTACAGAGATTGACTATGGTACCTCTGGGTGTGGTCTGATTAGAGTTAGACGGAAAAAAAACTGGAGTTGACTGTAGAGATACATTAACTTGAGATTTTTTCCAAAACAAGTGTTATAAGAAAGTCTGTGCTTGTTAGAATCTTTCTCATTGGTTGTTTGATACTTTGTCCATTCTTTCCCCAAGTTTCAGTGGCAGTTCTAAAAGCCATATATAGGGGCATGTGGGTGGCTTAGTCATTGAGTGTTTGCCTTCAGCTCAGGTCATGATCCCAGGGTCTTGGGATTGAGCCATGCATCAGGCTCCCTGCTCTGCAGGAAGCCTTCTTCTGCCTCTCCCATCCCCCCTGCTTGTGTTCCCTCTCTCATCTCTCTCTGTCAAATAAATAAATAAAATCTTAAAAAAAAATAAAAGCCATATATACCTGGCATGCATTTGTTTATTTATTTGTTCATTCATTTATTCAAGAAGTATTTTCTATGCTCTTAGATTCAATTGGGCACCTTCTAGGCAGTGAGAATATAAAACAAAGTCCCTCATCACATGTGGCTTACATTCAGGAGGGAGATAAACAAGTAAATACTAGATTCTTTCTTTCTTTCCTTTTGTTGAGAGGAGAAGTGAGTTGGGGGAAATCGGAGGGGGAGACGAACCATGAGAGACTGTGGACCCTGAGAAACAAACTGAGGGTTTTGGCCAGGGGGGAGGGGTTGGGTGAACCTGGTGGTAGGTATTAAGGAGGGCACGTGTTGCATGGAGCACTGGGTGTGGTGCATAAACAATGAATCTTGGAAAGCTGAAAAAAAAATTACCAAAAAAAAAAAAAAAAAGAGTTGACTTCCTCCTTTGTCCAGGGCCTAAAACATAGAAGTGAGAGTTTTACATTTAAACATTTTTGTTTAGATTGGGAAATTGGACTGGAAACCAATTTGGGAAATATGAACTGGAACTTTTCTACAAAAGAATTAGCCCTTGATGTGATAGTGGAAAGCTAAATATTGCAGGAAGCGGGAAAACTGGAAGTTCAAGATAAGCAAATGGTCCAGTGAAGTCTACTGTGGTAAGCCATGAGTGAACCACTCTGGAAAAAAGCACATAAATATTATATAGGGGCACAACTATTCTCCAAGGTCTTCTTGTTCAGTTTCTGGGAGATTTCCTCATCTTCATTGTTCATCTATTTCATTGAGTTACATACAACATACTTACACATCCCCCTATATACACATATATATCTATATACACAGAAGGGAGTCGAAGGAAATTGAAAGGGGAGATGAACCATGAGAGACTATGGACTCTGAAAAACAACCTGAGGGTTCTGAAGGGGCGGTGGGTGGGAGGTGGGGGAACCAGGTGGTGGGTAATAGAGAGGGCACATATTGCATGGAGCACTGGGTGTGGTGAAAAAACAATGAGTACTGTTAGACTGAAAAAAAAAAAAAAAAAGAGTATATATGTATATATTTATGTTTTCCAAAGGCTTTTTTTCTGATTCTTTCTTTTCTTTCTCCCTCTCTCCTTCCCCTTCTTCTCTTCCTCCTTCTTTTAATAATACCCTCTTCTTATTGCACATATATTATAGCTTGTTTAATCTTTTGAGTAAAGTAGGATTAATTTCTTTGAAGTTTTTTTTTTTTTAAGATTTATTTATTTGAAAGAGACAGAGAGTGAGTAGGGGGAGGGGCAGAGGCAGAGGGAGACAGGGATATGCCCTGCTGAGTGGGGAGCTCAAGAAGGGCCTCGATTCTAGGACCCTGAGATCATGACCTGAGCTGGAATCAAGAATCGCACACTTAACTGGGCCACCCAGGTGCCCCTGTTTATTTGAAGTTTTATACCCCTTGAAAATACTTTTTTCTCCAAGTTGCTTTTATTTCTTCCAAGCTCCAGCTTTCATTTTTTTTTTTTCCTCTCTCTCCGATGTTGCTGATCCTTTAAGAGTAGAGCAATAAATAGCTGACAAGAAGCTCTAAGAGCACAACTGGGGCTTCTGGTCTGTGAGCACCATTATAGTGTGATCTTAGTGGGTCCTTTAATCCAAGAATTCCTGATGGAGAATTCCTTTTTTTTCATATATTATCTTCCCCCTTAACTATGCCTTTTGCTTTGCTTCTAGACATTAAGGCTCTCTTATTTTCTCTAGAGGCTAAGCCTTCTTTTTCTTGTTGGGGCAGAGATATTGTACAGATAGGCTATATGGAATAGGGAAGGGAGAGGGATGTAACTCATTCTCAAAATTCTCTAACTACGTTTTGAATAGTCTTTCATACAATCCTCTTGTTTTTAATTTCACTTCCATATCCATTCCCAGATGACCCAATATTGCCAGTGAGTAGATTCTGCAAAGTGTACTGGATTTTTCTTGGTTTCTTGCACTGCTGGTTTAGGACTGAACTTTCTTTGGATTCTTTTTCTTTAGACTCTACCACTTACCCAGCTTTCTTTCTTTCTTTCTTTTTTTTTTTTTTAAGATTTTATTTATTTATTTGACAGAGAGACAGAGATCACAAGTAGGCAGAGAGGCAGGTAGAGAGAGGGAGGGAAGCAGGCTCCCCACTGAGCAGAGTCCAATTTGGGACTTGATCCCAAGACCCTGAGATCATGATCTGAGCTGAGGGCAGAGGCTTAACCCACTGAGCCACTCAGGCATCCCCCAGCTTTCAAAATTGTGCTGCAGTTGTCTCTTTCTTTGTCCTTGTGGTTTTGTGCCCCTTAAGAAGTTCTGTTCTGATGTCTTAGTGTAGTTTTGGGAGAGAGTAAAATAAATGGAAATTTACCCAAAGGTCTCCCTTGTTCTCTTAAATATTTAAAAAATTGCAACAACAATTCAAAAATACCTAAATTTAAGGTTTAAACAAACTATCACTATCTCAAAGAAAATGTGAGTCTCTTCTCCACTACCTTGGATTCCACACTCACATCTCCCAAATGAATAATATTAACTATCTATATAACTATTAACTATGATGATGATTTTTCCAGTCCTTCTGTGCATTTATGTACACTTACTTATACATGTATACATTTAAGAAAATAATTGAGATCATACCAAAGTGTAGTTTTGTGAGTTGTTTCATTTGCCTTTTTTTGCCACTTATGATATTTCCATGTAAGTACATGCACTTTTTCCCCATTTTATTTTATTTAACCTATTCTCTCTTTAGAAACTTTTAATTTGTTTTCTATTTTTCTGTATTCTAATAATGTTGTGGTGAACATGTTTGATAAAATTTTTTTTGAACATGTACATGTATTTCTTTTTTTTTTCCCATTTTATTTATTTTTTCAGCGTAACAGTATTCATTCTTTTTGCACAACACCCAGTGCTCCATGCAAAACGTGCCCTCCCCATTACCCACCACCTGTTCCCCCAACCTCCCACCCCTGACCCTTCAAAACCCTCAGGTTGCCCCAACCTCCCACCCCTGACCCTTCAAAACCCTCAGGTTGTTTTTCAGAGTCCATAGTCTCTTATGGTTTGCCTCCCCTGTACATGTATTTCTTTAGAAAAATGTTTAGTGGCTCCTAGCCTAGGTCTCTGTTTTCTAAACATAACTGCTTTCCATTTCCTTTTCTTTCTTTCTTTTTTTTAAAATTTGTTTTTTAAATTAAATTAAATTAAAAAAATTTTTCAGTGTTACAAAATTCATTGTTTATGCACCATACCCAGTGGTCCATGCAATAGGTGCCCTCCTTAATATCCACCACCAGGCTCACCCAACCCCTCCCCTGCCCCTGCAAAACCCTCAGTTTGCCTCTCAGAGTCCACAGTCTCTCATGGTTCATCTCCCCCTCCAATTTCCCCCAACTCACTTCTCTGCTCCATCTCCCAGTGTCCTCCGTGTTATTCCTTATGCTCCACAAGTAAGTGAAACCATATGGTAATTGACTCTCTCTGCTTGACTTATTTCATTCAGCATAATCTCCTCCAGTCCCATCCAGGTTGATAGAAAAGTTGGGTATTCATCCTTTCTGATGGAGGCATAATACTTCATTGTATATACGGGCCATATCTTCTTTATCCATTCGTCTGTTGAAGGGCATCTTGGCTTTTTCCACAGTTTGGCGACTGTGGCCATTGCTGCTATGAACATTGGGGTACAGATGGCCCATCTTTTCATTACAACTGTATCTTTCGGGTAAATACCCAGTAGTGCAATTGCAGAGTCATAGGATAGCTCTATTTTTAATTTCTTGAGGGATCTCCACACTGTTTTCCAAAGTGGCTGCACCAACTTGCATTCTCACCAACAGTGTAAGAGGGTTACCCTTTTCCCACATCCTCTCCAACACTTGTTGTTTACTGTCTTGTTGATTTTGGCCATTCTGACTGATATAAGGTGGTATCTCAGTGTGGTTTTGATTTGAATCTCCCTGATAGCTAATGATGATGAACATTTTTTCATCTGTCTATTAGCCATATGTATGTCTTCTTTGGAGAATTGTCCATGTCTTCTGCCCATTTTTTGACGTGACTATCTGTTTTGCGTGTGTTGAGTTTGAGGAGTATTTTATAGATCTTGGCTATCAGCCCTTTATAGTGTCATTTGCAAATATCGTCTCCCATTCTGTGGGTTGCCTCTTTGTTTTGTTGATGGTTTCCTTTGCCGTGCAGAAGCTTTTGATCTTGATGGAGTCTCAAAAGTTCATTTTCACTTTTGTTCCCTTTGCCTTTGGAGACAAGTCTTGAAAGAAGGTTCTGTGGCCGATGTCAAAGAGGTTACTGCCTATGTTATCCTCTAGGATTTTGATAGATTCCTGCCTCATGTTGAGGTCTTTTATCCATTTCAAGTTTGTCCTTGTGTATGGTATAAGAGAATGGTTGAGTTTCATTCTTCTATACATAGCTGTCCAATTTTCCCAGCACCATTTATTGAAGAGACTGTCTCTTTTCCACTTTATATTTTTTCCTGCTTTGTTGAAGATTATTTGACCATAGAGTTGAGGGCCCATATCTGGCTCTCTACTCTATTTCACTGGTCTATGTGTCTGTTTTTGTGCCAGTACCATGCTGTCTTAGTGATCACAGCTTTGAAGTAAAGCTTGAAATCAGGCAACGTGATGCCCTCAGGTCTGTTTTTCTTTTTCAACATTTCCTTAACAATTTGGGGTGTCTTCTGGTTCCATGTTAATTTTAGGATTGTTTGTTACAGTTCTTTGAAAAATGCCAGTGGAATTTTGGTCAGGAGGGCATTGAAAGTATAGATTGCTCTAGGCAGTATAGATATTTCAACAATGTTTATACTTCTGATCCATGAGCATGGAATGCTCTTCCATCTTTTTGTGTCTTCTTCAATTTCTTACATGAGTGTTCTGTAGTTCCTAGAGTATAGATCCTTTATCTCTTTCGTTAGGTTTATTTCCTGGTATCTTATGGTTCTTGGTGCTATAGTAAATGGAATTGATTCTCTAATTTCCCTTTCTGTGTTTTCATTTTTAGTGTATAAGAAAGCAACTGATTTCTGTACATTGACTTTGTATCCTGCCACATTACTGAATTTCTGTATGAGTTCTAGTAGTTTGGGGATGGAGTCTTTGGGGTTTTCCATATAAAGTATCATGTCATCTGTGAAGAGAGAGAGTTTGACTACTTCTTTGCCAATTTGAATACATTTTATTTCTTTTTGTTGTCTTATTGATGTTGCTAGGACTTCTAGTACTATGTTGAACAACAGTGGTGAGAGTGGACATCCTTGTCATGTTCCTGATCTCAGAGGGAAGGCCATCAGCTTTTCCCCATTAAGAATGATATTTGCTGTGAGTATTTCATAGATAGATTTTATGAAGTTGAGGAATGTTCTCTCTATCCCTATACTTCGAAGCATTTTAATCAGGAACAGATGCTGTATCTTGTCAAATGCTTTTTCTGCAACAATTGAGAGGACCAGGTGGTTCTTCTCTCCTCTCATTGATTTGTTCTGGCACATTGATTGATTTGCGAATGTTGAACCACCCTTGCATTCCAGGGATAAATCCCACCTGGTTATAGTGGATTTCTTTTTAATGTACTGTTGGATCCTATTAGCTAGGATCTTGTTGAGAATCTTGGCATCCACATTCATCAGGGATATTGGTCTGAAATTCTCCTTTTTGGTGGCATCTTTGCCTGGTTTGGGGATCAGGGTAATGCTGGGTTCATAGAAAGAGTCTGAAAGTTTTCCTTCTGTTTCTATTTTTTGAAACAGCTTCAGAAGAATAGGTATTATTTCTTCTTTGAATGTTTGGTAGAATTCCCCAGGGAATCCGGTAGGTCCTAGGCTCTTGTTTTTTGGGAGGGTTTTGATCACTACTTAAATCTCATTACTAGATATTGGTCTATTTGGCTTGTCAGTTTTTTCCTGATTCAGTTTTAGAAGTTTATAGGTTTCCAGGAATGCATCCATATCATCTAGGTTGCTTAACTTATTGGCATGTAACTGTTGATAATAATTTCTGATGATTGTTTCTATTTCCTTCGTGTTGGTCATGATCTCTCCCGTTTCATTTATAATTTTATTAATTTGTGTCCTCTCTCTTTTCTTTTGGATTAATTTGGCCAGTGGTTTATTGATTTTATTGATTCCTTCAAAAAGCCAGCTTCTAATTTCATTGATGTGTTCTACTGTATCTCTAGTTTCTATTTCATTGATTTCTGTTCTAATCTTGATTATTTCCCTTCTTGTGCGTGGGATTGGCTTAATTTGTTGTTGATTTTCCTGGTCTTTAAGATGTAAAGAGAGCTGGTGCATTCTGGATTTTTAAAATTTTTTTGAGTGAGGCTCAGATGGCTATCTATTTCCCCCTTAGGATTGCCTTTGCCATATCCCATAGGTTTTGGACCGAAGTGTCTTCATTCTCCTTGGTTTCCATGAATTTAAGTTCTTCTTTGATTTCCTGGTTGATTCAAACATTCTTAAGCTGGTCTTTAGCTTCTAAGTGTTTGAATTCCTTCCAACCTTTTTCTTGTGGTTGAGTTCCGTTTCAAAGCATTGTGGTCTGAGAATATGCAGGGAATAATTTCAGTCTTTTGGTATCAGTTGAGCCCTGACTTGTGACCCAGTATGTGGTCTATTCTGGAGAAAGTTCCATGTGCACTCAAGAAGAATGATATTCTGTTGTTTTGGGGTGGAATTTTCTGTATATATCTATGAGGTCCATTTTGTCCAATGTGTCATTCATTGCTCTTGTTTCTTTATTGATTTTCTGCTTGGATGATCTATCTGTTACTGAGAGTAGCATGTTAAGATCCCCTACTATTAATGTATTCATATCAATGTGACTCTTTATTTTGATTAACACTTGGCTTATATAGTTGGCTGCTCCCATATTGGGGGCATATTTACAGTTGTTAGATCTTCTTGGTGGATAGACACTTTAAGAATGATGTAGTGTCCTTCTTTATCTCTGACTACAATATTATTTTAAAATCTAATTTATCTGATATGAGAATTGCTACCCCAGCTTTCTTTTGAGGCCTTTTGGCATGGAATATGCTTTTCCATCCCTTCACTTTCAGTCTGGATCTTTAGGTTCCAAATGGGTCTCTTGTAGAAGCATATGAATTTGTCCTGTTGTTTTATCCATTCTGCAACCCTGTGCCATTTTATGAGAGCATTTGGGTCATTCACATTGAGAGTGATTATTGAAAGATACTTTTTTTTTTTAAAGATTTTATTTACTTATTTGACAGATAGAGATCACAAGTAGGCAGAGAGGCAGGCAGAGAGAGAGAAGGGGAACCCACTGAGCAGGGAGCCTGATGCAGGGCTTGATCCCAGGACCCTGAAATCATAACCTGAGCTAAACGCAGAGGCTTTAACCCTCCGAGCCATCCAGGCACCCCAAAGATATGTTTTTATTGACATCATGTTGCCTGTGAAGTCCTTGTTTTTATAGATGGTCTCTGTAAATTTCTGTTCTATGTCACTCTTGGGTTCTTTCTTCTTTTATAGAACCCCCCCCCTGCTTAATATTTCTTGTAGTGCCAGCTTGGTAGTCACATACTCTTAAACCTTGCCAGTCTTGGAAGCTCTTTATCTCTTCATCCATTTTGAATGTCAGCCTTGCTGGATAAAGTATTCTTGGCTGCATGTTCTTCTCATTTAGTGCCCTGAATATGTCTTGCCAGCCCATTCTAGATTTCCAGGTTTCTGTGGACTGGTCTGACATTATTCTGATGTACCTTCTTCTGTATGTAAGGTATTTCTCCCTCCAGCTCCCCTCAGAAGTTCTTGTCTAAAATTATGATTCATCAGTTTCACAATCAAGCGCCTCAAGGTCTTTCTAGATTCATTGATCTTGGGGGAGTGTTCTTTTTGTCTCTAGGACATGAACACTGGTTAAATTCCCCAGATTGGGAAAATTTTCATCCAGGATTTGTTCAACTATATCTTCTAGGTTTCTCTCTTTTTCTGCCCCCTCAGGGATCCCAATAATTCTGTCGTTGGAATGCTTCATGGCATCATTTATTTCCCTAATTCTGTTTTTATGGCTTCTAAGTTGTTTCTTCCATGCCTCCTCCTGAAGCTTTTTCTCTATCAGTTTGTCCTCTAGATCACTAATTCTATCTTTTGCCTCAGTTACCCTAGCTGTTAGAGTATTTGAATTAAGTTGGATCTCCTTGATAGCATTTAAAATGTTTTTAAAAAATTTTTTAAACATTTAAAAAATATTTATTTATTTGACAGAGAGAGCTCACAAATAGGCAGAGAGGCAGGCAGAGAGAGAGAGAGAGAGGAGGAAGCAGGCTCCCTGCTGAGCAGAGAGCCCAATGTGGGACTCGATCCCAGGACCCTGAGATCATGACCTGAGCCAAAGGCAGAGGCTTAACCCACTGAGCCACCCAGATGCCCTCATTGATAGCATTTTTAACTTCTTCCCATGTGGCTTTCACTTCTGCCCTTAGAGATTCTGTGTTGTCACTAATGGTTTTCTCCATCCTAGCCATTGCCTGGATAATTGTTACCTTGAATTCCCTTTCCAACATACTCTTTATGTCCTTATCCAGCACAGTCTCTGAATTTCTCCTCTGTTAGGTGTTCCTTCTCCTAGCCATTTTGCTGAGAGGCGGTTGAGGGGATGTATAGCTGAATATATCAACCATGATCCAGGCAAGATGCACCCTGGAATGCTTCAGAGCAACTGGAAATTACCACCAAAAAGAAAGAAAAAGAAAAAAAGAGAGAGAATGAAAGAGAGCAGAAAAAAAGAGAAGACCAGCCAGTGTGAGCCCCCAAAGTAAGATTTATATGGTATACAAACAAAAACGGACAAAAAGACCGACAAAAGCAAATGACAAGAAAAAAAAAAGAACCCAGCCAAAATGAATCCCAAGGATAAGATTTGCATAATACCAGAACAAAAACAAATACACAGAAACACTGACAGAAGAAAAAGATGGAGGATGGTTATAAATCTTCGATGTGGGGGCGCCTGGGTGGCTCAGTGGTTTAAGCCGCTGCCTTCGGCTCAGGTCATGATCTCAGGGTCCTGGGATCGAGTCCCACATTGGGCTCTCTGCTCAGCAGGGAGCCTGCTTCCCTCTCACTCTCTCTGCCTGCCTCTCTGCCTACTTGTGATCTCTCTCTGTCAAATAAATAAATAAAATCTTAAAAAAAAATCTTTGATGTGGGTGAGGAAGATTATTTTGATTCTTCCTGGGTGTATCTTGATATCTTTGTTAAAGGACTCGACTTTCCAGATTTAAAGGGAGATTGAGACTGGTTTATATATAAGGGTAGTATTGATTAGGGAAAGAGGATTACCTTGAAGTTTATATCTATAAGTATATAAAAAACTAGAAAAGAAAAACACAGGCATATGTATGAAAAAAGTTCAAATTAAAAGGTTATTATGGAATATATTTTATTACACCTCTAGTTGTAATGGTAAGTAGGTTAAAAAATTAAAAGGAACAAGAATAGCGAGAATGAATTAAAAGTAAAAGTTGTATCTATGAAATAAACAGGTTTTAAGACAATACTGGCAGTTTAATATATTGTTTTCCCCTGATGTTGGGGTTTCACAGTTTTATGGAGACCCTGTGGTGGTTGTCCTTCATTCTTTTGGCTTGCTTTCTAGGGGAGGGGTCTGCTGTGTTGTTTTTCAGTTAATCATGCTTGGGTTGAGGGGCGCCTGGGTGGCTCAGTGGTTTAAAGCCTCTGCCTTCAGCTCAGGTCATGATCCCAGGGTCCTGGGATCGAGCCCCACGTCGGGCTCTCTGCTCCGCAGGGAGCCTGCTTCTTCCTCTCTCTCTGCCTGCCTCTCTGCCTAGTTGTGATTTCTCTCTGTCAAATAAAGAAAATATTTAAAAAAAAAAAATCATGCTTGGGTTGAGTCCTCCTGCCCGCTATCAATGGGCTGGGCTTTGTGGAAACTGTTTTTTTCAGGCTTTTGTTCTCTGGAGGTTTTTGTTCTTTGGTGGCTTTTTGTGGCTTTTTGGTGGTTCAGTGGAAAGCAAACTGCACCCAGACCTCTATCTCACAGAGGAGCCTCAGTCTGCTCCCCTCTGGGTGGTCCAGAACACACAAACTCCCCCTCTGCAAACTCCGCTGAGCCATGCAACCTCTAACAGGCAGTGCATGTCCCTAGCCACCGTCTCAGGGGTTGCCCAAAGTGCCTGCTTATCTCTGCACCCCAATGCCACTAAAACTGCCAATGATATTGGTCCAGGGAGCCTGCTTCCGGTGGCTGCCTTTGCTGGGACTGCTGTCTGGAGTCCAGACCTCATGGTTACGCGGGTCACTGCCAGGGGATCCTGACCAGAGATCATGCTGAGTTCTTCCAAGCCCGGGTTGGGAGTGTCCAGACCCTTGGCTGGTCCTAGAGACCACCACCTAGTGCTGGCACAGAGCTCTCTCAGGCTCAGGAGGGGAGTAGGTCAGATCCCAGTTGCACAGTGCTCACAGAGCACAAAAAGCTCTGTTCCAGCTTTCTAGAACAAAAAGTTCTAGAGAGCATAGGTTGGCACCCACACCAGACACCCTCATGGGGGGATGGGAGTGTGCCCAGCCAAGTGGTGGTGAAAACTGCGCAACCCCATGGGCTCAGGGACCAGGAACTGGAGGCTCCGCTGCTCTCTCTTTGGCATGGGTGGTTGCCGGTGGTGGCCATCCTGAGTCAGGGGGTTTAGACCGTGCCTGTGACTGCCCAATTTCACTAGTTGCCCACTGAGACTTTTTGCTCTTTTTGAGTGCTTTCAACCAGACTCCAAGTTAATGCTGGTCCCCAATCACAGGGCACTTTTGTATTGAGGTATTACTTTCTAGTAGGTTGCTTTTGGTTGCTCTCTCCCCCTTCTGTTTATCCTCCAATATCAGTCTGAGTGTTCCCACTCCGCTTTACCTCTCCACTGATGTCTTCTGCCCCTGTAGAGATCCAGAAGTGTATAATCTTACATTTTAGGTTGCTTTCATGGATGTTCAGAGTGTTCTGATAGGTAATCAGCTCACTGTAGGGACCGGTTGAAACAGGGTCTCCTACTTCTCTGCCATCTTGCCCCTCCTCCAACTGCTTTCTGTTTCTTAAGTTTTGTCATATGTGCATAAAACAGGTACCATTATATATTTAATTTTTCCCTTTAAATTAATTAACCTTATTTTAAATATAAGCTGTATATTATTTAATTCTACTTACATAAATAGGAAATGAGTGTCACTTGCCTTAAATAGATGGTAACTGTAAAATAAATGCAACTTTTATCAAAAACGGTTTTATTGCATTCTAAACGCATGTGATTGCTTTTGTTAAAAAGGAATTAACAAAGTGTTAGGTGTTAAAGTCATATCAGTGACAAACCCAAAGCTTTTCCCTCAAGGCTTTTAAAAAATTAAAATGGAACATATTTTTCACTGTGCAAATCAATATTATTTAATTCCATGTTCATGCATCACCTAAAATAATTTCATACACCATCAGTGGGTAATCTCTCTAGTCCAATAGGTATACCACTGAGAGTATTATCTTCCTTCACTGCTTCACCATGTCACTGCTTTGCTCGAAGTTTCCTTAGATTTTTATTGCCTAGAGAATAAAGTAAATATCTTGATACTTAAAGCCCATCACTTCATGTCAACCAGCCTCAGTCTGGGCTGCTCCCATGTCTTTATTACTTGCCTTTCTTTAGGATTACAAATCTACACTCATTTGCTTTGTTGTGACATTCCAGCTTTATATCTTCTCTTGCATTCTTATTTTTGTGCCTTCTCTAATATACCTTTACTTCTCTAGTGCAAGACCCATGTCTTTGATTTTATGCGTTCCTATGCCTTCCACCATGCCGAGTGGCAGTGCCTGGACATGATAGGTGCTCCACCAACACAAGGTAATTATTTACTTATAGAGTTTATTTGCTATGACAAATTAAGCATTCATTACATAAAAGCTTCATAGAGATGATTTAGTTATCAAGCCATCTAAATTCTCAGCTTAATGCAATTGTGAAATTCCTCATGATACTGCAACATTAAAAAAATCTAAGAGGAAAAAATATAACAGAAAGAGGAATTTCTAGTGGTGATGCTTTTCTGTTGAGTTTGAGATCATCTTCATCATATTTGTTTCTTTAACTGGAAAGGCTAAGCTCCTATAACTTTTTATGAACTAGCTGATTTCTATATTCCTGAGTTGCTTTTGAAACATATTTTATCTTAATAAGAATAACCCATCAAGCAAGAAAGCCAGCAGGCTCCTCATTATCATGCTCTGTATATAAGAGTTTATCTTTTGGCTGCCAAACCTGAATTCCACACTGCCCGACTTTAGGAAATGGATTGTTTTTAATAGGTAAGTTTGAGTGACAAAGGCAGAGAGCAAGCCAGTGCTCTGGCCTCTCGGTTGATAGGATTAGATCTAAATGAATAGAGACCTGTGATGGGCTGCAGACTTGAGGGGAAAGTCTGCAGTGCACATTGGCACTTGTGAGCAGCATTAACATTCTCTGCCTGCTGTACTAACTCTTTAAAATGCCATTTGCATTGATGATGGTATAATTGACATTGCTCCCCAAGGAGCTCAAGGGATTGTGGGGAGGTGGAATCAAAGAAAATTCATCTCTTCTGAAGGCTCTCCTCTGGCAACAAAATGCAGAGAGAAGAGGACTCTTGTTACCGGGTGATGTCATGTTAATAAAAAACAAACAGGCACAAAAATCTATCCATCATCACAGTTTTTCCACTAACCTTTTTATCTCATCATACATTGTCTTTCTAATTGGTATTCATCAGCATTTGTCTGGATGCATGATATTGTATTACTTGTTTTCACTAAGTATCTGTTAAGATTCTTTATGATCTGTTTGCTCTCATTGATCTCTCCTCAAATAGTTAAACTTTTGGGACATCTGGGTGGCTCAGTGGATTAAGCATCTGCCTTCGGTTCAGGTCATGATCCCAGGGTCTTAGGATCGAGCCCCGCACTGGACTTCTTGCTCAGCAAGAAACATGTTTCTCCCTCTGCCTGCTGTTCCCTCTGCTTTGCTCTGTCTCTCTCTGACAAATAAGTAAATAAAATCTTTAAAAGGAACAATTAAACTTTTGTAGTTCTGGCAATAGTTTAATGCCCAAATACTTATGAATGGGTATGAGGGAGGACACTTGAGCATGGGAATTGGTATTCAGTCTTTGCTATAACTGAACTGGGTTAGAATCACTGTGAATGAACATGACCTCTTAGCAGTCAAAGAACAACTTCAGCATATGGAACAACAATAAAGAAAAACACATAGGGACACCTGGGTGGCTCAGTGGGTTAAAGCCTCTGTCTTTGGCCCAGGTCATGATCCCAGGGTCCTGGGATCGAGCCCCACATCGGTCTCCCTGCTCCGGGGGGAGCCTGCTTCCTCCTCTCTCTCTGCCTGCCTCTTTGCCTACTTGTGATCTCTGTCTGTCAAATAAATAAATAAAATCTTAAAAAAAAGAAAAAGAAAAAAAGAAAACACATATAGAGGTATGAATAAGGCTTTAAATGAAACTGTCAGATTTTCAACAAAATCAGTTGTGATGTATTTACACCCTAGATTTGGGCTGGATCAATGTATGCTAGCATAATTTTGATGTGTTTTGTGAGCAGGGGGTTAAGTAGAAGAAATAAGTAATTTTTAACTGTATTTTATAATAGTTATATTAGGGATAGGTGATTTCCTATAGCATTTCATGAAAGTTAAATCAGACAAAAGACTAGGTAATCAAAGTGGAACATAATCTATAGTGCTAATAATTGACTTCTCATGCAGCAAGGAATCAGGGGATAGTTTTTTGTTTTTGTTTTCTTTTGTTTTATTTGTTTTTGAAAAATGCCAGTAAAAAATCTGTTTTTCTTTTGTTATTATTTATTCCAAATGGAAAAATATCTTACAATGATATTTGGTGTTAGAAAACATAATCAAAAGCATTGGATTATTTGAAGGGCCTTCTGCCCATTCAGGAAAGATCAAATATGTTTGGTGATATTTTGAGGTTGTTCACTTAATTGTATTACAATTTTTGGATTGTTAATCTGTATATATTATGTATGTCTTAGAGCATGTTTGATCAAGGGAAAAAGAGCTATTCAAATTTGTTTTAGGAAATTCTGCAAATCACAGAGAAGCCAGATTTTGGCTGACATCTAGACCCTAAGGAGAGCAGAAGAGGCAGAAACTCAACTCAGGCTGGTAAAGCCAGAGGAATTGTTTAACACACCTAAAAAGCATGAATGAATCAGTACATTTACATCCAGGTGCACATACAATGTCAGGGGTTTGTCCCTAAGCTGAGTTTTCTTCTGTGTTGTCTTTATTCTGTTGGGGTAAGCTTTTTCCTCCTGGTGGTGAAGTTGCAATTTCATTGTATATCTTCAGATCTTAGCGACCCTAGTGAAGATACATTTCCTCTCCTAATAGGAATAATTGCAAATATTCTGGGTCTTCACTCTTCCAAAGGGGTCATGAGCTGATGCCTAAATCCATAATTACAACACTATTTGAGGAAGTCTGTTTCATGTGGAATGAACACTGGAGTAAGAGTGGAAGAGTAGAGTCAACCCCACCAGAATGAGTTGAAATCAGGGAGGAGTGGTTCCCTGAAGGAACAGTGAGGTCTGTTAACAGCAAAAGAAGGTAGGCGCTGTTGCTGCCTCTTCTGGATCCCTGTACCAACTTGGGCATCCATCCCTGAGCTGCTGGGAGTACTGGAGGCTAACAGCTCGGAGCTTTCCTCTTCTCCAGATAATGCCTTTAGCCAAGAGAATCAGCCCATCCAGAAAGTAAGCCACCCCCTTCTCCAGCAACATGCATCTAGTGACTATTTGGCTCAAGGGGACAAAGGGCTGTCCTTTCTCTCAAGGAGGGAATAAGTTAGTAATGCATATCATGCTCCAAAGCTCCACGAGAAAGCATAACATTGATTGGCTTTCCCCTCCTGTCCCATCCTGCTTCTCTCACTCCTTTTTTTCTGAGAATATAGCCTCAGTAAATAACTCTTTCCTAGGCTCTGCTTCTAAGTTACCTAAACTAAGACATTAGGAGTGGATGTTAGACAACAAAATAATTAATGTTCATTCTAGACAAGAACTGAGATCTTTTTATTTCTCTCTCCAGGATTCCTGGAGTCTTTTCCTTTACCTGAATGTCTATGTCATTCTTCTCTCAGAATGTAGCCTCTGGTTCTTAGTGCTTGCTGATCCCTCTGCCTTCTCCTGACCTCTAAATATTGAGATACTGGGATGCTCAATTCTCAGTTCTCCTATTTTTAATCTATCCTCATTTCCTGAAAAAAATTTATGCTGTGACATGGTTTCAAATGGCCATCACTGATAATTTCCAAATTTACATCTCCAACTTTATCTCTCCTGGAGTCCCCAACTCATGTCCAACAGGCTCCTTGACATTTCCACCTAGATATCTAACAAGTATCTTATACTTAAAAGAAATCCTGATCCTACCCTCTAAGCCCACTTCTCCTAGAGTCTTTCTGATGATGAGTGGAAAAGGTTCTGACAGATCAAATAGTCTATTAGAGTGATCCCTTCACAGTAAATATGGTGGCCAATCCACCTGCTTCTCTGTGACACTCAAGCTGTTTCTTACAAGGCCATTTTGGTAACATGTACAAACAGGGTCTCCTGGATCTCATGCAAATAAAATACACCATCCCAGATGAAGGTGGAAAACTTACTTAATTTTCTTATTTCATTGAAATGGGGAGTAGAATAGGCAAGAGGAATTAAGAACATGAGACAAAACCACGAAAAATAGATCTTCATCGTGTGTAGCAGCCCTAACAGTACTGGCATTTTGAGCTGGTAATTCTTATTGTGGGAGGCTCTCCTATGTGTGGTAGGGCGCTTAGCCTCATTCCTGACCTCTACCCCATCCCAAAGTCATGGACGTAAAAAATGACTCTAGACATTGCCAGATGTCCCCTGATAGTCAAAAACACCCTTGCTTCACCACAGGAAAGTAAATGTGTAGATGTCAGACTGTCACCAAACTCCCAAACTATCTATAGCCCTTCTGACTGTAGAAAGAATCCAATAGCGGGTGAAGGGAAGCCTGGAAGCTTTTTCTAAGAGAAAGCTGAAGTTTTCACCAACATTGGTATTTTATCTGGCAAGGTAAGACTACAGAAAGAGTATAAGAAAGATGTTCCTGTGAGACTTTATACTATTTTTTCACATTATGTTGATGTGTAGTTTATTTATTTCCATCCAAATATGTGTTCCGTTAGGCTCATCTTTCCAAATTGACTTGTTAAAAGATTTAGATATAAAGCCCTATGCTGTTCATTTAAAGTATCAGATAAAAATAGCAAACAAACTGTCAGTTTATATGACAGTTTGTAGTGTTTCAGGAAACAAAGGAATTTTTTTTCTCACTTAATTCTTTAATTATAGAAGACATCTCTATCAAGAGATGCATGGTAACTATGGAATTTAGAGTAGTAACCAACTCCACTTGGTATTTCATCCTTATTTAGCTTGTTTTGTGTTTTAGCTTAGTAAGTGTTTACTTTTGGTTTGATGGACAACCAAACCAAGCCAAACCAAACCAAACCAAGCCAAACCAAACCAAACCAAACCAAACCAAGTCAAACCAAACCAAACCAAACCAAGCCAAACAAAACCTAACATAGTTCTATGTCAGATTTTCACAATATTGTTGGAACACCTCGGTGGCTCAGGTGGTTAACCATCTGCCTTCAGCAGGTCATGATCCCAGGTCCTGGGATTCAGCCCTGCATTGAGCTCCACATTGGGCTCCCTGGCCAATGGGAAGTCTAATTCTCCATCTCCCTTCCCTACCCCTCTCTGCTTGTGCATGCTCTCTTTCTCTAATAAATAAATAAATAAATAAATCTAAAAATATTTTCACAATATTGTCAGTTCCATTCTTTAATAGAATCTTCAATCTAATTTTAATTTCATTGATTTATTTACATCAATTATATTTTCACTTCTTTGTGCTGTTTTTTTTCCCTTCTCTGTCTACTTCACATTTGATTTTCTGCTCTTCTTTCATAAAGCTTAGGTATTCTGTCATCCTCTTGAAGAGTGCTATAAAATTTAGTTTTTCCTTTGTTTTTACTAATGAATCATCGTCAGAGTTATAATCTTCTTCTGATTTTTCAGTGTGATAGTCCCCTCTTAACGTTCTTCATATATTATTAATTCTTTGAGGACATTTTATCTTTCTATCCATCCATCTATCCCCAAATTAGGAGAGATTTATCCATATTCAGTTGTTTACATTTCATATGGTTGTTCTTTGCTTATTAATTATTGTATCAAATCAGCTGCAAGAAAATAGCTATTCCCCAGTGCTTTGCAGATTTAAATACAAGGATTCTTAAACCATATTGCCCGGAACCTTAACATTTTGAACTGATTCCATGTACATACTCCAGTATGTGCTTCCTTCAGACTATTCCTTTCTTAGCTTTTTTAAGACCACACACTCTTCTCTTGCAGAGACTAACCTTCTAGGGGAGATATATGTATCTCTGCCAACCTTCCTTTTTGTATCTTGAGAGTTGTCCTTCCCAAATAACAAACATGATTCTATTTTAAGCCAAAAGAGATTTAATATTTTGCAAAAATTGTACAATTATTGGGTTGTTAGAAGAGCATTACTGCTGCATTTGAGAATGAAATTTAAGCGTCCTTCATCTTTGTGTCACTTGATCAAACTTTATAGAATGGGAGTATCCATTTGACTGGGATGAGTCACGTGCCTTGGGGAAAGGGGGACAATTCCACTCCTTCTGTTGCAGGATGCAGAATGATTATTTGCAGAGGGCAAATAATCATTGTCTCTTACCAGAACATATATGGTGTAGGTTGAATTGTATCTCCTTAAGAGTTGTGTTAAAGTCCTAATCCCTAGTATGTATGAAGGTAACCTTATTTGTAAATAGGATCTGATGTAATCCAGGTAAAATGAGGTCATACTCATTTGGGGTGATTGTACTGCATGCTCAGGGTGGATTATATACTCCAATGACTGCTGTCTTATAAGAGGGAAATTTGGATTCAGATACACAGGGAATGGTAGAGGTAGAGATGGGAGTGCTGTAGCAACAAGTCGAGTATAACAAGAATTGCCCACAACCACTAGAATCTAGGAACAGGTAAAGAAAGATCCTCTCCTGGAGCCTTCAGAGAGAGCAAGGGCTTGCCAACACTTTGAATTCATTTCAGACTTCTAGACTCCAGCATTGTGAGAGAATAAATTTCTGTTCTAAGCTGTCTGGTTTTTTAAAATTTGTTATTGCAATTCTAGGAAACTAATATAACACAAAATAGAGGTATTCTGAAATTATAAAATGGCGAGTGGGTGGTGGACACCTGTAGAAATCCAAAGGTTCAGTAAAGAGAATGTATGAGGAGACTGTATTCTGTTCATTTCCAAGAAGCACTCTCTTAGTAGATGAATGCCTGCCCAATATTCTTACTGGGACAGATCCTGGATCTCTCAGGCATCGAATTAGAGTGGAAGAGAAATGAAATGTCTTCCTACCTTCCCTCTGGGTTGCTCTGTCTGATGAACCAAAGCATGGGTAAAGGGTTTTTTTGTTTTTTGTTTTTTTTTCCTTTATCCAGTTTCATAAGCCATAGCATTGTGAGAAGTTCCTTCCAGATTTTGGCAATAATGTATATATTCATCTTTATTCTAAGTTCCTTTTCAGTTGTTATTATGTGTGCATATACATGAGCATATTTTTTTGTGAGAAGCTAGGAGGATCTATGATGAGACACCTTTGAAAATTCCTCCATTACTTTTTTTATGCTTTAAATTATAAGCTTAAATCAAAAAGTTTAGGGAATAGGGCAAAACAGGCACCAAGCAAGACATCATGTCATTTTATGATATCTAACATTTCTGCTTTTGTTTCTTTCTCTTATAAAATGGGACGGTTTGCCTATTTCTAGAGAATTCTAGTTTACCTAGAGATATCTTATATGGGTACTTTAGTGCTAATTAACAAATTATAGAACTGAGAATCTCCCCTTGTATAATATCTTGGTTTATTAGTCTTTAAATTATGAAATATGTAAGTAGCACTTAAGGTAATTTAAAGAACTTTAAAATTAAAATTATGCATTAAAATAATGAGCCAACAGAACAAGTTATGAGCCAAAAGAGTGCAGTTGTTTTTATAATAATTCAAAGGTCTGGGGTGCCTGGGTGGCTTAGTCTGTTAAAGCATCTATCTTGGCTCAGATTATGATCCCCAGGTCCTGGGCTCTAGTCCTGCATCTGGTTGGGGGAGGCTGCTTCTCCCTCTCCTCCCTGTTCATGCTCTTTCTCACTATCTCTCTCTCTCTTTCTCAACTAAATGAATAAATAAAATCTTCTAAAAAACAATTCAAAGGATTTCATGGAGATTAACTCTTAAACCAAGTGTAAGAGAATAAAGACATAATCTTGGACTTTGAAATACTTTGGAGAGCATTTTGACGAACAATTTTTTAGCTTGAAGTTTATTTTAAATGTCTATTCCAAGAATGTAATTGAAGAAAAACTGTCTAGTCTAATTTAGAACTTTATCCTCTATTTTAAGCTTTGAACAAGTTAACAAAAATAAGTATTTTAGAGCCTTAAACAAAATTTTTTTAAAAAATTAGAAATCTTCCTCTATTTTACTTATGTTGAAGATTTTTTTTTTTTTATTAAAAAGCAGAGGAATCTCTGTGTTTTTTAGCAAATTTTAAGGCATCTGTTCTCATGGATATGGTATTTATAAATGAGGACTATCCAAGACAATTTAAAAAGCAGTGAGATTTGATGAAAGGAAATAGGTATTTTATTTTTACCCTCTTACTATTGTCAGTCAACTATGCTGAGAAAACAGAGAAGGAAGACACAATAAAACGACAAAGTTATGTACCTTTAAATGCTCAAAAGGTACAGGTGGTGTCTGTGTACTGGTTTGCAAATGAAAGGATTTTTCTTCTTCCTACTCATTTTTTAAAGACCTTCCTGCACAAGGGGAAAAAAGTAATTTAGATAGAAAATTCAGAGTCAGTGAAAATTGGTGTGTGTGGGAGCTTGTAAAATTAATTTTAGTTGCTACGCCTTTTAATATTAGGGTGTGTCCTATGCCCTGTGCCCTCTTAAATAATTCTTTTATGTTGCCCAAGGCAGATAGATTTTAAAATGGTACCTCCATTAACCTTAGCTGTTTACCTCTCAGGGGGAAAAAGAAAACCACTGGAGCTGTATTTTGAGTGTTACTCATGCCGAACTATTGTCACAGAACATTAATTTGAAATCTGAATGGAGTCTTGACTCTTCTTTTTAGGTACGAGAGAAAGGAGACAGTGAAGAAAAACAAAGGTGCTTCTCTCCCTGAATTTCTATTATGATACTGTGATGGTATATAAGAGGAAATAAGAATCAAGGAATTTTTTAAAGTGGAGAGAATTATGTCTAGAAGTCACAGTGTCAGACAACTAGATGACACTAACTCCTGTTTACCGAGTGCTTATGGCATGCCAGCATAGCCCTAAATGCATCAGATGCATTAAGCTCATATTTCCTCCTGACAGCTCTAATATTACCATCCTACTACGACTCTCATCTAATATTATCATCCTAATTTTACATTTGAAAACTGAGGCACAGAGAAGTTAAGAAACTTGGCTGAATTCTCCCCCCTAGTGAGTTTTTTTAAACGTGGTTTTTTTTTTTTTTTAATTTTACTTATTTATTTGACAGAGGGAGAGACAGATCACAGGTAGGCAGGGAGGCAGACAGAGAGAGGGGGAAGCAGGCTCTCCGAGGAGCAGAGAGCCAGATGTGGGGCTCGATCCCAGGACTCTGGGATCATGACCTGAGCCGAAGGCAGAGGCTTTAACCCACTGAGCCACCCAGGCGCCCCCCCCCCCCCCCGCCCCCGGTGAGTTTTGATCTTGCAGTTTGCCTCCCTAGATTTTGCTCTTAACTTTTCTACTCTCCTCCCTCCTGATCTTGTAGTAAATACCTCCCCCATCTCAACCCATTTAAGTGTGTACAGGATGTAAATTTCAGCGAAAAATTAGAATGATTATTTATAAATTTCTAGATGTTTGTACTATTTGCAGACAATTGGTAATGGATTGTGGTGGGCTTTTATTAATTTTGTCTGTTTAGCATCTCCTCTCTCTTATGTTGGTCAGCATCCTGATTTTGCTTACAGAACCTATTCTTCCCTCATCATATTTGTTTTGGTGCCCGGCCTTCCATTGGCTAAGGAGTAGATAAGGAATGAAAGCTGGCTGGATCAGATATTCTGTCCCTGGATTTTGAACCTTACGAGGAAAGAGAAAGATCTAAGATAGTTGCAGTTCTTCCATTCTGATGATGGCTTCTGGAGGAGTCTGATCTGAATTCTTGCAGAGAATCAGGATGCCTGAAGCTGTTCTAAGAAGTCTGGTGTGTTAGCTTTTCCTTCAATTCTATGAGCTGGCCCGTCTCTTTCCCATAGATTTCTTCATGCCTTAAGACAGGAAGACAACTGGATTCTATTTATTTTACTTACAATGAAAGAAGCTTGATGAATTCACGGCAGTTGTTCTCTTTTCAACAGGTTGACCTAGTGGTCTTTTGGAGAGCCTCCATCGGTTCCCATTGGAACCCCATGACTAGGGTTTGTGTCTTAAAAACAAGGTATAAGGGAGCTTTAGGTCTGTTGCTTTCTTTCTGCGTGAATGGATAGGAACTTTGTTTTTCCTTGTAAAGAGCCACTTTTCAGAAAAATTAAAATTGTTTTGGTAGAAATGAATTTTTGGTAGAAATGAATTTTTGGTAGAAATGAATTCTAGTTTCACGCAGAAGCTTTTGTTGTCTAGTAGAAAGTGTTGTAGGCAAAAGACAGTTTAGTTCTGATATTGACTCACTGTTATAAAAACTCTGCTGCTTTAAATTCTTATCATTTAATTTATATTTCAAATGAGAAAAAAATAGTCTCAGTTGACAGGTATGAAATAGTTTAAAAATGATTAAAATTGTTATGTTATCGAGTAGTAGACCTGTATCACCCACTTCCTTCCTTCTCTCCCTTGCTTGCCTCTTAACAACCAACACTACTCATTGCCTCATAGTTTCTTGTACTGGCTAGCTGTTTCAAATATCCCATGTGATTTCCCTTGCTTGGGATGCCCTTCTCAAATACATCCATCCAACAAACATCTATTGATCCTCCAAGACCTAACTCTAGCGTCTTCTCTGTGATACAGCCTTCTCTGACTTTCCAAGCTTGGTTAATTACTTGGTCTTGTGATGCTTATCTGTAGGATCTTATCTTATTAGAACATGGATTAAACACTATTTAGCTACATGTTTTATCCATCATTTGACTGTGAACTTCAAAGGACAGCCCCTTGTATTTTGGCATCTCTGGTATCCTTTGTGACATTGAAAATGTTTAAATATTGAGTGTACTTTGAAAAAGTTCCCAAGAAAATTTGTCACTTAGAGGAACTCTGCTACTGATGATCTGTATATCTGAAACTTCTTGGAAAATGCTAAAATCAACCCACAAATGATATGTTTTACATATCTGTTTCCTTCATTATTAATATATTTTTAGATTATGTTACTAAGAGTCTTAGTCTTTTTGGCTGCTTTAACAGAAATACCATAGTCTGGGTGGCTTGTAAAGAACAGGCTTATTTCTCATAGTTCCAGAGGCTGGAAATCCAAGATGAAAGTGCCAGCATGTTGAGTTGTGGTGAGAACCGACTTCTGGGTTGCAGACTGTCATCTTCCCATTGTATCCTCACACAGCAGAGAGCAGAGAGAGGAAGCCATGTCTCTCATGACACTTATAAAGGCACAGATGCCATTCACTGGAGCCCCTCTCATGATATCATCTGATCCTAATCACCTCCCAAAGGCTCCACTTCCCGGTATCATCACAGTGAGGATTCAACATGGAAGTTTTGCAGCGAGGCAAACATTCAGTCTGCCATACTAAGTTTTTTAAAAGTAGCAGCTCAGTCATGGGAAACCATGTCTGCCATCTGTACAGCTCCTATCTGGAGGATATGATAACTGTCATTTTTTCTGTAGGCCTTTCTGTAGCTCCTACCTCTGAATCCCCAGAAATATCATTAGCCACGTGTTTGAAATAGACAAATGTCATACCAAGTTAGAGCAGCAAGGGAGAAAAAGAAATTCTCAGCGCATTTTGGATACAGAGCATCCCAAAAGCGGACTAGGAGGTTGCTGGGGGCTATGCATCTATTAAAGATGTGATGATTGACAATAGAAACTGCATTATTAAAGCTGTTGGAATTTCTAACTCTGTATCAAACTAGCTTCATTTCATTTTTAGGGAGGACAGTCAGCCCCTACAGTCCTCCTTATGGACTAACTTGTCTTGATTTTAGGAGACACAGAAATATCTCAAATAGAGAATTGAAGGCAGTAGAGTGCTCTATCAGACAAGTTTACAATTTGCATGTGGTTGGAGACCTACTAGTACATATCTTCCTAGGATAGATTTTCTCTTTTATCCACTTCCTCTTTTTTTTTTTTAAGATTTTATTTATTTATCAGAGAGAGATCAAGATCACAAACGGGGGGAAGGGTAGAGGGAGAAACAGACACCTGCTGAGCAGGGAGCTCATGATCTGAGCTGAAGGCAGAGGCTTAACTGACTGAGCCACCCAGATGCCTCTCTTTTATCCACTTCTTGTCTTCCACTGCATAGACGAGTGTTTCCCAAAGTGTCTTTTGGGGAATATTATTCTAAGTTTTAACTGGGGTTAAGAAGAGGAGGAAAAAGCTTCTGAGGTTAAACAAGTTTGGAAAGCACTGCTTTTAACAGGTGAAACCAGCTTCTTCATTTGCCATACTGTTAATTGCAGAAGAAGATGGGGCATTCAGTCCAAACCTACGTGATCATGAGGCCTTCCCAGAGAATGTTCCACAGTGTACACATAGGCAAACCTTGCCGGTTAAATGGCCCGATTCTTTCTGTTAAAAGAACAGATTCAGGCTCATGGTTGTTGGATATTTTGTAGCGTTGCTAGCACTTATTCACTTGTTTTCAGCTCCCAGAGAGCCCTAGAATTAATTTGCTGTTTTTGCTTTTTTGTGATGAAGAGGTTTTGTTCAGTTTCTTGCTTGATTACCTTTTCTAGGTACTTAGGATACTCTGCCTTATTTTTTTTTTAATCGCTGATACTAATGCCAAAGCATTTTCGTTTACAGAATCAACCAAAATAAAACAAAGAAACAAAAATCTAAATACCAACAGTTTTTCCTTAATGTCTGTCATAGAAAATTAGCCAAATTGGGGATAAGTTCCATAGTTATATCTCAGGCTTGGTGAGTTCTAAATGTAGTACTGGTCTAAATTTGCTGACTAGACAGATCTCATTATCTATAAAATGAACATGAGGCTAATAGGCCTATGAGCAAGTTCATTTTTCACAGACTCAACACATTGGTTAATTAACCCATATTTACTAAGCATCTTCTATTGGTCCTAGGAGCAGAGTAAATATAATAGATGTGATTTTTCTGTGTCTATCTGATGGGTAGAAAGAAGAAAGGAGACACTACAATATAAGCAGATAGAAAGAGTGATGAGGAAGGTTTTGAGGAAATAACAGAAAGGTCATCTATTTATCTGGAAGATAAATTATTCACAAAAAAAGGAAGCAGGAGGGGAAGGATATTCCAGGCATGGGAGAAAATTTATGAAATTTTTTAAAAAGGTTTTATTTATTTATTTGACAGAGAGATAGAGAGAACAAGTAGGCAGAGCGGCAGGCGGAGGGAGAGGGAGAAGCAGGCTCTCTGCTGAGCAGGGAGCCGGATGTGGGACTCGATCCCAGGACCCTGAGATCACGACCCAAGCTGAAGGCAGCCACTTAACCGACTGAGCCACCCAGGCACCCCCATGAATATTGTTTTTTACTGAACATTTAATTTGTGTCCTACTGTTCTGGACACTGGAGATAACATAGTCCCAGTTTACATGGGAACACACATAAATAAGTGGGTATTTACAGTCGAGCTTGTGAAATGTTAAAAGAGGTTTAGGAGCACATTCCTATGGAAGCACAAAAGAGGGAGGGACTTTGTGGCTAGAAAATTATGAGGTCAACTGACACATTGTGGCTGAGAATGACTTAGTTGTCTGGTGCTGCCTTAAAGTGTCCCTATAAGGGGTTGAGATATATTTACAAAATTGGAACACCCTGGGACATAATTGTTTTCCCAGTATTGCTGTGACATTCACCATGTACAGCTCAATTTTGTGCAAGAAACCTGTTGTTCCTAGTCTGTCTCAAGGATTCTGTGCTCCCTTTTTCATTGGCTTATTGAGAAATTAAGAGACTTGGGAGTGTTTTCTTGTTACACTTCTTCTATGGTTCAAATTTGACCCCTTTGCTCTTCATATGTTTAACAGTGACCGTCTTTCCCCTGAGCATCCTATCTTGGCCTGCCAAACTGTCTTCTGGTCCTCAGATGTGCCAGATCTTTCTTACTCTGGCCTTCCCACACATAGTTCTTTCCTCCTGAGATTCTTTCTGCTCTCTTTGCTTGCATAACTCATTCTACTCATAGTCTAGATCTCAGTTTGGAGGAACTTTTCTTAGGATTTTCTCTGACCTACTCCTCACCTAGAATAAGTTAGGCCCCCTGGACTTCTTCGTACACTTATTACCATAGAATTAAGGGCTATGAGTTGAGGACAGCAGGCACCATGTCTGGATCTCTCTCTTGCTCCTTGCTACATCTCCAGGGCCTCCCACAGAGACTGATAGTGGGCATCCAGTAAAATAATTTTGAATAAATTAATGAAAAATAAGACAGATTTTTTAAAAAAACTTAGTTCCATGGAGGATCAAAAATGACAAAATAGGTTGGAATGATATGTCAAGCCTGAATCAAATTCAGATAATAATAATAATCATAATAGCTATAACTTTTGAGCAAGTATAATGTGACAGTAAGTCAGGGTTTTATTTTTATTTAAAAAAATTTAAAAAGATTTTTACTTATTTGTCAGAGAGAAAGAGAGAGAGAGCGTGAGCAAGAGCACAAACAAGGTGAGTGGCAGGCAGAGGGTGAAGTAGGCTCCCTGCAGAGCAGGTAGCCCCATGCAGGACTTGATCCCAGGACCCTGGGATGGTGACCTAAGCCGAAGGCAGTTGCTTAACCGGCAGAGACCCCCAAGCATCCCAGTAAATCAGGTTTTTAAAATTATTGTAAACCTAAACGATGACTGTACAAGGATGAAATTGCAGTAGGTGTGGACACAAATCTGACTCTAAAACTTCCTTCCACTGTATCATGTTGCATTTCATTGATAAGATTGTGAGCCAAGGAGACTGGAAGTTTTTTGTAGAGAGATAACTAATAGCTGGGAGGATCAGGCTGGCACAGTAACTCTGAATAAGGATAATGTCCAGAGACTGGAAAAGTCTGTAGAGACAAACGAAACATACTGTGTCCCAAAATACAGACATGAAGTGTGGAATGTAGGGTGAATGAGAACTAATGGATTAAAGATTTGAACAGAGGTTCTATTCAAAGAGATCCAGAAGGTGTGGGAATCTCTGGGTCATGATCTAGTTAAGGGGACCAAAGCAGAGGCATCTATAAGAATGTGTGCCTCAGGCCTGTCTGACATGTATTGTGCCCTGCAAACGACCCTCCCCATCTCCAACTCAGACACCTAACCTCAGGGAAGATGCTGTGATATGTTTTTCATCTGGCTTCTCTTCTTTCTCTTTCTTTTTTTCACTGGGCTCCATTTGAAATTCCTGGACTCAGTTACTTTATTTATCTTTTACTTTCCATTTTATGTATTTGTGTAGCCCATTTTTCTTCTCAATCTTAAATTGGCTAAATTTGTTTTCCTGCCAGAGAAATGGCAAGCCCAATTTTAAATATTTCACATTGTTTTAATAAGGCACATGAGCACTGTTCTTACTTCTATTTTACAGAGGGTCTTTTTTAGAATAATTACATATATGTATATCTTAGAATTCTTATGTATATAATAGGCTAACATCCTATATAAAAATAATTTATATATTACATACATTTATAAGTTATATATTATTAATTAAACAATTTTATTGTATAAACTTATATAAACAATTTATATATTATATATAAATATATAATGTACATATAAATTATCTTTTACACTGGATAGTATCAAGTTTTTAAAAAGATTTTATTGATTTATTTGAGATAGAGAGTGTGAAAGAGAGAGAGAATGAGCAGGGTAGGGGGGAATGGCAGAGGGAAAGGGAGAAGCAGACCCTTCACTGAGCAGGGAACCCCACATGGGGCTTGATCCCAGAACCGTGGGATCATGACCTAAGCAAAGGCAATGGCTTAACCAGCTGAGTCACCCAGGTGCCCCAGTTATCCTTTTTAAAAAAGATTTATTTATTTATTTGAGAGAGGCAGCACAGGAGCACAAGTTGGGGGAGGGGGGAGGCAGAGGGAGAGAGTTTCAAGCACACTCCCTGCTGAGCACAGAGACCAATATGGGTCTTGATCCCATGACCCATGAAATTCTACCTGAGCCAAAACCAGGAGCTGGGCACTTAATTGACGGAAGTACCCAGCACCCCAGCTGTTAGTTATCTTAAATGGATCCCCATGCAGTTTTACTTTTCTCTATTCTTATGGTTTTTTTTTTATAGGTTTCCAATGAGATAGACATTTATCTGAATATAAAAACCAGAACTACCTAATTTGTTTGTTTGTTTTTTTCTCATAGATCTATTGGTTGACTTTGGGGAGTAGCTTTTGGGTTTGTTTTCCACAATGAAGTATTCAGAACATTGATGTCTGCTCTTTTTTTTAATTTAAATTCAAGTAGCTAACATAGAGTACATCATTAGTTTTTGATGTAGTGCTCAATGATCCATTAGTTGTATATAACACCCAGTGCTCATCATATCATATGCCCTCTATAACACCCATCACCCATTTACCCCATCCCCCACCAGCCTCCTTTCTTTAACCCTGTTTGTTTCCTGGAGTCCAGAGTCTTATGGTTTGTCTCCCTCTCTGATTTTTTCCCATTCAGTTTTCCCTCCCTTTGTCTATGATCTTCTGTGCTTTTTCTTATATTCCATTTGTGAGTGAAAACATATGATAATTCTCTTTCTCTGATTGACTTACTTTACTTAGCAAAATACCTTCCAGTTCCTTCCATGTCAATATAAACGGTAGGTAGTTATTTTTTCTGATGGCTGAGTAATATTCCATTGTAGATATTAACCACATCTTTTTTTTTAAGAATTCTTTTTAGTGTAACAGTATTCATTGTTTTTGCACCACACCCAGTGCTCCATGCAATACGTGCCCTCCCCAATACCCACCACCTGGTTCCTCCAACCTCCCACCCCCCGCCCCTTCAAAACCCTCAGGTTGTTTTTCAGAGTACATAGTCTCTCATGGTTCACTTCCCCTTCTAATTTCCCTCAGCTCCCTTCTCCTCCCCATCTCCCCATGTCCTCCATGTTATTTGTTATGCTCCACAAATAAATGAAACCGTATGATAATTGACTCTCTCTGCTTGACTTATTTTACTCGGCATAATCTCTTCCAGTCCCGTCCATGTTGCTACAAAATTTGGGTATTCATCCTTTCTGATGGAGGCATAATACTCCATTGTGTATATGGACCACATCTTCCTTATCCATTCATCCGTTGAAGGGCATCTTGTTTCTTTCCACAGTTTGGTGACCGTAGCCATTGCTGCAATAAACACTGGGGTACAGATGGCCCTTCTTTTCACTACATCTGTATCTTTGGGGTAAATACCCAGTAGTGCAATTGCAGGGTCATAGGGAAGCTCTATTTTTAATTTCTTGAGGAATCTCCAAACTGTTCTCCAAAGTGGCTGCACCAACTTGCATTCCCACCAACAGTGTAAGAGGGTTCCCCTTTCTCCACATCCTCTCCAGCACATGTTCTTTCCTGTCTTGCTAATTTTGGCCATTCTAACTGGTGTCAGGTGGTATCTCAATGTGATTTTAATTTGAATCTCCTTGATGGCTAGTGATGATGAACATTCTTTCATATGTCTGATAGCCATTTGTATGTCTTCATTGGAGAAGTGTCCATATCTTCTGCCCATTTTTTTGATATGATTATCTGTTTTGTGTGTGTTGAGTTTGAGGAGTTTTTTTATAGATCCTGGATATCAACCTTTTGTCTGCTCTGTCTGTACTGTCATTTGCAAATATCTTCTCCCATTCCGTGGGTTACTCTTTGTTTTGTTGAGTGTTTCCTTTGTTGTGCAGAAGCTTTTGATCTTGATGAAGTCCCAAAAGTTCATTTTTGCTTTTGTTTCCTTTGCCTTTGGAGACACATCTTGAAAGAAGTTGCTGTGGCTGATATTGAAGAGGTTACTGCCTATGTTCTCCTCTAGGATTCTGATGGATTCCTGTGTCACTTTGAGATCTTTTATCCATTTTGAGTTTATCTTTGTGTACAGTATAAGAGAATGGTCGAGTTTCATTCTTCTACATATAGCTGTCCAGTTTTCCCAGCACCATTTCTTGAAGAGACTGTCTTTTTTCCATTGTATATTTTTTCCTGTTTTGTCGAAGATTATTTCACCATAGAGTTGAGGGTCCATATCTGGGCTCTCCACTCTGTTCCACTGGTCTATGTGTCTGTTTTTATGCCAGTACCACGCTGTCTTGGTGATCACAGCTTTGTAGTAAAGCTTGAAATCAGGTAACGTGATGCCGCCAGTTTTATTTTTGTTTTTTAACATTTCCTTAGCAATTCGGGGTCTCTTCTGATTCCATACAAATTTTAGGATTATTTGCTCCAGCTCTTTGAAAAATACAATTTTGATAGGAATGGCATTAAAAGTATAGATTGCTCTAGGCAGTATAGACATTTTAACAATGTTTATTCTTCCGATCCAAGAGCATGGAATGGTCTTCCATCTTTTTGTGTCTTCTTCAATTTCTTTCATGATTGTTCTGTAGTTCCTCGAGTACAGATCCTTTATCTCTTTGGTTAGGTTTATTCCCAGGTATCTTATGGTTCTTGGTGCTATAGTAAGTGGAATTGATTCTCTAATTTCCCTTTCTGTATTTTCATTGTTAGTGTATAAGAAAGCAACTGATTTCTGTACATTGATTTTGTATCCTGCCACGTTACTGAATTGCTGTATGAGTTCTAGTAGTTTGGGGGTGGCATCTTTGGGGTTTTCCATATAAAGAATCATGTCATCTGCGAAGAGAGAGAGTTTGACTTCTTCCTTGCCAATTCGGATACCTTTTATTTCTCTTTGTTGTCTGATTGCCGTTGCTAGGACTTCTAATACTATGTTGAACAAGAGTGGTGAGAGTGGGGATCTTTGTCGTGTTCCTGATCTCAATGGGAAGGCTGCAAGCTTTTTCCCATTGAGGGTGATATTTGCTGTGGGTCTTTCATAGATAGATTTTATGAAGTTCAGGAATGTTCCCTCTATCCCTATACTTTGAAGCGTTTTAATAAGGAATGGATGCTGGATTTTGTCAAATGCCTTTAATGCATCAATTGAGAGGACCATGCGGTTCTTCTCTCTTCTCTTATTGATTTGTTCTATCACATTGATTGATTTGCGAATGTTGAACCATCCTTATAACCCAGGGATGAATCCCACCTGGTCATGGTAGATAATCTTTTTAATGTGCTGTAGATCCTGTTTGCTAGGATCTTGTTGAGAATCTTAGCATCCATATTCTTCAGTGATATCGGTCTGAAATTCTCCTTTTTGGTAGGGTCTTTGCCTGGTTTGGGGATCAGGGTAATGCTGGCTTCATAAAAAGAGCCTGGAAGTTTTCCTTCTGCTTCAATTTTTTGAAACAGTTTCAGGAGAATAGGTGTTATTTCTTCTTTGAAAGTTTGGTATAATCCCCCAGGGAATCTGTCAGGTCCTGGGCTCTTGTTTTTTTGGGAGGTTTTTGATCACTGCTTCAATCTCCTTACTAGATATTGGTCTATTCAGGTTGTCAATTTCTTCCTGTGAACCACATCTTCTTTATACATTCATCTGTTGAAGGACATCTTGCCTCCTTCCACAGTTTGGCTATTGTGGACATTGCTGCTATGAACATTGGGATACAGGTGCCCCTTCTTTTCACTACATCTTTTTCTTTGGAATAAATACCCAGTAGTGCCATAGCTAGGTCATAGGGTAGCTCTATTTTTAACTTCTTGAGGAACCTCTTATTATTTTCCAGAGTGGCTACACCAGCTTGCATTCCCACCAACAGTATAAGAGGGTTTCCCCTTTCTCCACATCCTCACCAACATTTGTTCTCTGTCTTATTAATTATAGCCATACTCACTGTTGTAAGGTGGCATCTCTTTTTCATTTTGATTTATACTTCCCTGATGTCAAGTTACATGGAGATTTTTTTCATGTCTGTTGGCCATTTGCATGTCTTCTTTGAAGAAATGTCTGTTTATGTCTTCTGCCCATTTCTTGATTGGATTTTTTGTTTTTTGGGTGTTGAGTTTGATAAGTTCTTTATAGATCTTGGATACCAGCCCTTTATCTGTTATGTCATTTGGAAATATCTTCTCCCATTCTGTAGTTTGCCTTTTCATTTTGTTGACTGTTTCCTTTGCTATGCGGAAGCTTTTTATCTTGACAAAGTCCCAATAGTTCATTTTTGGTTTTGTTTCCCTTGCCTTTAGAGATGTGTCTTGCAAAATGTTGCTGTGATGAGGCCAAAGAAGTTACTGCCTCTGTTCTCTATTAGGATTTTGATAGATACCTGTCTCACATTTAGGTCTTTCATCCATTTTGAGTTTATCTCTGTGTATGGTGAATGATCCATTTTCATTCTTCTGCATGTGGCGGTCCAGTTTTCCCAGCACCATTTATTGAAGAGACTGTTTTTATTCCATTGAATATTCTTTCCTTCTTTGTTGAAAATTAGTTGACCATAGAGTTGAGGGTCGATTTCTGGGTTCTCTATTCTGTTCCATTGATCTATGTGTCTGTTTTGTGCTAATATCATTCTGTCTTGATGATCCCAGATTTGTAATAGAGCTTGAAGTCAGGCATTGTCATGCCTACAGCTTTGGTTTTCTTTTTCAACATTTCTTTGGTTACTTGGTGATTTTTCTGATTCTATACAAATTTTTGGATTGTTTGTTCCAGCTTTGTTAAAAACGTTAATGGTATTTTAATCAGGATTGTTCTGGGTAGTGTAGACATTTTAACAATATTTGTTCTTCCAATCCATGAGCATGGAATATTTTTCTACTTTTTTTTGTGTCTTCCTCAATTTCTTTCATAAGTATCCTGTAGTTTTTAGAGTACAGATCCTATACCTTTTTGGTTAGGTTTATTCCTAGGTTTCTTATAGTTTTTGGTGCAATTGTATATGGGATCAGTTTCTTTCTTTTTTTTTTTTTAAAGATTTTATTTATTTATTTGACAGACAGACCAGACAGAGATCACAAGTAGGCAGAGAGGCAGGCAGAGAGAGAGAGAGAGAGAGAAGCAGGCTCCCCACTGAGCAGAGAGCCCGATCAGTTTCTTAATTTCGCTTTCTTAGTCACATTGTTAGTGTATAGAAATGCACCTGATATCTGTGCATTGATCTTGTCCTGTCATGTTGAATTGCTGTAGGAATTCTAGCAATTTTGGGGTGGAGTCTTGGGTTTTCCACATAAAGTATCATGTCATCTGTGAAGAGTGAGAATTTGATGATTTGAATGCTTTTATTTCCTTTTGTTGTCTGACTGCTTAGGCTAAGACTTATAGTACTGTGTTGAATAACGTAGTGAGGTGGAACAACTGTCGTGTTCCTGACCTTAAGGAAAAAACTCTCAGTTTTTCCTCATTGAGAATGATATTCACTGTGGGCTTTTCTTTTTTTTTTTTTTTTCCTCCATTTTATTTATTTTTTCAGCGTAACAGTATTCATTGTTTTTGCACAACACCCAGTGCTCCATGCAAAACGTGCCCTCCCCATTACCCACCCCCTGTTCCCCCACCCTCCCACCCCTGACCCTTCAAAACCCTCAGGTTGTTTTTCAGAGTCCATAGTCTCTTATGGTTCGCCTCCCCTTCCAAATTTTTTTTTTAAATAAACATATAATGTATTTTTATCCCCAGGGGTACAGGTCTGTGAATCGCCAGGTTTACACACTTCACAGCACTCACAATAGCACATACCCTCCCCAATGTCCATAGACCCCTCCCCCTCTCCCAATCCCACCTCCCCCCAGCAACCCCCAGTTTGTTTTGTGAGATTAAGAGTCATTTATGGTTTGTCTCCCTCCCAATCCCATCTTGTTTCATTTATTCTTCTCCTATCCCCCTACCCCCCCATGTTGCTTCTCCATGTCCTCATATCAGGGAGATCATATGATAGTTGTCTTTCTCCGATTGACTTATTTCACTAAGCATGATATGCTCTAGTTCCATCCACGTTGTCGCTAATGGCAAGATTTCATTTCTTTTGATGGCTGCATAGTATTCCATTGTGTATATATACCACATCTTCTTGATCCATTCATCTGTTGATGGACATCTAGGTTCTTTCCATAGTTTGGCTATTGTAGACATTGCTGCTATAAACATTCAGGTACACGTGCCCCTTCGGATCACTACGTCTGTATCTTTAGGGTAAATACCCAGTAGTGCAATTGCTGGGTCATAGGGTAGTTCTATTTTCAACTTTTTGAGGAACCTCCATGCTGTTTTCCACAGTGGTTGCACCAGCTTGCATTCCCACCAACAGTGGAGGAGGGTTCCCCTTTCTCCACATCCTCGCCAGCATCTGTCATTTCCTGACTTGTTAATTTTAGCCATTCTGACTGGTGTGAGGTGATATCTCATTGTGGTTTTGATTTGTATTTCCCTGATGCCGAGTGACGTGGAGCACTTTTTCATGTGTCTGTTGGCCATCTGGATGTCTTCTTTGCAGAAATGTCTGTTCATGTCCTCTGCCCATTTCTTGATTGGATTGTTTGTTCTTTGGGTGTTGAGTTTGCTAAGTTCCTTATAGATTTTGGATACTAGCCCTTTATCTGATATGTCGTTTGCAAATATCTTCTCCCATTCTGTCAGTTGTCTTTTGGTTTTGTTAACTGTTTCCTTTGCTGTGCAAAAGCTTTTGATCTTGATGAAATCCCAATAGTTCCTTTTTGCCCTTGCTTCCCTTGCCTTTGCCGTTGTTCCTAGGAAGATGTTGCTACGGCTGAGGTCGAAGAGGTTGCTGCCTGCATTCTCCTCAAGGATTTTGATGGATTCCTTTCTCACATTGAGGTCCTTCAACCATTTGGAGTCTATTTTCGTGTGTGGTGTAAGGAAGTGGTCCAATTTCATTTTTCTGCATGTGGCTGTCCAATTTTCCCAGCACCATTTATTGAAGAGGCTGTCTTTTTTCCATTGGACATTCTTTCCTGCTTTGTCGAAGATTAGTTGACCATAGAGTTGAGGGTCGATTTCTGGGCTCTCTATTCTGTTCCACTGATCTATGTGCCTGTTTTTGTGCCAGTACCATCCTGTCTTGATGATGACAGCTTTGTAATAGAGCTTGATGTCCGGAATTGTGATGCCACCAACTTTGGCTTTCTTTTTCAATATTCCTTTGGCTATTTGAGGTCTTTTCTGGTTCCATGTAAATTTTAGGATTATTTGTTCCATTTCTTTGAAAAAAATGGATGGTATTTTGATAGGGATTGCATTAAATGTGTAGATTGCTTTAGGTAGCATAGACATTTTCACAATATTTATTCTTCCAATCCAGGAGCATGGAACATTTTTCCATTTCTTTGTGTCTTCTTCAATTTCTTTCATGAGTACTTTATAATTTTCTGTGTATAGATTCTTAGCCTCTTTGGTTAGGTTTATTCCTAGGTATCTTATAGTTTTGGGTACAATTGTAAATGGGATTGACTCCTTAATTTCTCTTTCTTCTGTCTTGTTGTTGGTGTACAGAAATGCGACTGATTTCTGTGCATTGATTTTATATCCTGACACTTTACTGAATTCCTGTACAAGTTCTAGCAGTTTTGGGGTGGAGTCTTTTGGGTTTTCCACATATAGTATCATATCATCTGCGAAGAGTGATAGTTTGACTTCTTCTTTACCAATTTGGATGCCTTTAATTTCTTTTTGTTGTCTGATTGCTGAGGCTAGGACTTCTAGTACTATGTTGAATAGCAGTGGTGATAATGGACATCCCTGCCGTGTTCCTGACCTTAACGGAAAAGCTTTCAGTTTTTCTCCATTGAGAATGATATTTGCGGTGGGTTTTTCATAGATGGCTTTGATAATATTGAGGTATGTGCCCTCTATCCCTACACTTTGAAGAGTTTTGATCAGGAAGGGATGCTGTACTTTGTCAAATGCTTTTTCAGCATCTATTGAGAGTATCATATGGTTCTTGTTCTTTCTTTTATTAATGTGTTGTATCACATTGATTGATTTGCGGATGTTGAACCAACCCTGCAGCCCTGGAATAAATCCCACTTGATCGTGGTGAATAATCCTTTTAATGTACTGTTGAATCCTATTGGCTAGTATTTTGGTAAGAATTTTTGCGTCTGTGTTCATCAAGGATATTGGTCTGTAGTTCTTCTCTTTTTTGGTGGGATCCTTGTCTGGTTTTGGGATCAAGGTGATGCTGGCCTCATAAAATGAGTTTGGAAGTTTTCCTTTCATTTCTATTTTTTGGAACAGTTTCAGGAGAATAGGAATGAGTTCTTCTTTAAATGTTTGGTAGAATTCCCCTGGGAAGCCGTCTGGCCCTGGGCTTTTGTTTGTTTGGAGATTTTGGATGACTGTTTCAATCTCCTTACTGGTTATGGGCCTGTTCAGGTTTTCGATTTCTTCCTGGTTCAGTTGTGGTAGTTTATATGTCTCTAGGAATGCATCCATTTCTTCCAGATTGTCCAATTTGTTGGCGTAGAGTTGCTCATAGTATGTTCTTATAATTGTCTGTATTTCTTTGGTGTTAGTTGTGATCTCTCCTCTTTCATTCATGATTTTATTTATTTGGGTCCTTTCTCTTTTCTTTTTGATGAGTCTGGCCAGGGGTTTATCAATCTTATTGATTCTTTCAAAGAACCAGCTCCTAGTTTCATTGATTTTTTCTATTGTTTTTTTTTGGTTTCTATTTCATTGATTTCTGCTCTGATCTTTATGATTTCTCTTCTCCTGCTGGGTTTAGGGTTTCTTTCTTGTTCTTTCTCCAGCTCCTTTACGTGTAGGGTTAGGTTGTGTACTTGAGACCTTTCTTGTTTCTTGAGAAAGGCTTGTACCACTATATATTTTCCTCTCAGGACTGCCTTTGCTGTGTCCCACAGATTTTGAACTGTTGTGTTTTCATTATCATTTGTTTCCATGCATTTTTTCAATTCTTCTTTAATTTCCTGGTTGACCCATTCATTCTTTAGAAGGATGCTGTTTAGTCTCCATGTATTTGGGTTCTTTCCAGCTTTCTTCTTGTGATTGAGTTCTAGCTTCAGAGCATTGTGGTCTGAAAATATGCAGGGAATGATCCTAATCTTTTGATACTGGTTGAGACCTGATTTGTGACCCAGGATGTGATCTATTCTGGAGAAGGTTCCATGTGCACTAGAGAAGAATGTGTATTCTGTTGCTTTGGGATGAAATGTTCTGAATATATCTGTGATGTCCATCTGGTCCAGTGTCATTTAAGGCCTTTATTTCCTTGTTGATCTTTTGCTTGGATGATCTGTCCATTTCAGTGAGGGGAGGGTTAAAGTCCCCTACTATTATTGTATTATTATTGATGTGTTTCTTTGATTTTGTTATTAATTGGTTGATATAGTTGGCTGCTCCCACGTTAGGGGCATAGATATTTAAAATTGTTAGATCTTCTTGTTGGACAGACCCTTTGAGTAGGATATAGTGTCCTTCCTCATCTCTTATTATAGTCTTTGGCTTAAAATCTAATTGATCTGATATAAGGATTGCCACCCCAGCTTTCTTCTGATGCCCATTAGCATGGTAAATTTTTTTCCACCCCCTCACTTTAAATCTGGAGGTGTCTTCGCATCTAAAATGAGTTTCTTGTAGGCAACATACTAATGGGTTTTGTTTTTTTATCCATTCTGATACCCTGTGTCTTTTGATTGGGGCATTTAGCCCATTAACATTCAGGGTAACTATTGAGAGATATGAATTTAGTGCCATTATTAGTCTGTAAGGTGACTGTTACTGTATATTGTCTCTGTACCTTTCTGACCTACTACTTTTAGGCTCTCTCTTTGCTTAGAGGACCCCTTTCAATATTTCCTGTAGAGCTGGTTTGGTGTTTGCAAATTCTTTCAGTTTTTGTTTGTCCTGGAAGCTTTTTATCTCTCCTTCTATTTTCAATGATAGCCTAGCTGGATAGAGTATTCTTGGCTGCATATTTTTCTCGTTTAGTGCTCTGAATATATCATGCCAGCTCTTCCTGGCCTGCCAGGTCTCTGTGGATAAGTCTGCTGCCAATCTAATATTTTTACCATTGTATGTTACAGACTTCTTTTCTCAGGCTGCTTTCAGGATTTTCTCTTTGTCACTAAGACTTGTAAATTTTACTATTAGGTGACGGGGTGTGGGCCTGTTCTTGTTGACTTTGAGGGGGGTTCTCTGCATCTCCTGGATTTTGATGGTTGTTCCCTTTGCCATATTAGGGAAATTCTCTCCAATGATTCTCTCCAATAGACCTTCTGCTCCCCTCTCTGTTTCTTCTTCTTCTGGAATCCCAATTATTCTAATGTTGTTTCGTCTTATGGTGTCACTTATCTCTCGAATTCTCCCCTCATGGTCCAGTAGCTGTTTGTCCCTCTTTTGCTCGGCTTCCTTATTCTCTGTCATTTGGTCTTCTATATCACTAATTCTTTCTTCTGCCTCATTTATCCTAGCAGTGAGAGCCTCCATTTTTGATTGCACCTCATTAATAGCTTTTTTGATTTCAACTTGGTTAGATTTTAGTTCTTTAATTTCTCCAGAAAGGGCTTTAATATCTCCAGAGAGGGTTTCTCTAATATCTTCCATGCCTTTTTCGAGCCCAGCTAGAATGTTCAGAATCGTCATTCTGAACTCTTGATCTGACATTTTACCAATGTCTGTGTTGATTAGGTCCCTAGCCTTCGGTACTGTCTCTTGTTCTTTTGTTTGTGGTGATTTTTTCTGCCTTGTCATTTTGTCCAGATAAGAGGATATGAAGGAGCAAATAAAATACTAAAAGGGTGGCAAAGACCCCAGAAAAATGCGCTGTAACCAAATCAGAAGAGACCCCTAATTGTGGGGGGGAGAAAGGGGATAAAAACAGGTTCTTTCAGAAAGTGGTTGATTTTCTGTTCTAGAGTTGCTGTTCTTCTTCTCTTCGCTCTCCCGTTGGATTTGTAGGTGTTTGCAATGTTTAGATAAGCTATAGAGCTGATCTCCTGCGACCTGATGTAGTCTCAGGCTGCTACTTCTCCGCCATCTTGACTCCTCCACTGTGGGCTTTTCATATGTGACTTTAATGATAGTGATGTATGCTTCCTTTATACCTATACTTTAAAGAGTTTTAATCAAGGAAGGATGCTGTTCTTTGCCAAATGTTTTTTCTGCATCTATTGAGAGTATCATATGGTTCTTGTCCTTTCCTTTATTAATGTAGTTTAGCACATTGATTTGTGGATGTTGGACCAACCTTGCAGCACAGGAATAAATCCCACTTTGTCTTGTGAATAATCCTTTTACTGTACTGGTGGATCCTATTGGCTAGTATTTTGGTGAGAATTTTTGCATCCATGTTCATCAAGGATATTGGTCTGTAATTCTCCTTTCTAATGGGTCTTATCTGGTTTTGGGATCAAGGTAATGCTGGCCTCATAGAACGAGTTTGGATGTTTTTCCTCCATTTCTGGTTTTTGAAACAGCTTTAGTAGAATACGTATTATTTCTTCTTTAAATATTTTGTAGAATTCTCCTGGGAAGCCATCTGGACCTGGGCTCTTGCTTTTTGGGAGGATTTGATTACTGCTTCAATTTCCTTACTGGTTATTGGTTTGTTGATATTTTCTATTCTTGTTTCAGTTTTTGTAGTTTATAAGTTTCCAGGAATGCATCCATTTTTTTTTTCTTTTTTCAGTATGTTCCTAAAATTGTCTGTATTTCCTTGTTGGTCATGATCTCTCCCCTTTCATTCATGATTTTATTAATTTGGGTCCTTTCTCTTTTCTTTTGGATAAATCTGGCTAGAGGTTTATTGATCGTATTAATTTTTTCAAAGAATCAGCTTCTAGTTTCTTTGATCTCGTCTACTGTTCTGGTTTCTATTTAATTGATTTATGCTTTAACCCTTCTTATTTCTCTTTTCTTGCTTGGTTTAGGCTTATTTGTTGTTTTTTTCTCTAGCTCCTTTAGTTGTAGGTTAGCTTGTGTATTTGGGATTTTTCTAAGTTTTTGAGAGAGGCCTATATTGCAATATACTTCCCTCTTAGGACCACTTTTGCTGTATCCCAGAGGTTTTCAACTGATGCGTTTTCTTTCTCATTAGTTTCCATAATTTTGAAAATTCTTTAATTTCCTGGTTGAGCCATTCATTCTTTAGTAGGGTGCTCTTTAACTTCCACGTGTTTGAGTTCCTTCCAATTTCCTCTTGTGCTTCAGTTCAAGTTTCAAAGCATTGTGGTCTATAAATATGCAGGGAATAATCTTAGTCTTTTAGTATTGGTTGAGACCTGATCTGTGATCCAGTATGTGATATATTCTGGAGAGAGTTCCATGTACACTCAAGAAGAATGAGTATTCTGTTGTTTTAGGATGCAATGTTCTGTATATATCTGTGCAGTCCATCTGGTCCAGTGTGTCATTCAAAGCCCTTGTTTTGTTGTTGTTGATCTTCTGCTTAGATGATCTGTCCATTGCTTTGAGTGGGGTGTTGAAGTCCCCTACTATTAATGTATTATTATCAATGTGTTTCTTCACTTTGGCTATTAATTGGTTCATATAATTGTCTGCTTCCACATTAGGGGCATAAATATTTACAATTGTTAGACCTTTTTGTTGGATAGGCCCTTTAAGTATGATATAGTGTCCCTTTCCATCTCTTGTTACAGTCTTTGATTTTAAATCTAGTTTGTCTGATATGAGAATTGCTACTCCAGCTCTCTTTTGATGTCCTTTAGTGTGGTAAATGGTTCTCTACCTCCTCACTTTCAGTCTGGAGGTGTCTTTAGGTCTAAAATGAATCTCTTGTAGACCGCAAATGGATGGGTCTTGCTTTTTTATCTAGTCTGATACCCCATGTCTTTTGATTGGTGCATTTAGCTCATTTACATTCAGAGTAACTATTGAAAGATACGAATTTAGTGTCATTGTATTGTCTACAAAGTTCCTGTTTCTGTAGATTGTTTCTTTCTGGTCTATGTTACTCTTGGGATCTCTCTTTGCTTACAGGATCCCCTTTAATATTTCTTGCAGGCTGGCTGGTGGTCACATATTCTTTCAGTTTCTGTCCTGAAATCTATTTATTTCTCCTTCCATTCTGAATGACAGCCTTGCTGGATAAAGTATTCTTGGTTGCATGTTCTTCTCATTTAGTATCCTGAATATATCACACCAGCCCTTTCTGGCCTGCCAGGTTTCTGTGGATAGATCTGATATTAGTCTGAAATTCCTCCCTCTGTAGGAAAGGAGTCTTCTGTCTCTAGCTGCCCTCAGGATATTCTCTTTTTCTTTAAAATTTGCAAGACTCACTATTTTAAGCCAGGTTGTTGGCCATTTTTATTGATTTTTTGGTAGGGGTCCTCTCTGCTTTTTGGACATGAATGCTTGTTTCCTTCCGCGGATTAGTGAAGTTCTCAGTTTTGATGTGCTCAAATATACCCCCAAAGCCCCTTTAGGCACACCAATAATGCTTACATATTTTTCTTTTCAGGGCATCATTAAATTCTCAAAGCCTTTTCTTGTGAGCTCTGAGTTGTCTTTCTCTCTTTTTCTCAACTTCCTTCCTTTCTATCAGCTTGTCTTCTAGATCACTTATTCTTTCTTCTGCCTCATTCACTGTAGCTGTTAAAGCATCCAATTTAGAGTCCATCTCAGTTACAGCATTTTTAAGTTCAGCCTGACTAGATCTCATTTCTGGGCTTAGAGGTTCTCTACTCTTATTTATGCTTTTTTCAGGCCCAGCTATTAACTTTATAATTGCTATCCTGAATTCCTCTCTGACATCTTACTTATATCCATATCAATTATCTCTGTGGCAGAGAACATTGCATCTTATTTTTTCTTTTGTTGTGAATTCCTCCTTCTAGTCATTTTGCCTGGAGAAGATTGGGTGAGTGAGTGAGCAGGGTCCAAAATATCAACCATGACCCAAGCAAAATGCATCCTAGACAAATCTGAAGTGTTTGGAAACCACAACAGAAAAGAAAACCAAACCAAACCAAAACAAAAAAGGTAGGGGGATGAGAGACTATAATTTCACAGGGTGGTCAAAACAGGGCGATGCACTTGTTCCTGAGTGAATTTTGGTCTGTGTGTTAGAAGATACTATATCCCAAAATTACAAAGAAAGCTACACACACACACACACACACACACACGTATGTATATGTATAATTGAATAGAGTGATAAAAGGACTAAAATGAAGCATATATCTATGAAGTGTAGATGTAAAACATAAAAGTAAAAACTGACTTAAAAAAATAAGTCTGTAAAATAAGAAGCTAGTTGAAATGTTAAAAAGGTAAAAAAAGAATTGGAAAATTTTAAACTGAAAGATAAACAAATTGTGAACAAAAACCTGGAGCTTAACATACTATTTTCCTTTGGTGCTAGAGTTTTACAGTCTTGCAGGATCCATAAACTTCTTGTCCACCTGTTCTTCCAGTTGGTCTTCTGAGGGAGGGGCCTACTCTGCTTCTCAGGTGTTTTTATCTAGACAGAGTTGTACCATGCCTTGAAAGGGGCCTGGGCTCAGTGTAAGCTGGTCCTCTTTGTGGCTTTCTTTCCCTGGAAACTTTCTGTGCCTTTTAAGAGGATCAGAATAAAAATTGCAATGCCCCAATCTCCGGCACAGAGCCAAAAGATTGCAGTCCTCCCTCTTCAATAAATCCTCTGGGACAAACAGTCTTCACTTTTGTGTGTGCCAAACTCGACAGACTCTTGCAGTGGGTACCCAGTGCAATCTTCCCTGTGGGGGGAGTCCCAGAAAGCTGCAAACATCACTGCCTTTCATGTACTTTGGGACTGAGAGTGGTTGCAGACTCATGCACATACCCTACTCTGCTGTTCCTGGAGGATGGCTGGGTGTCACACTACTGTCCTTTCTGGGGCCTCTGTCATGAGAACTGTTGTCTGGTTGTGGGTGCAGCCATTTCACCCTTCTGGGTGATAGTAAATCGCCCACAAGTCCCAGTCCTTTTCAATGTGCTCAGACAGAAAGCGAAAACCTGACCTGTCCAGCTCGAGGTTTATGGCCACCTGAGCTGAGAGTCCTCTCCCAGGCTTGTTGACTGTAACTAATTTCCCTGCTCCACTGCTTGGGCAATTTACCAGTTCAGGCACCCCCATTCATTCTCTGATTCTTGGGATCCTGAGACCACAATGACCCACTTAGATTCTGCCTTTTTCATCCCCTGAGCCCCTTTCAGAAAGGGATGTCTCTTATTGGAGCAGATTTTTAAGGGTTCCAATTTTGCACTCTGGGTTTATATCACTTTCTGGTAGCTAGCTTATGGACTCTCCCTGCCCCCTCCATTTATCTTCCAGTATCTCCCCACAGATTCATGTCTTCACACTTTCTATCTTGCAAAAAAGACTTTGCTTCTCTACTTGTAGAGTTCCAGATATATTTTTTAAAATTTTATTTATTTATTTGACAGACAGAGAGAGAGATCATAAGTAGGCAGAGAGGCAGGCAGAGAGAGAGAGAGGGAAGCAGGCTCCCTGCTGAGCAGAGAGCCAGATGGGGGCTCGATCCTAGTACCCTGAGATCATGACCTGAGCTGAAGGCAGAGGCTTAACCCACTGAGCCACTCAGGTACCCTCAGATATATTTTCTTATATCTCAGGCTGAATTAATGGGTGTTCAGAATGGTTTGATAGATATTCTGCTAAATTCAAGGTATCAGCTGAAGCGAGGTCCCCTACCCTACTGCCATCTTACCTGCTCTGCTGCCTGCTCTCACAGGCTTTCCTACCCTGTATTGTTCCTAGACTCACACTGATTTGGGTGTGGTGAAGCCTGCCCGAATCACCAGTTACATTTCTCTTTCTCTTCTGTGACTGTCAAACTGATAGTGTAAGGTAGAGTCTTATTTTATTTGCTCCCAGAGACATTCTAGGATGATGCTTTATAATGGGAAACAACCACACAGTAAGACCAAATAACAATAACAGCAAATACCATCCCAAACTAGAAATCATAAAAGAATTGAAAAACTTTTTTTGTTTGCATTATTCTTTCTGTGCAAGGACAGTTTTATGTCTTGGTGAATTTTTTTCAATTAAAAATGGAAATTGGATGATATTTTAATTTCCCTATAGCTCTTCAACACATTTTTGGGGGATGAAAAACCTCAGAATATCATTTTTTCATAAATTTGAAAAATAGTTTGGAAAGCCTGTCTGTGATTCTTTCAGGTCAACTCTTCTTCATCAACTTCTTTCTCTATGGAGGGAGTTTATAGTTAGGCATTATGGCCTTACTGTTGCCATCATCTTCATTATCTCATCACTCATTTTTTACTTTTAGCCAAAGGCAGCCTTCGTTTGTCAAAGATTATCATCCCTAAATTTGATATTTAATTTCCCTTTGCACGAAAAGTAAAGTTCCAGTCTTTAACTTAATTTGAATTTGCAGGAAGCTTCCAAAATAAATTCATAGCTCTACAGAGATTGACTCAAAAGCTGATCATGTAAATTTAGCAAAAAGTACAAAAGATTGATAATTCAGAGACATATTATGATCCAAGAGCTCACACTAACTACTCTTTGGTGACTTCAGGTAAATAAATCCTTCCTCTTCCCTCCTTCCCTCTGTCGCTTTTTTCCTCCCTCTGTCCGTCCTTCCCTCCCTCCCTTCCTTCCAAGTTTTCTTGAATGAGAGTGACAGCTCAAGTGACAAAATTATATTCCTTTCAAGAACAAGACCACTGAGGAAGCTCTCCCTTCTCTGCATTCATCAGCTACTAAACAAATATTATTGAGCCTCTGTAATATGGCCATCACTGTGTTAACAAAAAGGATATCTTAAAAGAGCTGTGAGATGTATTGCATGGAGCACTTGGTGTGGTGCATAAACAATGAGTTTTGGAACACTGAAAAGAAATAAAATAAAATAAAATGAAGAAAAAAAAAGTTGTGAGAAGGGAAGTGGTTCCACAAGTCTCAACATCTACTTGGAGAAACAGCGTATCAACATAAATAAAGGTAGATGAATACAGCAGTGCATTGTTGACATGCTCCATCACAAAACAAAACAATTCCAAAACAACTGCAAGAGATAATTTTGGATGTTGATTGGGTTGGTCTGGTAAAAGGAGTTAGGGATTGCTGTGGCTGGAGTCATCAGGGAAGCCTTACGACTTTTCCATATATTTCCTGTCACTTTTCCTTCATGCATTTATATCCCAAAGGACCGGAGGCATCATATATTTTATTCAACATTTACTGAGCACTCAATGGGTGCCAGGACCTGTAATAGTTGACATGAATAAAAGGATGAGTAAGTCATGGATTTCTAGGATGAATAAATTGCTTTACCAAAACTTTAATACTTTCCTCCATTTGTCTGCAGAAAACTTGATGTTCCTGCTTTTTCTGACCATCATTAATGTATTTTATATTAGCCTTACCCTATGCCCTAGGAAAAAGTCTAAGAGAAGGCAATAGCCGAGGAACAGGTTTCTTCTAAGAAATAACTCTTCCATGTCATTGCTGGGTAGTGAACGTACCAGAGCTTTATTTAAGAGCATCTTAGGGGAAGCAAGCAGGTTGCAGGGGAGGATGGAATTAAGGATTGGCCTTAAAACTAGGTTTGCATGGCTAGCATACTAATTTTATATAGGTTCCTATACTTCAATTGGCTTGGGGGAAGAGGGAAAGAAAATGGAGAATATTGGGAAACACTGAAGATATCCTGAGGCCACCCCTTGGTGCTGGCATTGTTAGTAGGACTACGGTGTTCTACTCTTTCTATAGCTGAGTGTCTTATAAGATGAGAGCCACCTTACAAACTTAAGGAAAAGCCGTTTCTATAGCAACACTCAAATCAGTTGAAGGATGACTAGATAATCCTTTCTTAAAACCAAGGAAGCAGAGATGGAAATTTATTAAAGGTATATTTCATATACTCCAAATAATACATATTCAGGGTAAGTATATTCCTGTCATGTCATGTCATACATCCAACTTAAATCATAGAATATTAAGTACTAATGTATCTTAATGGCCTAATTAATTTCCCAAGACATATTTAGACTGCTAGGATCATTAACATCATGATTAAAGACATGTATGTGGAGCTTTTCTGCCTAGATTCATATTCTGACTTGGACACTTTTTATGCTTCAATTCTAGTTTATTGGCCTGTTCCACAGTTTCTTATCTTTAAAATGAAAATAAACATAGTATCTACCCATAGGGTTTTTGTAGGGCTTAAAGAAATGAATATGTATAAGCCGTTTAGAACAGTGCCTGGTAAATAACTATTGAATAAATATGAACTATTATTTATGTTTTATATGTAAAAATTATATATATGAGATATAATTATTTTATTAATTGTATATAATATATATAATTTATATATAAAACTATATTTTATATCATTTTCCAGAGACCAAGCTGCTTTTTCTTTTCACAAATAAAATTGGAATTCATACTACATATAAATAAATACAAGTAAATTCAATTAGCATTTTTTGGGGACCTAGTTTATACAAAACATCATACTTGACACTGTGAGTAATGTAAAATGAATACTATGTCATTTCTGTCCTTAAGTTGTTTACTATCCACTGGGCAAAGGGGAAGGAGATGTATATTCAAATATATAGGGAAATATAAGAGGAAGGAGACATATATTCATTTATAACCTAGATTCCAATGGCAGAGGACTTAATAGAGGGTCATATTGTCAGTCCCTCTCCTCATCTGCAGACTATCTAGCCTACTTTTGGTTTCTGGAATATACCAAACTTATTCCTGCCCCAGGACCTTTGCACTTGCTGTTCTTTTGCTGGATCATTCTGTCTTAGTTCTTAGAAGGGCTGGTTCCTTGTGGTGCTTCAGATCTCATCTCATGTTGTCTCCTCAGAGAGGTCTTCCCTCAAAACTTTTTGAAAAGTTCGTTCCTCCTGGTGATTTTCTATCACAGTACCCAGCTCTCTCCACACCCTCCACCATTCCTAGATTTTAACAGTCATGGTTATTGATTTTAGTTTAATTGTTTAATTTACTGTCTCATTAACTAGCTTGAAGTTTCATGAAGGAAAGGACTATTTCTGTTTTGCTCAGGTTTATCCCCAGTGCCTTTCACAGATGTCTAGTAGACAATGAATGAATGAATGAATGAATGAGTATGGTGAATGGGAACATAGAGGAAGGGTTAATAGTTTTGACTAGGAACTCCACAAAGGTTTTAAGAGAAAGAAGGAAAGTGTAGGAGACACACTGTAGGGCTCAAGAGCACCATGAGCAAAGACATGGAGAATTTTTATGTCCCTTTTTGCTTTTTATGGAGAATCCATCTTCTGACATTCAGCACATAATTGGAAAGATCGTATTTCAGGTTTCCTTTGTATCCTCAGAAGCTGTATCTTCTTACCTGGCTCCTATTATTGTGCAACATTTCCCTTCACAGCCTTGTCTACCCAATCTTGTTACCCATCCACTTAAAGAAACATACAGAAGCAGGAGATTTTGCTAAAACATTCACACCCACGCTCAAATTATGCATTCAACAGGGACTGCATAGATAGTGCAATCATGTTTATGCAGCTGAGAGCAAGAAAAGATCAGGTGACTGGTGAAGATCACTTAGCTAAGAGCTATGGGCTTCCATTAACTGTGATAACTGCAGACTAATTTCACTGCTGAACGAGGGCTGTAAAATAATTAGGAAAAGTATGTGCCAGAATGCCAGTGCATATTTCTCCTAAATTAATAGAGCCTGTCAAATAGGTTATATTAAAAACAGACACTGTATGATACAAAATCACTGATTGGCTTAATTAATAAGAATCAACAGGCAGAGTCAGGGCTTGCATTAACCTTGGCAGCAGTTGGGGATTTGGGGAAGGTAACTGAGCAAGAATTATTTGAGGGGGAATAAATCTGTGCTTACAAAATAGCTTCTGGTATGGAATCTGGCTGTGCATTGATGCAGCTGCTGTGATCTCTACATGGGCCTTTCTCCCGGAGGATTTTCCCTGGGAGGACCCAGTAAGGTGGCATTCCAGAAAAGGTGGGAAACCTTCTCATGGAGAGATAAATATATGATTCAAAGCCACAAGGATCGACTGGGGGTGATGAATCAATAAAATAGTAAACTTCAAGGTGCTCTAATTCCACTAGTAGTAAGGACTCCAGAAATCAAAGCACAGGGATGCAGCGATAATGTGCAAAAATGTGAGGACTTAGAAGTGAACTTGTCCAAACTGTTAAGCAATACAGAATCTGCTATATACCATTCCTGATAGCGTGGCTTATCTAGCCCCAATTTAAACTTCTCTAGAGAGTTGTTAGCTGAAAAGTTTCACATTCCATCTGTAGAGGTTTTGGAGACTCTTACTTCCTAGATCAGGGAGAAACTTGCTCTGGTTTGAGTGATATTCTAGGAAATCTTGAGTTATTTCAATTGCATTCATTTTGGGATTGCCAGATTTAGCAAATAAAAATAGGAGATGTTCAATTAAATTTGAATTTTAGATAAACATGCAGTATTTGGGACAAACTTATTCTTAAGAAATGTTTTTTTTCTGAAATCCAAATTTAGCTGGGTGTTCTGTATTTCACCTGGCAACCATATATTGTTTTAATTCACTTTATTTTTAAGTAGAATATCTTCTGCATTCACAGTGAGGAAGGAGACCAAAATATGTTAAGAAAAAAACCCCAGCATACTTGTACCTAGCATCTTTTGGGTTAATTGTGGTTAATTGTGGTTAATTAGATTTATTTCCTGCCCTTCAAGGATTTAATGTATACAAGAACAAAATTAAAGAATACAATCCTATAATTTTTAATATGTGCTAGACTGCTAGTATATTCAAGATAAAGTGAGGTAACAAAGGAAGGAGTGGCTAAAATAGTTGAGTATTACTGTCCCAGCTAAGGAAAAAGGAAAGCTCATATTAATGATAGGTTTTATGCTCTTCTCCCACCAGTTTATCTACCCAAAGATTAGTTCTTAAAAGAATATAGGAGCATGGATTAACTTGTTGGGAATCAACCTTTAGGTAATAGTAATAGTAACAATCTCTTTTCAATAGACTTTCATAGAACATTTTAGAAAGCAATCTTAAAATTTATAAAATTTGATTGGTTGGTAGAAATGACTACGTAATTACCGCCAATGAGATAATTATAGCACTGATCCAACACTGGGTCTGCTTAATGTGTATAGATTGGTTTTAAGACAAAATGGGTAGCTCCGACATGAACCAGTTCTGAAGCTGCTAGACGACATTTCATATTATTTAAGAAAAAGAATATGCAAGAAAGTGAATCAACATGTTTCCTGTATTCGTGACATTTAATTATTTGACCCTTGAGTCCTAAAGGATTTTTTGGACTTTACCTTCCACCATCAGTGCCCCCTTGAGAGCAACTTTTCTTGTCCCATAGAAGCCAAAGTATGCATATTTTCAAACTGTGTCATTCAAGATGGACTTACTGTTGTTGCCTATATTTAGAATTGGCAAGGTCTCAGAGAAAGTAATACCTCCACATATTGGCAGAACCTACTTTATATAAAATGCTTCATAAAAAATGCTTAATAAATATTTGTTGACTGGATATTGGATGAATGAGTAGCCTCTTCCATAACAATTTTATTTTATTTTTTATTTATTTTATTTTTTTTTTTTCAATTTTATTTTTAGGAATATAAGTGAAGAAGATAGCAGTGATGTGACACAATGTGGCAATAAGTGCAGAGTCTTTATAATAGTTAAAAAAGAGGGAAAAAAACTAAGTAAGAAGTGGTAGATTACTGAGTAACAAAATTGTGGCTACATTACTCAACGAACTATTAATCAGCCATTAAAATTATTATGCAGGTGTGCATTTATTGAAATATACAAACATAAAGCATTATTCATAAAGCATTATTAAAGGAAAAAACATTTGACTAGCAGCAGGCATTCTAGTATTCCTGTGTGTGTGTGTATTTGTGTGTATGTGTGTACGTGTGTGTGTGTGTACGTGTGTCTTTATATGTATAGAAAAAAAAAAAAAAAAAAAAAAAAAAAAAAAGCTTAGAAGAGACTACATCAGGGGCACCTGGGTGGCTCAGTTGGTTAAGCATCTGCCTTTGGCTTGGGTCATGATCTCAGGGTCCTAGGATTGAACCCCACATCGGGCTCCTTGCTCAGTGGAGAGCCTGCTTCTCCCTCTGCTGCTCCCCCTGCTTGTGTGCTTGCTCTTTCTCTCTTTATCAAAGAAAGAAATAAAATCTTAAAAAAAATAAAAAAAAAATGAAGAGACTGCATCAAATTTTTTTTTTGTTTATTTGTTTATTTACAGCATAACAGTGTTCATTGTTTTGGCATCACACCCAGTGCTCCAAGCAGTACGTGCCCTCGCTATTACCCACCACCTGGTTCCTCAACCTGCCCCCCCCCGCCCCTTCAAAACCCTCTGGTTGTTTTTCAGAGTCCATAGTCTCTCATGGTTCATCTCCCCTTCCAGTTTCCCTCAACTCCCTCTCCTCTCCATCTCCCCATGTCCTCCGTGTTCTTTGTTATGCTCCACAAATAAGTGAGACCATATGATACTTGACTCTCTCTGCTTGACTTATTTCACTCAGCATAATCTCTTCCAGTCCCGTCCATGTTGCTACAAAAGTTGGGTATTCATCCTTTTTGATGGGGGCATAATACTCCATTGTGTATATGTACCACATCTTCCTTATCCATTCATCCGTTGAAGGGCATCTTGGTTCTTTCCACAGTTTGGCGACTGTAGCCATTGCTGAGACTGCATCAAATATTAAGACTGATTATCTCTGGATGACAGGGTTCTTGGTGATTGGTGATATTTTTCTGCACCAATTTCTTTTTCTAGTCTTTCTGGGACTCCAATAATATGCTAGATCTTTTTTTTTTTTAAGATATTACGTATATTTATTTGACAGAGAGAGACAATATCAAGAGAGGAAACACAAGCGGGGGGAGTGGAGAGAGAGAAGCAGGCTTCCTGCTGAGCAGAGAGCCTGATGCAGGGCTCAATCCCAGGCCCCGGGATCATGACCTGAGCTGAAGGCAGACGCTTAACGACTGAGCCACTCAGGTGCACCTAATATGCTAGATCTCTTGATATTGTCTACATCTTGGAGGCTCTGTTTATTTATTTTTTCAATCTTTTTCTTTATGTGTAAATTCCATGCTTTTATTGCTCTATCTTTAATTTCTCCACCTCTTCCCTTTCTCATCTCCATTCTGTAATTGAGCCGACGCAATGGTCCTTAAAAAAAATCTGTATCTATATCTATATATTTATATATATATATATATTTATTTATTTTAGAGAGAGAGAGTGAGTGAGTTGGGGGAGAGACAGAGAGAGGGAAGAGAGGAGAGAATCTCAAGCAGACCCTAAGCATGGACCCCCATCTCAGGGCTCAGTTTCAAGACTCTGAGATCATGACCTGAGCTGCAATCAGGAGTTGGGCACTTAACCAGCTGAGCCCCCAAGTGCCTCCCCAATGATGTTTTCTAATTTAAGATATTGTATTTCTTGGGCGCCTGGTTGGCTCAGTCAGTTAAGTGACTGCCTTCAGCTCGGGTCATGATCCTGGCTGGAGTCCTGCGATTGAGTCCTGCATTGGGCTCCCAACTCCAGGGGGAGTCTGCTTCTCCCTCTCACCTTCTCCTCGCTCATGCTCTCTCTCACTGTCTCTTTCTCAAATAAATAAATAAAATCTTAAAAAAAAGATACTGTATTTCTCAGTTCTAGAATTTCCATTGAATTCTTTTTTTCTTTTTTAGAGATTTTATTTATTTATTTGACAGAGAAGAGATCACAAGTAGGCAGAGAGGCAGGCAGAGGGAGAGGAAGAAGCAGGCTCCCTGCTGAGGAGAGAGCCCGATGTGAGGCTCGATCCCAGGACCCTGAGATCATGACCTGAGCTGAAGGCAGAGGCTTTAACCCACTGAGCCACCCAGGTGCCCCTGAATTCTTTTTTTTTTTTTATAGTACTAATTTTGCTTCTGAGAATTTTTATCCTTCCATTAATTTCAATAATGTTCACCTTTACCCCATGGAGGATTGTTGTAATAGCTACTTTAAAGTCTTTGATAATTCCAACATCTGTATATCTCAGGCTTGTTATCTGTTGTTTATTCTCCAGGGTATTGGTCAGATAATTTCAGTTCTTTGTATGTTGAAAAATTTGGATTGTGTCCTGGATGTTTTGAATATGATGTTGATAGAGTCTGGGTCCTATGAAATCTTCTGCAGAATGTTATTTTTTTGTTTAATTAGGAAATCAGCCTTGTTACAATTGGCCCACAAGTTCTGATTTTCTTTTTGAAGGTGGTGTTTGCAATGCCGGTAGTTTTCAAACTTTTTCTATTCTTTTTGGTTAAGCCTGGTGCATATGCCTCTTGGGAGTTAGTTTTGAATCTGGGCAGTGGTTTATAATCTTGAAGCTTTTCTTATTTTCTTTGGGTCTGTTCTGTGTGTGCGTGGTTTAGAGACAGGCTCAGGACTTATGTCACTCGTGCACGGAATTGGAGGAATCCCTTTTCCCAGCCCTTTCCTTTCCGGGATTTCCTCCATATTCTGTGACTCCCTGGGGGTCTCTTTTTCCAGGACGTCTGGTCACAGAGGTTTATTTCTCTCAGACTTTTAGCTTTCTCTGCTGTTATAAAGTTCTTCATGATTGGAGCCTCCCACTTTGCAGGCCATTATTCAAATTCTGATTATAGTCCCCAATCCACCTGCTGTCTATGTCTCTGTCTCTGTCTCTGTCTATATCTGTATCTATCTATAGATACATAGATACAGATATAGTTTTTAAAAATATATGTTTCTTATTTTTTACTTTTCAGATTCTTCAAGTCATGTGTTTTGCATTTTTTTTCAGAATTTTTAGGTGTAATCACTGGGAGACAGAATCTATATCTGCTTCTCCACCTTAGCTGGCACCAGAAGTTTCCTGATATTTTATTTTTTCCTTAAATGTTTATTTTCTAAGTCTTCTACCAGAATTATATACTATTTGCACGTGTAACTGTGTTTTCTTAAAAAAATGTAAAGGAATAATTATTGTGGGAAATACCTTGATTTTTTTGGTAAACATTGTAACAATATAATTGTTTGTCAATGATCAGATAATTAAATGTGAAAATGATTGATAATAACCATTTTGGGTGCAGTTGTAGAACAATAGGCAGTCTCCTACAATTACAGTGGTGTCCACATTAGTACATTCTTTTTCATAGTCAGCATGGCTATGTGATAAATTTAAGATGTGCAATTCCTTTGACCTAGAAGTTCAAATTTCAGGAGTTTATTCTGTAGAAACACACAAATACATCAGGGAAGTACATGTATGTTCTTTGTAGCATCCTTGTATAACTCAAAACTGGGAAGAATTTAAATCCTTATCAATCTGGTGATAGTTTAACATATTATAGTACCTCCATACAATAAACTCAATGTAGCTCCTAAAAAGAACATGACATTTATATTCATTCATAGAAGAAGATATCTACAGTTAATGTTTGAGTGAACAAGTGGGTTGTAGAAGATTTCATATAGAAAATTCCATTTACATTTATATGTTTTAAGAAAACACAGAATCACTATATAAGAATCCACATGGAACTTTTAAGAGTAATTTTCAATGGAGATTGGACTGTTTGGAGAACAAGTATGTTATTCATTTTCTCTATTGTTTAAGGCTTAAGGAAATTAATAAATATTAATATACATTTTTAAAATACAAAATATTCATGAAAAGGAATTTCAGGCTGTTTGAGAAGTTTAGCTTTTTTTTTTTTTTAAAGATTTTATTTATTTGTTTGTCAGAGAGAGAGAGGGAGAGAGAGCGAGCGAGCACAGGCAGACAGAGAGGCAGGCAGAGGCAGAGGAAGAAGCAGGCTCCCTGCTGAGCAAGGAGCCCGATGTGGGACTCGATCCCAGGACGCTGGGATCATGACCTGAGCCGAAGGCAGCTGATTAACCAACTGAGCCACCCAGGCGTCCCTAGCTTTTTATTTTGTCCACAGCTGAGAATTAAATAATCTGCTTACCCTGGGCAGGTGGTGTAATGGCAGAGATATGACTTAGCTTCAGGTTGCTGTCCTCGAAATTACACAGTGCTTCTCTGAGCAGTAATGAGGAATACTTCTGGACAACTAGTTAGAAAGACATATTATTTCTCAGTGAGGAAAGCACCATGTGATATGAGGGAGGTTAGAGGGACACTGACTTTGATATAGTGAACACATAGACTCATATGCAAAAACTTGTCTTATGGCATATTTGAAGATTCAGTTACAGAGCAAGAAAGACTAGGGTGACTGGTCCCGACTTCCTTATGGAAATCAGGAGTAGGGTTAAGTGCAACTGATTCCCACTTGTTGGGTTGACATGTCAGTAGAGTAGCTGTTTCTTATCAAGTACATCTTTGAATCCAGACTCCCACAGAGTCATGAATGATGAGGTTCATAGATCAAAGTTCAAAACTAAAGTGAGCCTTTGGGAGAATATCTCTGAATTCTAGTATGCTGAGTGTCCAAACTCACCTACTGTCTTAAAGGATTTGCAACATTATTTCATGCATGTGAAACTCATTTCTAATCCATGTATTTCTTTCCTTCTTTTTTTTAAACAGTATATTTCTTTTTTCTTTCTTTTTTTTTTTTTCTTGACAGCAGTTTTATTTGATTCAAAAGTGGAACTCAGATCCTGGCCCACTCCACTGGTCATGGGATAATGACTAGATCTGGAGATCGCCGGCCTCTTACTAGGACTCGATAAGGGAATATATAGGTCATATATAGGGCATATAGGTCATAGATACATGCCAGGGCAGGGAGAAAAGGACCAGCTATGACTGGCTGGGTAGGGCTTGGCCACAGGCCAGGGAAGGGGTGACTTGTGGCATCCCTTAGACACATGCAGAGCCAGAGAGGACTAATTCAGTACTGGCGTTGGGGTCTGGGACTTGGAGTAGGGCTAGGGCAGGGTCAGGGAGCTCTGGACCAATGGGTTCAGTAGCTATGAGTAGAAGACTTGTCCAGCTCACTGTGCTGCTCCTTCTGGGACTCGGTCACCACCTCTCCGTCCCGCGTCTCAATGGTCTTGATCAGAACCATCTTCCTGCTGTGGCTGTCCTGAGGAGGCTCCACCTCAGGTACAGTCGTCTTTATACTCAAGGATGCAAAAGAATGGATTGGCACAGAGATCCTGCTCTCCTCGCCCTCCAGAAGCTTCCGGTAGGTGGCGATTCTATGTCCAGGGCCATCTTGACGTTGAGGAGCTCCTGGTACTCCCGCAGGTGCTTTTTTTTTTTTTTTTAAAGATTTTATTTATTTATTTGACAGACAGAGAGATCACAAGTAGGCAGAGAGGCAGGCAGAGAGAGAGGAGGAAGCAGGCTCCCTGCTGAGCAGAGAGCCCGATGTGGGGCTTGATCCCAGAACCCTGAGATCATGACCTGAGCCGAAGGCAGCGGCTTAATCCACTGAGCCACCCAGGCGCTCCCCCCTCAGTATATTTCTTAAGGAGTGAATCCTTACTATGTTTTCTTCTTCTTTTTCTTTTTTTATTAATATATAATGTATTATTTGTTTCCAGGGTATAGATCTGTCATCAGGCTTACACAATTCTCAGCACTCACCATAGCACATACCCTCGCCAATGTCCATAACCCAGTCACCCTATCTGCTTTATTCTTCTTGAGTATTTCTAGTACTTGACATTTTTCTATGACACTTTACGATGTTTTTTTTAAAAAGACATTTATTTATTTGACAGAGATCAACAAGTAGGCAGAGAGGCATGCAGAGAGAGAGAGAGAGGAGGAAGTAGTTACCCCACAGAGCAGAGAGCCTGATGGGGGGCTCTATCCCAGAATCCTAGGATCATGACCCGAGCGGAAGGCAGAGACTTTAACCCACTGAGCCACCCAGGCGCCCTGCACTTTAAGATTTTTTATTAAGTTCAGCTAGCCAAGATATAGTATAGTACATCATTAGTTTTTGATGTAGTGTTCAATGATTCATTAGTTGCATATAACACCCAGTGCTCATCACAACAAATGCCCTCCTTAAATACCCATCACCTGGTGACCTCATCCCTCAACCCACCCCTGGCCATCCTAAGTTTGTTTCCTGAAGTCCAGGGTCTCTCACAGTTTGTCTACCTCTCTGATTGCTTCCCATTCAGTTTTCTCTCCCTTCCCCTGAGGTCCTCCACACTATTTCTTATGTTCTACATATGAGTGAAACCGTATGATAATTGTCTTTCTCTGCTTCACTTATTTCACTTAGCATAATCCCCTCTAGTTCTATCCATGTTGATGCAAATGGTGGGTACTCATCATTTCTGATGGCTGAGTAATATTCCATTGTATGTATGAACCTACTGGTGAGAATGCAAGCTGGTGTAGCCACTCTAGAAAACAGTATAGAGGTTCCTTAAGATGTTAAAAATAGAACTACCCTATGACCCAGCAACTTCACTACTAGGTATTTATCCTAAAGACAGTATAATTTTATTTTGTTGTTTATTACCTGGTTCTTCCACTACAATATTTGTTGTATGAAAGACTTTGTTTCTCATGTTCTGTACTATAAGCCCAGTAATGAAATGGTGCCTGACCCAGAGTGGGGACTTACTAGAAATTATTGATTAAAGAATAATGCATGAAGGTGAGACACAGGGTTTCTACTTTTTCTCTCTCTTCCTACCCCACTTTCCTCTATTTCAGTTCCCAGCAGTGTTAAGACTTCGAGATCACTCAAATAGAGGATGTGAAAATCAAGAGAGGATTTAAAAGTGCCCTTTATAGCCATCTTTGAAGCACTCTCAGCATGGCTAAGATTCTTCACTGGTAGCAACATGTGTAGGGCGGGTTTTAAAGCAGGAATATCATATTCATCTTCCTACTTGAACCTTACAAGTTCTTCCCAAACAGTGATCAAAATTAATATATTTCAACTTACCCTGTTCAAAATTCAGTCAATCCCATATATTATTATTTTCACTGCTTCTCAAGTGAGCATTTTATTTCACATTTTAATACATCTGAAATATGAACATCTCTTACCATCATTGGCATCTTAGCAATATGTCATATTTAATTTGTAATGTTTGATATGTCATACCAATGGTGGATCTTAGATTTTGTGAAATATGGTATTTGGGTTTCTCATACCTCCTTTCTAGCATTTTAGAGAATTAATGGAAATTAGTGTTGTAGAAGGAAGATTTACAAACCAAAGGACCTTCAGTTTTGCTTCAGTTCTGCTAATTAGGCAAGTGACAATTGACTGGAACTTTGCCCTCTGGTCTTTCTATGTTCTGTAGAACTGCATTGGGAAAGAGCATGGATCTAATATTTTAGTGAGGGATTATTTGTTACTGGAAACAAACTGTAACTAAAGGGTGAAAGAAGAGACCAGAAAGAATCCTGAGTAGGCATGGAAACTAAGGGGAGATACTGGAGTTTGCTTTCATGAATTTCTAAGAACCTGGAACCAGAAAATAATCAGGATCTGAAGAAAGTATTCTTTTTATCTTTTCCTATCCTTCTTTCATTCCACCTGTGTTCCCTTCTTAAATTTTCTTTTCTTTTCTTTTTAAAAAGATTTTATTTATTTATTTGACAGAGAGACAGAGAGAGCACAAGTAGGCAGAGCAGCAGGCAGAGGGAGAGGGAGAGGAAGAAGGAGGCTTCCCACGAGCAGGGAGCCCAATGCAGGGCTTGATCCCAGGACTCTGGGATCACGACCTGAGGCGAATGCAGCTTCTTAACCCACTGAGCCACCCAGGCACCCCCCTTCTTAAATTTTCTATTTTCTTTTTCTTCAGTACAATAAGCTACTTCCTCTGAGCTGATATGCATGTGATTAAAGATGGCTTCTCTAGCTTCTAGTTTTAACTCCAAAGTTAATCAGCATGATTGAGACTCAAGTCTAATCTGATTTCCAACTTTGGTTACAGAATACATACCCTGTTAAGGAAGAGTCATTTATTACAAACATGGCTGAAAGGGCCTCTCCAGTATTTGGTGGGAATTAATTCTTAGAGAAGAGGGAACAAAAGCTGGGCAGATTCTGTAGTATCTAGGTTCCATGGTAGCTAGACAATCTTTGTGGCTCTAAAACTAGGTGAACTACATGTGGGGAAGAACTGCCTTTTTGAGGTAATCCAGAAGTTTTCTGCTTACGGATGGTCTTGGTGAGGGATTTCAGGAAGAGAATAGCCTTTCTTTGATATTGTCTCAGTAATGAAAATCATACTGATAACTCCTGGGCTTTTTTCTTATTTTGTAAAAGGGCCAGTGTATGTGTAGCTTCCTTTCAAATCTGACATAAAGCCCTGTAGGAAAGGGCTTTCAAAGAAGGCATTATAACTTTCAATTTTTTCAATTGAAATAATTAGCCAAAGGATAATTATTTGTCATTGTGAGATATGGTTCTATCATCAGAATGATAGGAACACTTTAATCAAGTGTCTTTCTATAGAGTTTGTATTTATTGTCTTATTTTCCTAGAGTAAAACACTTAAATCTTATTAATGGTTCTACTTTCAGTTGGGACACTGTGTGTGTGTATATGTGTGTGATTGAGAGAGACAGAAAGAGAGAAAAGAAGAGGAGGAGAGCGGCTAGAGCAAGGGAACATGGGTATTTATTGTAGTCTTTCTACTTACAATAATATTTCCATTGGATACTTGAGAAAAACTATGGTCCTGGTACATTCTTCTGAAAGTTTCTCATGTTTGTAGGAGGCAGAAAAAAAAGGCCACTAAATGTAGGGATGACCTGGACAATTTTTCACGGTAGGAAAAAAAATCTAAAAGATCCTAGTTTCCCTGGAATGAAAACTAATACTACCTGCATGTATATATGGTACTAGATTCTTTTTATATAGTAATTCTAATATTCATAGCAGTTTGGCAAACTATTATTATTCCCAATTCAGTGATAGAGAAAACAGGTATAGAAATGATGGATAACTTGAGCTAGGATCCACAGCTAGTATGCAGTGATGTCAGGATTTGAATGTGCATGTGTCTGATTGCAGAGCATGTGTTCTAGTTTTAGCACTTAGGAATGGCTCCAAGAGCTTAGGCAAGTCCCTTATCATTGTTCATTTCCATCAGGCATAATGTCTGTCAAATAGAAATTTCTTGAAAAATATTTATTGAATGGGTACTCATCTACATACAAGTCTGTTGTGAGGGCTGTTGGGGATAATATGTAATAGAGAGCTGAGGTTAGAGTTTGGAATTCTGGTCCATCTACATCACTCTGGGTTTATTTAATTTCTTTAAGGTGTGGTTTTTCTCAACAATAGAAGAGAGGATGATAAGAAAACTGAGTCTTTGGATCATTACAATGATTAGAAAACATTTTAAGGATATTTATCAGGAAGGTAAACACATAGCAATTGCTCTGCACATTTCAACTTTTGATTCTTACAAAACAAATTTTAGGTGGGCAAGGACTTGAACACTTTGGATTTTGAAAAAAAAAAATTAAGTTTGGACTTGGTTTCAGTCCTTGGTCTGGTGCGTGGTGGTGGGATAATCACATTTCAGGGTCCTTGGGACACACAAAACTCACATTTCCTTGTGGCAACTTCTGTTTCCAGGCTTATAAACAGTCTAAAGGCAAAATGATAAGAATTCAAGGCATCATTAGAAGGCATGTAGTATAGGCATGTAGTATAGCATGGGTATAACAAATACTCTAGGGTATAACAAATACGTTTTATTTCCTGGCTTTCCTTACCTAGACTCTGTTCAGTTACACCAAATGTCTATGACTTCCTTTCACTGAGACTCAGAAATCTGAGAATTTGTTTGATCCAAGAAGAAAATAACAAGGAGAAAATCAGCAACAAATTAACTCTTATAATCAGATTTTGAAATATTCAGGTCTGTGCACATATTTGATTACCGTCAACATCTACTGATATCTTTTAATGTAGAAAAATGACAATTCCCTCCTATATCCACAATTTGCAAAGAATTGGGCACTTTGTTACTTTTCTTTAATAGACCACCATAAAATACGTGATGGAGGAAAGTTTAGTCCACTCTGTATGTAATTATATAAACTGCTTTAGAATTCAACTTAGATTTGGGAGTTTTATCCTATAGAATTATCTTTTGGTCTTTTGGTTTTTATTTTTGCTTTTATAAACTACTATTCCTTACCACTACCCATCGGTTGACATCAATCTTGAAGGCCCAATTAATGCCCTTTCACAGAATTGAATTTTACCTCCCTTTGCCGAGATGAATTTCCCTCCAAAAAATTGGCATGTATCTAGTGGGATATTCAAAAATTGCTGGAAATTTGTGAATAGTCCTGCTGGGCAAGAATTAACCTTTTCCTTTATTATAATGCTATAAATCTAATGGAGTGAAACCCTGGGAGAATTAGAATGAATGAGCTTATCAGTCTCTGCTGTTACTGTAAAGAATATGACACCCAGATATGCATCCTGAAGAATTTAAAGAAAATGTAATACATTTTTTATCTTGTCTGTTTAATATCAGTATAACTCACCTTGAGACTCTTACCTTTCATTTCGCCTATGTACAGTGGGTAAATATGCTGGTCTAAAATATTTAAAAGTGAAGGGTTGTGTGGTTTAAATTTTGTGAAAAGAGATTTTATTTCAGATGTGCTTTCTGAGGACTCAGACAGCAGCAGTTTTGAAAAGGTTCTCTTCAGTCTGAGAGCTGAAGGTGGAGCCCTTGTGCTGTGTCCAAGAGGCACGCTCAGCCTTAACTCTTCTAAACTTGTTTATGCAGTTTTAGAAAGGACACAGCATAGAAAAAAGAAAAAGAAAGAGAAAAAGAAAAAGAAAAATCGGTATGTTTTTTTTCACCCCTGGATTCCTACCTTGGATATTTTGTGGAGGAGACTGGATTGTCAGAATTTCATGGGACTTGGAAAAACCAGCCAAAAGCCCTGTTGAAGTTTCGAGTTTGAGGTTTTTGCAGTGACTGTGGTTTTGACAGTTTCTGGGACATGGGAGGAAATTGTCACCTACATCTTTGTGGAATTCCTCTGGAAACATCCCTAAGGGCCTCAGTTTTGCCATTTGTAAAATGAATGGGTTCTTTTAGTTATTTTCTCTGTTCCTTTCTCCTTTAGAACACTGTGGGAGTCTAAGGTGTTTGTAAAGTGCTTCCTGTCCAGATAAGCTTGCCCTTTGAAGAAATGCAGCTACCCTAAGGGTGAGGGCAAGGAAAGGTGGGAGTAAAAAAGGGTCTACCTGTCAAATCCCTACTGCACGCTCAGAAGGTCACAGTGTTGTCTCATTTTCTAACAAGAATCCTGTGAAGTAAATACTACTACCACTTTTGCACAGATGGAGAAGCTCACAGTTGGTAACATTAAGTAATTTATCATGGAAACATACATTGAGAAGGGGCAGAGCAGTTTGGACTCCAGCTCAGTTTGACCTCAGTTTTAGGGGTACTTCCAATGTAATCAAAGTTTTGTATCCACCTGCAATAGAAAATATGGAAAGTAGTCTTTTATTTTCTTAAAGTGAAAACATAGAATTTAAATTAAAAAACCATAGCATGAATTAAATTATGTGGAGATATTATTTTTCATCTATCAATGTGGCAAAGATAATTAATGCATTGTTTTGACAAGGGTTTTCCAGAAGAGGAACTCTTGTGCTATGGCTGGGCTTTCCCCCTATTTCACATAATTGAAACAGTATTAGTTGTAAACATCTTGCTTAGTTTGTCTTTTTTTTTTTTTTAAAGATTTTATTATTTATTTATTTGACAGAGAGAGATCACAAGTAGGTAGAGAGGCAGGCAGAGAGAAAGAGAGGGAAGCAGGCTCCCTGCCAAGCAGAGAGCCCAATGCGGGACTCGATCCCAGGACCCTGAGATCATGACCTGAGCCGAAGGCAGAGGTTTAACCCACTGAGCCACCCAGGCGCCCCAACTTAGTTTGTCTTTTATCAAGCTTTCCTTTTAGGTATGTCACTGTCTGAGGTTCTGAAAGAATTTGCAGATGGTTTCTTCTAACACTTTGATGTTTCATAAATCCTTCATCTTTTTTTTTGAATTTATTTAGGGATAAGATGGATCCAGTGTTCCAAATGGTCATCTAGTTGTCGTTGCATTAAACCATCTTCTCTTACTGACTTATGATGCTCCTTAACATATACCAAATTTTCATATGCATTTGGTTGCATTTTGGTACTTTCTCTTCTAATGTATTGATTACCTCTTCATGTGCTGCTACCATCTTTTTATTCATTGTGGATTTACACTGTTTATTTTTTATTTTCTATTTAAATTCAATTAGTGGCTTTATGTTATTTTAAAGCCTCTTAGGGCCAGGCCTTTTTAATACTCTGATTTTTTTTCTCAGATTTTTTTCCTGGCTATTCTTGCTCTTCTATTGTTCCGTATAAATTTTGGAGTTAAGATTGTCCTACACTTGTAGATTCACTTAAGGAGAAATGACATATCTATGATGTTTAATCCCCCTATCTCAGAACATGGTATGTTTTTATTCATTCAACTTTTTACGTCCCTAAAGAGCATTTAACACTTTATTTATAACTTGTGAATTTATGTTTATTCTTATTTTGTTTTTATTGCTATTGATTTTACAGTATTTATCCCATTATTGTACATGGTTATTATTTGCAAATGTGAAATGCATCGATTTTTGTATATTAAGTTTATTCCAGCCTACTTATTTGCATTTTCTTTATTGGGTGACAGTTGCTCAGTTGAAATATTGCTTTTTAAAACATTTTTTCTAGTATACAGTTATACCATATCATCTTCAAATATTAATCAACTTCACATTTTATTTGCACTAACTAAAATATCCAGAACAATGTTAAATAATTGAAGTGAGACAGAACATCCATCTGTTTTTTCTTTTAATATAAATAATTTTATTATGTTCATCTACCTCTGCATTTCTGGATCCATCCCAATTTGTTATTATTTTAAGTTATTTTAATATATTGCTGGATTCATTTTGCTAATGATTTTCTTATCCTCACAGTGAAACTGGCTTATAATTTTCTTTTTATTACTCTTTTATTGTGTTTTGTATCAAAATGATTATTGCTTCATGAAATGAACTATGAAATTTTTAATTTTTTTTTCTGTGCTCTGGAACTGTCCATAATAAAGGAATTACCTATTCCTTGAAGGTTGGGAAAATGTGTCCTTAAAATATGGGTATTTCATTAATTACCTTTTTAATTTTTTGTAATTAGTTTATTAAAATATCTTACTGATTCAAGACACAATTTCCATAATATATGTTCCAGAATACTGTCTGTTTTATTTAGAGTTGTTGATTTGTCATGAGGATGCTCAGAATGTTCTCTGACAATTTTTTTGATGCTAGAATAACACCATTTTTTATCCTTAATGAATTAACTGATGTAGACAATGATCATCAATGGCTGTTATATCACAAAAACAGAAAATCAGGTCTTGATGGAAGTACATGATGTCACCTATGAAACAAGTTGTCTTATCAAATAATGGAACCAGAATCTTATGAAACTGTGAATCTGACCGCCAATTTTTAGCCAAAGGAGACAACGAAAGAACATAGTAAATGATGCTGCAGGATGTAATCAACAAAATCCAGAGTGTGGACAAAAGACACCATTTCAACATAGAGTTATAGGGAAAAGGGGGGAGATAAAGAGAGATGGGAAACTATGAATTAAAAGAAACAGAAAGACATTTCAATCAATAGCAATGTATGGATCTTATTTGGAATCAAACAAAAAAGCTAAAAAATTATAAGATGACTGGGAAGTATGAAAACTGAAATATGAATACTGTTTATGATGATGCATGATGTATGATGTAGTGGCTGTCTTTAAAAATAGTTGCTTCCTTTTAGTGATACATACTGAATATTTGCAGATGAAATAATTTAATGTCTGAGATTTGCTTCAAAATCATCCAGGCTGAGGGGAGTGGATGGAGGAAAGAGATGAAACAAAATTAGCCATGAGTTAGTAATTACTGAAGCTGGCTGGTGGGTACATTCAGATTCATTACTTTATTTTTTTCTACTTCTGTACGTATTTGAAATTTTCCAAAATAAAAACCAAAAATATCTTTGTATTCTAGTTATATTCCCTGTTTCATGATTAGTACTGGGGTTTTTTGAAATTTTCTTCTTCTTTTTTTTTTTTTTTTTGAGAAAACTTTCTAAAAGTTTATTTTAAATTAGTCTTTCCAAGAATATGTACTGTTCTGTTTTATGTTTACATCTTTGAAATTTGTTTTATTTTGAAAAAAAAAACTTTATTAATGCTATCCTTTCCTTCCTTTGGTTTTATTCCAGCTATACCACAAGACACTGCCTGAGAGAGAAATGAGGTTTGAATTTTTTCCCTGAAGCACTTCAGTCCATAGCACTAGACCTGATCACTCTCTTTCTCCTAAAGATACGATTAGTCTCATCATGCCACACATTCCTGTTTACCTCAGTCACCTCTAGAAGATAAAATCTTCCTGAACATTCATCATCACCCCATTTTGTCTTCTGTGTACTGCCCCGTACATCGCCAACCCCTTATTCCTGGACTCCAGAGCCTCCACTGTGTCCTATGGGACTTGGATTATTGATCTGTAAATGGGCCTTCCCTCCTCCCTTTGCATAACGTTCTCTTATTTTAACTGAAACATCGTGGTCTTCTATGGGTTCACCTCTCTTGAAAAGGCTGTATGTACTTTTTTCTTCCTTCACGCTCCTTATGTCTCAAAAGCAGATGCTAGAGTAGGCATCCTCCTTGCTCTCTTACTTCTTCTAGACCAGAACTCTTTCCTTTTTGAAAAAACCCTCCTCCAGGGGTGCCTGGGTGGCTCAGCAGGTTAAGCCTCTGCCTTTGGCTCAGGTCATGGTCTCAGGGTCCTGGGATTGAGCCCCACATCGGACTCTCTGCTCAGCAGGGAGCCTGTTTCTCTCTCTCTGCCTGCCTGTCTGCATACTTGTGATCTCTCTCTCTGTTAAATAAAAAAAATAAAAAAATCTTAAAAAAAAAAAGAAAAAACCCTCCTCCATAATCCCTTACCACATCACATTTTCTTCCTTGTGACTTCAATGCACATTATCATTCTTGGCAAACCCAGTTGCCAGCTTTCAATATCTGTCTTCTTCATTCTTTGAACTTTTTAAATAAATGATCTTTTCCTTTACTCCACCAGCTTTTTAGTTTCATGGACACACCTAGAACCATTTAAAGAGTGGCACCTCATATGTAACCTCAAATGTCAACACAGGTATGACCTTGAACATAACCTGCTATATTAATTTACTTCCTCTGTACAGCTGTTCTCTATTTTCTCAAGTACTTTTTTCCAGTAGAGCAGTTCTTTGATGACATCATCATCTGAAACTATGATCATAAATTTCACTTTTCCTATAGTTTTTGATAGCATAGTTTAATTTTAAATTTTCCTTAATTTCACTTTTTCTGATATTTTACTGTGAACATTCAGCAATTTTGAAATGATTTGAGGGAAGATCCATATACCTACCACCTAGATTCTACCATTACGCTTTTATTCTGTTGCTTACCACATACTTATTCATCTACCCATTCCTCTCTCTATGCACTAAGCCATTGTATTTTTTGGGTTACATTTCAGAGTAAATTACAGATTTTTGTTTGTTTCCCCCACATGCATCATCATGCATATTTTCAGAGTTCAATCTCCATTTACAGCTTATTGTGTTGGTTTTTAAAATTGCATACAATGAAAGGCACAGATCTTAAGTGCATATTGGCAGAATTTTGACAAATGCACATCCCTGTGTAATCCAAACCACTATCAAAATAATGAACATTACCTTGAGCCCAGAAAATTCTCTTATGTCCTTTTCAACTCAGTCTCTGCCCCACTCCTCAGAAGGTAACTGCTTTTTTCAATCATAGATTAGTTCAGCATTTGGGGCACCTGGGTGGCTCAGTGGATTAGGCCTCTGCCTTGGGCTCAGATCATGATCTCAGGGTGCTGGGATCAAGCCCTGCATCAGGCTCTCTGCTCAGCAGGGAGCCTGCTTCCCCCTTCTCTCTGCCTGCTTCTCTGCCTTCTTGTGATCTCTGTCTGTCAAATAAATAAAATCTTACAAAAAAAATTAGTTCTGCATTTTCTGGAATTTCATACAAATCAAGTGAAATATATGTTCTTATGTATAAGATTTTTTTCACATAGCATAATGTTTCTGAGCTTCAGCCATGTTTTTTCATGTTTTGGTAATTTATTCATTTTTTATTTTTGAATATTATTCTATTGTGTGACTATGCCACTTTATCCAGTCTCCTGTTGATGGGAACCTGGGCTATTTTCAGTGATTTTTAAGTGATTTTTTTTTTTTATGTATTGCTGAAAGCAGTTTGACATTTTTTAAAAATTATATTTGTATATATGTTTTTGAGGGATGCTTTTCTTTTTTATCATATCTTTATCAGGTTTTGCTATGAATATTATGTTGGCTTCATACAATAACTTGAGAAGTGCTTTCACTTTTTAATTTTATGATAGAGTTAGTATGAGACTTGTGTTATTTTTTTCCTTAAATGTGTGACAGACTATATCAATGAAACTATCGGGGCCTATAGTTTGGGATAATGTTTTAATAATAATTCAATTATTTAATAGGACTATTCATATTTTCTGCCTCATCTTATTTCAGTCATGTTGAGTTGTCATTTTCAGGAAATTTATCCCTTTTATCACTTTTAAATTTATTGGATAAAATTGCTTATACTGTTCTTTTATCACGTTTTTAAATTCAGGTTTTTAAAAAATATTTATTTCACAGACAGAGATCACACGTAAGCAGAGAAGCAGGCAGGGAGAGAGGCAGACAGGGAGAGAGGCAGGCAGGGAGAGAGGGGGAAGCAGGCTCCCCACTGAGCAGAGAGTCAGATGCAGGAATCGATCCCAGGACCCTGAGCTCATGACCTGAGCTGAAGGCAGAGGCATAACCCACTGAGCCACCCAGGCACCCCTAAATTTAGGTTTTTAAAAATTAAGCTCTATATCCAATGTGGGGCTTGAACTCACAACCCTGAGATCAAGAGTTACATATTCTACTGACTGAGCCATCAGGGTACCCTTTAAATTCAGTTTTAATGTTCTTTGTTACCCAATATTAAAAAATTGTAGCAGGACAGATTTTTGGTGTACTTTCAAATTTAATTTTTTCTTTAATAAACTTTTAGTTTTAGAGTAGTTTTAGACTCTAGTAGTAGGAATGTTACAAAGAAATTACAGACTTTCCATATACCTCTCACTCAATTTTTCCTATTATTTATATCTTACATTACTGTGGTACTTTTGTCACCACTGAGGAACCAACATCAGTACATTACTACTAACTAATCTCCATACTTCATTCAAATTTTAGTAGTTTTGCCATACTATCCTTTTTCTATCCTAGGATCCTATTCAGATGCCACATTACATGTCTTAGTGTCCTCTGGTCTATGACATTTTCTTAGACTTCTTCTTCTTTTTTTTTTTTTTTTTTAAATAGAATGCCTCTCTGGATTTGTTTGAAGTTTTTTCTCTTGATTAACGTACAGTTGTGGAAGGAAAATCACAGAGGTGAAATGCTATTCTTATATCATACCAAGAGAATACTATACTATCAACATAATTTATGGGAACTTTTTTTTTTTAAAAAAAGGCTTATTTATTTATTTGACAGAGATTGGGAGAAGGAGCACAAGCAGGGGAAGTGGGAGAGGGAGAAGCAGGCAGGGAGCCTGATGTGGGGCTCAATCCCAGGACCTTGAGATCATGCCCTGAGACGAGGGCAGATGCTTAACCAACTGAGACACACAGGCACCCCATCAACATAATTTATTACTGAAGATTTTAACTTTGGTTATCTGGCCGAGGTAGTGCTTATCAGGATCTTCACTGTAAAGTTACTTTTTCCCTCCTTTCATACTCCTGGTCTTTGGAAGCAAGTCACTAAGCACAGCTCACACTCAGGGGTGGAGAATTAACCTCCACCTCCAAGAGGGACAATATCTATACATTTATTCAGAATTCTGTATGATAGTTCAGTCTCTTTGGGAGTTCTTTTTTTCTTTAAAAAATTTTAATTTCTAATCATATTTTATTGTCAAGTAATGTGGCCAAATGGTCTCAACTTTTTTTCTTTCTCTCCCATACAGATTAGAGGTTCCGTTATACTGGTGAGCAAACGTTCTCTGATCAGTTTTGTCAGCTGCCATAAACATTGTGGTATTCCTGAGAACTTATGCCAAATTGTTTCTTTCTTCATGTGAGGCTACTAGTTATTAAAATAATGGATGTATCTCTGGAGGAACATCAATACTTCTGAATTCCAATATGAAAATTATAAGGCTGCCTAGTGGACAATATCATAATGCTTCTTACTCATAAAACATTCTGAAATGGGGGATATTCAGTGTTCATGATGTTTCAAACATTTATTGAGTTTCCAGAGTGTCGTGATCATACTGTTTTTGGTGTGGGTGAAAGAGAGTAATTCTACTTTTGAATCATAGTATAACAATGAAAGCTTTTAAAGAGAAGGAATGAGAATAGTAGGTGCTATTTTGGTTCTTAACAAAAATATACAGTGAACTCTGTCTGCTGCTATCACAAAGGCGCCTAGTGAGAAGCACCTGCTGTTTCTCTTTTCTATCATTAAAGAACTTGATGTCAGGAAATAAAACCCTTCCAATGACACATTCTGAAATGAGAGGGTACAAAATCTTATGTACTTAGGAAGCTTGTATAAACTTTGAGATGATGACTTATTTCAGCTGTGTTCCTCCTCAGGATGGTAGGATGGTAATGGTGTAGATATTTTTAATGACATTGGTTATAAAGTATATTTTTTATTTCTGAAGGGTGGCAGGGAGTTTCTAAGAAAGAATTCTATTATTTTGATCAATACTGTCTCAAAATATTTTCCATGCCTACATATAATTATATACATATTTACAATGCTACAATCATACTAAACGTATTATTTTAGAACATGTAAAATCATGAACATTTCTATATCATTTAAAATATTCATTTAATGGCTTATGAGTCTCATATTATTAAATTGTCACAGACTAATAGTGAGGTGATGAAAACATTTGGATAGCTATCTTTGACATATCAGTGATTATTCCTCATAGCAAAGTTCCTCAAATTTGTCGCTATTGACATTTTAGCAAAGATAAACCATCTCCAGACATTGCCAAGTGCCCCTGAGAGCCAAATTTCTCTCTCTTTGAGAACCACTGCCACAGAGTATATGCTTTGAAGAAGAATTTGTCACATACTGTATGCACGATTTAAAGTTAAAAAAATGTATGTGGGGTTTTGTTTTTAATTTGAAAAAATATGAGGCTATAAAGAGACAACTTGAAAATGTGTGGAAAAAATTTCTCATAATCCTTTCCTACTGAAGTTCTTAGAGTTTAATGTGCCTGGTAATAAATACAGTGGTGTCCTGTTTCATCTCCAGGTATAGGAAAATCTTTCTGTGTAGCAGCAGAGTGATAGACCTCAGAGACAATAGGAAAAAAGACCCAACTCTCAAATTGCTTCTCATTTATTTGACTATATAATGTTTTGTGATTTCATATTCTATGACCACATTAATACATTTTGACTGCTAATGTTTTCCTCTTCTGAGCAGTAAATAGGATTGATTAAGTGTTTAGATTTTGGAGTCAGCCAAACTAAATTCTGATACTTTCTCTTATCAGTTTGTAACTGGCTGATCTAGGGCCTTTAATCCTCAGTTTCTGTATGTATAAAATGGGACAAATAAGATCTACCAAACGGAATTGCTGGGAACATTAAATATGTTTCAGGACTGTTAGCAATGTTTGGTACCTAGAAGGCATTCATTAAATATTATCTACCCCCCATCCAACTGAAAGAAGAATAATATATTTTCTCAATTAATTTTATACCCTTCAGCCATCTAAGGAGGCATTTCAGCAGCAAGAGTTGTCCTGAAACCTTTCATTGGCAAAATAACTTAAGTTGTGATATCATAGAGATATAAAATTTATAATTCTGTATGAGACACTGTCATAGTTACTATTTGATATTTTGAAATGATAGCCCATTGGGTGAGTGTGCAAAGAAAATCCTAGGAGCTTGATTTTCTATATATTTAAAAATTCCTCCATTTTAATTTCTATTTTTGTATTTGCTAATGTTTACATTAGTACAATGGTATGACGTATATAATTTATAAATAAGTAAAAATCTATGGAGGATGCTTGCTCAAAATTTCTTTACTGCTAGGATGAAAGATCATCTGTTTTAGAGGCTATTCACCTGGAAGGTAGTTTTTTACTGTTTCTGTGATTTGGGATGGGAGAAAGGAGTCATAAATCTCACTGCCTATCAGAAACTACAATTCACTGAATGTTGTTTCAATATCATTATACACAAAATTTCATCATTCTTGTGATTTTCAGTAGTGGTATTGGTATATTTAAATGTTCCCACCTCAGTCTTTCTTTCAAGATTGACTGAAGTAAGGAGCATGATGAAGCATTTCTGTATGTCACTGATAGACCTGGGAAGATTTTTTGTTCCACTGTTTTAGAAATGGAAAATAAAATACAAGATTCTGACATTCTCTGTTGAAAAACGTAAGCTAAATATCTGGGACCAACAATGTCCACATGAACTCTTCTCCTTGTCTATTCCTTCAATCCTTCCTTGAAATAAGGATATCTAGGCGATAATGCAGAGGTACTGTAAAGATTGGTGCCATGTGAAATGGTATCGGGATTTAGTAGGTGTTGGAAGGAAGCAGTAGTGGGGTGTGTGTGTGTGTGTGTGTGTGTGTGTGTGCGTGCTTACATACATGCTTGTTGGAATGGGAGAACCAACATTCATGGGTTGTTGGTGTCTAACAGGGTCTTTAGAGTGGACAAGTATACCATCCATTTTTACTTTCATACAAGCCAGATAAGGGAGAAGAGAATTTCTTGCCTCTCTCATGGTAAAAAAAAATTTAACAACTAAGGAAGATGGAGGTGAAAATTAAAGTCCTTTGACCCTTCCCTCATTCCACAGACTACCAGTATTTTGTTAGTACTTCCAGAAATTTCTGTTTATACAAGGAAAAAAATGTGTGTATATACTGTTTTCACAAACCAGAATCCTAATGTGCAGATAGGAATCATACTATAGATACTGTTATCTAAAATGCTTTTCCTCAAAAAAAAAATGCTTTTCCTCACTTTGCAATATAATTTGAATATTTTCCATACCAGTATACATAGATTTGCCCAATTCTTTCTATGTCTATAGATATGTCAGGGCATTCTGTTGTCTGGATTTATTGTAATACATTTAGCTACTTCCTTATTCAAAATTGTAATATCTTCTGTATGTATCTTTGAACACTTTTCTAGAGATATATTTATAGAAATATGATTACTGGTTCAAAATATATACATGTTTAAAATTTGGATTCAACAAGAGTGCATCATTTTATCCTCCCACAAATAAGAAATATTCCTTTTTTTAAAAAATTCATATTGTTTAAATTTTATGGGCAAAAAGGTATTTAATTTTCCTATTCATTTTGATATCGAGCATCTTTAAGAGGTCGTTTTGTAAACCATTACTGAGATTAGGGCTCTTTACATTGTCTTGGTTTCATTCTAAACTGTTTCTTTCTTTTTTTTTTTTAAGATTTTATTTATTTATTTGACAGAGAGAGAGAGATCACAAGTAGGCAGAGGCAGGCAGAGAGAGAGGGGGAAGCAGTCTCCCCCCTCCTCCCCGAGCAGAGAGCCCAACATGGGGCTCGATCCCAGGACCCTGAGATCATGACCTGAGCTGAAGGCAGAGGCTTAACCCACTGAGACACCCAGGCGCCCCTCCTAAACTGTTTCTATACTTAAGGTCACCAAGGAAGCCAGAGTGGAGGCTGTCTGAAGGATGGGTTTGAATGAACTTTGGCTGCTCCATCAAGCAGGCTGATTACTGAGAAAACATCAAGAGCTTCACCCGAATGACTCATCACCCAGATCCAACAGAGGTAATAGAATAACTTAGAGTGCACAGCCTTTTGGCTGTTTAGTCCTCTGTGTGAGATCAATGGTGCCCATGTTCTCTGCTGGATTTTTGCTTTGGGAAAGAGATTTATTGGCTAGACCTCACATTACAATGCAGTCAGGGGCTTTGGGACTGATTGCCAATACTCAGACGCATAGAGAAAAATTATTTAACATCTTGGCCTCAGGTAACAATATCTACTTCATGGAGTTGGATCAGGCATCAAATTCTAGGGGGATACACCACTGTCCACTGCATTAACTATCCTTCATATTGTTTCATTATTTTCAGAGGCTTTACTTTGTTATGCGTGGTGAAAAGCCTGTGGCTAGAGATAAACCGAAGTGGCAATTTTAAGATGCATGTGAAATAAAAATGTGACAGATCACAATTGTGGATTATTAGACATAAAATGTAAAATATTAGTGTTAACAGGATTGTGCTCATGTGCTATAATTATGATTTTAAAATTTATTACTGTCGTTTCATGAAGTTCAGATTGTCTAATTTATATTCTCTAAACATTTCTTGTTTTACTCTTTCATCACATTCCACTCTTAAAATTCACCACATGGTCTCTATAGACAAGGAAAGGTTCTGAACGGCTACAGCCTTTCAGTTTAAAAAAAAGGAATCCACATTTTCCTTCATTTTACTCTTAGGCAGTATGTTTTATAGTCTTTTGCATGCTTTTCTTCTCTCAAAGACATTTTCAAGTTTAAAAATATATTTTTAAAAAGGCAGATAATTTTCGGGTAATGAAATTTTGGAATCCTGCAGACTTTAAGAGGAATGCAAAGAATTAACAAAAACCTCACATACAAAGCCATTTACTGTATCTATCTAAAAATTACAGCTACCCATTTGCTAGTTGCGTTATTATGGAATTGCTAATATTACCTGCTTTTCAAAAGCATTAAAATAAACTTGTTTGGAAATGATGTTATTTACTAAAAAAACATAAGGCAGAGTAAGGCATTATTTTTCTTTATGTTGGTTTAAAATTGAAGTATATTTTATGGAAAATGGAACATTTTAAAGGTTAATCTTAACAAGGAAGTCTTTTCCTATATAAATATATTATAACTTCACACTATGTAATTTTGGAGTTTTTCTCTGATAATTTATGGTTTTGAGAACTATAGGTCTTAGTAAAAAAGTACTGATTTGAAGATTTTTTAGCTTTCATTGTGAGGGTACAAGGACGAAAAAAAATCATGTGTCTCCTAGTATTCTTTGTAATGCATTTAGTCTGGTCAACGGAATCATTTATTTTAAGTCAATGTGAAAGAAAATTTTAAAAAGGATAAATTGCATGTAATTATGGTAAAGAATAAACTTTTACTGATCAGTTAGAAAACACCAAAGACACTCTCTGTGCCTGTGTAATCAGTGGTGGGTTAGTAATATTATTTTGTATAAGAAAGAACATTATTAAAATGTATTAAATTGTTCTGTACTGAAGGGCATAAGAGCATTGTGTAATCTCTAATTCCTGCCAGAGAGACTTTGTCACTGGGTAGAAATATTTTTGTAGTTTATTCATGTACTCGACCAGCATTTATTGATGTTATGTTTTTCTTATGTACCCCACCGGGTACAGAATTTGAGGTGGGCCATGTTAGTGGTAAAAAAAAAATCAATAAAGCACACTGCCTTAAGCATTTTACAAGCTTGAGGATGGGAGAGTATAAAGAAGCAATCATTTAAACAATAAATAACAATACAAAAAGAATGAGAAGTAATGATCTAAAGGTAAAAATGTCATAATATTAAGTGCTAATATTAGTATGGTGTTACAGATTGCTCATTGTTGGCTAAGGACTTGACTCCCCATAATGGGCATCAGGTCATCTCCCCAGCATCCATTCTCCTCTCCTCTCCCATCTCCTATTTACTGTGCAGTTTATGAGTAGAAAAATATTTTCTGGGGTTTGTAATCCCCTCTCCTATATTACAGTGATTGGTCCGTTTGAGCAGATTGGTTCATCTGAACCAATTCAGAATTCCTCTGCTCTGGGCAGTGTTAAGGAATGGGATTTTTAGTCATTTCTGGGCAATGGGCCATGAGAGTTTTTCTTGAGGATGTCTGAAAAAGTTCTTCTTCATTATTCTGGGAGAGCTTTTTGAAGTGACCATTTTGTTTACTCCTTTGTTTTGGATGAGGAAGTCTATAACTTAGTGATAACCTCTCATAACTATGAGGACAAATAAGGCTTAGGCTGCATCTGACACCTTAGAATAAAGAGCAGAGGGAGCAAGAAAGAAATTAGATCCTTGATCTTATGGCTGAAGCACTGAATCAAACTGAGCCTGAAGTTGACCTTTCTTCTGGACTTTAGGATAAGTGAGTCAATAAAACACTTTTGTTCCTTATGCCAGACTGAGTTGGGTTTTCTCTTACTTCAACCAGTCTAAATTATATCCAGGAGTTATCTTTCCAATCTTCATAACAACCCTATTAAACAGATGATATTATTTTCATCCTTTTATGGATGAGGAAACTAAGGCCTGGAATGATTAAATGTCTTACTCTGAATCACAGAAGCCATACATGGTAAAGCCAGGACTTTACCTGTGTAGTTTAAAGATTTCTTATTTATTTATTTGACAGAGATCACAAGTAGGCAGAGAGGCAGGCAGACAGTGAGAGGGAAGCAGGCTCCCTGCTGAGTAGAGAGCCCGATGCGGGGCTCTATCCCAGTGGGATCATGACCTGAGCTGAAGGCAGAGGCCTTAACCCACTGAGCCACCCAGGCACCCCAGCCTGTGTATTTTAATCCAGAAACCACATTGCTAAGCACTACATCCTCCTGTTTCTATGCTTTGCGGATGTAGAGAGAATGTCACAATGACGTTAGGAAAATTATCACAATGCTGGAAATATTGGATCTGGGCTTGTAAGTGGAGCTTAAATCAACAAAAGATAGAACTAAAGTAACAGCTTTGGAACAGACGAGATGAAGTAGCTGTGGCAGGGTCTAGTTCATGTTCACTCTCGGGAGGAGGGGTAAGAGAGGACAGGACTCACAGGAAAGGTGAGGGGTTTGCCCCAGAGGTTAGAAGACAAAGAGTGAGATCAGAAGAGGATGACATAACTAGACAGAGGAAGTTAAAAGGAGGAGGAGTCCTTGAGAGGAAGTGGTGAGGAAGCAGAAATACTGAGATTGATAGTGACCTATCTCTAGTTCCAATATATTGGGATGATGGAACTAAGGGTGTGTTGTGGGGAGAAAAAAAGCTGACATTACCAGGATCTCTGCACCCTTAAGAGTTCAGCGTTACTGTTATCAGGGAAAAGCTAGGTTTTGGTTTAGAAGAGAACGTAGAAGTGTTGCCAGAAAGGTTGACTGAGAATGTGTGTCCAAGGGTTCAAAGAGCCCAGTGAACGGTAACTAGGGGAGTCGAGGAGCTATGGGGAGGATGACTGAGCTGGAGAGAACACAAGTAGGAGAGGGCTAGTGGGCTGGAAGCAGGTGCTTTCTATCAATGTACCAAAACGAATGAGGTGGAGAATTATGGGAAGGGAAGAGGCTGTTTCCAGAATGAACTGCTTCCCAGGTTGTATTTACATATGTGGGCTCCTTCATAATTCTGACTCGCAGCGCATCATGTCCCATGGGCTGAAGGGAACTGAGGTGGCCATGGCAACCTGACAGACCTCCAACAATAGATATTCCTATTCGCAAACATTTGGAGGCTGCAGTTCCTTAAAAACAACAATCACATCGGCAATGGCAGCAGCAACAACTGTAGTAATTTGTAACTCTCCCCTCTGGAGAACCACAGAGCTGTGTATATTATTTTTTAATAATCGGTGACAAATTAACTAATTGCTACCATCCTTAAACCTGTTTTTTCTCTGTAGCTTGTCATTATCTGCAGATGTCAAAACAAGTAAAATAAATGGACTCGATTTCGTTCAGATGTTTGTCGATAATAACTGTTCCCCTAAAAAAAATCGTATAATGCTGACAAGCAAAAGCTCCTTCCTGGGCTGTTACTTTACAATGCCTTTTTTATCCGTGAATTTTTGGATGATATTGTTAGACTCTGCCTTGCTCCTTTTCTGAATCATCAAATACAATGGTTCACCTAGAAAACTAGTTAAAATTCACTGTGGGAGCACAAGTAGAAAAGCACATTGCCAGGCCCTACCTGCATCTCTGCTCTGAAAGTTGTTTCAGTCCTATTTTCTAACCCTCATTATATTCCTCTTCACCATAAATCTTTTGTCTTTGAGATACAGTGTTGTGAAAAACACTCAGGCATGGGAATAAGGTCTGGATTTGAGTCCTTGGTGTGGTAGTTACTAAAGGTGAACTCTTGACCGAGGGAGGTAAATTCATTTGCCTCAGTTTTTTCCATCTGTGAGATTTTTTTTTTTAGAATTCTAGAGATGACGTTCGGAGAGTGCCTTATTTAATATCTAGTACGTTATAAGTGCTTACACAGTTACTGTTAGTATGACCTTGATTTCTACTTTACACTAATTCATTGCACCTACTTGTGGGGTTGCCTGGTTATGTTAACTTATGGAAATCACATGGGATTGTGCATACACTAGGACGATTTTTCTGTTCTTCTACTACCCCCTTTCCCTCTCCCCTTGGCTCTGAAAAGTCATCGGTGACTTGCTGAAGGTGAAGAAACAGTAGTGCTACTAGACTGACAGTAGAGCAAAGACCATGCATGCAGTGAGAGTCTCGGAAACTCTCATTTTATGCAGGTGCTAAATAGGAAAAGCACAAGACAAGATAAAGGTATGGTGTCTGTCTACATTTGTGTTGTCTACTGGGGGCACTGAGCAAGGAAAGAAGACCCAGTCATCTGTTTCATAGCTGCCTTTCCTTCTTGAAGTTGACAAGTTTGGGTTGGATGGGGACAGACGTTAGAAAGGATTTTCTTGTTAGCATCGTCCCTGCTGTGTCCCCTCTGTATTCTATAGACACAGACTTGATGAAAATGTTGGAGTGAGGGCATGCTTTAAGTTCTGTATGTATGGCTATGCATTTCACAAAACCTGTTACCCATCCACTCTTTTGGCGTGATAGGGTTTTCTAATTTCATAATTATCATTGGACAGGGATCCATGAATAGGAGTAGATGTTTTAATTCTTTGCTTGTGCTGTAAGAGATCATCAAGAGGGTGTAACCTCCAGCTGACCTGAGAACTACATCTGGGCAATCAGAGCCTCCTCAGCCCCTTCCCTGTCCTTGGAATGCATATCCTGCCCGCAGTTTCCTACAGCTGGAGCTGATTTTCAAGGACCAGACCTTGAGAGGGCAACATGTTGTTCAGGCCACTGATGGTGTAGGTGGCTAAACGTAGTGAAGGCCTCTCCATAAACTTTTAAGATTTTGGTAGGTGAGTGCAGAGATCTCCTCTTCTTGCAGCCTCCTGGACAAGCTTCATAGGCAAGTTCCTTAGCTTATTCCAACAGCACTTACCAATCTGGAGGATCTGCTTCTTTCTCTGGTCTCTCCGTGCCCTTTGTAAACCAACAGCTTGGATCGTAGATCCCGGAAAGAGAATTTCTTGGAAATTCTTAAGGTATTTCTTAATGCACCAGTGCTGAGGGGCTTTAATGTTTTGTCATAGATTGCCTACTGGCAGCTGTGGGCAAACCATTTTAATAGACATGTTCCTATTTTGATTATTTTTTAGAATTTTTTTTGATATGTGTGTTTTTGTTTTTATGACATTGGCTTTTGAAGAGTCCAAGAAAGTTATCTTGTATATAACAGTCCATGTTTGGCAGTTTTTGAAAGCAATTTAAAGGACAGTACAGTGGGCCTTTTTATTTCCTAGGCTTTGGTGGGCAATGACTTATTAATATGTGGTAATTAACTCCAGGTGAAAGTGAATGTAAGGTGTGAGGCATTTGCCCAAGGCATGCTACTGAGGATTTGTCTCATGAATATTTATTTTGGAAAAATCAATATTAAATCCTCTGTTTGTTCTGATCCTGTAGGAAAGTTCAAACTTTGTCCAGCTTTAGACTTTAATAAAGAAGTAGAATATCTTGATTAGCATACCAACTTTGCTTGAACTGTATTTGTACATGATAACATTTAAGATAATACAACGGCAGTTAATTGATGAAGCAAAAATAGTTATTTTTGTCTTAACACTTCTCTTCTTGCCAAAGAAAATTAACAAAACGGAAAGATATTTAAAAGGGCTAGAGTTCCATCAGTTAAATTCTTTACATTTTGGGTCCTGACCAGGGGGAAGAAAGTGTACTGTGAAATGTTTGACTTCATGAACATACCTTCCTTTTGACTAGTTAGTTCATCCACTAAGGATGACAGACTGTCTGGCATGAGTGCACTTTAGAAATACGATCTCTTGTTGTAAGCTATTTGGGATTGTACCCTCTTCCCATCTGACAAATGTACTTTGGAATTATAAAAGAAATAAATATAGAAATATATATTTATATAAATAATAAATAAATATAAATATAAAATAAAATCAGAAAACTCAGAAACTCAAGCATAATGACTTCTCTTTTCACTTTTTGCTTTTTTTTTGTTTTTTTGTTTTTTGTTTTTTAATACTTTATTCATTTATTTGACAGACAGAGATCACAAGTAGGCAGAGAGGCAAGCGGGGAGGAGGAAGCAGGCTCCCTGCTGGGCAGAGAGCCCAATGCAGGGGCTCAATCCCAGGACCCTGAGATCATGACCTGAGCTGAAGGCAGAGGCTTTAACCCACTGAGCCACCCAGGCACCCCACTTTTTGCTCTTTTTTAAAACATTATAAACTCCGTAGTTAAAATGAATCCTTGAAGCAAATTAATAGCTATTTAAGGTTTGATATTTAAAACCTGTTTCCCTGTCTACTTAGCATAAAATTTACCCTAGTTTTATTCTAGACTGTGAAAAGAAAGAATACAGAAAAAGCCTTTTTTTTTATTGGTATGGAGTTATTTATTTATTAAAAGATTTTATTTATTTATTTGTCAGAGAGAGAGAGAGAGAGAGACGGAGAGAGAGAGAACACAAGCAGGCAGTGTAGCAGGTAGAGGCAGAGAGAGAAGCAGGCTACCCACTGAGCAAGGAGCCTGATGCAGGACTTGATCCCAGGACCCTGGGATCAGGACTTGAGCCGAAGGCAGCAGCTTTGCAGCTTAACTGACTGAGCCGCCCAGGTGTTCCAGTATAGAGTTTTTTAAATAAGCCAGTGATCTTCATGGATAATTCACATGGGTAACTTTGAGAACTGAAAATTGTCATTCTTTTTGGGGTAGAAGTGTTTATAGCAAAGCCTTAAACTAAAAGAATGGTCATATAACAGTAAGAATAATCACCTTTCTATCATAGGATGAGTCAAATTTTTAAAATGGCAATAGATTATAATGTTCTATAGCTAGAATGGATATCACATATTATAAAAATAGAATAGCTTGCAAGATTGAGTGCTTTTCCAAGTATCAGGAAGGACTTTGCCTGTTTTATTTCATTTCATTCTCTCAGTCCTGCTTTATGTATTATTATTTCCCCCATTTTAATGAGGAATTAAAAAGACAGGTTAAGGAACTTGACCAAGGTCATATACCTCATTTTATTTAACACTCTTATCTTGGAAGTATGGGTTGATTAGGTATTTCTCAAGATCATGTATAAGTAGCAATTTTTTAGAAATTATTTTTGGACATCAGATTTAAAAACTAAAAGTTTCTTGTTGTATAATCTTGTCACATAAATTGTTGATTTTCAGACTTTTCATGATTTAATCTGCCTGCTGAGAAATTGTTTTTCTTATTGCAAAGGTTCATAATATGCGCAGATTTTAGAGCTTGGCTTGAGTGCCCTCTAAGGTGCTTATTGACTGAACCATAGAAAATGTTGTGTTATTAAAGAAAAATTTAAGTGAGGTCTTATGTGAATAAGTCTCATGTTAGTTGCTGAGATAGGGGCTGATGCTTGTTGGTAGTTTTTAGCTCTCTGTATAGGTCATGTCTGTGTTCTGGCAGCCAGCAAGAAAAGGGATAAAGAGAGAATGTATGCACAGGACAGATAATTTGTCAGACAACTTCCTCTAAACATAAAAAGGTAATTAATTAAAGTAAATTATATCAAGTGTCCCGCATGGAATACTAGAACTTCATTAAAGGTAATAATTCTTTGATTAGCTTCCCCTCTAAAGAGAATGTCCTGTAGACAAAATGTAAGATGTTTCCTGGCCTTAGTTCATGTTGCTTTTGGAGTCTGTTGATAGGTATTAATCCATTCTCCTTAATGTAAAAATCCCATAGGCTTATAAGGGTTGTGAAGACTAGCACCCATGGATATGCTCCAGATTGAAGAAGCTTCCAAAATAGCAATATCACAAGAGGATTTCTGGTAAGAGAATAACAATATTCACAGTTCATGAATAGCTTTCTCTGTTTCACCTTGGATGATTACTGCAAATCTATAATAACTGCATTGGTTATAAAGCAAAAGAAGATGCTTCTTTGACAGGTAAGGAACTTGGTAAGCAACTCTGACACTGTGCAGAGACTGGGATTAAACCCCAAGTCTGCCTAACCTTCGAGTTCCCGTTTCTGAATAATTATGCCATATTGTGCCTTAAATAAAACACAAAGGTATATTGACCTGAATATTTATTCTTTTTTTAAAATTTTTAAAAAAGATTTTGTTTATTTATTTATTTGACAGAGAGAGATCACAAGTAGGCAGAGAGGCAGGCAGAGAGAGAGGGGGAAGCAGGCTCCCTGCTGAGCGAGAGCCCAATGCGGGGCTCCATCCCAGGACCCTGAGATCATGACCTGAGCTGAAGGCAGAGGCTTAACCCACTGAGCCACCCAGGTGCCCCTGAATATTTATTCTTTTTAAACAATGTTTTATTCTAGTTTTCTAAGTCATAACAAATCTGTCATGTATGTAGAAGTTATAAATTCACGAGAAATTATAGGGGTAAGCAAGTGGGAATTAATGGTACATATTTTGCATTAGTAAGGCTCTCAGCAAGACAGAGATGGCAACTCATAGTAGGTAATTTGAGAAGAGTTTAATAATAAAAGGATTCTTATAGGTGGATAGGCTAGGGTGTCTATCCACACTGCTATAGACTGGGTGATTTAGACAACAGAACTTTATTTTCTTACAGTTGTGGAGGCTGGAAGTCCGAGGTCAGGTTGCCAGCATGGTTGAATTGTGGTAAGTGCTCTCTTCCTGGCTGATACAGGACTGTCTTCTTACTGCGTCCTTACATATGAATTGAGGGGAGTACAATTCAGTCCACAGCAGTTAGGGAAGCCACAGGATAGTGCAGTACCTGGGACTGGAAACTTCAGGGAGTTACGATTCTTAAGCCTGAGGAACTGGGGAAGATTTGGCCACTATTCTAGGCGGAGAGAGAATGCATGTGACAGGAGTCATAAGAGTAGCTGGGGATTGCACCCAGCCAGCAGCATCTCCATCCAAAAAAGGAGTGAAGACTTCATTTTCCTGCCTTTCCCTGGTTTCACCCTTACACTTCTCAGCGATGGAAACTAGCTGGAAGCCAGAGGGAATTGAAGCCCTGGTGATGGAGCCTGTACATGTATAGGGGAAGAAAAATAATTTTTTTTCTCCACCTTTTTGGGTTCTTAGCTGAGACTTGTATAATAAAGGACAGATTCATAGGAGGAAAACAAACAGAAGTTTATTAACACATATATCTCATGTATGCATGGGAAATACCCAGAATATGCTCCCTGAAGTGGCGTAGAATTCAGACTTAAACATTGTCGTCACTAGGGAAGGGGAGGTGGGGGATATAGACCTCTTAGAGGAGAGTAAAATGCTTTTGGGGGAAGATGAATTGGCTCTTAGAAGAACAGAGGGGAGGTATGATAATCTGTGGCAAAGTTGTTCTAGTCTCCTCTCTTATGACAAAAGTCAGTCTTTTTTTTTTTTAAATTTTTTAAAAATATTTTATTTATTTGACAGAGAGAAATCACAAGTAGGCAGAGAGGCAGGCAGAGAGAGCGAGGAAGGCAAGCAGGCTCCCCGCTCAGAGAGCCAGATGTGGGCTCGATCCCAGGACCCTGGGATCATGACCTGAGCCCAAGGCAGATGCTTTAGCCCACTGAGCCACCCAGGCGCCCCAAGAGTCAGTCTTTCAGTGTGAGTTTGAAGGCAGGAAGGAACCTGTGTCCCAGCTCAAGGCAGTCAGGCAGGAACAGTTCCTTCTTACTTGCAAAATGGGCAGGGTTTTTGTTCTATTTAGACCTTCAACTGATTGGATGAGACCCACTTACACTGCTTTTACTCCATCTACGGATTCACATTCTAATCTTACCAGAAACATTGTAACAGAAATACACAGAATAATCTTTGACCAAATGTCTGGGCACTCTGTGGCCCAGTCACTTTGACACATAAAATTACCTTCTTCCCAGTCTACTCTCTGCCTGGGGCTAGTCGGAGGAGGTTTCCTGTCTGAGAATCTGTTTCTTCTCTATGGAACTGAAACTAGCAGGATGTTTACTGGAAGTTACTACCTTGTGTAATTCATGAGGGTGAGGTCTTCGCCTAGCACAGATCTGCTAAATAGCTTACCCCTAAGGAGGATCCACTTCTTTGCATCCTTCTTCTCTTATTTATCCAGACCCCTATCTCTCTTTCCTTCCCCTTAGCAGCCCCTGATCTATCACTTCTTGATCACTAACTTCTGACCCTGTGTGCCTTGATTAGGAACCGATTTCTTACCAAGAATCCATTAACTCAATTATATGCTCATCCTAAACATTTGTATTTAAAGCTTGGCCTTCATTATCTTATCCAAAGACACTGTTATCCCAACATTTTTCTATTCAAGTCACAGCTCTTCACATATCCCCACAACTGATGGACTTGTCCCAGGCCCTCCTTGCCTGAATTGGTATTTCAGCACCAAAAAAGAGGTCAATCTTTCCTGCTTCATAAAATCCTGAAGAGATTTATGAAAATTGAGATCCTTTTGGAGGATCTGTCTTTAGGCAGATAAGTGGAGTTTAGAGAACACCTGTCCCTGAATTTGCTATTTTTCAAGTGACTAGAGCTCCAACTAATCAATATATACCCAAGTAGCATTTTTCTCTATCTTTCGCTTATCAATCTCTCAAAGCACAGAGCAGGATGGAAAAGAAAGAGTGGACCTTGAAAAGCAAAGGGAAGACATGAAATGTACCTACTGTTTACTTTGTCTTGTAACTAACCACATTACCTAAAATGGGCCTTCTCGGGACATCTGGGTGGCACAGTAGGTTAAGTGTTTGCTTTCAGCTCAGGTCATGATCCAGGGGTTCTAGTATAGAGTCCTGCATCAGGCTCCTTGCTCAGTAGGGAGCCTGCTTCTTCCTCTATCTGCCACTGCCCCTGCTTACACTCTCTTTCTCTTGCTCTCTTTCTGGCAAATAAATAAAAAAAATATTTTTAAAAAGTGGGCTTTCTTGGGGCATCTGGGTGGTTCAGTGGGTTAAAGCCTCTGCCTTCAGCTCAGGTCATGATCCCAGAGTCCTGGGATCGAGCCCCGCATCAGGCTCTCTGCTCAGCAGGGAGCCTGCTTCCTCCTCTCCCTCTCTCTGCCTGCCTCTCTGCCTATTTGTGATCTCTGTCTGTCAAATAAATAAATAAAATCTTTAAAAAAAATGGGCTTTCTTGGGGCATGGGGGTGGCTCAGTCAATTGAGGGCTGTTTCTTGATTTCGGCTCAGGTCATGATCTTAGGGTCCTGGGATGGATTGCCACAATGGGCTCTGTGCTCATTGCTCGAGGATTCTCCCCCTCTCCTTCTGCCCCTCTCCCTGCTTACACTCTGTTTCTAACATAAGTAATCTTAAAAAAGTAAAACAGACCTTCTTATTCATCTCTCTCCTCTCACATCTTTGTATTTTTTTTATAATATTTCCCCTCTTGATTTCTCTTTATTTTTTTTTCTCCAAATTTCTATTTAAATTCCAGTGAGTTAACATATACTATAATATTGGTTCCAGGACTAGAATTCAGTGATTCATCACTTACATATTCTACCCAGTGTTTATCCTACCACATGTCCTCCTCAATACCTATCACCATTTTAACCCATCTCCCATCTACCTTCCTCCATTAACCCTCAGTTTGTTCTCCATTGTTAAGAGTCTCTTATGATTTTTCCCCCTCTCTTTTTTTCCTCTTCCCATATGTTCATCTGTTTTCTTCCCTAAATTCCGCATATGAGTGAAATCATATGGTATTTGTCCTTCTCTGACTAACTTACTCCACTTAGCATAATAAACTCTTGCTCCATCTCCATTGTTGCAAATGGCAAGATTTCATTCTTTTTGAAGGCTGAGTAATATTTGTGTGTGTGTGTGTGTGTGTGTGTGTGTGTGTGTGTACCACTTTTTCTTTATCCATTCATCAGTTGATGGACACTTCAGCTTTTTCCATAGTTTGGCTATTGTTGATAACACTAATATATAAGTATTGATAACACTACTATAAATATTTGAATCTATAATTTTGCATTCTTTGGATAAATACCTAATAATGCAATTGTTGGATCATATGGTAGTTCTATTTTTAACTTTTCTAAGGATTGGGACTTTTGTTGTTTAAAATTATACTTACCTTCCTCATTATGACTGAATGCATCGCATGGTTTGTTTCAGCCAATAAGTTGTAAGAGATGTGAGAGACACTTCTTGGCAGGAATGGTTAATCACTGGTATAATGTAGTTTAGACCTAATTTTTTTCCCATTGTCAGAATGACCAGCAACCTTTGAAATAGTTGCTGTTCTGTCACTTGGTACCAGGAATGAAAAGACCTGAAATGGCCGCTATGTGTTATGAGGGAGAAATAGACTTTGTTTTTATAAATCAGTGATATTTTAGGATTGTTTGCTAGCAGAATATAACATAGCCCTATTCTGACAAATCCTTAATTGTGGAAAGAAGGAATAAACTTGTCTCCTTTAATTTGAGCTGATTTGTAGAGTCTGTGATTATCCAAGTAGCTAATTTACATAGTTTTGAAACTTTAGCTTGTTAATATGTCCTTGTTATGACCTTGAAATTCACAAGTTTAATATTCTATCTCCCAGTAGAAGGATTTCTAAATATAACTCTCATTAACGCCAACGCTCCTTTGCATATTGGAATGACATTGTAGCCCTTGAAATTGTAAGTTTGAGTGAGAACGACACATGAAAGACAGATCAGAATCAGGCAGGCTGTCTCTCCTGGGAGGACAGGAACTAATTTGAGTTTTGAATTTATTCTTTTGATGTTCTAATATTCCCAACAATAGTAAGTCATTTTAAAATGGAGAATTAGAGCTGTCTATGCCTGTTCTATTCTCTCATGTCTAGTCCACTCTTGTTATTCAAATGTGACTCTCGTTATTACTTTTATTTCTTGACAAATAGGTCTGTAGACATGTACATGCTTTGTCCCGAATGTTAAACAGGAAAAAGAAAATGTTCCCAGCACAGCAAATTTACAAAAAGTGTAAAAAATTTGAAGTTGAGGGGCTCAGTCAGTTAGGTGTCTGCCTTTGGCTTAGGTCATGATCTCAGGGTCTTGGGATTGAGTCCCACATCAGGTTCCCTGCTCATCAGGGAGCCTGCTTCTCCCTCTCTCTCTGCCATTCCCCATTTGTGCGTGCACTCTCTCTATCTCCTGTCAAATAAATAAATAAAATCTTTAAAAAGATTTGAAGTTGAGTGTATTTAAGCCAAGACCATTCTTTAATTTTCTATTTTGCTTTATCTTAGTTTGGGTAAAAATATTCTCTAATTTATGGGCTTAAAGTTAAACCAAACTGGGAACCTGGGTGGCTCAGTGGGTTAAAACCTCTGCCTTTGGCTCAGGTCATGATCCCAGGGTCCTGGGATCGAGCCCCGAATTGGGCTCTCTGCTCAGCAGGGAGCCTGCTTCTTCCTCTCTCTCTGCCTGTCTCTCTGCCTACTTATGATCTTTGTCTAATAGATAAATAAATCTTTGGAAAAAAAGTTAAATGAAACTAATAAAAATATTAACCAACCACAACTGTAAACCAGTTGTTTTTTTGGAGAAGAGATATTTTGGGGACATGGTAAAGGTAAAAAATTGATCTGCCCATTTCAGTGAAAACCTTGTAAGCCCACTGCTATCCCAGAATAGGGAAAAATGGGGACAGACATGAATGTGGACTGATAATTTCTCTATTTTGTCCAGTGTATCTAAGGACCATCTGTTAAGTACTTAGCTCAAGAATCATATGTGCAAGTGGACAGAGATTTCAGAATAGGCTCTAGGATACATGAAATCTTAAAGGACTTCTCTAAATGAAGTTATTACTGAAAATAATGACTATATGCCTCCAAAAAATAAAACTTAGGGTTTTGGAAGGGAGAGGGTGGGAGGTTGGGTGAGCCTGGTGGTGGGTATTATGGAGGACACGTATTGCATGGAGCCCTGGGTATGGGGCATAAACAATGAATTCTGGAACAATGAAAAGAAATAAAATAAAATAAAATAAAAAAAGAAATAATTAGAGTCATACAAATTGCTGGGAATCCATTATTTAAATGAAATTGGGATGAAGCGTTAATTGTGTAGGGAGAAACCTGGGTGCTGTGTTAAAGCTGGGTTCATAGTCTGATAAAGAGAAAGATCTCATATTTGTTATGTTTGGTGGAGTTAGGGGAAAAGGTTTTTGGAAGATATTGTTCCTGAGGGGTTCTTATATAGGAAACCAAGTCTAGTGGATTTTTGCAAATTAACTTCCATTATATTCAAACCTGACTGATTAGACTTTATAATATTCTTGACCCTAGTTCACAGAAATTCACACTAGCTGTTCACTCTTCTACCTCAGTCCCAGGCACACTTACAGAACGCTCTGTTAGGCAAATGGAGCTAGTTATTAGATTAACAGAGATGATTTTTTCTGAGTCTAGGAATTGTAGATGGGTTGGATATGAAGGGACTCTGTTAATTCCCAGGTCGCTCTGGATTGGAAGTGAGAAGATAGGTGGGAGAGTTCATACAACCTTTTCTTATTGAATGTCCTCAATCAAATCCTCACTTTGGGGGAGTATAAATGCTGGGCAAAGAGATAAAATTTAGGCTTTTAAACTTGAATTTATCATATCTTTCAAGACCAAACCACTGTTATTGCTAAAGTGTGCTGAATATTCTGTAGCTGGAAGAACCAAGGTCAGGATGACTATTCTATTATAAGTAATTTCATTAAACAAGTAATTGTGAGTATTTGTGATAAGCTTCTGTTATTCTAGGTTAACAGGAAGGCGTTTCTCTTGGTGACCCTGAAACACCTGATTGATTGGACTTGTACATGTTCTTTGTCAATATGTATTATATCCATTTAATGGAGAACTCTAAATTATTTTCCATCTCCTTTTTAGAAGATGAAAAACACACAAACCTACTTGATATTCACAGGACAGACTGATTTTGACCATCTACATTTATAGTATAACATTATTATTCCTTTTTTAAAAGATTTATTTATTTGAGAGAGCGTGCAGGGAGAGAGAGGTAGAGGGAGGGAGAGAGAATCCTAAGCAGACTCTGCTGAGCACAGAGCCCAATGTGGGGCTCTCAATCTCACGACCCCGAGATCATGACCTCAGCCAAAACCAAGAGTCAGATGCTTAACTGTCATTCAGGGACCCCTATAGCATAATAGTATTTCAGATCAAAGTCTTCGTGAAGCCTCTAAGATGCTGAGGCACCAAGAAAGTTTAATGTGTATCCATCTATCTATCTATCTATCTATCTATCTATCTATCTACACACATATATATATGTGTGTGTGTGTATTTAACTATACAGCTATAGATAGATACTGTGTGTGTGTGTGTGTGTGTGTGTGTGTGTGTGTATTTAGAACCTGTTGAATTAAAGGACTTTTTGCCTTAATATTTAGTTAACCAGGCAATTAAATTAACCACAGTTCTGAATACTTGAGCTTTCTGCATAATGTGAAATGTTTAGATTAGCTGATAAAGTGGCTAATTAAAGTACAAAATGAAATTCAAGACCACAGCACAAAAAGTATTTATCTAACCAGTTATTTGTCATTAAAATTGTGTCTAAAAATAGTTGTTTAAATATACTTTTGTGACCAATTTTAACTTTTGTATAATAAGGCAGCTAATGTAGGCACACATTCATTTAATGTATTGAAGACAGCCTTGAAATACTGAATTTTTAATCTCTCAATGTGTTAGTGTTATAGACTGATTATGTCCCCCCAAATTCATACATTGAAGTTCTAAGCCCCAGTGTGTTGGTATTTGGAGGTGGGTCTTTTGGGAGGTAATTAGGTTAAGATGAGGTCATGAAGGTGGGTGTCCCTGTTGTGGGATTGGTGTCCTTATAAGAAGAGGAAGAGAGACCAAAGCTCTCTCTGTGCCATATGAGGACACAGCAAGAAGATGGCTATCTGTAAACAGGAAGAAGGTTCTTACTAGGAACTGAATAGGCTGGCACCTTTGATCTTGGACTTCTCAGGCTCCAGAACCGTGAGAGATAAATTTTTGTTGTTTAAGCCACTCAGTCCATGGTATTTTGTTATGGCATCTTGAGCAGACCTATGCAGTTATCTTGTTACTCTGGTGTTAGTGACCCAAATATTAGGATTCTATAGTGATTTTTTTGGAATATAAAAGCAGGTGTTATTTCATTTCTGAAGCTCTTTGAAAATTTGGTGGTCCTATGATAATGAGTTTCATGGCATACTTTGTCAAAGCTTACTTTGGAGGAGTAGTTGGAATGTGCAATGGTTTCTTGTGACTTCGTTAGTCAAGTAGTTATGCGGTTATTATAGATGCAAAGAATGTAGGAGATGGTTCTTGGTGAGTTGTAATTGAAAAAGAATTTAGAATAAAACTGCTTTTAGTTGGGGAAATGAAACTGTCTTATACATTTGGTTTTTGAGCAGTCCTTTGCTTTTGGATAGGTCTGTCTCATATTAATTCTAAAAGAGAAGAGCTTCCATGTGAAAAGGCTTGAGTTAAATGGAGGCAGAAAGAAGTTGTGATCCAGGAATACTTATTTCACATGATGATTATTTGGAAAAAATTCAGACAGACAGTTTTTTGTCTGCACATTAAAAACCATGACTTCAAAAGGACTATTACTGGATTGAATAGACCAATCTTCCCATATGGGTCCAGTGAGAATGAAGTAGAAGCATTGAGCTCATGTTGACAATAGAGAGAAACTAGCACTTGGGAAATAGTTTTGTTTCATCTGAAAATGAGTATAAGTTAGGTTCTTTGTTTCCACTTTCTCCCTGATGGACTGATGTCCATCAATCAACCTGAGGTAAAAGAACTTGCATCTATAATAACCGCATAACTACTTGACAACTATTGAATATAGATGATCTATTCTTTCAGATTCTTTGGGTAAAAGATGCTAAAAATTCCTACCTTTCAGAAAAAGATGCCAAAAATGTTTGCTTATTATCATCTTCCTATCCCCTCAAGAAGATGAGGCAGCCATGGAACTCTTTCTTTTTTATGCAGCTTATGAATCTCTAGGAATAGATACAAAATTATATTTTTTCCTCTTTTCACTCCATATTGCTTTGTGTAGATCTATGGTGTGCTATCTATATTCCCCACCTGTCTGCTTCTTTCTCTCCAGCATCTTCTACCATTAGCATCAAGGCACACAATTCAACTGTTTTTTAGAAGTTGAGTTAAGGTTTATAGTACACGTGTTTAACTTGTCTTAGTCTACCTTACTGATATCTCAAAGTGGAGTGCCTAGCTTATATACAGCAAAGGAAAATCTTTTTTGCCCGATTATGACCCATCTTCAGGAAAGAGCCCATATGCAAAAGTGGCCAATGTAGGGCATAAGAGCTTGTCCTCTGGCTTCTGATTGGGACATACAGCTTCAGAATTCTCTATGGGATTAGCTGAGACCTCTGGTGGAACTACATCACAGTTTTATCTTGAAAGACTTCTCTAATAAACTACTTGAATACAAATATCTATCTTAGAGTCTGTTTTCTGGGTGTCCTGACCTAACAGTTAGAACGAGCAAAGTAAAGAAGTTGACTCTACAATGTGATTTTGGAGTTGATTACTGTCTGGTCAGCTGGCAATGAGGACCCCAATCCTGATGGCAGGTGGAGTGTAGATAGCCTGTGGTATAATGTGTCAGTGAAATTATTCAAATGTCCAATAGTGGTGAACCAAGATCAGATGCTGGTAGCAGGAAATGTGCCAGAAGATTCAATAGCCACGTGTTTGAAAGGTTTAGGGGAAGTAGTAATCATAAGCTCTGTGAATCTTGTTATCCTTGAGTGCCATGGATGCATTGCAGAAAGATAATGAAAGGCTGTGGGTGACTGATTATTGATTTAAGTGTGAAAGTCTAAGAACCTCAATAGTAAGATATAAAGAAACTCTTATCTCTCAAAGCCAGAAAATGGGAACACTGGCTAACAGTTTCAGAATCAGGTTCCATAAGTTGTAGAGTTGTAGAGAATTTGAATTCTCAAGGCCATCTATTCTGCTATTCAAGGTTAAGATCCTGGTTGGGAGGGAGTGGAATGCTGAAACTTGGGATGGGGATATTTAAGTTAAAATACCCAAGAAACAGAATTTACTATTTTCCTGAATCCCCTGAGCCTGCAGAAATAGCCCATTTCATCCTATTAAAAGCTAGTACAGTCCCTTTTGCTTGAAGAGGATGCCAAAAATTAATATACTCAACACAGCTTTCTTTTGATTATTATCAAAGTATATCTTTTTTCCATCCATTTAATTTTAATCTACTTGTGTTTATATATTTAAAGTTCATTTCTCATAGGCAGCATATAGTTAGATCTTAATTTTTCCCCTCCAGTCTGTTTTATTAGCGTGTTTAGACCATTTGCATTTAATGTGATTATTGATATGGTTAAGTCTATCTGTCCTCTTGATGTTCATCTACTATATGCTCATATGTTCTTTGATTATTTTCTTCTTTTTATGTTTTCATTTGGATTAATTGTAGCTTTTTTGGGCTCCATTTTATCTTTTCTATTGGCTTATAGCTATAAGTTTTTGTTATTTTAGTGGCTGATTTAGGGTTTAAAGTACACATGGTTAATTTATCACAGTCTATATTCAAGTGTAGTATACTACTTCATCTATAGTGTACTTCTTTTGTTTTTCTCCTTCCAACTTTATGGTATTGTTTCACATTTTTACGTATGTTATAAATCCTGGAGTAAATTGATAACTCTTTTGGTTTGGTCACTTGTTTTAGTAATATTTAAATAACAAAAAAAATCACAAATATTTACCCATGTAGTTACCATTCCTGTTGTTCTTAATTTCTTTGTATAGATCCATGTTTCCACATGGTATCATTCTACTACTGCTTCAAGGACTTCCTCCTTTACCACTTTTTGTAGTGCAGGACTTCCGTTGATGAATTCTTTCAGTTGTTATATGTTTGAAAGAGACTTTATTTTGTCTTCAGTTTTGAAAGAAGTTGTGACTGGGTATATGAGTTTAGGTTGACAGTTTCTTTTTTCCCACACTTTAAATATGGACTCTCAGCTGGATCTCTTTACTTACTGCATCACTGTTATTTTTTGCCTAATGCCTAGTGTTTTGAAACTGGTCTCATGTATTTTATTATTTTTTTTATTATTGCTTCAGGTGGGAATATAAATTCAGTCTCTAACTTCATCTTGTCTGAAAGCTTTTATATAGTAATATTTGCCAGAAAGCACTCATACAGAAGTGACACTGAACAATTAAGTGGACAAAAATGATTTGGCCAGGAGATGTCAACCAGCTTTTGTCATCATTACCTCAAATTTAGGAGTAGCCATAGTGGCAAGGATGGAGGCTATCATGAGCCCCAGCTTGGGCTTTAACTCACATAGCTTAGTCTTGCTCTGTTGCTGCTTAATGTCTAAACAGCCAGCAAGAGAGAGAATGCTGAGCCCTGCTTATGGCACAGTTCCTTGAGGAGAAAAAGTATCCATTTGGTAATCATTACTATAAGTTGATTGAACCTCTTCCACCTTGGAATGAGAAGAGACTAATGCTGACTGGAACTGGAATATATTTTGGGTATGTTTTTGACTTTCCTGCAGCTCTGCTATCCAAGAGGTTGGTAGTGTTTGATCCATGGATATAGGATTCCATATAACACTTCATCAGATCTAGGGGCCCACTAGATAATGAATGAGGTGCATATAAGCACATGACAGTGTTACTCATTGTTTTATCCTATATGATACCACTGAGAAAATGTGCCCTGCTAGAATAATGAAGTGATAAATGAAGGCTTTTTTAAGGGCATAACACACCATAACATTAATCATAATCATGATATGATGATGTGTCCCCAGTGAGTAGACTAGATAGGTCTGGGAAGCAAGGAGTGCTTCCTTGTAGGGGTTATAGTGGGAGTTGACCTGCTTCCTATCACTCCCATTGACTCTCTTATGGATTTTTTCATGCGTATTTCTACAAATCTGGGCTCTGCTTATCTAGAGATTATGGTTCTCAGAGAGAGAATCCTTCCACCAGGAGACACATCGAGAGTTCCATTAAATTCTAATCTATGGCCACGTGTCCAGTCATGTTGGTATCCTTGTGCCAAGAACCTAGGAAACAGGGAAAGGAGGCAATATTCTGGCATAATTGGCCATTATCATCAGGAGACAGTAGGATTGCTGTTATACAATAGCACACCCAGATGATACACTGGGTGTCTTTTGGTATACTCATGCCTGATTTTGAACACACACGGATAAATGCAGTAACTAGTCTGAGAAGTGTATGCTGAGCAGGGGCTTACATCTTGAGGCTTAGACTGACAGAGTTGCTTGTTGAAGGGGAGAGGAATCTAGAACTGGTAGTGGAGGAAAGAGATGATAAATACCTTTTGAGGCCTTGAGAAGAGTTACAGTGGTAGAGCTGTAGTTTATCCCACTAACTTTCCACTTGCAAGTTTTCCCAGGAAAAGAGACCAACTAGAATCCTGGAGGAAGTGTTTCTAAATGAAGTGAACTAATTTACTACCAGTAGATCTAGGGAGCAGAAGGGGCAAACCCACAAATGTTCTGGTGTGCTGTCTAGATCATATACATCAGTACTGGGGCCCTCATCCTCAGCTTTTGGTAGGGTAATCTATGGAAACTATACAGCTGAGGCTTTCCCAGAAACTGCCCTCAGTGGAAGGCCATTTTACCCAAGGTTATGTTCCCTCCCCAGGAGCAACTTACATACAATTACTGGACAATGTGGGGGAAAAAGTGTGATCCCCCAGTCTCAATTCAGGATAACTCTGAAGACCGTACTAGTTGCAGGGTTTCCTCTGGGTTCGGCTGAGGTCAACTTTTTCAGAGTTTAACTTTCTCCACTGCTCAATATTGCTTCCTTTATCCACTTAACAGATGTTGATGAATGCATATCCCAATGAACCTCATGCATGCAATCTTCATTTCAGTGTCTGTTTTCCAGGGAACTTGATCTACATAGCAGTTTTCCTTGTTCTTAGGTAGCTTTCTGCTATAAAACCAACTCTCAGTCTTCAGTTAATATAATTGAACTTAAGGTTTAGTATAAGACCTATATGGAGGGGCGCCTGGGTGGCTCAGTGGATTAAGCCGCTGCCTTCGGCTCGGGTCATGATCTCAGGGTCCTGGGATCGAGCCCCGCATTGGGCTCTCTGCTCAGCGGGGAGCCTGCTTCCTCCTCTCTCTCTGCCTGCCTCTCTGCCTACTTGTGATCTCTCTCTCTGTCAAATAAATAAATAAAATCTTAAAAAAAAAAAAAAAAAGACCTATATGGAACTGTCATGAGTGACTATTGTTTCTGCCATTCAGAATCTGTTAAGTTTCTTCTGGCAACCATATACTGATTTTCCTGTGGGGATACATTTTGTTCTCCTGCTCATTTTGTATGCTTTGCATGACATTGATTCACATCTAGCTTAAAGGATTGACTTGAGATTTATACCTAACCATTCAAAGTATCACTTTTCTTTGGCCAAAGTTCAGGAATAAGTATGTCACTCTGTAAGAACAAGTGAGGCAAAACAAAACAAATAAGAGCTGCTAAGGAAAAGGTAAATGCATTTTTCCTACTGTACTTGAACCTGGAAGCTTATAGTCTGGAACTACTCGTCATTATTTTGCTCCCTGAGATTGAAGCCAACATTTAGGAGAGCAGAACCAGTAGAAGAAGAGGGTCTGGATTCTTATGTCATTATTTGAACCCCGGGATCAAGACATACCTGAAGCAAACATATTCTTGAAATTTATGTTACATGATTCCAATGCTTTTCTTTTTAGAATAAACTCTTTTGTGTTGAATATACTGAAAGGCTCGTGGTTGATGTAGCATCTTCCTGAACTAAGTTGCGGAGATGGAAAATTAAATTACTAAAAGCTTTTTATATGCAGAGAACAATTTGCATGAAGGAAACATCTGAAAAGAATAAGGTACCATTTTGAGCATTTATGAAATGCTCACAGTTCTAAGTTGCTAGGAGTTCTAAGGAAAATTTAGGCTGATATTTTCCTCTTTTCTTACAGTATGTTCTATTCTTGTTACCATGATAATTACTGTAATCATATCAGCATGGTATAAAAAGGTCCTGCTGTTAATTATGGAGAAAACAAGAACACTTTGTTATATTTTCTCTAATTATTAAATTTTGTATTGCATATCCAACATCTTCCTCTGGATGAAGAAAAATGCCCCATTTTTTGCAATGTCATCTGGCTAGGGGCAGCCTATTATAACCTTTCTAAACCTCCATTTTCTAATCTGTGCAATGGAGAAATTCCTCCCATCTAACAACAAATTGTAATGATGAAACAAAATGATGTACATGTAGGTGATTTGTAAAGTATAAATGACTCAATAATTGCCCATGGCTTTTATTGATGAGAACTATCAGCAAGAAATAAATAAATGATGTAAACCTGAATCTTTTAATTTCTTAATAGTAAGTTAAAATATAACATGGTGTTGACATGGATATTGAATTTTCTGGTTCTTAAGTAAAGTAATGTATTAAAGGGTTATTAAGGCCTCCATGGGATCTTCAGTGTTTCTTTTTAAAACTGGGCTTATTTGCAGTCAAATGGATAATTCTCTATTCCTAGAGATTAATAACTTGGATTCTAGGAGAAACATCATCCAGACTTCCCTTCTGGAGATTCTCTTCACTATTCTTATAGCCTCTTGATGCTTCATTTACTGTATTTATCTCAGGATATTGAAGCTACTAATATGTTAGCTCCTATTAAACTGAGAACTCCTTAAGGCCAGGGCTTATATCTGTTTTAAGAATTTCTCAATGTTGGGGCGCCTGGGTGGCTCAGGGGGTTAAAGCCTCTGTCTTCAACTCAGGTCATGACCCCAGGGTCCTGGGATCGAGCACCACATCAGACTCCCTGCTCAACAGGGAACCTGCTTCCCCCTCTCTCTCTGCCTGCCTCTCTGCCTACTTGTGATCTCTGTCTGTCAAATAAATAAATAAATAAAATCTTAAAAAAAAAAAAAGAATTTCTCAATGTCAAGCAACTCACAGTGATTGCCACATTGCTAGTACTAAATGAATGTTTGTTGAACTTAAATTGAGGCTATTCATTGCTTGATTCTTATATTTCTTCTAACAAATCTATTTCTTTCCTCTACCTATCTTTCTATTTTTAATAACATATAATGTATTATTTGTTTCAGGGATACAGGTCTGTGATTCATCAGTCTTACACAATTCACAGCACTCACCATAGCACATACCCTCCCCAATGTCCATCACCCAGCCAACCCATCCCTCCCACCTCCCTCCCCTCCAGCAACCCTTAGTTTGTTTCCTGAGATTAAGAGTCTCTTATGGTTTGTCTCCCTCTCTGGTTTCATCTTGTTTCATTTTTCCCTCCCTTCCCCTATGATCCTCTGTCTTATTTTCAAATTCCTCATATCAGAGAGATCATATGATAATTGTCTTTCTCTGACTTATTTCACTTAGGATAATACCCTCTAGTTCATCCCTGTTGTTGCAAATGCCAAGATTTTGTCTTTTTGATGGCTGCATAGTATTCATATCTATATCTATATCTTTATCTATATCTATCTCACATCTTTTTTTTTTAATATGACAGACAGAGATCACAAGTAGGCAGAGAGGCAGGCAGAGCGAGAGAGAGGAGGAAGCAGGCTCCCAGCTGAGCAGAGAGCCTGATGCAGGACTCGATCCCATGACCATGGGATCATGACCTGAGCTGAAGGCAGAGGCTTTAACCCACTGAGCCACCCAGGCACCCCTGCATCTCACATCTTTATCCGTTCATTTGTTGATGGGCATCTAGGCTCTTTCCATACTTTGGCGATTGTGGACAATAAGAGCTTCCATTTTTTATTGCACCTCATTAGTAACTTTTTTGATTTCAACTTGATTAGGTTTTACTTCTTTTATTTCTCCAGAAAAGGATTTTATTTCTGCAGAAAGGGATTCTCTAGTATCTTATATGTTTTTTTCAAGCCAGTTAGCCTCTTTATAATCATCTTCAGAACTCTAGTTCTGACATCTTACTAATGTCCGTATTGGTTAGGTCCCTAGCAGTTGGTACTGCTTCTTGTTCTTTTTTGGGGGGTGAGTTTTTCTAACTTGTCATTTTTTCCAGGGAAGAATAGATGAATGAGAGAACAGAATGCTAAAAGGATAAAAATGACCCCAGAACAATACACACTAATCCAATCAGAAGAGACCCAAAACCAGGGGGAAAGAAAGGAAAAAAAAATATGATTAGGCTGGTGAATAGAACAGAGTCACACATTGATTTTGGATATATTTTGTTCTTCCACCCAAAATTTTAAGGAAAGAAAGAAATTATACACACACACACACACACACACACACATACACATATATGTATATATATGTGTATATATATCCCTTCATCATATTTACCGTGCGCTCGTGCACACACACACACACACACACACACAATGAAGGGTTGTGATATGACTGTAAAGATGAAAATTTAAAAAATTAAAGATTTTAAAAAAGGAATTGTTAAGAAGTTGGTTAAAAAAAAAGAGAGAGAGTGAATGCGATCAGGCTAGAGACTAGAACAAAGCCATACACTAGATTTAGAGTATATTTTGGTCGGTTAGAAGAAACTGTATCCCAAATTTTAAAGAAAGAAAAAATTATATGTATACAGAAAATAAGGTTAAATACAGTGAATGGATAGAATATAAGTATAAAAATGAAAATTAAAAAAAGATTTTAAAAAAAGTTATGGATGAGATAAAATAGTTAAAATAGGAAAGAAAAATCGAAAAAGAAATAATTCTATGTGCTGTATGCTGCTAGTACTGGTGTTCAGCAGTTCTCATTGATCAGTAAACTTGGTCTTGGCTGGATATTCTTGTTGATCTTCTGGGGGATGGGCCTGTTCCAGTGATTCTCAAATGTCTTTGCCTGAGGTGGAATTGCATCGCCCTTGCCAGGGGCCAGGCTAAGAATCTGCTTAGATTTGTTTTCAGTAGCTTTTGTTCCCCAAAAGCTTTCTGTACAACTTTGGAGGAAGAGAATGAAAATGGTGGCCTCCCAATCTCTAGCCAGGGGAGCCAAGAGCTCAGGGTCCCCACTCCTCTGTGCACCTTCAGAGAAAAGAAATCAGTCACCCCCATCTCCCTGGTCTCTGGCTGCACTCCATGCTCACTTGGCCTGTGACCGAGCATTTTTATCTCTGGCGCACGTCTCCATCTGGAGTCTCTAAACCCAGCAGATTCCTGCAATGAGCTCCTGTACCACTCCCCACCCCGTGTAAGAAGGTGAGTCTCCCCATATCTGCCTCTCGTGGGGTCCCTGCTCAAAGAGTAGTGGCCTGACTGTGCCTCAGATCATGGTTTAAAGTAACCATGAGCTGAGAGCTCCCTCCTTGGCAACCAGGCTCCCTGCTCAGATATCTCGGAGGTCTGCCATACTCAGGCACTCCCGGGTCTTTCTGTCACCCCAAGGGTCCTGAGACCACACTGTCCCAGCAAGGGATTCCCCCCAACTTAGCCTCTGGAACAATGTCCCTCAGTGGAGCAGACTTCTAAAATTTCTGATTTTGTGCTCCACTGCTCTCTTACTTGCTGGGAGCTGGCTCCTCCCACATGGTCTATCTTCCTGTATATCCCTTCAGATTCTCTTCTCTGTAAGTCCTACCTTCCATAAAGTGATTGCCTTTCTGTTCCTAGAATTGTTGCTATTCTTCTTTTTGATCTTGTGTTGAGTTTGTAGGTGTTCAGGTGGTTTGATAAATATCTAACTGAACTCCTGGGACCTGATGAAATTTAGGTCTCCTACTCCTCCACCATCTTGTTCCTCCTCTCTTTCCTTTATTATTAAAAGTTGGCAGTCATTTTTCTATGTGATTAATTTATATTGATGGAAGCAGTCTTTATTAGATCAAACTTCTAGGGCTGTATCTGGACAAAATCAGAAAGATATCAAATCTATTGGTAATGATTCAAAATACACTTAATCACAAAAATAATGTATATGTGATGGAGATTTTTAAGGGCTAGTTAGCTGATGGGTATTAAGGAAGGCACACTCATTATGATGAGCACTAGGTATTGTATATAGGTGATGAGCCACTGAATCTGATATTGTGTTTTATGTTAAGTAGCTAAAATTTACTTATTTATTTATTTTTAAAGATTTTATTTATTTGAGAGAGAGAGAGATAGAATGAGTGCAAGTATGGGGCAGGGAGAGGCAGAGTGAGAAGCAGACTCACCACTGAGTGGGCTACCTGATGTGGGGCTTGATCCCAGGATCCTGAGATCATGACCTGAGCTGAAGGCAGATGTTTAACTGATGAACCATCCAGATGCCCCTAACTATCTAGAATTTAAAGAAAAATTTGAACAAAACAAAACAAAACAAAAAAAGAAGCAGATACTGAAACTCCAATGGCTTCCTTTCTGAAACACTTTTCCAAGTAACTTCTCTCCTAAGTACTGAATACTTCAGGGCTTCTAAAACTGTTGTAACAAGACAGACTTAGGGGAAAGGGGTCTATAAGGATGGACTCAGGAATAACTCATGTTGCTGAAGTCTTAAATGAATGTTTGACTGTATGGATAAAAATATAAACTACTGGATGACTTAGGAAAAAATTATTTAAAAATAATTATTAAGTAGGGTGTAAAACTGTAATTCCCTTCTTGTTCATTTTCTCTCAGTTTCATCTCTTTTCTCAGGGAGAACCCCTATCATTTCTTTGATATATATATCTTTCTTTATATTTCTCTTTGCATTTGGAATCATGTGTGTATGTGTATGCACAAATGCACCCTATCGGTATGAATAATATTTACATAAACAAAATCATAGAACAAACAAAATCATTTTCTGGAATCTGCCCCCCCCCCACTTTTTCAATTGTATACCTGGAGCCACTTTGCAAATCAGCATATAGAAATAATTTCATGATTTAAAATGTTTGTATTTCATCTGTAGTGTATTATAACCATAATTAGTGTGTATTGATAAAAATTTTATTTGTGTTGGGGCACCTGGGTGGCTCAGTGGGTTAAAGCCTCTGCCTTCGGCTCAGGTCATGATCTCAGGGTCCTGGGATCAAGCCCCACATCGGGCTCTCTGCTCAGCGGGGATCCTGCTTCCCCCTCTCTCTCTGCCTGCCTCTCTGCCTGCTTGTGATTTCTGTCTTTCAAATAAATGAATAAAATCTTTTTAAAAATTTTATTTGTGTTTAATTCCCAAAAAGAAGGTAATAATACCTTTGAACATGTTGTTTTGAACATGTCAGGGTTTTGTGGCATGGATTCATAGAAGTAGAATCACTGCGTGAAAAGATATGCACCTAAAATAGATGCCAAAGTACCCTCTAAAAGGGTTGTACCAATTTATGCATCTATCAGTGTGAGAGTATTTCTCTTCATGCCACTGGCAAAAATGGGTTTTTATTATCTATCATCTATCTATCTATCACCTATTTATCTATATTTTACCAGTTAATATGTGAAAAATGTTATCTTCTTGTTATTTTATTTACATTTCCCTAATTACGATTGACATTTTCTTAAAGGATGAAAACTCTTCTAACTTTCTGAATGAAGTTTGTAAGCTGTGGTATTTGTTAACATTTGAATCATTATTTTAAAAATCCAGACATTATGAAAAAGAGTGAAATCTTGCCATTTGCAATGACGTGGATGGAGTTAGAGAGAATTTTGCTAAGTGATGTAAGTCAGTCAGGGAGACAAATACCATGTGATTTCACTCATATGTGGAATTTAAGAAACAAAGCAGATGAACATAGGAGAAAGATGAGAGGCAAATGAGGAAACAGACTCCTAACTATGATGAGGAAATTGGAGGGGAGATGGGTGGGAGGATGGGTTAAATGGGTGATGGGTATTAAGGAGGGACTTGTGATGAGCACTGGGTATTTTATGTAAGTGCTGAATCACTAAATTCTACATGTAAAACTAATATTACACTGTGTGTTAACTGACTGGAATTTAAATAAAAACTTGAAAAAAATCCAGGCATTAAGCAATTGCATTATTTTTCAATAGAGGATGTAAGAATCATTGTTTAAATCATTGAATTATTTAACTGTAACTTACTTGAAAATCTAAAAGATATTTCCAAGCCCTTTCTCCATTTTCAAGCCAATTTCTATCTTCTGGACATTCTGCTCACTCAGTCTGCTCATTCCGTTCACTGGTTGGCCATAATGATATGGTGAATTTAAAATAAGGGTTTTTTTTCTGCTAGAAAATTTTGAGAATTGGATGTAATAGTCATAATCATTAAAAAGTAATAGCCATTATCCTTTCCTGAGCTAAGTGCTAAGCATTATTGCATTTTATTTCTTTTTTTTTAAAAAGATTTTATTTATTTATTTGACAGACAGAGATCACAAGTAGGCAGAGAGAGGAAGGGAAGCAGGCTCCCTGCTGAGCAGAGAGCCCAATGCGGGGCTCGATCCCAGGACCCTGGAAGCATGACCTGAGCTGAAGGCAGAGGCTTAACCCACTAAGCCACCCAGGCGCCCTGCATTTTATTTCCTAAAACCTCACAATTAGTAGGTGTCTCACACCAGAGTTATGATAATCCTATGGTTTCTTTATAATTTCTTAACCTAGTTTGTTTGTCTCTTATTCACACCCCATAGATATTTCTTGATGTTTAAAGCTCAGGACAGAGAGTAGGGCTTTTATAGGTCTTGTCAACAAAATGTGACTAAATCATAGTCTCTCAGTCCTTTACCTAACAGCTTTTGTCTACTAGGGTTCTTTGAGAAAATTAAGGTATATAGAAAATGATTGAGCTACTCACTCTTCAGCTCTCCTAAGGATAGTATGTTAGTACCTTCTAGATGCACAGGAGATGAATTAATTCATGATATGTGATGTATGTCTTGGGTCATTAGGGCTTAATGCTCTTATGGACTGAATCCTGGTTGAGAAAGGCTGGTAGGCTGTCATCTTCCATGAGTTTCTGTCACTTGAACAGTCTTGTTTAAAATTTTAAAACCACATGGGAGACTTAATGCCTGTGACATAACATTTCTGATATTTTGGTACCATATTGTCCTTCAAGTAATAACTCTATTTGGGAACAAACTTGTTTTTGGCAAATTACCCGTGTGTTGACAATTTCAGTTGGCAAATATGTTAAGAAGCTTTATTTTAGTTTCAGCCCTCCCACCCCATATCAAAATGTGGACTTTTTTAGAAATAATAATAAAAAAAAAACCCTCAGTAGAACAGATCAACAAAACTAGGAGGTGGTTTTTTTCTTTAAAGAACTGTAAGATCTGGGGCACCTGGGTGGCTCAGTGGATTAAGCCGCTGCCTTCGGCTCAGGTCATGATCTCAGGGTCCTGGGATCGAGCCCCGTGTCGGGCTCTCTGCTCCGCAGGGAGCCTGCTTCCTCCTCTCTCTCTGCCTACCTCTCTGCCTACTTGTGATCTCTCTCTCTCTGTCAAATAAATAAAATAAAATCTTAAAAAAAAAAAAGAATTGTAAGATCTATAAACCCCTAGCCAGACGTATCAGAAAGAAAAAAGAGACAAATAAATAAAGTCATAAACAAAAGAGAAGAGATCACAACAACCACCAAAGAAATACAAACAATTATAAGAACATATTATGAGAAATTTTATGCCAACAAATTAGGCAATCTGGAAGAAATGGATGCATTCCTAAAAATATGTAAATGACCAAACCAAAACAGGAAGAAATAGAAAATTTGAACAGACCCATAACCAGCAAAGAAATTGAAGTAGTAATCAAAAATCTCCAAACAAACAATAGTCCAGGATTGGATGGCTTCCCAGGGGAATTCTATCAAACATGTAAAGAAGAATTAATACCTATTCCTCTGAAGTGGTTCCACAAAATAAAAATGGAAGGAGACCTTCCAAACTCATTCTGTGAGGCCAGCATAACTTTGTGTCAAAACCAGACAGTCACTCCACTAAAAAGAAGAAGGACAAGCCAGTAATTCCTGATGGACATGAATGGAAAAATTCTCACCAAGATACTAGCTAATCAAATCCAATAGTACATTAAAAGGGTTATTCATCATGATCAAGTGGGATTTATTCCTGGGCTGCCAGGGTGGTTTAGCAATTGCAAATCAGACAATGTGATACACCACATTAACAAAAGAAACAACAAGAACCATATAATCCTTTCAATAATGCAGGAAAGGCATTTGACAAAATACAGCATCCTTGCTTGATTAAAACTCTCTGCAGTGTAGGGATAGAGGGAACATGTCTCAATATCATAAAAGCCATATATGAAAAACCCACAGTGAATATCATCCTCAATGGGGAAAAGCTGAGAACTTTTACCCTAAAGCCCAGAACACAACAGGGATATCCACTCTCATCACTTTTCTTCAACATAGTACTACAAGTCCTTGCCTTAGCAATCAGACAACAAAAAGAAATAAAAGATAACCTAATCAGCAAAGGAGAAGTCAAATTCTCACTCTTCACAGATAACATGACACTCCATGTTGAAAACTCAAAAGATTCTACCCCCAAATTGCTAGAACTCATAATAGGAATTCAGCAAAGTGGCAGGATATAAAATCAATGCACAGAAGTCAGTTGCATTTCTATACACTAACAATGAGTCAAAAGAAAGAGAAATCAAGGAATTGATCCCATTTACAATTGCACCAAAATCCAAAAGATATGTAGGAATAAACCTAACCAAAGAAGTAAAGGGTCTGTATTCTGAATGAAATGGAGGAAGACACAAAGAAATAGAAAAACATTCCATGCTCATGGATTGGAAGAACAAATATTGTTAAAATATGTATGATACCCAGAGCAATCTACACATTCAATTCAATCCCTACCAAAACACCATCAACATTTTTCACAAAGCTGAAACAAACAACCCTAAAATTTGTATGGAATCATAAAAGCCCCTGAATAGTCAGGGGAATGTTGCAAAAAGAAAATCAAAGATGGGGACGTCACAATGGCTGACTTCAAAACTGTGATCATCAAGACAGTAAGGTACTGGAACAAAAACACACAGATCGATGGAACAGAATAGAGAACCTAGAAATTGATCTTCAACTCTATGGTTAACTAATCCCTGACAAAGAAGGAAAGAATGTCCAATGGGAAAAAGTCTCTTCAACAAATGGTATTGGGAAAATCAGGCAGCCACATGCAGAAGAATGAAACTGGACTACTTTCTTACACCATACACAAAAATAGACTCAAAATGGATAAAAGACTTCAATGTGAGATAGGAATCCATCAAAATCCTAGAAGAGAACACAGGCTGCAACCTCTTTGACCTCAGCCCCAGCAACTTCTTGCTAGACATTTCTTCAAAGGCAAGGGAAACAAAAGCAAAAATGAACTATTTAGACTTCATCAAGATAAAAAGATTTTGCACAGCAAAGGAAACAGTTGACAAAACTAAAAAACAACCTACAGAATGGGAGAAGATATTTGCAAATGTTTTATCAGATAAAGGACTAGTATCCAAAATCCACAAAGAACTTATTGAACTCAACACCCAAAACCCTAAAAAATCCAATCAAGGAATGGGCAGATGACATGAACAGAAATCTCTGCAAAGAAGACCTATGAATGGCCAACAGACTCATGAAAAAGTTCTCAACATCACTCAGCATCAGGGAAATACAAATCAAAACCACAAAGAGATACCACCTTACACCAGTTGGAATGGCTAAAATTAACAAGTTAGGAAACCACAGATGTTGGCAAGGATGCAGAGAAAGGGGAACCCTCTTACACTGTTGGTGGGAATGCAAACAGGTACAGCCACTCTAGAAAACAATATGGAGGTTCCTCAAAAACTTAAAAGTAGGGCGTCAGAGTGGCTCAGTTGGTTAAGCAACTGCCTTTGTTGACTTGGGTCATGATCCCGGAGTCCTGGGATCAAGTCCCACATTGGGCTCCCTGCCCAGCAGAGAGTCTACTTCTCCTACTGACCTCTCTTCTCTCCTGCTCTCTCTCTTTCATTCTCTTAAAAAACACACACACACACACACACACACACACACACACACACACACACACATAAAAATAGAGCTACCCTACAGCCCAGAAATTGCACTACTAGGTATTTATCCAAAGGATACAAATATAGCAATTTGAAGGGCACCTGAAGGCCCCTGAAGGGCACCCTAATGTTTATAGCAGCAATGTCCACAATAGCCAAACTATGAAAAACTTTGTCCGTCAACAGATGAATGGATAAAGAAGATGTGGTGCATATCTATATCTATATCTATATATTTCTATATCAATATCATCCATATCTCTATCTATCTATCTATCTATATGGTGGAAGGTCAGTCACCAGAAAGGATGAAATTTTACCATTTACATCCACCTGGTTGGAACTAGAGGGTATGAGGCTGAGTGAAATAAGGTAGTTAGAGAAAGACAAATGCCATATGATACCAAAGATGAATGTAAGGGAAGGGAGGGAAAAATAAAATAAGATGAAATTAGAGAGAGGTAGATAAGAGACTCTTAACTATAGGAAACAAACTGAGGGCTGCTGGAGGGGAGGTAGAGGGGATGGGGTAACTGGGTGAAGGGTATTAAAGAGGGCACATGATGTAAAGAGCACATGATGTAATGAGCACTGGGTCTCTTATGCAACTGATAAATCACTGACCTCTATCTCTGAAACTAATAATAATGTTATGTTAATTAACATGTTAATTAATTGATTTTAGATAATTAGGAAAACCCAAAATGTAGACTTTATAAAAAATTCCACTGGACCATATCCATGACATATTCTTTTGGAATTTTTGTTAGAGACTGGAAAGTTAGTAACCACAGTTTATTGATTGACTTGTTTTTTCTCCCTACTCATAATTTCTTCTCTTCCCTGGTTAAATTTGAGTGCTTATGCTTGACATGACCTGCAAGACTAAATGGGTTTTGATTCTGATTTTTCTGTATGTGTTTGTATAGTGCTCTCTACTCTCAAGAGGAGTAGATAAACTTTTTTCTGTAAAGGCCTAGATAATAAAGATTTTTGACTTTACAACCCATAAATTTGTCACACTTACTTAACTCTGCCTTTGCAGTGCAAAAGCAGTCATAGTATGAAAATGACTGAATGTGTTGTGTTCTAATAAGGTTTTATTTACAGAAACAGGTGGTAGATTGGGTTGTCTCCTTGACAATAGTGATCTCACCCCTATCTGTAGAAGAGACATTAAGAACTGGAAAATTCTTAATTTAATGCAATTTTTCTACAATTTTAAGTTTTCCAGAACACATGAATTAGAATTGCAGGAATCAGGCAATTCTTAAGATCAAAATTCAGCTTTGATTTTGAAAATATTCCTCTATTTGTCTTACTGAATGTATCCTCTCAGTCAGGCTCTATCATAAACAGTTTATATATGCTATTTTTAAAAATCATCTCTCTAGACCTCTAGATAGGCATTATCATCACTATCTTCCAGAGGATCAGAGAGACTAAGGAAATTGCCCCAGTGTTCATAACTGATTAGTGACAAAGTCTATACTTGTACTTAAGTCTGTTGCTCTTAAAACGCTTTGCATTAGAAAATTATTATTCAAGGTGCTGTTGAAAAAGATCGAAATAAATGCAGAAACCTTAGTGTCTTCTTAATGATGACTGGCTTCATGACTTGAGAAAAAATGACTCTGAAAAGCGGTGGTAATATCAATGTCAACAACTAAAAATTAAATAAATGAAAATACCAGTCTGTAATCTACTATAGTGAGAAAATAATTCAATTATTTCTGAATGCTTCTGAAAATATGAACTTGATATTATCTAGAAGAGTGAACAAAGAGGTTTGCCTTTCTTTGTATAAAGGAGAGATACTCTTATTGAGAAATATGTGGTCTTTATTAGAGATGCCCTACGGACACTGACTCCCTACTCCTGGCTGCTTATAACATTGCTGATGCAGCTTTGAGCTCTACCTTCAAGATGTAGAATTGCACACCAGGAAAGCTGCTTTTATTCCTTATGCAGAGCTATTTCTGTGCTGACAGCCCTGTTCCCATCTTAAATTGAATGTGACTGAGAATTTCTCTTTTAAAATTTCTTACCGCTTTTTAGTTTAATTCTGAAAAACAGGATGATGCCATCTTTTCTTTACAAAGGATTCAGGAATCAAACTCTAGTGTTAAAGATCTTGTAATCTCTCAAACCTGTTAAATAAGGTCCATTTGTTGCTATATATCGTGATACTACCCCTCCCCTGTAACTGAGGCTCCATAAGAATCCTTGATAAACAAAGGCAAAAACAGAGATCAGACTGGCTTTCAGAATCATGGAAGACTTATTTTGAACTTGATAAAACAGAAGATCAGGCTGGTTTTAGGCACAACTCAAAGAAGGAAGGTTTTATACAGAGTTTATAGTTGAGCTCTTGCCCATTATGACAATATTTCCCAGTCTCCAAATTATTGTTATCCTTACTCTAATTTCCATAACAACCCACATCCCATGTGCAACTGGAGTTACTAATTAGGAAGCAGTTTCCACTGGCCCCTGATGCTTACTTTGCAGAGACTTTTTGGTCTTGTTGACACTCTTATCTACCACACTGACAATTAAATTTCAGCATCCAAACTATCTAGACTCCCCAGTGCCTTAAATATAATTATAGTTTAAGTTTTGTGGTTGTAGCTCTAGTATCAATAAATAATCAACAAATAGGAACTTCCTTATTTTCTATGAATGTATGTAAGGTATATGAGAAAAATGCTTTCTTCAGTTTTATTCAGTCCTTAGAAAAAAGAAAAACTTTTAATTTGTCATTCTGAGGTAAGAAGTTATTGCAAATGTAGGAAAAGGATTTCTGTAGTACTTTATCTGGGAAAACGATTTTAAAAAAACCCGAGTCAATCAATTTTTTGGCTAGGACAAAGAGAAAGATGCAAATTGTGAATATTTACATTTTCTGACTTTTTTAAAAAAGATTTCTAATTTATTTATTTGACAGAGAGAGAGATCACAAGTAGGCAGAGAGGCAGGCAGAGAGAGAGGAGGAAGCAGGCTCCCTGCAGAGCAGAGAGTCGGATGCGGGGCTCGATCCCAGGACCCTGAGATCATGACCTGAGCCGAAGGCAGCGGCTTAATCCACTGAGCCACCCAGGTGCCCCCATTTTCTGACATTTCTTATGAGAGTTTTAGTCATTCGCTCAGATTCTTTTTGATGTTAATATTAGGACTCAGAGATATCCACATTCATGGTTCCATCCATTTATCATATGCTTTACATATTACTTATGTGGATTGACATGAGGTTTAGAGTTCAGTGACCTACTACATTTGATCTTGATCTTCTGTCATATATTGTGACTTAGTTTTTAGTTCTTTAAAACCTCTTGCTCTCCTGTCTCCTTTATTCAGTTCAGGTCCCAAATTTCCTCCCAAATCATGATTTGAAATGAACAAAGGACTGATTGAACTATTCCCTACTGTAAGGGATATCGAGAAATGGTAGAAGTTGTTTTACATTCGTATATGTAATTTCAATTCATTTTATTTGCAACTGGCATGAATTATATTTCCAGTCACTTAACTTTTATCTATTATCTATCTATCAATCATTTATCATGTATCAACTTACCTATTCACTCATTTACTTCAGTAGATTTATTAAAGTAAAATTTACACATCATATATTCACTGTTTAAATATAAAATTTAATGATTTTAGTCAAATTATAGAGTTGTGCCATCATCACTATAATCCTGTTTTAGAACACCTCTATCAACTCAAAAAGATCCCTTGTACCTGTTGATAGTCAATTTCTGCTCCGACTTCCAGCATCAGGTGATACTTGCTCTGCTATTTCTACAATTTTCCTGTTCTGGACATTTCATATAAATTGGCTTACACAGTACATGATCTTTTGCATCTTTCGTATAATGTTTTTGAGCATGATGTAGCATTTCTTTTTATTTCAGAATAGAACTCCATTGAGTGGATATAGTACACTTTCTTCATTCTCTAGTTGGTAGGCATTTTTTCTGTTTTTGATTATTGTTAATAATGCTACCATGAACATTTGTGTATGTCTTTATGCAGATATTTTTTTTTCTCTTAGATAGGAGTAAACTTATTGGGTCATATAGTAAGTTTACTGTTTAACATTTTATGAAACAGCCAAATTGTTTTACAAAATGTCTGTACCATTTTATATTCTCACCAGCAATGCATGAAAATTTCAGTTTCTCCACTTATTTGCCAACGCTTGTGATTGTCTGCTTTGGAATATACTCATTTTAGTGGGTCTAGAGTGGTATCTCTATTATGTTTTTAATTCGCATTCCCCTAATGACTAATAACATTGAACACATTTTCATGTGATTATTAGCTATTTGTATGTCTAGTGAAATATCTATTCAGATCTTTTGCTCATTTTAAAATTGGTTGTTTGCATTTGCAATTTTGAATTGTAAATTTTTCTTTTTTCTCTTTTAAATAAAAGAGGTTCATCAGATACATGAATATTTTCTCCCAATTGGTGCCTTAAAAAGTTTTCTTTTTCTTAATGGGGTCTTTTGAGGCATAGAAGCTTAACATTTTGATGAAACTAAATTAACCCAAACATGCTTTGGTGTTGTATTTAAGAATATTTGCCTGAAACTGAGGTCACAATGACCTTCCTTATGCTTTTTTAATTCAAGTTTTATAATTTTTGGTCTTGTACTTATTAATTAATTTTTGAGAGAGAGAGAGGGAGAGTGCATGTGCACAAGGAGGGTTAGAGGGACAGGGAGAGAGAGAATTCCAGTAGGCTCCATGCTCAGTGTGGAGCCCCATGTGGAGCTCCGTCTCAGACCCTTAGATCATGATTAAGTCTTACATTTACATCTCTAATCCACTTTGTTTTTTTAAATATTTTTTAAAAAGATTTTTATTTATTTATTTGATAGAGAGAGAGACAGCGAGAGAGGGAACACAAGCAGAGGAAGTGGGAGAGGAGAAGCAGGCTTCCTGCTGAGCAGAGAGCCTGAAGTGGAGCTCCATCCCAGGACCCTGGGATGAGGACCTGAGCCGAAGGCAGATGCTTAATGACTGGGCCACCCAAGAGCCCCTCTAATCCACTTTGAATTAATCTTTGTGTGTGGTGTAAAGAAAGGATCTCAATTCATCATTTTACTTATTGGTATCAAATTGTCCCACTAGTATCACTTCCCATTCTTTACACCTTTACTGAAAACCATAAGGTAAGGATTTGTCTCTGGACTTTCAGTTCTGTTCCACTGATCTGTATGTCTCCACTTATGCCTGTACCGTATTGCTGCAGTTTTATTGTATGCTTCAAAATTACAATAAGTTCTCCCACTTTCTTTCTTTTTTTTTTCCAAATTGTCTTGGTTATTCTGGATCTTTTGCTTAGCCATATAAATTTTTAGGTTTAACCTGTTAAATTCTGCAAAAAATCCTACTGAAATGATAGAGATTATATTGAACCTAAAAATAAGGGGACCGCCTAAAGATAAGGGTGACTCAGTTGGTTGAGCATCCGACTCTGATTTTGGCTCAGGTCATGATCTTGGGGTCCTGAGGTGGAAACTGGAAAGAGGCTCCCTGCTTAAATATTCTCTCTTCCTCTCCCTCTGCCATTCCCACACCCCCCACTCTCTCTTTCTCTCTAAAATAAATAATCTTAAAAAACAAAACCCTAAAGGTAAGTTTGGGAAAAATTACCATCTTAACACTATTGAACCTTTTAATCCATGAATATAGATTATCCCTCCATTTATTTATAAACTTTATTTTTTAAATTTTTATAAAGATTTTATTTATTTGACAGAGATCACAAGTAGGCAGAGAGGCAGGCAGAGAGAGAGGAGGAAGCAGGCTCCCTGCTGATCAGAGAGCCTGATGCGGGGCTCGATCCTAGGACCCTGAGATTATGACCTGAGCCGAAGGCAGAGGCTTTAACCCACAGAGCCACCCAGGCGCCCCTAAACTTTTTTTTTTTTTAAGATTTTTATTTATTTATTTAAGAGAGAGAGTGAGAGCAAGTGAGCATGAGCAGGGTGGTAGGGAGAAACAGATGGAGAGGGAGAGGCAGACTCCCTGCTGAGCAGGGAGCCTGATATGGAACTCTATCCTTGGACCCAGGGATCATGACCTGACCTGAAGGCAGACACTTAACCGACTGAGCCACCCAGGTGCCCCCTCTGTTTATTTAGATAATTTTTCTTAGCTATGTTTTGTAGCTTTCAGTAAACTAGACTAGCACTTCTTTTGTTAAGTTTATTCCCAAGTATTTTATTCTTTTTTGATGCTATTATGGATGAAATTTCTTTCTTATTTACTTTTTTGATTGCTCATTATTAGTGTGTAAAATACAATAAATTATTAAGTATTATTCTTGTATTCTGTGAACTTGCTGATTTTATTTGTTCTAGCAGTATTTTTGTAGATTCCTTAGGATTTTCTACAAAATTTTATTATCTGTAGGTAAAAAAGCTTTACAGCTTTATTTCTTCTTTTTCTTTTTCTATTATTATGAATATAATAATAATTATTATTATTTGCTTTATTGCGCTGGCCAGAACCTCCAGTATAATGCTGCATAGAAGTGATGACAGCAGAGCAGACAGTGAGAGTCTTGCTTTGTTCTCAGACTTAGGGAGAAAGCAAAGTCTAGTTTGATGTTGGCTATAGATTTTCTTTCTTTTTTTTTTTTTAAAGATTTTATTTATTTATTTGACACAGAGAGATCACAAGTAGGCAGAGAGGCAGGAGAGAGAGAGAGAGAGAGAGAGAGAGAGAGAGGAAAGCAGGCTCCCTGCTGAGCAGAGAGCCCAATGCGGGACTCGATCCCAGGACCCTGAGATCATGACCCGAGCCAAAGGTAGTGGCTTAACCCACTGAGCCACCCAGGCACCCCGGCTATAGATTTTCTTAAATACTCTCTTATTTATAGTCTCAAGAAGTTTCCCTTCTTGAGACTATAAATAATGAGTATGTTGAATCTTTGTCAGATGCATTTTCTATGTTTATTAAGATGATCATGTGATTTTTTGGTTCTTTAGTTTAATAAACATGTTACATTAATTGATCTTGAAATGTTAAACCAACTTTACATTTCTGGGGTGAATCTCACTTGGTCATGGTATATAATCATTATCTTCATCATCATTACCGCATTTGGCTTACTAATATTTTGTGGAGGAATTTTACATCTTTGTTCATAAGGGATATTGGTCTGCAACTTTTTTGGTTGTGCCTCTGTTTTTCCTTGGTAATATTGGCTCATGGAATAAATTATATGGAAAAATTAATAAAAACTACTATTTTTCTCTTTTCCAGAGTCAGATTTAGCCATTGAGTCAGTTATTTTACATTTTAACTCCAGAATTTCCAATTAAAAATTTTCTTTTGAAATTCTCTATTTAGTATATAATTGTCATTATAATTTCCTTTAATTCTTTAAGCATGGTTCTTTTAGTATTTTGAACATATTTATGATAGTTGTTTTATAGTCTTCTTCTGCCAAGTCCACATCTGGGAACCTCAGAAACAGTTCCAATTTTCTGATTTTTTCTTTTCCCAGTAGGAATTAAACTTTCCTATTTTTTATACCTCATTTTTTATTGTTGAAAACTGGACATTTTTGATATGTTGTAGAAATTCTGGGTTCTGATTTATTCTCTTCAGTTCCCTCCCCCCACCCCCCCCACCCCCGCCACTATTTTGTTTCTTTGTCTAATAGGTTGCTTGGACTAGTTCTGTGAAGTCTACCTCTCCTTTGATGTGTAGCCACTGATGTCTCCTCTGTTTTTGTTTTTGTTTTCTTAATTCTTGTTTTTATTTTGAAATCTCGTTATCTAGAGGTTATCCTTGAGTTGGCATGACTTGGTGTTGTGCCAATAATTGGTCAGAGGTTGTGTTTTAGGGGAGGAAGAAAAAATTTTCCTCTGTTCATCTTAGGCTCTTGCTGGGGTTCTGTAATAAAAAAAAGAATAGCAAGACAGAAAGAAACAGAAGTTTGTTAACCTGCATATATATGAGGAACTCAGGGAAGAGTAAGTCAAAGAAGTGGCTTAGAATTCAGGTTTATATAGCACATTCAACAAGGAACAATAAATTTGTAAAGAAATGACAGGACAAAGGAAAGCCATTTTAGACTTCTGAGACCAGCAAACTATGGGAACGTAAAGTAGATGAAAAATTACTGGTAGATAAAGGCTACCAGGCTGGTATGATCTATGGTTGTCTTCAGTGATTACTTTTCTTTCTTTTTTTTTTTTTATTGTGTTATGTTAGCCACCATGCAGTAAATCATTAGTTTTTGATGTAGTGTTCCATGATTCATCATTTGCATATAATTCCCAGTGCTCCATGCAATCCATGCCCTCCTTAATACCCGTCACAAGGCTCACCCCCCTGCCCCCAACCCCCTCCCTTCTAAAACCTTCAGTTTTTTTTCCTGGAGTCCATAGTTGTCTCATGGATTGTCTCTCACTCCAATATCTCCCCCTTCATTTTCCCCTTCTCCTAACACTCTCCATGCTATTCTTTGTGTTCCACAAATAAGTGAAACTGATAATTGACTTTCTCTGTTTGACTCATTTCACTTAGCATAATCTCCTCCATATTACTCAGCCATCAGAAAGGATGAATACCCAACTTTTGCATCAACATGGATGGGACTGTAGGAGATTATGCTAAGTGAAATAAGTCAAATAGTGATTAGCTTTCATCCTTCCTGGTGGAAAGGGGAGGAGGAACACTTTTGAAAATTTATGTCCTGCTTTTAGGCAAATAGGGAGAAGGCAGGGAACTTTTCTTATACCGGCTCTCAAATGCCTTCAGCTCAAAATAGTCCTTATGCTAAAGTAGCATATTTTGGTGTGACGTATTTTGATTTCCTTCAGTGTTTTAAGACCATAAGCCAATAACACTTCCACCCTTTGTCAGTGGATATACATGTGATTTGGGGGAATACATTCAATTTTCCATCAGTTTAAAAGTCCTCCCTGACTTTACTTGCTGTTTGCCCTCTTCTTTCTTTTTTACCTAGGTGAATGACTTCATGATTTCTAGGGGTTATGCAAATTGCTCCCTAGTTTCACCTTCTACTAGTGCAGCCTCTCAGTCTACCAAAAGGATATGTAATCTCTTATCAAGGCCTCATATATATGTCTCATTCTCTGGGTCTCCTTACTAGATTTCTAGCTAGTCTACCAGTTGATGGATCCAACCATCATCACCTTACGCCAGCTGTGACCTAGGCCTTCCCCATTCTCTTAACATCAATATGGCTACTCTCTCTAACGTTGCCCAGGAACATGGGCTTTTTCTGACCTTTCCTCCAAATTAAGGCATTTATTTCAGGCAATAAAACTGCTGGTTTTCACAGCTTGCCTCACCCCACTAGAGCTAGGAAACTGATGGTTTTGGTAGGGGGTTGGAAGCAGCTCCAGACTAAAATACCACAGACTCCCAAAATTATTATCCCCAATTTAGGATTTTTCTTCTTGAATAAACATTTCTCTATTTCTTGTATACCGTTGGTCCGTTCACAATGAAATTGTTCCTTTGGTCCATTTACAAATTCTGAAATGTTAGTTTTTTGCAATTTCATTCTATTTTATCATTGCTTTTTGAGAAGGTCTGTTGAGTTCCTTACTCCAGTGTTCCAAAAGTCCTGCTTGAGTCACTTTTTAGCGGTTGTTCTCAGGGCCATAAAGATAAGGCTACAGAGGATGTTTATTTAAGATATTTTGAAAGGGTGCCTGGGTGGCTCAGTGGGTTAAGCCTCTGCCTTCGGCTCAGGTCATGATCCCAGGGTCCTGGGATCCAGTCCCGCATTGGGCTCTTTGCTCAGCAGGGAGCCTGCTTCATCCTCTCTCTCTCTCTCTCTCTCTGCCTACTTGTAATCTCTCTCTGCCAAATAAATAAATAAAATCTTTAAAAAAAAAGATATTTTGAAAATTTTTGTAATTAAACACAACTGATTTGTTAATTTTTCCAAGCATTTGACACATACTGCCTACTAACAACCATCTCTTTGTTTAGAATTTGTTGGTAGTTACTCAAAACAGTTGTAGGGTGTGATAACATTTCATTTAACATTTTCTTTATCAACTGCTAATTGAGTAACCTTACATTGGTTAGTGAAATGAATATTTTCATTGAATTCTAGTATTTAGTTCTCTCTCTGATTTACATTTACATGATTCTTTGTAGATATTGATGTGCTGTCTTTGTGAACATGGAGATTATTCAGTGACAATTCTCTGAGGCTTTGTTTCCCCCCTCGGCTCTTTTATTCATCTCTTTGGTTAATGGCTTTCCCAAGTCTCCCTTCTAAAGGACGTTGTTTCAGCCAGTTTCAGGACCCCATCTAGATCATTTGTGTTTAGTCCTGCCTCATACATCTCTCTCTTTCTTTCTTTTTTTTCTTATTTATGGTTGTCTCTCTTTGTAATGGAGAGACCTAACCCTGCCTTAAAGAATAGCTTTCAAAGCTTTAAAAATCTCTCACTTCAGGGGAATGGTACAATGGAATTTTGGGCCTAGAAATTATGGATTGGTTCTGATTCTCCTCTTCTGTGAAATGAAGAGGTTGGGCTAGTTCAATTTTGAGACTACCTCTGGTTCCATTGCTCTGTGATTCTCTGGATTGGAATGCCCATATTAACTACAAAATATGCCTACTTAATAGATTTAGTCTTATACACTAAACTCCAATTAACATAAATGTGCAACTAATAAGAAAGCCAGGCATGTGTTAATTAATTGCTCATTTAATAAAATTGTCCTGGGATGTGAGATAAAATTTAAGGATTGAAATAAAATGTCTTTTTCATGTGATGGTCTCAAACACAGACTGTCTTTTGGAGGTGATTAGGGTCCAGCATTTCCCTTTTTTGCAGATGAGGAATGCATTGAGAAGTTAATAGACTGGTGGCAAGGTCACAGAGGAGGTTAGTGTGAGAGTCAGAAATGAGATTTCAAACTCTAAATTGCCTTCCATTCCCTGCTCATCCATAAGCCTTTGCTGCTGCCTTCTCCTTCTTCTGTTTTTAGAAACACATTTAGCCCATTTTGAGTTGTGCTAATTATTCAGTGTGTATTAAATATCAATGTGAATAGTGAGACTGAAAAATTTGCTGCATATTTATTGCATCTACACACTCTGAGCACATGCTCAGTTTGTAAATGAGTCACCATATTACTTTACCGTATAACAATACATTGATACTTATATTAAATCGTTGATATTTTTTAAGTTTATGCTCATTTTTATTTGAAATAGCTCAAAACAAATATGGTTATTTATTTACTCCCTGTTAGAGAAAATACACTTTTTTTAAAAATTATTTTTTTAAAAGATTTTACTTATTTATTTGACAGAGAGAGATCACAAACAGACAGAGAGGCAGGCAGAGCGGGAGGGGGAAGCAGGCTCTCCACTGAGCAGAGAGCCCTATGTGGGGGATCCCAGGACCCCAAGACCACAACCTGAGCCAAAGGCAGAGGTCCACCCCACTGAGCCACCCAGGCACCCCTAGACTTTATTTTTTTAATCATATCTTTTCAACTCTCTATTTCCTTTTGGTTGAGATTTATAATTAATCTTGACTTCTTTTCCTCATCCACGTAATAAAAAATACCTTTTACTGAATGTCTACTATGTGACCGGCTCCATGCTATGTGCCTTACAAAGAGAATATCTAATTCTTTTTATTTTATTTATTTATTTATTTATTTATTTATTTATTTATTTTTGAGAATATCTAATTCTTTTTTTTTCCATTTTATTTATTTTTTCAGCATAACAGTATTCATTGTTTTTGCACAACACCCAGTGCTCCATGCAAAACGTGCCCTCCCTATTACCCACCACCTGTTCCCCCACCCTCCCACCCCTGACCCTTCAAAACCCTCAGGTTGTTTTTCAGAGTCCATAGTCTCTTATGGTTCGCCTCCCCTTCCAATTTTTTTTTTTTTATAAACATATAATGTATTTTTATCCCCAGGGGTACAGGTCTGTGAATCGCCAGGTTTACACACTTCACAGCACTCATGATAGCACATACCCTCCCCAATGTCCATAGCCCCTCCCCCTCTCCCAATCCCACCTTCCCCCAGCAACCCCCAGTTTGTTCTTGCAATAATCCTGGAAACTAGAACTTGCATTGCAGGTGAGATGACTTGATTAGAGAAATGGCTTAGGGACTCATTGCTAGTAGGTGGTAGGAACAGTTTTCAAAGACAGAACTCTGGCTCCAAAACTTGCATCCTTTTCATTAACCCACCTATATCTTCTCTGCCTACAACTCCTATTGGGTCCTTTAAGGTATATTTGTAGATGTTGGCTATTATTTTTTATATTTATTTATTTTTGGATCTGTTATGCCTCTCTTCCATGTTTTGTTTTTGGAACTTTTTCCCCCATACCCTGCAATCCTGAAAATGTTCTTAATTATTTGCCCCTGAGTTTCCTGACAAAAACATGGGCATATTACCCAGATAGGGATGGCACAATCAAGAAGCTGACATAGACATTCAGAGGCACTCTTTTTGCTGAATTTGTAGCTCTGAGGACCCCATACATTATCTCTACCTTTACATAGTGAGAGTTACCTGGGACAGCAGAGATAAGGGAAAGAGTGAGAGACATAATAACACTGTGTGAACCCCTCAACCATCTGTGCCTGCCTGTAACTTCCAAGTTAAGCATAACAATATATTCTTGATGTTGCTTAAACCAGTTTCAGTTGGATTTCTGATACTTGCAAAATAAACAATCCTAATTGAGAATTCCTAACCCATACTTACTCTTATAGCACATGAACTGTACTGTGAAGCTTGTCAGGGATAACTTTATCCCATGTAATACTGACTATTTGTCTGTTTCATGGCTGTTCCAGGTGACCAGCCCAAGCGCCTCACTCTGGAGCCCCATTGACGACAATCATTTGCCTCTTCACTCAGGTATGTAAAATTCATGCTGATTGGATAGAGATTCCTCCTCATCTTCCACAGTTGGGAAGGGAAATCTGGGGGGAAAAGATGCAAATGATTTAAAAATGATCAGCTCTTCTTAAGGTTGCATTAATTTGATGTGCTGAAGCTTCTGTTCTTGGTGCTGAATATTCATGTTTAGTAAGGAGTCCCAGAGGCTTCACCACAGTGTCATTTTCTACAATTTTAGAGTGAAGAGAAATGTGCCTTTTGCTGATAATGTACCTGAAGAGTGATGAAGGTGAGCTGTGGAATCTTTTTAACCATTTACATTCTGACAAATCATTTTATAAAAAGTTCACAATTCAGAAAATATTAAGAGCACTATGAGAGCTTTTGCTTAATTCCTGGTACACTTGTTTTTAAAGGATATGTGGAGGGCAAAAAGGCATAAGTAACCCATTTTTTAATAAACCTTGCTTAAACTCAGTGTGAGATGCATGCATTATTTCAAAGCTATTAACTTCTTGACTCAGTTTAAACTACCATAAATTACATCTGCACCAATGACTTAGCCACCCTCTCCCTCCATGTAGTGCAAAATGTCATGGGATGATAACAGGGTTAGAAGTAAATTGAAGCCAGAATGAAATCTTAATCCATGCAGGTATAGGAGTTCTTATCACTACTCACTGTTAAAATGCAAAGACTTGCCAACTTTTTACTTGCCAGCATTTTCCATCATGCTGTAGGGAGATTTCTTAATAAATACTATTCTGAGGTGTTTGCCTTCAGGGAAGCAGAGTAACAGAAGAAAGTGAAATGTGGTTAGTTTAGAAAAACAGAAGCAGACTTCTTACCTGAAGCAATTAGGAACAATGGGTGGTGGGTTAATTGAAAAAGTCATTTAGAGAGGGAATCATAAAAAATGAAACATACACACTTAAATATTTTATTTTAATCTAAAACATTTAGGTATATATTCATTTGCTGATTTCATTAACATAATCTGAGGACTTGCTTTGAGGAGAGCTCCATTGCCCGAAGTTCTGTATCTGTTTTCTTGACTAACCTGCATCCATGAGATTATATCTCTCATATTCTATTTCCAGGTTCCATTTCTTTAGAAAGAGCCAGAATTCAAAAATATTTATGAGGCTATCTATTTCCAGATTCCATCTGGATTTTTATGATTCCCTCATTTCATTCACACTAATTCAATAGCAATTTTTGATAGTGGTCCTTTTTAGAACATCTTTTCATAACATTCAACTTGGTTTCCATAGACAACCTTTCATTGTTTTCAAACTTGTATTTCTGTGGTTTATACTATAGTCTTTTGAATGCTTTAATTGCCTTGATGACTTTAGCTGGTATGAACAGTGTAGGAACAAACACAATTGACTCTTGGTAAAGGTACAGCCCAGTTGGTGGGCCCATAATTGGGTAGAGGGCTAGGAAGATGCTTGTAAGTTTATCATGCCCTGAATGTGAGTTTAGTGAGTTTGTCAGAGGGAAGGGCACAGGTCTATTTAATCGAGTGAATAGTTTAAATGAAGGTTCATTAGAGACTTTCTATAGTAAAATGCTTTCCAAGAAGGAATTGGATAGGACCTTGTACTCAACAGACTTTTTTTTTTCCTTTTTAGATTGCTAATCTTTGCCTCAATGAAAAGGTAAAAAAAACCTACAAGAAACTTGAACCTCATTAAAAGTAGACTTTCCTTCTCTGTGTGTGTGTCAGTGAATAAGCCAATTAGAAGTGAACTCTGGTTTCCAATGTAGCTATCATTAGTGGGATAGAAAGGTGATAGGTGGATCCCCACTGTGTCTGAAAGAAGTTCAGGTAAGACTATAACCAGATTGGGACTGCTGGGATACACACTTATTTAAATTCTGCTTTGAGACCAGACTCAATCCCAAAGACAATCTCCAGTGAACTCGGGATCTCACAAATGTCATTGCCTTATTCCCTGTGGCCTTAGAGGGAGGAATGTCAAAGCGATAAACTGGAAAGTGTATGCTGCCCGTGACCGGCTGCTGTAAACATGTATCTAGCTTTCTCTTTATCAAAATCCCACAGCAATCAGGTTCCATCCCCATATCCTAGCAAGGGAACCTGAAAAATGACAGGATTGCAATTATAAATGTTTGGTAGCTTGGGTTAGGCTGTAGGTCTTTGATCACAAGTGTCATCTTTTTCCAACTAAACTATGTTGTCATTAAAATTTATAAAAACCAGTTTGTAATGCATTACTGATTAATGGGGAGAACAATACAAGTATACCTTTTAATGGAAAATACTGCTGTATGTGTTTGGGCCTATGAATTATTGAATATGTCATCTACTGAATATCTATGGGCTATAACCTTATTGGAGTGTAGTGTATAAGGCAAGACGGAAAGAAATTATGCTCATGTTTTTGTAGATACTGAGCAGTATCTTTCTCCGACCCTGTATGCCATGTGTGAACAATTACCAGGACTCATTGCAATGGATGTTACAAGCCGCTGTCAGTATTCATACCACAAATGGACACTCAAAAGCATTTCCATTTATCCTGCTTTTTGAATGTTGTTTTAATAGGAGCATGAATCAGGGGCACCTGGGTGGCTCAGTGGGTTAAATCCTCTTCCTTTGGCTCAGGTCATGATCCCAGGGTCCTGGGATCGAGCCTCACATCGACTCTCTGCTCAGCAGGGAGCCTGCTTCCTCCTCTCTTTCTGCCTGCTTCTCTGCCTACTTGTGATCTCTCTCTCTGTCAAATAAATAAATAAAACTTTAAAAAAAATAGGAGCATGAATCATAAATAATGAAATCTAAGCCATGCAATTCTCAAGAGCTGTGGGGCTGAGCTCCTCCTAATGGAAAAGGCAGATTCCAGATAAATAGGCCTTGTTCTCAGGTATGATCAATGCTGAGAATTCTGCACCCTCCACCCACTCCCAACCACAAACAGGGCATGAGGAGTGAAGAAAGGGGGGTCTGAATTCAAAAGAAATGGTTATAGAATTAGTGAAAAGCTTTTGACTTATGCTATTAACTTTGTGTGTATAGTATTAGATGACATTAAGAGGACAGAACTGTTTTATATTAATATGGATAAAGAAATTAGGTACTTTTTTTTCAAAGGCTTCAAAGCTCATATCCCTCTTTGCTGTCTTTTGAGTTTCCAGTTAGGAAAAAAGTGACAGTTTCGAGTTAGGAAAAAAGTGAAAAAAAGCTAGATATGGTCCCATAGGAAGGAAACTATGATTAGAAACATTTATGTGGTGGGTGCCTGGTTGGCTCAATGGGTTAAGCCGCTGCCTTCGGCTCAGGTCATGATCTCAGGGTCCTGGGGTCGAGTCCCGCATCGGGCTCTCTGCTCAGTAGGGAGCCTGCTTCCCTCTCTCTCTCTGCCTGCCTCTCTGTCTACTTGTGATCTCTCTCTCCGTCAAATAAATAAATAAAAAATAAAATCTTAAAAAAAAGAAGCATTTATGTGGTTATATTATGATATTTTACATGTAGAATTATGTATCTAGTAATTTTAATGGGCATAATTAGATTTCCAGTTATTTCTGCTGCAGTATCTTATGACACAGTTATTTAAAAGTGTTAAAACGTCCTTTTCTGATATCTTCATAGATTAATAAAAGTAAATTGGTTAATGTTACAAAATCTACTGCACTATGTACTTGGTCTTTAGTATCAGAATGTGATTGTGCACACCTATACAAAACAAGACATATTCTTATTTAGGTAAATGGAAGTGTTATTGTAGCCACTAAAAAGACTATTATAAATCTTCTCATGGTGCCTTGAGTGAAAAATAAAAATTGTGTCCTAAATAACTGAAGATATATTAATGATTTATACATGTTATATGAACTTGAAAAACTCAACCTGTCCTTTAAGGCACCATCTCTACTGATTGCCCGGTGCTTTCATTCCTTTCAAATATTTCCTGTTTTTCTCCAATGCCATATATCTTCTGCAGATTTCTTTTTATTATTGTCTCATCAACTAATGTACAAAAAGTGACAATATTGCATATTACATAGTTACATTTCTTCTTTTCAGAGCTATGATTTTATATTCTCAGCTGTGATGAAGGATAGATGACTCTATGATGGGTAAAGTTTAGGTTTGATTTATAAGAGCTTTCAATATTTGGAGATTAAACAATTTAATTTTGTATGGCAATAACAAAAAATTGATCTGCTTTTAGGGTGACTCTGGATCTGCTAATTTGGAAAGAGACAGAAGCAATATAACACTCACATCAGAAGCAGAAGAATAACTGATTCCCAGCAACTAATGTAAGTCAAGTAATTGCAGGCTTTGATTCAGCCATAATTTTTGGATCTAATATGGAAAGTTTTTGGTTCTATATGTAAATATCAGATATTTCAAATAGAGCAAAGATGTTTTTGCATTTAGAGGTACTATTGTTAAGCTATTGAATATTGAAAATATGCTGCATATTCTTGTGGTCTATGAAAAAATCAGCTTAAAGTTTAAGACTGTGTAGTTTCATTATTCTGTTTTTGTTTTGTTTTTTATTTTGTTGTTAGCTCATCAGAATGAGAAATGTAAACCTCAGTTGTTCTCTGATGGCTTGGTGGCTAATCTTGTTCAACTTTTCCTATGTCATTGACTTATTTTGGACATTGATCAAGTCTGACCCTGATCCAAGAAGTGATGCTTCAGCATTCCAGGAGCTTTGGCCTGAAGTGGGGTAGCAGGCAAAGCTAATCACCTTTGAATCTCATCCAGATATGAACCCTTTCAGTATATTATATGTTTCTAGAGGCTTTTAAAATATCATTTCGATAATAAATTTACTGTGACCCAGGGGCTCCTTAGTCAAATTGTATTAGAAATTTGAAAGAAATATGTCATCATTGACTGAGTCAGGTCACAATCAATTGCCTCATCCTATAGGTAGGGCCAACTATAGTCAGAATGAAATGATATGTTATTGGGTTATGTTGTTATCAGTTGTATGGATAATATGAAAAATAGCAAGAGTAGTATATTCATGTGGAGGAAGGCCTTTAAACTTTGCTCCTTCGTTCATTCATTATTAAGAAACATTCAGAGACAATATAGTTTTGATTGACTACATATCTGAACATTACTTTTTTTGTGGTTTCTTTCCAACTAATTGAGTTAGAATATCTCTGTAAAACTATATTCATTCAGAATTTGAATTCAATTAAAACTGTCTAAATAAAGGTCATTGGTGGAGAAATAAAATAATGGCCTATCTTCCCTGTCAAGTGAAATATGGACTTTGAGGATCTTTGAGGTCTTTTATGGGGTGACATTCAATGCTGCCACATGTATGAGCCCAAATGCACTGGTATCCACTTATTCTGCCTTCCCTTCTGTTACTATGGGAACCTAGCTGTTTTCCTACTTAAGACCATCACCTCCCCTGGTACCCATTTTCCTATGCTTTTCAAGAATTCTAGCAATTCTCTGTTTTCCTATAAGCAATTTTCCTACTATGATTTTTCATCAGTGTAATGGTATGATGGAATATTATCTACTAATAAAGAAATCTCTTGCATTTACTTCCTCCTCTAGCTCCCATCCCATTCTTTAGCTTCTCTGTAACAAAACTTCTAGGAAAACAATCTATTATCACCTATGAGCAATCTCTCTCCTCCCATTTTTTCCTGGCATTTCTCCCCTCATTCCATCAAAGTGTTGTCAAAGTCATCAGTGACTTTGCTTTTGCTGATCTAATGACCAGTCTCTAGTTCCCATCTTACTTATCCCTTCAGATCATTTGACACAGGTTTTTATTCTCTAATTTTCAATTTAGTTTTTAGAACACCATTCTTCCTTGATTCTTCTACTTCACTGTGTACTCTTTCTGTCTTCAATCGCTTCTTCTCATCATCCTAACTTCTTTGGGATGTTTCAGGACTATATTCTTAGACCATGCTTTTCCTTTATCCACAGTCTCTCACTTTTTGATTTCATCAGATCTCATGGCTTTAATATCTTCTAAATAGTAACAATTCCAAAATTTCTGTCTCCAGTCTTGACCTTCTTCCCTGAACTCTGAACTCATAGATTCAAATGCCTACTTGTCATTTCCACTTCATTGTATTGTAGACTTCTCAAACTTAATAGTGTATGTCCTAAACTGAACTCCAATTTCTGTCCTTTTCTCCCAAACATTGCTATTTTAATGGAGGAAAACTCCTTTCTTCCTGTTGCTCAGGCAAAAGTTAAAAAAATAGAAAGAGAGAGAGAGAGAAAAGAAAAGCTGAAGAACAAAAACAAAAACCATAGAGTTTTCTTTTGCTCTATTTTTTCCAAACCCCATTTCTAATCTTTTAGGAAATCCTGTTGTCTCTACTGTCACCATACATACAGAATTAATCCATTTGTTATGATTTTCATTATGGTCACCTTAGTTTAACCTGACAAATGTTTTGTCCACATTACTGTCTTGGTCATTTAACTGGTCTCCCTACTTTCACATATGCTTCTCCTGTGGTCTATACTCACCACAACATTTTTGTTGTTGTTGTGTTGGTCTATACTCAACAGAGTAATTTTTTTAAAGCATAGGTTATATCATGCTCTTCTCTTCAAAATCACTAACTGGCATCCCATTTCAGTCAGAATAAATATCACAGACTTTTCAGTGGTCTAATAAGTTTTTAAGATCAGTCCTTCACTACTTTTCTAACCTTAGAGAGACAGAGCACAAGCAGGGGGAACAGCAGGCAGAGGGAGAGGGAGAAGCAGACTCCCCCCTGAGCAGGGAGCCCAATGTGAGGCTAGATCCCAGGGCCCTGGGATCATGACCTGAGCCAAAGGCAGATACTTAACTGACTGAGCAACCCAGGTACCCTTAGAAAGCGATTATATTTCAATATATTTTGTTCTTTATTTATTTTTAGTTAATTAAAGGGATTGCTGTCATGATTAATAAAATTAAGTCTATGTACCACAGTCCCACAGAGCAACCTTCTTCAATCTGCAACCATTTGAGTTATACCTCCACCATTTTTTACATATTATTTTTGCTTAAATTAACTATATTTAATGAATAGAAGGTAACTATAAAAATAAGTTATGAGGAATTCTTGGTGTCTGATGGAACAAAATGATATTCATTGAACTCTTTTTTTTAAATTTTTTTTTATTTTTTTTTAAAGATTTTATTTATTTATTTGACAGAGAGAGATCACAAGTAGGCAGAGAGGCAGGCAGAGAGAGAGGAGGAAGCAGGCTCCCCGCTGAGCAGAGAGCCCGACGCGGGACTCGATCCCAGGACCCTGAGATCATGACCTGAGCTGAAGGCAGCGGCTTAACCCACTGAGCCACCCAGGCGCCCCATTGAACTCTTTTTTTTTATGAGACCGATACGCTACCTACTACACTAACGAGGCACCTGAACTCTTTTTTAAATTTACTTTTTCGTGGATGATGTTATCCCTGCTACTTCTTTTTTTTTTTTTTTTTAAAGATTTTATTTATTTTTTTAACAGAGAGAGAGATCACAAGTAGGCAGAGCAGAGGCAGAGAGAGAGGGAGAAGCAGGCTCCCTGCTGAGCAGAGAGCCTGATGCTGGGCTCCATCCTAGGGCCCTGAGATCATGACCTGAGCTGAAGGCAGAGGCTTTAACCCACTGAGCCACCCAGGTGCCCCCCCCCCCCCCCCTTTAAAGGCTGTCTTAAAATTAGATTTCAGGTCACATCTTTAAGATAAGCATACCACATTATTCCATTTCATATAAATAGTCTCTAGACCTATCATGGAATTGTTCTATGCTTTAATATACCAGGAAAATGAAAACACATCACCTAAGGCTTAGTTTCTGCTCTCTAGAGGCTTATAAGTCTGGTTTATGGGGTCAGATAATGAACATATGAATTAAGAATCAATGTGATACATACCAGTACTTTCTAAATTTAGAGGATCACCACAGTTATTCTAGTAACTTGGTAAATACACAAATTTCTAGATTTCTTTCAGAGACTGATTTAGTAAGTCTGAAGTAGAAGCTGGGAAACCAATGTTTAACCATTTCCTAGGATGATTCTAATGGACATTGAGCTGTTTGCACCCCTACTTTGGATAATGAACTAGAACTAGAGCAGGGGTATCTTCCCTTGGAATGAATTTGGCAGATGTTGAAAATTCCATTGGATTAAGAAGATATGGTACATATACACAATGGAATATTACACAGCCATCAGAAAGGATGAATATCCAGCCTTTGTTTCAACATGGATGGGAATAGAGGAGATTATGCTCAGTGAAATAAGTAAAGCAGAGAAAGTAAGTTATTATATGGTTTCACTTGTGGAGCATAAGGAATAACATGGAGGACATTAGGAGAGGGAGAGGAAAAGTGAACTGGGGTAAATTGGAAGGGGAGATGAAGCATGAGAGACTGTGGACTTTGAAAACAAACAGGGTTTTGGAAGGGAGGGGGTTGGGGGGTATGGGTGAGTCTGGTGGTGGATATTAAGGAGGGCATGTATTGCATGAGGCACTGAGTGTGGTGCATAAACAATATATCTTGGAACACTGAAAGAAAGTACATAAAAAATGAAAAAAATTCCATTGGACTTTGAATAATATATGTCAGCTTTGGTAGATAAACATAGGTTGAAGTGGGAGAAGAACACTTATGGAAGAGTATAATTAGATGTATAACAGGTACAGTGCTCTCCCCTTTAAGTAACAATACACAACTAAAAGAATCTGAAATCATAAGAACATTTAACAGGAATTCTGGATGGGGGGCAGATTCTAGGATTCACTAATTTAGCAGGTCCATGATGTCATCAATAATGACACTTTTCTAGCTATTAATGAACCTCCATTTTTGGTGGTTTGACATTTCATTGTTAGGATTAGTGCTTTGTGATTGCTACATGGTTACTCTAGCTCTAGACATCATGTCCTTGTACAATTTCATCCATGAAATGTATGCATATATGACAGTTTTGCCTTACATACTTACATATCTTTTGGTTAGGAAGGAAAACTACTCCCAAAGCCTCTTTGCTGAATTCCCCAGATGGTGTCACATGCCCAAGTCTGAACTTCAAAGCATCTGATAAGCTGAGTTTCTGATGGTTTGGGCTTTCTGTGGCAAGGCAAACTGTGATAGGATATATGAAAATAGGGCTAATTCCTGGTAGATGGGCAACTAGAAGTGCTGGAAGAAAAATGGTGAATACCTAGTATAAAAATAGAGAAGTGCATAATTTTTTTTTAAAGATTTTATTTATTTATTTGACAGACAGAGATCACAAGTAGGCAGAGAAGCAGGCAGAGAGAGAGAGAGAGAGGAGGAAGCAGGCTCCCTGCTGAGCAGAGAGCCCAATATGGGGCTCGATCCCGGATCCTGGGACCACAACCTGAGCCGAAGGCAGAGGCTTTAACCCACTGAGCCACCGAGGCACCCTGAGAAGTGCATAATTTTTATTTAACTTTGTAAATACTGTTCTCCCTTTCAACCTTTCTTTCCAAGACAAGGCTTTTCTCTGGCTTTCAGGTGTATGGTGGGAAATTTTTGTGAGTAAAAGAATGAAGACAAGAATGTGGTTTTGGGAATTAATTGCTTTGGTATTCCTAACCTTATATGAGTTTTACTAGTCTTTTTCTTTTATACCTATTTGAGAGTGTTACAGAATTAGGGTTTTTGATGAAATATGTAGGATCTTGTTCATGAGTAGTAATTGAAAATATTTAATTTTTTTTTTTTTATTTGCAGGGCTCAAACTCACAACCCTGAGATCAAGACCTGAGCTGAGATCAAGAGTTGGATGCTTAACTGATAAGCCATCCAGATACCCCTAATTGTTATTATTATTATTTAAATGATTTTTATTCACATATAATGTATTATTTGCACCAGGGGTACAGGTCTGTGAATCATCAGGCTTACACATTTATAGCATTCACCATAGCACATATCCCCCCCAATGTCCATAACCCAACTACCCTATCCCAATCCCCCATCCCCCAGCAACCTTCAGTTTGTTCTGTGAGATTAAGAGTGTCTTATGGTTTGTCTCCCTCCCAATCCCATCTTGTTTCATTTTTCCCTTTCCTACTCCCCATGACCCCCTGCCCTGCATCTCAAATTCCTCATACCAGAGAGATCATATGGTAATTGTCTTTCTCTGATTGACTTATTTCGCTTAGCATAATACCCTCTAGTGCCATCCATGTCATTGCAAATGGCAAGATTTCATTTCTTTTGATGGCTGCATAGTATTCCATTGTATATATATACCACATCCTCTTCATCCATTCATCTGTTGACAGACATCTAGGTTCTTTCCATAGTTTGGCTATTGTGGACATTGCTGCTATAAACATTCGGGTACATGTGCCCTTTTGCATCATTATGTTTATATCTTTAGGATAAATACCCAGTAGTGCGATTGCTGGGTCATAGGGTAGCTCTATTTTCAATTCCTTGAGGAATGTTCATGCTGTTTTCCAGAGTGGCTGCACCAGCTTGCATTCCCACCAACAGTGTAGGAGGGCTCCCCTTTCTCCGCATCCTCGCCAACATCTGTCATTTCCTGACTTGTTAATTTTAGCCATTCTGACTGGTGTGAGGTCGTATCTCATTGTGGTTTTGATTGTATTTCCCTGATGCCTAATGATGTGGAGCACATTTTCATGTGACTGTTGGCCATCTGGATGTTGTCTTTGTAGAAATGTTTGTTCCTGTCTTCTTCCCATTTCTTGATTGGATTATTTGTTCTGTGGGTGCTGAGTTTAATAAGTTCTTTATAGATTTTGTATACTAGCCCTTTGTCTGATCTGTCATTTGTGAATATCTTCTTCCATTCTGTTGTCGTCTTTTGGTTTTGTTGACTGTTTCCTTTGCTGTAAAAAAGCTTTTGATTTTGATAAAGTCCCAATAGTTCATTTTTGCCCTTGTTTCCCTTGCCTTTGGTGATGTGTCTAGGAAGAAGTTGCTGTGGCTGAGGTCAGAGAGGTTGCTCCCTGTGTTCTCCTCAAGGATTTTGATGGATTCCTGTCTCACATTGAGGTCTTTCATCCATTTGGAGTCTATTTTTGTGTGTGGTGTAAGGAAAAAGTCCAGGTTCATTTTTCTGCATGTGGCTCTCCAATTTTCCCAACACCATTTGTGGAAGAGACTTTTTTCTATTGGATATTCTTTCCTGCTTTGTCAAAGACAAGTTGACCATAGAGTTCAGGGTCCATTTCTGAGCTCTCTATTCTGTTCCATTGATCTATGTGTCTGTTTTTGTGCCAGTACCATACTGTCTTGATGATGACAGCTTTGTAATAGAGCTCAATGTCTGGAACTGTGATGCCACCAACTTTGGCTTTCTTTTTCAAAATTTCTCTAGCTATTCAGGGTCTTTTCTGGCTCCATATAAATTTCAGGATTATTTGTTCCATTTCTTTGAAGAAAATTGATGGTATTTTGATTATTTTGATAGGGATTGCTTTAAATGTATAGATTACTTTAGGTAGCATAGATATTTTTACAATATTTGTTCTTCCAATCCATAAGCATGGAAAGCTTTTCCATTTCTTTGTGTCTTCCTCAGTTTCTTTCCAGTTTATAGTTTTCTGAGTATAGATTCTTTGCCTTTTTGGTTAGGTTTATTCCCAGGTATCTTATGGTTTTGGGTGCAATTGTAAATGGGATCGACTCCTTAATTTCTCATTCTTCTGTCTTGCTGTTGGTGTATAGAAATGCAACTGATTTCTGCACATTGATTTTATAACTTGACACTTTACTGAATTCCTGTATAAGTTTTAGCAGTTTTGGAGTGGAGTCTTTTGGGTTTTCCACATGAAGTATCATATCATCTGCAAAGAGTGAGAATTCTCCTTTGCTGATTTGGATGCCTTTTATTTCTTTTTGTTTTCTGATTGCTGAGGCTAGGACTTCTAGTACTATGCTGAATAGCAGTAGTGACAGTGGACATCCCTGCTGTGTTCCGGACCTTAGGGGAGAAGCTCTCAGTTTTTTTCCATTGAGAATGATATTTGCTGTGGGTTTTTTCATAGATGGCTTTGATGATATTGAGGTATGTACCTTCTATCCCTACACTGTGAAGAGTTTCGATCAAGAAGGGATTCTGTACTTTGTCAAATGCTTTTTCAGCATCTATTGAGAGTATCATATGGTTCTTGTTCTTTCTTTTATTAATGCATTGTATCACATTGATTGATTTGTGGATTTGAACCAACCTTGCAACCTAGGAATAAATCCCCCTTGGTCATGTTGAATAATCCTTTTAATGTACTGTTGGATCCTATTGGCTAGTATTTTGGTGAGAAATTTTTATCTGTGTTCATCAAAGATATTGGTCTGTAATTCTCCTTTTTGACAGGGTCTTTGTCTGGTTTTGGGTTCAAGGTCATGCTGGCCTCATAAAATGAGTTTGGAAGTTTTCCTTACATTTCTATTTTTTGGAACAGTTTCAGGAGAATAGGTATTAATTCTTTAAGTGTTTGTTATAATTCCCCTGGAAAGCCATCTGGCCCTGTGCTCTTGCTTCTTGGGAGGTTTTTGATGACTGTTCAATGTCCTTACTGGTTATGGGTCTGTTCACATTTTCTATTTCTTCCTGGTTCAGTTTTGGTAGTTTTTATGTCTCTAGGAATGCATCCATTTCTTCCAGATGGTCAAATTTGCTGGCGTAGTGTTGCTCTTAATATGTTCTTATGATTGTTTATATTTCTTTGGTGTTGGTTGTGATCTCTCCTCCTTCATTCATGATTTTATTAATTTGTGTCCATTCCCTTTTCTTTTTGATAAGTCTGGCCAGGGTTTTATCAATCTTACTAATTCTTTCAAAGAACCAACTCCTAATTTCATTGATCTGTTCTACTGTTCTTTTGGTTTCTATTTCATTGATTTCTGTTCTGATCTTTATGATTTCTCTTCTCCTGCTGGGTTTAGCCTTTCTTTGCTGTTCTTTCTCCAGCTCCTTTAGGTGTAGGGTTAGGTTGTGTACTTGAGAACTTTCTCGTTTCTTGAGAAAAGCTTGTATCGCTATATACTTTCCTCTCAGGAACACCTTTGCTGTGTCCCAAAGATTTTGAACAGTTGTGTTTTCATTATCATTTGTTTCCATGAATTTTTTCAACTCTTCTTTAATTTCCTGGTTGACCCATTCATTCATTAGTAGATGCTTTTTAGCCTCCATGTATTTGAGTTCTTTCCAACTTTCCTCTTGTGACTGAGTTCTAGTTTCAGACCATTGTGGTTTTAAAATATGCAGGGAATGATCTTGGTCTTTTGGTATTGGTTGAGACCTGATTTGTGACCTAGGATGGTATCTATTCTGGAGAATGTTCTATGTGCACTAGAGAAGAATGTGTATTCTGTTGCTTTGGGGTGGAATGTTCTGAATATATCTGTGATGTCCATCTAGTCCAGTGTGTCATTTAAAGCCTTTATTTCCTTGTTAATCTTTTGCTTAGATCTGCCCATTTCAGTGAGAAGGGTGTGTTTTAAATTCCCCTACTATTATTGTATAGTTGATATGTTTCTTTAATTTTGTTATTAATTGGTTTAAATAAATGGCTGCCCCCCTATTAGGGCCATAGATATTTAAAATTATTAGATCTTCTTGTTGGACAGACCATTTAATTATGATATAGTGTCCATCCTCATCTCTTATTATAGTCTTTGGCTTAAAATCTAATTTATCTCATATAACCCCCTCACTTTAAATCTGGAGATGTCTTTGTGTCTAAAATGAGTTTCTTTTAGATAGCATATCGATGGGTCTTGTTTTTTTATCCATTCTGGTTTGCTTGTTACAAATTCTTTTAATTTTTGTTTGTCCTGGGAGTTTTTTTTTAATCTCTCTTTCCACTTTCAGTGACAGCCTAGCTGGATGTGGTACTCTTGGTTGCATTTTTTTCTCATTTAGTGCTCTGAATATATCATGCCAGTCCTTTCTGGCCTGCCAGGTCTCTGTGAATAGGTGTGCTGCCAATCTAATATTTCTGCCATTGGATGTTATGGGACTCTTGTCCCAAACTGCTTTCAGGATTTTCTCTTTGTCAGTGAGACTTGTAAGTTTTACTATGAGATGATGGGTGTGGACCTATTTTTATTGATTTTTGAAGGGGGTTCTCTGTGCCTCCTGGATTTTGGTGCTTGTTCCCTCCCCCAAATTAGGGAAATTCTCTGCTATAATTTTCTCCTATATGTCTTCTGTCCCCTCTCTCTTTCTTCTTCTGGAATCCCCTTTATTCTAATGTTGTTTCATCCTATGGTATTACTTATCTCTCAAATTCTCCCCACGTGGTCTGGTAGTTGTTTGTCTCTCTTTCACTCAGCTTCTTTATTCTTTGTCATTTGGTCTTCTTTATCCCTAATTCACTCTTTTGCCTCATTTATCCTAGCAGTAAGAGCCTCCATTTTTTATTGCAGCTCATTAGTACCTTTTTTTGATTTCAACTTGGTTAGATTTTAGTTTCATGCCTTTTTCAAGCTCAGCTAGCACTTTGAGAATCATCATTCTGAACTCTAGTTCTGACATATTACCAATGTCCATATTGATTAGGTCCCTAGCCATCAGTACTGCTTGTTTTATTTTTTTTGTGGTGAGTTTTTCTGCCATGTCATTTTATCCAGATAAGAATATATGAAGGAGAGAATAAAATACTCAAAGGTTGGCAGAGAGCCTCAGAAAAATATGTGCAACCAACTCAGAAGGGACCTGAAACTATGGGGTGGGGGGAAATATATATATATATATATATATATATATATATATATATATATTTTCTATTTTTTTTTCTATTCACCACTCCAATATATATTGGAGTGGTGAATAGAACATAGCCATCCACTTGATTTTTTGGTGTATTCTGGTCTCTTAAAAGAAACTACCTTCCAGAATTTTAAAGAAAGGAAAACTTATATATATATACAAAAATAAGGGTAAAGATGATGAAGGATAGAATATTACTGTAAAGATGAAAATTAAAAAAAATTATAAAAGGAATTGATAAGATAAGTTGGTTAGAAAAAGAAAGAAAAAAAAAGAAGAGAGAATGTGATCAGTGTGTAGCTAGATTTTGGGTTATTTTTGTCTATTAGAATTAATTGTATCCCAAAATTTTAAAGGAAAAAAATATGTATGTATACAAAAAATAAGGTTAAATGCAATGAAGGAATAAAATATGAGTATAATAATGAAAAGTTTAAAAAGTTGTTAAATTGGTATTGATAAGATAAAATAGTTAAAAATGTTACAAGAGGAAGAGGAAAAGTTAAAAAAATAGAATAAGAAAAAAATAAAAAAATTTAACTTTGCAAGACTAAAGGATCATGGGAAAAAAGCCATGAATTCTGTGTGTTGCTTCCCCCAACTCTGTAGTTTGGTAGTTCTTATTGATCTGTGAACTTGGTCTTCTTGCTGATCATCTGGGGGAGGGACCTGTTGCAGTGAGTACGAAATGCCTTTTCTTGAGGCAGAATTACACCACTTTTGCCAGAGTCCGGACTAAGTAAATCTGCTTGGTTCACTCTTGGTAGCTTTAGTTCACTGAATGCTTTCTGTACAGATTTGGAAGATGGGAGTGAAAATGGCAGCCTCCCAACATCCAGCCCAGAGGAGCCAAGAACTCGGGACCCCACTCCTCAGTGTACCCTCAGAGAAAAGCAGTCAATCCCTCCCGTCTCCCTAGTCTCTGACTGCACTCTGTGGTCACCTAGCCTATGACCAAGCATTTCTCTCTCTGGTGCACAGCCCCATTTGGTGTCTCCAAACCCAGCACATACCTGCAGTGCACTCCCATGCAGCTTCACCTAGAGGAGGGAGGGGGTCTTTCTGGATCTGGCACTTGTGGGGTCCATGCTCAAAGAGCAGCGGTTTGACTGTGCCTAAGATCATCATTTAAGGTAACCCCAAGCTGAAAGCTCCCTCCTTGGCTCCAGCTTTGTTTCTGTTGTCAGCTTCCCCATTCTGATACCTGGCAGCTACGCTGCATCAGACACCTCCATTCTTTCTGTGATCCCGTGCATCCTGAGACCACACTGTCCCCGTGAGTACTCCACCCCCCGCTTAGCCTCTGGAGCAATGTCAGTGGAACATCTTCTGAAAGTTCTAATTTTGTGCTCTGCTGTTCCACCGCTTGCTGGGAGCTGGCCCCTCCTTCGCCATCTATGGATTCACTTCTCGGCACATTTTACCTTCCAGAAAGTAGTTGATTTTCTGTTCTTAGAATTGTTGCTCTTCTTCTCTTCTATCTCCTGTTTAGTTTGTAGGTGTCTGGAATGGTTTGATAACTATCTAGCTGAACTCCTAGGACCTAATGCTAGTTCCATCTCCTATTCCTCTGCCATCTTGCTTCCTTCCTTATTATCATTATTTTTAAAGGTTTTATTTATTTATTTGAGAGAGTGAAAGCAACAGAGCATGAGCAGAGGGGAAGGGCAGAGGGAAAGGGAAAAGCAGGCTCCCTGCTCTCAGCAGAGGCCCTGATATGGGGCTCTCTTGATCTCAGGACCCTCGGATCATGACCCGAATCTAAGGTAAATGCTTCAATAACTGAGCCACCCAACACACCACCTCCCCCCCAATTATTTTTTGAAATAAACTTTTAACCTTATAGTAGTTTCAGATTTATAGCAAATTTGTGAAAACAATAGAGTTCCCTTATATCCTAACCTCAATTTCTTGTTATTAATATCTAAGTATCGTATCTTTGTCATAGTTAATGGATCAATATTGATATACTGGTATTAACTAAAGTGCATACTTTATTCAGATATTTTTTTGTTTTACTCTAATGTCTTTTTGTTATCATTGCTCCAGGATTGCATCCATCATACCACATTAATTATTATGTCCTCAGGTACTTTGGCCATTAAATTTTCTCAGACTTTCCTTGTTTTTAGTGTTTCACAGTTTTAAGGAGTACTGGTCAGGTACTTTGTAGAAATCACTCAGTTGGGATTTGTCTGATGTTTTGCTCATGATTGGTCTGGAGGAATGTGGTCTTGGGAGAAAGAACAGAGAGGTAAAGTTTGATTCTCATCATATCATATCGAGGGAATACACTATCAACATCGGTTATCACTGTTGATATTTACCTTGATCACCTGGCAGAGTCTGTGTTTGTCAACTTTCTCCACTTTAAAATCATCAATTTTCCCTCTTGTCCTACTCTGCTCTTTGGGAAACAGACTCTATGTATAGCTTACAGAGTAGGGTGTTAGTGTTTATTTCCTTAAGGGAGCGATAGCGATATAAACTATATGGAATTCTGAACGGATTTGTCTCTTCTCCTCCATTTGTTTATTTAATCATTTATTAATATCAGTATAGGCTGGTGAATATGTATTTTATACCTTGGGTTATAATCCAGTATTACTTTAGTTTTCTCAGATTGTTCTATCTTCAGCTACTGGGCGCTTTTTGTTGGTCCTGTTCCCTTGGATAATTCCATTAGTGTGTGTGTGTGTAGTACTTGCTTTCTGGCACTACAAGCTCCTCCAGGCCATTATGTATATTTCCTGCCATATTCCTAGACTCATGTCATTTCTCTAAGTAGTCTTTGTTCCTATCATTGAGAATGGTGTTAGAAGCTAAGATCTGCCTACTACCTACCATGGTCCCTAGACCCTCTCAGCCAAAAGACCAAGGAAATATATATGTGTATATACATATCTATAAATATTTCTATATTGAAATAATCTCTTATTTTTTAAAAAGATTTTATTTATTTATTTGACAGACAGACATCACAAGTTAGGCAGAGAGGCAGGCAGAGAGGCGGAAGCAGGCTCCCTGCTGAGCAGAGCCCAATGTGGGGCTTAATCCCAGGACCCCGACATCATGACCTGAGCCAAAGGCAGAGGCTTAACCCACTGAGCCATCCAGGCACCCCTGAAATAATCTCTTATTAAGCTAAACTTGAGTTCATATGATATCTTCAACTCTATTAATGCATGGATCATGCTATCCCTCTCTTCTTGTTTGTCTTTAACATCCAGTTCTAACCAGGAAAAACCTGGCTCCTACCATCCACCTTCCATTTACTTAATTTTTCCATTACAGTATAATTTCAAAATTGTTAGGTTATACTCTTGTAAGAAGCTACTTCATCAGCTGGAGTAGAGTGCTTATGTATAGTTTCCTTTACCTTTTGTATTTCAAGTTCCACTCATTTTTAAAGTTCCAAAGTCAGCACCTTCCCCCCCATCCTTTCCAGTGAAGTTGTTTCATATCTTTGTAATATTTTTGGATTCTTTGGTCACATACTGCTTTCTATCCTGTCATCCCTGACCTCCTAAATGATTTTTCTTAAAGTTCGCATACATCAAGGTTCACACCTGGTGCTACACAGTTCTGACAGTTTTGACAAATGCACTGAGTCATGTATCTGTCATTACAGTATCATACAGAATAGTTACACTGCCCTGAAAATCCCATGTGTTTCACCTACACATCCCTCCTTCCCTCCCTACCCTCCCAGACTTCTGGCAACCATTGATTTTTTAAAATTACTGATATTTCTTATTATATCTATAGTTTTTCTCTTACCAGTATGTCATATAGTTAGCATCACACAGTCTGTAGCCTTTCCAGACTGGTTTCTTTCACTTAGAAATATTTATATTTTTCCCCTTTGGTTTCTCTCAAGATTTTATCTTTATTTCTACTTTTGTGTGGTTGGAATATGACATGTCCAGGTATGGATATTTTATTTTTATTTTTGTTCATTTATTTACTTAAATTTGGGGATATTTAGGGGTATTAATTACTTAATTAATTAATTTTTATCCTGCATAGTGTTTTCTGAGTTTCCTGGATACATGGTTTGGTATCTCATTAATTTGGATAGTTATTGGTTATTATTATTTCAAATATTTCTTCTGTCCTGTTAGCTCTTTCTTCTCTTCTGTTACCCCAACAATATGTATGTTAAACCTTTTGTAGTTGTCCCTCAGTTCTTGAATGTTCTATTTTTTTTCCTCCTTTTTTTTCTCTTTGCTGTATGTATTAACCTGTATTCAAGGTCATTGATTTTTTTTTAAAGATTTTATTTATTTATTTGACAGACAGAGATCACAAGTAGACAGAGAGGCAGGCAGAGAGAGAAGGGGAAGCGGGCTCCCTGCTGAGCAGAGAGTCTGATGTGGGACGTGATCCTAGGACCCTGAGATCATGACCTGAGCCGAAGGCAGAGGCTTAACCCACTGAGCCACCCATGAGCCCAAGGTCATTGATTCTTTTCTTGGCTTTGTTGAGTCAATTGATGAGATATCAAAAGCATTCTTTATTTCTATTACTGTGTTTTTGACTTTGAGCATTTTTTTGTTTCTTTGTAGAGTTTTCATCTCTTTACTTATATTATCTATCTTTTTATATATGTACCCTATTTTTCCATAAAGCTTTTAATGTATTAATCATAGTTATTTAAAAATTTCTGTCTGGTAATTCCAGCAGCTCTGTCATATGTGAATCTGGCCCAGATGATTACTTTGTGTCTTCAGGCTGTGTTTTTTCTAACTTTAAGTATGGTAGTCATATTTTGTTGAAAGCGCTTGTTTCAAGCAATAGAAACTGAGGTAAATAGGCTTCTGATATGAGGATTTATAGTGATCTGCCTAGGACTTAGGCTGTATCTAATGATTGCTATTGCTACAGATGCCCGAGATTTCAAATTCCTCTGCATCTTTGCTTTTGTCTCTTCTCTTGATTTTGAGCTTTCCTCAGTGTCTTGTAGCTTTTTCATCTGTAATCCATAGTTATATTGGAGCCTTTTTGGTGTGGTGGTAGAGTATGGGAGGAGGGGCATTCTTTAATCTTCTAATTAAATTTCAGCCTCTTAGTGGCCTGTGTCTTGGGATCATGACATTCATAACGGTTTTTCCAGTAGTATACCTTTTATCCTCACTGTCTCCTATTTTTTTCTCTGACTGCAACATTCCCAGTTTATTTCCTTGAAGTTCTGAGGTGTCTTGATTGTGATTGTTCCTGCGTTAGGTGAGAGAGTGGGGCTGGAGTGAGAGGAATGCCCTTTTGCAACTAGTATAAGGCTCCAGAAAAGACTTGCTCTGGACAAAAGGTCTTTGTTATGGAGAGGACTCTGGGTATATTTCATATTGATTACTGTTTCTCTTCCCTGCCAGAACAAAGAGGAGATTTTTCTTAGATCTTCACTGTAAGCACCTGGTGGCATTCTTGGATGTAAAGCTCATAAATGCATCTTTTTGCCTTAAGATTATAGTCTCAGAGGTTTCTTACTCTCATACCTGAGCACACTCAGTCTCCTGCCAAAACTGGATTTTTAAAAAAATTTTTTTGAAGATTTTATTTATTTATTTGATAGAGAGAGAGGAGGAAGCAGGCTCCCTGCGGAGCAGAGAACCCGATGCGGGGCTCGATTCCAGGACCCTGAGACCATGACCTGAGCCGAAGGCAGCGGCTTAATCCACTGAGCCACCCAGGCACCCCCAAAACTGGATTTTGTATTGCATTGAATTGTGTTCTCCCAAAAAGATAATGTTCAGGCCCTTGAGGAGTCCATTCATGCCCAAAAACTTATGTGTGATTTTTTCAGGCCCAACAGTAAGCAGTTTACCAAAGATTTACCTGCCAAGCGTAATGAGGAGAAGCTGTGTTCCCTCACCAGACTTGGTGCACAGTCAGTGAACTGAAGTCTCTGAAGGAAGCTGCAGTTCAGGCCTTAGGCCCTTCTGGCCAAGTATCCTCTTGCACATGTCTGCATTCCTAGCCTAGGTACTTGCATTCAAAAGCCTTTATATTGGGGTCCTCTTCAGGCACATCAGCTAAAACCTCCTTACTTAGGGGAGGGTCCTTTGAAGACTCCTTTTCTCTACTCTGATTCAATACTCTGTACTTTTCCATTCCCAGCCCTTCCCCTTATCCTTCTGGACCCCAAGTCAAAAAAACTGCAGGAGCTTGTTGTTAGGGGCTCTCTCAGCAGTGAGAAAGCTCTCTGTGTCTGCTGATCCACCTACCCCTCCACAAATACTATCTTATGGGGAAAAATAGAACAGAGGATAGTCAGTGCTTTCTCTGGTATAGGCTCTTGCTTATACTATGGCAGTAAGAGATTAAGGGCTTATCTGTCACTTTCATTTGGCTTGTTTCAATTGGCTGCTCTAAAACATGACAGCTCACTTCTTTTCAGCACACCTTAGCTCTTTCCAGCCCCAACCCATGTAGTTGTAAATGAGACAGTATTTGGAATTAGGGTCTTTGTAGGTGTAGTTAAGTTAAGATGAGATCATACTGGATTAAGGTAGGCCATAAATCTAATGACTGATATTTTTCTAGAAGGAAAAAGAAGGATACTTGAACACAGAGACACAGATACGTACAAAGAGGAGCAGCCATGTGAAGACAGAGGTAGAAATTGGAGTGATGCAACTACAAGCCGAAAAATGCCACAATGTCTGGCAATGACCAAAAGGTAGAAAGAAAAAAGGAAGGATTCTTTCCTTGAGCTTTCAGACAGAATGTGGTCTTGTTAACAGCTTAACAAGAAATCTGGAGATTGCTTGTCTCCAGAACTATGACAGAATAACTTTCTGTTGTTTTACATGGTCTGTTTGTGATCTGTTTTCTTTCTTTCTTCCTTCCTTCCTTCCTTCCTTCCTTTCTTTCTTTCTTTCTTCTTTTTCTTTTTTTTATGGCAGTCCTAAGAATCTAGTACAGATTTTGTAACTGACAAGTGGATGCTGCTGTAATAATTATACACACACACAAAAAGTGAAAGTAGATTTGGAATTGCATAATGGTAGAGTTCGAAAGAACTTGAGGCACATGATAGAAAAAGCCTCATTTGCCTTGAAGAGACTTGATGGAAATGTGGAGGTTAAAGGTGTTTTTATTCAGGTCTCAGATGGAATTGAAGAGCATTTTCCTGCAAACTGGAAAAGTAATCCTTGTTACAAAGTAGCAGGAAACTTGGCTGAATTGAGTTTAACATTTGTGTGAAAAATAGAACTTATCAGCAATGAACTTAGATATTTAGCTGAGGTTATTTACACACAAAATATGGAAGGCATAGCCTGGTTTGTCCTTACTAATTAGAGTAAGATGTGAGAAGAAAGAGATGAATTGAGGAGGGAATTGTTAAGTGAAAAGATCAGAATTTGATGATTTAGAAAAATCTCAGCCTATTTATATTGCAAAATATACTAAAACATGTTCTGGGTAGAGTGACAAGGGTGTATTTGGGCAACAATTTGGGTTGGGAATACCTACCTTATGCCTGTTGCACTATTGCATTTTGGAAGCAGATATCATTTTCTCGTTTCATATGTCTACAGGTAGAGAGAAATTTTGTCCTGGGAAGGATCAAACCAAGTCTCACTCATACTTGATTTAGATTATTTAGAGGGTGAGACTTGGAACTTTTTTAAAAAAAGATTTTATTTATTTATTTGAAAGACAGAGAGAACATAAGCAGTCAGGGGAGGGGCAGAGAGAGAGGAGAAGCAGACTTTCTGCTGAGCAGGGAGCCCAATGTGGGGCTTGATCCCAGAACCCTGAGATCATGACCTGAGGCGAAGGCAAGTGCTTAACTCACTGAGCCACCCAGGCACCCCAAGACTTGGGACTTTTAAGTTGATGATATTTAGATGAGATTTTGGACTTAGATTTGATGCTGAATAGGGTTAAGACTTTCAGGGTTGTTGGGATGGGGTAAATATATTTTGCATGTGGGAAAGACATAAATTTTGGGGGCCAGAGGACATCTGTAGTGGGATGAGTTGTGCCCCCCCAAAAGATATGTTTAAATCCTAAACGCCTTTACCTCTGAAAGTGAACTTTTTTTTTTTTTAATATTTTATTGATTTGACAGACAGAAATCACAAGTAGGCAGAGAGGCAGGCAGAGAGAGAGGAGGAAGCAGGCTCCCTGCAGAGCAGAGAGCCCGACGCGGGGCTCGATCCCAGGACCCTGAGATCATGACCTGAGCCAAAGGCAGAGGCTTTAACCCACTGAGCCACCCAGGCGCCCCTGAAAGTGATCTTATTTGGAAATAGGGTTTTCACAGATCTAATCATATTAAGATGAGGTTATACTGGGTGACTGGGATTTTCACAAGAGAAAAAAGATGGAAATTTCTGAATATGGTAAAAAGTGAGAGGATAGAGATAAATGGAGAAAGAAATTGCCAAGCAAAAGAAACCAGAACTTGATAATTTGGAAAAATCTTAACCTACATGTATTTCACAGAGACACTACACAGAAGGAGAACATGGAGAAACACGAGGGAAGACAGCCATGTGAAGATAGAGAATGAAATTGGAATGATGCAGCCATAAGCCAAGGAATATCACGGTTTGCTGACAACCAGAAGGTAGGGGAAGGCAAGGAAGGACTCTTCCCCAGAGGCTGCAAAGGGAGAGTAGCCCTGCCCACACCTTGATTTTAGACTTCCAGCCTTCAGTACTGTGAGAGAATAAATTTCTGTTGTTTTAACCACCAAGTGTGTGGTAATATGTTGCAGCAGCTTTAGGAAGTAATATAGCACTTAAATTAATGTCTTTAGCAGCTTTTGTCCAGATCTTGGCTTTCTCTCTCTGAATGAGCCTTTCTCTTGAGATTTTGGGCTGGTGGTTTACCCTGCAAGCTCAGTTTTTTGATAAGTCCAAGGAAAGTAATTGATTTGGCCACGTGTTCAGCTTTTCCCCAGCTTTGGATAGAAATGATGACTTCCAAACTCTTTACATGTCAGAGCTAAAACCGAAGGTTTCCCTCTTAAGTTACTTTTGATCCCTGTTCTTTTTTTCCCCATCCTGTTTGGCATTTCTTTCTACCTTTACATAAATGTTCTATGGAAGATATGAGTTTGTTTACTATAAGGCCTCTATCATCAAATATTCTTTTACCATTTAAGCTTTTGACAATACAATACTTATGTTTAGTCTAGAATGTCTGTTACTGCATGAGATCTCAGGTTTCCCCTTTTGACTGGTTATAACAAGTCTTTCACCGTGAAGCACTTGGAACCTTTCTTGATCACAGTGCTTATCAAATTCAGATTATATTATAGATACTTCTTTATTAAAAAATAAGAGCCCTTAGCGTCTCTTTCATATTTGAGGCTCTTAATTGTAGTTGAACAACTTTTTAAATTTGTTGTTGAAGATTTGTTTTTCACTTTAGAATATTACTTTCATATGTGAAAGATGTATGTTCTTTTTTTTAAGATTTTTTTTTTAATTTATTTGACAGACAACGATCACAAGTAGGCAGAGAGGCAGGCAAAGAGAGAGATGGGGAAGCAGGCTCCCTGGCGAGCAGAGAGCCCAATGTGGGGCTCAATCCCAGGACCCCAGGATCACGACCTGAGCCGAAGGCAGAGGTTTTAACCCACTGAGCCACCCAGGTACCCCAAGATTTATGTTCTTATTGTTCAACACTGTATCTCCATTCATTTATTGAAAAAATATTTTTGAATGTTACTAAGTGCTAGGTTATTAGAGAAGGAATTGGGAATATTAGTAAGAAGAAAAATGTATTTCAGTCCTTTTATAGTCTAGCAGTAGAGGAAAATACACACCCACCCTGTCCCCCACAATTATATAAACTGTAATAAATGCCATGAAGGAAATAATTGGGTCATTGGGAATTAAGGCTAGCTATATGTGTTAGGAGCCAGTCAGAATAGACTTCTTGTCAGAGGTGACATTTAGGCAAGTTCAGAAGGGTAAAAAGGAATGAGACACCAGAGGATAGTAGAAATGTATCCAGGTTTCCAGTCTGAGAAATCATATTGTATGGCACTAAGGTAGAAAGTATTTGACTTTTTGTTTGTTTATTTGTTTTTGTTACAGTGAGAACTCCTGAATCAACAATTATGCCCCATATCTTTGGGTTTATAATACATACTGTATCACGTAGTAAGAGAGGTTGCCTCTAAGGAAGAGGGGTTTATGAATAGGTTGACATTTGTTAGTTACCTACTAGCTGTCAAACACTGAGAATGGATAACGTGTTACTTGATTTAACTTAATTTTTAATTTAATTTAATTCTACAAGAGCCTTGAAGGGCACTACTATTTTTTTTTATGTAGAAAAGAAAACAGAGCCTCAGAAGAGTTAGATTTCTAACCCAAGTCCATGAAACTAGTAAGTGGGAGAGATAAGGTTTGAACCCAGGAGTTTATGTAACGAATTTCTTGCCCTATTGACCATATCATATTGCTTCCTAACAACAAATGACTGTTGAGTAAATGAATAAATTAAGGCTGGAAAACCTGTCAAATATGGACATTTAATTCATTGTTATACAATAGTAGTTTTAAAACTTTATCTTAAGTATTCTTGGCTGGGTATTTCAAGTTATCTAAATTTTATGTGGTTATATCATTTTATCTTGGTTTTATAATACTATGCTTATTACTATGACAACCATTTGTAATAAACCACTGTTTACCAGGCCTAAAGGGATTGGAAGTTCAGGTTTTCAATCTGGACATTTATCTTAGGAGCAGAGTGAAAATATAAACTATTAAGCAATGGGGTTTGTAACCTAACCCAATGCAGGAAAGTTTAGCGTTCAAGTGAATAAAACAAAATTTGTTTTGGGAACAGTCTTCAGACATTTTATATTCAATGGATTCTAAAATGTAAGACCCTTTTCACCTATAGCCTCTGCAGTTGATAGCCTTCTGTTTGCCAGCATGGAAAAATATGTTTCATATTAGGTGATGGCAGAAGCATCTGTTTCTGTCATTTTGACTGTATATCAACTTCATTTCCCATATGCAAATGATACAAGCTCTTTACAAAAGAGCCCCATAGTGTAATTGACTTTATATTAAGGATTATAAAATTTTTTATTCTCCTAGACCTTGATTTAACCCATGGGTAAATTTTGAGTGCAATTCATGTCCAGAGATTTGGAATATCAGATCACTTTAGGGAAGGCCAAAACCAGATTACAGGTGGGTAGAAAGAAGGAAAGTATAAGAATTAGTGTCAAATAGGGGAGATGGTTAATTTAGTGGATAGAGCCTTGGGCTAGAGGGAGAAAACATGGTTTCAAATATTAGTCTACCCTGGGCAGCTGTGTGAGTCTGAACAACATGCTTAGTCCTCATACAGTTAGATGTGTGAGGGGCTTAACCATTTAGTGCAGGGCATCCCAACATGCCACAGGTCAACCACAGATGATGTATTTGATGATTTTAAGTAGTCTGATGGCATGGGTTTCAATAATCTTGAATATCATAAGCAAAAATGTTAGTTTCTTCTTGATTACTTTGATTCACTCAGGAGTACAAAGTCTGAGTTTGGTGTTTGGTGTGTCTTTATGATCTCTCCAATACCTTGCAATCTCCTTTTTTTTTTTTTTTTTTTTTTTTTTTTCAAAAAAACAGAAGGAGGCCCAAGCTCAGTCTTCAATAGAATAATAGCTAACTGAAATACCATAATACTATTTTGTTTTCAACATATCCATTTGTCAGGTTTGGCAAATGCTACTGTGAATTGGTTACTTGCATTTTTTTTCCATTTGAAATACAGCCATTTAAGTAACAAAGACGTTCAATTTATTTTATTTGTTATTGGTTGTTTATTTAAATTAAATTAGCCAAGTTATTATATCAAAAACTATCATTAGTTTTTGATATAATGTTTAATAGTTGGGTATAACATCCAGTGCTCATCACATCATGTGCCCTCTTTAATTCACTTAAGGTAAAACTCAGTAACCAATAGTAAAAATGGTCTATCAATACAGTAATATCATTCATTCATTCATTATTGAGTATATACTAGTAACAGTCTTTATCTTAGACACTGGAGGAAATAATGATAAATAAGATAGATATGATCCCCTTTAGCAGCTATACAACTTAGAGGGGAAAGAAAATAAGAAAAAAATAAAAGAATGACTATAAAATAGATCATGTTGTGATAAATTCTAAAAACAGGGCAGGGTAAGGGGATAGAGAGTAAAATGTGTGTATGGGTACATTCACTATTTTAAATGTAGGATACGGGGGGGGATGTTTTTTAAAGATGACTAGAATAAATTAAAGGAGTAATGTATGCAAGTATCTTGGACAGGGTGATTATACATAGAAGGAGCAAGAACTATGAAGTCCTGAGGCAGAATAAACTTGATGTGCTGGAGAAGTAGCAAGAAAGCCATGTGACTTGGCATGAGTGAACGCTATGGCAGATAGTGTAGAAAGATGAAGTAAAGGAGGAGGAAGTGTGACATCAGGCAAGGTCTGTTAACTATGTAAGAGTTTGCACTGCTATGGCAGATAGTGTAGAAAGATGAAGTAAAGGAGGAGGAAGTGTGACATCAGGCAAGGTCTGTTAACTATGTAAGAGTTTGCACTGCATTTTGAGTGTGATGCAAAGTTGTTGGAGATCTCTAAGTCAGGTTGTGCCAACATCTGCTTTGTTTAAAAAATGCCTTTATAGTGATTGTTACAGATGATAAGGAAGACTTCATTCAGGAGGGACTTCTGCATTTATTTTTTTGTTTTGTTTTGTTTTTGCAGTAAGTTTTAACAGAGGTTTTACAGGAAGGGATTCAGATTGGGTCCAACTCCCAATACAAAAAGGACAACCAGGAATTAATATCTAAGGAGCAGGATGGGGTCAGTGGATGGAGAATTACTGGGAGGAAACATCAGGGGTTAAGGGACTTCTGGCTAGACAGATTTGACAGCATTCTTGCTGAAGGCTGGCCAGAGTGATAAAATATAAATTGTGATTAGATAGCAAAATGTCAAATATGAGGAGTTTGGTTACATATTGAGGGTGAGATCCATTAGGATTCTTGTTATACTGGACTCAGCAGGCCAAGGATATAGCCCAAGTTTGGAGCCTAGTAGAGAAGAGTGCTCAGAGGAGCCTGACTCAGGTTTTATCAAGGAGAGAGTCCTTGTCAACTTTACAATTTAGAAATGCCACTTTGGAAATTTTTAGAGAACCAAATATACTGGGACATGAGTTGAAGTAAAGAGGTGAATAACAGGTGATTTTAGTGCTCCAGTTGATCAACCATGGTGGTTTGGCTGGAAAGTATGGTTGTGTGGGTTGAGAATAAAATCAGAGCTGAAATATAGCTAGAGCTCTGCTCCTTGAGCTTTGTGTCCTGGCACAGACTTGTTTTCACCTAGAGGAGGGAAAGCCCTTTTATAATCTTTGCAAGGTCATCTTCAATCAAGCCGTATTCTCACAGAAGGGGCGTAGTTTTCTAAATCTCACAGATGCTCCAGTTTTTCATCCAGTTATATGCCTGTCCAAAGTGAGTACCTTTTAGAATGTTACACAATGACAATTTTAGGCCAGCAGCATCCCTACATCTCCTATGGCTGTGATGATGACAGTGCGGGGAGAAGAGAGTGGATTTAGGATAAGTGTCAAGAGCTTAATCAGTGGGACTTCCTAATATATTAGATGTATGGTTTGAAGCAAAGAGAGCAGTCAAGAATATCTTCTAAGACTTTTGACCTGAACGACTGGGTGAGAGGTATTGTCACTTTGTGAGATGGGGAAGCATAAGGGAGGAGGCAATTTGGAGATTTTAAAGAGGGCAGGTTTTTTGTTAAAGGGTTTTATTTTGGACATGTTAAAAGTGAGATGCCTATTAGACATCTCAGTGGTGATATTTAATAAGAAGTAGAGTATATGAATCTGAAGTGCAAATAAAAGTCTACAGAGGGGTATATATTTGAGCGTATCTGTTTAGATAATATTTAATGTTGAATGTGTGACTAGTGAGGATTGAGCCCTGGAGCAATGTGACTTTTAAAAATCAGAAGAAGAAACCAATAGGAAGACTGAGAAGGAGCAGCCAGTGAAGTGGAGAAAATCTCAGATAGTGTGGTATCCTAGAAGCCAGGTCAGCACGTATTTCCAGAAAGGTAGAGTGATCAACTATGTTAAATGCTGCTGATAGGTCTGTCAAACGGGAACTGAGAATTATCACTGGATTTAGTAAATGGTGATCATTTATTACCCTGATAAACATAGTTATTAGTGTGCAAGAAAGAAAAATGTCTGATTAGAATGGGCTGAGGAAAAACATGGAAATAAATAGATCCAGAAAGAATGGAATTTTTTAAAATTTAAGTTTTTATTTTAATTCTGGTTAGTTAACATACAGTGTATTATCAGTTTCGGGTGTACAATGTAGTGATTCAACGCCTCCATATATCACCTGGTGCTCATCATGACCAATATGGTCCTTAATCCCCATAACCAATTTAACCCATCACCCCAGCTCCCTACCCTCTGGTAATCATCAGTTCTTTATAATTAAGAGTCTGTTTCTTGATTTCTCTCTCTCTCTTATTGAGCAGCCTCACCATCAAGGGGATGAGAAAAATAGAGTGATAGATGGAAGGTAATGTGGGGTGAGTGATGGTGGTATCACTACTTATTTATATGCTTATGGAAATGATTCAGTAGGTGAATCATGAAGATGGGAAATGAGTGAGTTTTGAGGGATTTTCCCCCTATTTTAATATTCCTATGTTTATAGATAGGATTTTGTAATTCAGGAGGTTAAACCAAAATCACCCTTCTAGCTAATCAATTAAGCTTTCAGGTTCCTAGTCCAGAGCTACATTTACCACCTACATTGTTTCAATGTGTCTAATCTCTGGGCTAGAGTACTTTGAAAACATATAGAAGTTACCATTATCTGTTTTCATATTGTCTTGAAGGAGCTCAAGGATGAAAAAATTAACAAAAATTTGGTTATTCAAAATTGTGGTATAGTATATTGTTTCCTGAAATTTTTTCATTTCAGGAAACAATATACCATACCACAATTTTGAATAACCAAATTTTTGGACAAGCGTTAATTTTTGTAGGCATATGAGGAAGGAATGGTAACGAATGAGTCATTGGTGGAAAGTATTTTGGGTTAATGGAAACGCATAAAAGCAGACATTCAAGAATGATTCTGATATATTTACAAGGTAGTAAAGTGTACAAATTGATTAGAACCAGAAGTGGGGTGGGGAGCAACTGCAATGAGGTAGGTAAATAAAATGATTCCAACCTGTTGTTAAAGGATGTGAAGGGCCTGGGAGAAATTTCAGCCAATTGTGGTAGGAAATGGGGGAACTACTGAAATTTTCTGGGGTGGGAATCTGGAAGACATCACATAATTTTATTTGTGGAAAGAGATGGGTGAATCCCTAAAAATCTGAGCTTTTAAGTACAGTAGGCTATTGAGGTGATTGCAACAGAAATTAGTGAAAGAGAAAAAGGTTGTAGGACATGTTCAGTTCATGAATTATGGTCAAATATACACCAAGAAATAGTCAAGAGACATTTGGCAAGAGCTAGGATAAATGGGAGGAATTAAAGGTAGAATTTTCTGAGGCCGTCATATAAAGTTGAGTGTTGAATCTGTGATGATAGGGTACAGGAGTAATTTTGGGTAATGGAAGAACAGGGGTCAAGACAGAGTTATTGCAAATATTCACACTCTGATTTCTTTGAGTTTCCATTTCTCCTACTATGAACTGTGATTAATATTATATACCATATATTGTATTCCCAGTGGTTATGAGGCTTTTGGGAAGTGAGAGATGTGAACATTTTTGAAAAGACAGGGTATGATTTCAGATGCAGGGTGAAATTGCAATGACAAATGACAAAAACATGATCAAATGGGACAGCATTTCAAGTTATCTAAAAAATAATGAGATTATGGAAAAGTAAAATTATGTATCAATAATAGTGACTTTAATAGGTTCTGTCCGGTCTGGCTGTTGGATCCTTCTGCATATATGAGTTCCAAACTTTCAATTCCGAACTTGAGTTTGAAAATGTAAAACAACTGCTGCAGAAGAACATTTTTTAAAAATTCAAATTGAGAGAAACGAAGTTGTATAACTGTTGCTTTAAAGAAGCAGCTGGTAGCATATGTCAGGACAATTTGCAGCTATTATCACCTCTTTAAGATACTGAGAAAATTGAATTGCTGACTAATGTAGTTGGGGGTGAAGGTCACCTTTCAAGAACCCAGCGACTGCAGTATGATCCTATTTTAAAAATCCCTCTTGCAAAGTTGCATTTGGAAGAGAGCTTTCCTCTTCCAAGTTATATTTTATTTTAAGATACATCAAGTTTGACTAGATATATTTTTATATGTATCTATATATATATCTATTTTTATATATATCTACATAGTATATATTTGTACCACTGGAAGAAATGCCCATCCTCTTTTCCTTTTTCTATTCTTCTACTGCTATAGAAACCAGTTGTGGGGTAGTGGGATTAGGGGGAGTTTGGATGATGGTAAAAGGAAAAACAACAAGACAAATTAACATTTTAAATATGTATTTTTAAGTCATTTTTTTATCTAGGGGTGGTGATGTGAGACAGATGTTTATGTTGCTCATGTGTGCACTGTTCTCTGCTAGTTTCCGAGGCAAAGATAGAACCTGACTTGGTGTGAACAAGAGAAACTGCTCTGCATTAAAATGTAAAATACTCTCTCCACTATTGGCAGTAAAAGCTTTTGCAAATAAATTTGCATTTGGGAAAATACCGTTTTTCCATGAGTGTGTTTGTATGTATATGTGTGTATGTATTGTGCTCTGATAGTTGAAAGCATGAAGGCGCCTATCTTTGCCTTACCACTGAGGGTGATGCTTCAAAATGCATAGTGCCTGGCATGTAGTAGGGACATGATAGATATTGTATGGGCTGCTATAACAAATACCATAGACGGGGTGGCTTATTAACAACAGACATTTATTTCTTATGGTTCTAGAGGCTGGAAGTCTGAAATTAGGTCTCCAGCATGGCACATTGCCTCCTTACATGGTAGAGAGGAGAGAGAAAGCAAGCTCCCTTGTGTCTTTTTATAAGGATACTAATATTATTCTGAAGGCCCCACCCTCACAGCCTAATTACCTCCCAAAGACCGTATCTTCTAGTACAATCACACTGGGGGTTAGGATATTTCAGTGTGAATTTTGAAGGGACACAAACATTCAGCCCACAGCATTTGGGGGAACTGACTGATGAAAAAACCAAATATGTTAAAAGTCATCAAATTCAACTACATTTGGAGTGTGGAAACTCTCTTTGATGTGCAATGTATTGCTGGAGCCCTCCAACACCTTTTTCTAGAATGAACTTCTGAAATACATACTGGAGTGCTTAAATGTGTTTCACTGCAAGCCTCGAATAGGGGGAAGGCAATGGATCTTATGACAAGTTTGAGGATTTCTTCCAAATGAGAATGGGGATTTGTATTTTTCTTTTTAATTTAAAGATTTTTATTTATTTATTTGTCAGAGAGAAAGAGCACACAGCAGGGGGAATGGCAGGCACAATGAGAAGTAGGTTCCCTGCTGGGGAAGGAGTCTGATGGGAAACTCGATCCCAGGACTCTGGGATCTTGACCTGAGCTGAAGGCAGATGCTTAACTGACTGAACCATGCAGGTGTCCTGGGGTTTGTATTTTGAAGCGACTCATTTTTGAGGATTGAGAAGAGGACAGACTTACAGAGAAATAAAGCTAGAGACTATAGATCAGACTTAAGAGAGCCACCTGTAAATAGTTAACTTTTATTTTACAATTTTTTCCCCCCAGACTATGGAAAAAATTGTATTTAGGATCCAGGCATAAATTTGTTTTCTTCACTATAACTTACTTTATTTCATCTTAATTGTGTTCAGAACTTCAGAAAAGTCTGATAAAAACACATAGAATTGTTCTAGGATTTTAGGGAATTTTTATGTGGTGGTGGTGGGAATATAGAGAGAGCCCATGGACTATTTAACATGACTCGTTAGACTACTCTTTTCTTGACTTTTATGTTTTTGAAATAAAATGCAGCCCAGCAATTAGGGAAAGAAAGTCATGACAGAGTTGTCTGGCAACATGACAGACAATATGACTTTGCTGAAACCTTTTGTGTGTTAGGATTTTGGCTTTGCCATGAATAGTTTGGAGACAGAAGGCCATTTAATGTCCAATAAGAAGGCAAACTCATTTGGACCATTTAGCCAAAGCAATGGTTAATTTTTTCTGCCAACCAGACTGGGCCAGGGCATACACAGGTATTTGGTCAGATCTTATCCTGAGTATGTCTCTGAGGTGTTCTGGGATGAGATTAACATTTAAATCTGTAGACAGAGTAAAGCAGATTGCCCCTCTATGGTGTTGGTGGGACTTATCTACTCAGCAGAAGACCCGAATAGAACAAAAACTCCCTCTCCTGATTGAGAGATAATTCTTCTTCCCTGATGGCCTTTGAGCAAGGACATTGGTGCTCCTGCTTCTTAGAGCTTTGGACTTGGACTGGAACTAAACCATCAGCCCTCCTGGACCTCCAGCTTGTCACTTCACCTTGCATGTCATAATATTTTCCAGTCTCCATAGTCCTAGGAACCAATTCCTTACAATAAATCTCAATCTTCCCCTCTCTTTCTTTCCTATTGGTTTTGTTTCTCATAGAAATCATAGAGTTGCTGTCTTTAGTCGATCTTTTAATATACTTGCTTCCTTCATTAGTAAGTTCTCCAAAAATACTGTATTTACTATTCCCCAACTGCATGCCAGGCACTATGCCAGCTGCTGAACATTCAGTACACAACACTACAGATACTGCCCCTGCTTCTGTTGAAGCTCACAGACTAGAGAGAGATTGACAATACACAAAAAAATAGAGAGAGAGAGTCATATTTATAGCATAGAAAAAGGAGAGGGAAACTAAGAGACAGGAGAGGGAAACTAAGAGACACACTTCACTTAGTCCAGGACATAGAGAAGGCTGGCGAGAGAGTAGCATGAAGTTGGGTCTTGAGCAGTGAGTAGGAATTACCCTGTGAAGGTGTTTGAGAGTTAGCATGGAAAAGGAGTGTTTACGAAGTCTCTGCACTCATATAAGACTTTGCATGTTTAAGGTATTGCTGTGTCTGGAATGTAAGGAGGGAGAGGAAAAGTCGTAATTGAAAAGGATCAGATTATGTTGGGCCATTGGGCTACATTAAGAATTTGAGATTAGATTCTGAGAGCAAAGGTAAATCATGTAAAAACTTTACTTAGAATGTGACACCATCAAGTCCCATTCCTTGACAGAAAAAAGCAATCACTCTGAATGAATGCCAGCGGACAAAGGTGGCTGTGGAAGACCATTTGGGTGACAGAGCTATCCAGATAAAATAGAACAATTGCTTTGATTTGCGTGTTGTCAGGGAAAATAGAAGCAAGTAAATAGCATCATTTACCAAGTCAAGGAAAATGGGAGTGAAGCAGACACTGTGGGATGATCAAGGGTTCTGCACTGGAGGTGATACAATTAGGTGGCCGAGAAGCCCACACTGAAATGGTAAGCAGAGAGGTGGAGCTTAGAAGATATAAATGTTTGAGTCTTCTGAGTGCACAAATTAATTCATGACACGAGCCTGCAAAAGATGGCTAAGCGCAAGGGATTATAGAAGGGAAAGGAAAGAGGACCCAGGACTGAACCCAAAGTATACCTAACATCGTCAGTCTAAGAATGCTGGAGTGTATTTTAAACAGGGGCATCGGGGCGCCTGGGTGGCTCAGTGGGTTAAGCCTCTGCCTTCAGCTCAGGTCATGATCTCAGGGTCTCTGGGATCGAGCCCCGTATCGGGCTCTCTGCTTGGCAGGGAGCCTGCTTCCTCCCCTCTCTGGCTGCTGCTCTGCCTACTTGTAATCTCTCTCTCTCTCTCTCTCTATCTGTAAAAAAGAAAAAAAAAAAAAAAATTTAAACAGGGGCATCTGCTTTGTCAAGAGAAGGGGAATTTGTTACTTGGAATGTTTTGCAATGGCTGATTGGAACCCTAACCCAAAGTGACCACTGATGACCTTCTCCTCTGCTCTTTATCCTTTACCAAGAAATTCCTTCTCTTCTATAGTGTAGCAAGCTCATCTTATTACACTATTTTCTGTCCCTAGATCAGAATAAATAAAGAAGGAATTCTTTACTCTCCAGGTGGTGTTAGGTCAACCTTTCCCTACTCTGTAATTTAGCACCCATCTTCAGTGTTTGCTGAATTTTTCTAGGACAGGTAAGACCCCGAGGCATCTTCAGAAACAAGGGGGAGGTACTCAAAGCTCCTAACTAGGATTCGGTTTAGTTTGCTGATTATCGACCCCAGAGTTGAGTCAGGATCCTAAAGGAAAAGAAATGCTAACCCTTTCAGGACCTGCAAGTCTTTGCAGTCAATATCCATGAGCATGAATTTAAAAGTAGTTCAGTACTTTCTCCCACACTGGAAAAGTACATTTTCAAGGGGAAAAGAATTAAGGCTGTTCTTAGCACAATCAGAGTCCTATTATCAAGGGGAAGCCAATTTTAAAATAGAAGGATTTTTAGATATACTAACCCCTAGAAATTTTTTATTTCAAACCTTTCTGTCCTTCACCCTTCTGGCTTTGAAGATAACCTTCAGAATGTAAATTGATGCAGCGAGGGTTGAAGCCCAGAACCAAAAATTCTGATGCAATATTTCAAAGACTGTTGCAGCCTCTTTCTTCTGTATTGACTGCTAAGAACACTGTCAGTACTTAAAGTGGAATAGCAGTCAGGTTTTCTTAGACATTAACTCAGTACTTGCCTGGAGAGTTTGAGCTCCTTCACCTAGTTAAAAAGCACTGCATAGCCTGTTTTACCATGAACAGCTGCCTCTTTTATTCCAGCATCTGACCGAAGGTTTCAGAGGGCAATATACTTTATGCATTCAACTGCATAAAGCAGAATAAAGAGCTACATAGTTCTTCCTTCTAGAATGCACAATGAGGTTGAGGGAGATTTTATGTTCGGTTCCATTTACAAGCAGTTGCTTAAGACCTACTATGTACCTAGATCTGGATTAAATATGAATAAAATCACTATCTTCAAGGGGCCCACCATCCAAGGAGGGTGGGTAGGACAGATATAGAAAAATAATTACCGTATGTAGTATAAAAACAGTATAAGTTCAGAAGTAAGAATGGGCCTGTGGTTGCTATTATTATTATTATTATTTTTAGCTTTTGAATTTATTTATTTTTTTCAGCGGCTACTATTTTTTTTTTCCATTTTATTTATTTTTTCAGCGTAACAGTATTCATTCTTTTTGCACAACACCCAGTGCTCCATGCAAAACGTGCCCTCCCCATTACCCACCACCTGTTCCCCCAACCTCCCACCCCTGACCCTTCAAAACCCTCAGGTTGCCCCAACCTCCCACCACTGACCCTTCAAAACCCTCAGGTTGTTTTTCAGAGTCCATAGTCTCTTATGGTTCGCCTCCCCTCCCCAATGTCCATAGCCCGCTCCCCCTCTCCCAATCCCACCTCCCCCCAGCAACCCCCAGTTTGTTTTGTGAGATTAAGAGTCATTTATGGTTTGTCTCCCTCCCAATCCCATCTTGTTTCATTTATTCTTCTCCTATCCCCCTACCCCCCCATGTTGCTTCTCCATGTCCTCATATCAGGGAGATCATATGATAGTTGTCTTTCTCCGATTGACTTATTTCACTAAGCATGATACGCTCTAGTTCCATCCACGTCGTCGCAAATGGCAAGATTTCATTTCTTTTGCTGGCTGCATAGTATTCCATTGTGTATATATGCAGCTACTATTTTTTTAATAATGAATTCTTTCTCAACAGTGGCCACCATTGACCATTTAGTATTGGTCCCATCCTCAGTGCTTTATACACTTTATCTCAGTTAATCCATACAACAACCGTGGGGTCAGCACTCATTTTGTGGCTGAGGAAGCCGGGTTAGAGAAGGTAAGCAATTTGTCCCAGATCTCATAACCAATAAGTGGAGAATGGGGAACTCAACCTCTACTCTGTTTAATTTCAAACTCCTTACCATAACTAGTTTGCAAAATTGTTTCCTCAGAATGGTGAATGTTAATAAGGGACATGGAGATGAAATTCCAAAAAGATAATTCCAGAAGTCTCAGGGAATTGGAGATGATGCATTTTCTAGACAATTTTTAGGATTTTTTTTCTTCATGTACTAGAGATTTCACAACAACAGGTTTATGATGACCATAACTAGTGATCCTAAACTGACAAAGTTAAGGAAAGGTTTAAGATTTAAGTGAAGTATTATTTCCTTGTAGTCTACTGTTAGTTACCACCCCATATAGGAATATAAACATCTATGTACCTAGTCATAAAAACAAACAGAAAACATTTGGTAGATTTTCTCCTGCTAGATGGCCTAAATGTTGCTTCATAATGAATTAAATCAGTTTTGCTTTTCCTCTTTTGGAAGGTACTATTGTTAAATGGCATTTGACTTTTCTTGGGTAATTGGTTAATTTGAAATGGAATATTGAAAAGAAGCATATACCAAAATCACACATTTCTTTGTGTTTCATTCAATCTACTCAAATGTAATGGAAAAATGTGCTCATTTCTATTTTTAAAAAATATCGATAGAATCAGAGCAAAAGGAAAATATAGCTAAGGCAACCAAAAAAACCCCCTACTTTTGCTGTTAGTGACTCTTTAGGAGCTGAGATTATAATATATATTGTATTGCTGTTTTTGACATAGCATTATTTAGATATTCTCTACTAGCTTGGTATTAACACTAACATGAATTTAAAAGATACAGAAATATAAATATATTTTAATGTCAAATTCTTACATTTGGTGGGAGTTAAAAGTTTATAACTTTTATTATCCCTTGAAACTTCAAATTCTACTTACTTACCTAACACAAATATATTATGTATATAATATATTTGTGTGTGTGTATATATGTATATATATATACACATAGTAACTATTACTTACCTAATACATAAAGAAAAACATTTTTAGTAAGCTTGCTTTCAGATGGATGGATAAAATTCATGTTTTATACACAGATCATCCAATTCTTTACCGTTTTCCTTAAATGGAAATTTGTTTTTTTTGCCTGACATATGGAATGGAATTTCCATTACTAGAGTCTTATTTTATTCATTTCTCTTTTGTCACTCTTTTGTAGTTAAGATAAAATGCAGAATGAAATTTTGTATCAAATTGCCTTAAAGATGTCTGTCAGTAATATCCTCTTTGCCTCCACAGATCTGCCCTGCCTCTAGTTCCAACATGAGATGTCCTTTGAGATATGTGACTTTTATCCTTAACCTCTCCATTCCTATTCCTCTTTCAGATAACTCATTGAGGGAGCCAGGAGTGGATCTCTGACCTCCCCTGGACCATCAGGTGTAGGTTAGAGAAATAAGACTTTTGTGGGCAGCTGAGCTGGAAGTCCCTGTCCATTCTCCATCCAAGTACTAACCAGGCCCAATGCTGCTTAGCTTCTGAGATCAGATAAGATCGGGTGTGTTCAGGATGGTATGGCCATAGATAGTCCCTGTGAATTCTGGTGTTGAGTTCTCTATTTTTGGATGGTCTAGATGAGGGAGGCCATTTGTAAACCATGGGATAAATGACTTAAGTGAGAAGCTGGTTTAGAGTGAGAGACACACAAATGCACGAAGACATAGAATATAAGGGACATATTTCCTCTTCTACCCTGTAGCCCTCCCCTCAACACCCACCCCCCCCCCCCCCAGCTGCCTGACAACTTTTTGTTTTCTCTGGAAACCCTCCTATAATTCTTACAGTGATGTTGGTTAGGAATGAAATAAAACCAGTTTTCCTTGAAGTATATTGGGTGGGGGTTTGTGCTTTGTAGTCAAATGGGCACTACCTAACATTGGCAAAAAAAAAAAAAAATGCTTTGTTATCTTCAGTCTTGAATGACAGAGGATGCTGAGTGTTTGACATGTGCTTAAAGCTAGTACTTTCTGTGTAGTGGATATATGGTATTTTCTCCTGTCCTGCACCCATTTACTTCTGATCATTTCCATGCTTTTGATGATCATACTTTGAATTTCTGTTGGTCAAGTACTTCTTCTTACTTCTTAACTTGTATAATTTGTACAAAGTTGATCCCTATGTCCAGACTGTTTCAGAGATGGCTGTATTACTCAAATTAGGTACAGAGTACTCCATTCTAGGAACGTGCCAATTACCACTGGGAAAGAGAAGTTGAGGGCAGTGTAAGCCTAGAGTTGCTGAGAGCAACTACATGGAAAGAACCCATCAAATGATAGAGCCAATAGAGAGGAAAGCTGTGCAAATTGTGGAAAGATCGAGCCTGGCATCATTGTCTGAACCCCTGTATGCAGCTGTATCAGAAGAAAGAATTAATACTGAGCTCTTTAGTTTGTGAAGACAATGACACCCTCCCCCATCAATTTTTCCTTTGTGGCAGTTTGAGTTGTTTTTGTCACATGCAGCTCGTAATATTGACCAAAATACTCTGTGAATATGACATGGGAAACAGAAGATCTGGAACCTACCACTAAATAATTTTCTATAAGTGAGATAAAGAAAATTAACAGGCATGTAGTCATTAGAAAACAGTATAAAATATATTATTAAATGTCAGACTCCTGAAATAGTCTCAATATTGTCTCTTGAGATGCTGAGGGTGAAGACAGTTCAGAATCTCTCTTTGTTATGTAGAATCTCTAATCTTGAATTACATTTGAAAGTATTGCCCTATCTTCATAGTCAACAGATATGAAGACAAAGTACCTGGTATGTGGAGGGTAAGCACTTGTATTTTGTATCAGATCATAAAGAAATCTGAAGAAAAATCATATGAAAAACATTTGAATTTCACATTAGACAAAATAAATACATTAAGATATCATGAGAAAAAAAAGCAACTTTTACCAACAACAAAAAAATAAAGCAAAAACTAAACCAACCAAACAAAACCAAGAGTGATGTTTTTTAAAATTAGTTATGTTAAGGTTTTCTTTGATTCTTAATTGCCACTTGGAAATATCTCATCCATTTTATTGTGTACCATTGCCAACCAGGATTTCCTTTCTTACAAATGCCAGTTTACTGTATCCATTTTTATGTACACAGGTAGGCTGGTAAAGTAGATGTGGAAAACAGACCATAGCAAGCCTCACTGAACACAGGGATTTCTAAAGAGGTCCATGATTGGGCTTCAGGGACATCTGTGCTTCTCCAGAAATTATCAAAATTTGTGAAATGTGCATTTTTTTTGGTCACAAGAGTAACTATAATTTTCATCAGTTTCTCAAAGAGATCTTTGATCCCAGAAAACATTATAATGTTCTGTCAATTGAGGACCATTTATGAGACTCTATTTGTCATAGCTATTAATATATGTTACCATATTAAGATACTATTGGCATTTTGAAGTAAACTATAGACAATGCTACAGTCCCAAATACATTTTAGAATTAAATACATTTTTCCTACATAAAACATACCCATGCAGGCTATCACTAAGTAATAACTTTTCAGGATATTTAGCTTAAAAATATATAGCAATTTTTCATCTGTATCAAAATTATACATTGACTAATTTATATTTATTATCTATCTCTGCTACTTTCTGGGTATTAGCTTTATTCTGTTTGAGTGTCTTCCTCCATTTTCAAGAAACAAGTCTTCACATAGCTCCTGACCTTTACATTCCTTATCTTTTTCACTAGGAAAAGGCTTTTTCTTTTTAACATTTCCCATTTGAAAAATCTTGGGAAAAATATCTCGTCAGTCTTACATACTCACTCCTATTGCACTGGGGCTAAGAGAACAGGTACTATGGCTAGCAGATTTTATTAGAATATGTTTGGATAAAAGCACATACCCAACCGCCTTCCAGGGTGCTATGATTCCTGGGAGACATGAAGCGTGATGGGAAAATAAAATGATAAATATTGGTTAAAGGGAATGTATTCTAGGAAGTAATATGAAATATGGCACAAATATTTGAAATACCATGGAAATTTACAAGTTCAACTAGAGCTGTAGCATTCCCTCTGGGTTGTGAGAAGTACAGATTATAGAAGTAGACAAGGGCCAGTTTAGGAAGTCTGGGTATGCTGTGATAAGGGATTCAAATTTTATCCCACATACCAGTGTGTTGTAAATATTGCATTGGCCTCATAGGATGGGGGGGGCGAGCTTTGTTAAAATGCAGATTCACAAACTCAACATTAGACACAAAGAACCCAAATCCCTAGAAGCCCAACAGCCTACATTTTAAAAAAGCACCTCAGGTGATGCTTATGCTCACTACATACTGAAAATCTCTGCTAAGAAGAACAGAAAAATATGCAGAAACTAAACGGTACAAAGGAAAACACCTGTTTTTTTTTTTTTTTTAAAGATTTTATTTATTTATTTGACAGAGAAAGATCACAAGCAGGCAGAGAGGCAGGCAGAGAGAGAGGAGGAAGCAGGCTCCCTGCTGAGCAGAGAGCCCAACGTGGGACTCGATCCCAGGACCCTGAGATCATGACCTGAGCCGAAGGCAGCGGCTTAACCCACTGAGCCACCCAGGCGCCCCACCTGTTTTTTTTTTAATTTTTTTTTAAATTTTTTTAATTTTTTATTCGTTTATTTGTTTATTTACAGCATAACAGTGTTCATTGTTTTGGCATCACACCCAGTGCTCCATGCAGTACATGCCCTCCCTATTACCCACCACCTGGTTCCCCAATCTCCCAACCCCCCACCCCTTCAAAACCCTCTGGTTGTTTTTCAGAGTCCATAGTCTCTCATGGTTCATCTCCCTTTCCAGTTTCCCTCAACTCCCTCTCCTCTCCATCTCCCCATGTCCTCCATGTTATTTGTTATGCTCCACAAATAAGTGAGACCATATGATACTTGACTCTCTCTGCTTGACTTATTTCGCTCAGCATAATTTCTTCCAGTCCCGTCCATGTTGCTACAAAAGTTGGGTATTCGTCCTTTCTGATGGAGGCATAATACTCCATTGTGTATATGGACCACATCTTCCTAATCCATTCATCCGTTGAAGGGCATCTTGGTTCTTTCCACAGTTTGGCGACCGTAGCCATTGCTGCAATAAACATTGGGGTACAGATGGCCCTTCTTTTCACTACATCTGTATCTTTGGGGTAAATACCCAGCAGTACAATTGCAGGGTCATAGGGAAGCTCTATTCTTAATTTCTTGAGGAATCTCCACACTGTTCTCCAAAGTGGCTGCACCAACTTGCATTCCCACCAACAGTGTAAGAGGGTTCCCCTTTCTCCACATCCTCTCCAACACACGTTGTTTCCTGTCTTGCTAATTTTGGCCATTCTAACTGGTGTCAGGTGGTATCTCAAAGTTGTTTTAATTTGAATCTCCCTGATGGCCAGTGATGATGAACATTTTTTCATGTGTCTGATAGCCATTTGTATGTCTTCGTTGGAGAAGTGTCTGTTCATATCTTCTGCCAATTTTTTGATATGATTATCTGTTTTGTGTGTGTTGAGTTTGAGAAGTTCTTTATAGATCCTGGATATCAGCCTTTTGTCTGTACTGTCATTTGCAAATATCTTCTCCCATTCTGTGGGTTGCCTTTTTGTTTTGTTGACTGTTTCCTTTGCTGTGCAGAAACTTTTGATCTTGATGAAGTCCCAAAAGTTCATTTTTGCTTTTGTTTCCTTGGCCTTTGGAGACATATCTTGAAAGAAGTTGCTGTGGCTGATATCTACGAGGTTACTGCCTATGTTCTCCTCTAGGATTCTGATAGATTCCTGTCTCACTTTGAGGTCTTTTATTCATTTCGAGTTTATCTTTGTGTACGGTGTAAGAGAATGGTCGAGTTCCATTCTTCTACTATCGCTGTCCAGTTTTCCCAGCACTATTTATTGAAGAGAATGTCTTTTTTCCATTGAATATTTTTTCCTGTTTTGTCGAAGATTATTTCACCATAGAGTTGAGGGTCCATATCTGGGCTCTCCACTCTATTCCACTGGTCTATGTGTCTGTTTTTATGCCAGTACCACGCTGTCTTGGTGATCACAGCTTTGTAGTAAAGCTTGAAATTGGGTAACGTGATGCCGCCAGTTTTGTTTTTGTTTTTCAACATTTCCTTAGCAATTCGGGGTCTCTTCTGATTCCATACAAATTTTAGGATTATTTGCTGCAGCTCTTTGAAAAATACTGGTGGAATTTTGATCGGAATGGCATTAAAAGTATAGATTGCTCTGGGCAGTATAGACATTTTAACAATGTTTATTCTTCCAATCCAAGAGCATGGAACGGTCTTCCATCTTTTTGTGTCTTCTTCAATTTCTTTCATGAGTGTTCTGTAGTTCCTCGAGTACAGGTCCTTTACCTCTTTGGTTAGGTTTATTCCCAGGTATCTTATGGTTCTTGGTGCTATAGTAAATGGAATCGATTCCCTAATTTCCCTTTCTGTATTTTCATTGTTCGTGTATAAGAAAGCCACTGATTTCTGTACATTGACTTTGTATCCTGCCACGTTACTGAATTGCTGTATGAGTTCTAGTAGTTTGGGGGTGGAGTCTTTGGGGTTTTCCATATAAAGAATCATGTCATCTGCGAAGAGAGAGAGTTTGACTTCTTCCTTGCCAATTTGGATACCTTTTATTTCTCTTTGTTGTCTGATTGCCGTTGCTAGAACTTCTAATACTATGTTGAACAAGAGTGGTGAGAGTGGGCATCCTTGTCGTTTTCCTGATCTCAACGGGAAGGCTGCAATCTTTTTCCCATTGAGGATGATATTTGCTGTGGGTCTTTCATAGATAGATTTTATGAAGTTCAGGAATGTTCCCTCTATCCCTATACTTTGAAGCGTTTTCATCAGGAACGGATGCTGGATTTTGTCAAATGCTTTTTCTGCATCAATTGAGAGGACCATGCGGTTCTTCTCTCTTCTCTTATTGATTTGTTCTATCACATTGATTGATTTGCGAATGTTGAACCAACCTTGCGACCCAGGGATGAATCCCACCTGGTCATGGTGGATAATCTTTTGAATGTGCTGCTGGATCCTGTTTGCTAGGATCTTGTTGAGAATCTTTGCATCCATATTCATCAGTGATATTGGTCTGAAATTCTCCTTTTTGGTAGGGTCTTTGCCGGGTTTGGGGATCAGGGTAATGCTGGCTTCATAAAAGAGTCTGGAAGTTTTCCTTCTGCTTCAATTTTTTGGAACAGTTTCAGGAGAATTGGTGTTATTTCTTCTTTGAAAGTTTGGTAGAATTCCCCAGGGAATCCGTCAGGTCCTGGGCTCTTGTTTTTTGGGAGGTTTTTGATCACTGCTTCAATCTCATTACTAGATATCGGTCTATTCAGGTTGTCAATTTCTTCCTGGTTCAATTTTGGGAGTTTGTAGTTTTCCAGGAATGCATCCATTTCATCTAGGTTGCTTAGCTTATTGGCATATAACTGTTGGTAATAATTTCTGATGATTGTTTCTATTTCCTTGGTGTTAGTTGTGATCTCTCCCTTTTCACTCATAATTTTGTTAATTTGGGCTTTCTCTCTTTTCTTTTGGATTAGTGTGGCCAATGGTTTATCGATCTTATTGATTCTTTCAAAAAACCAGCTTCTAGTTTCATTGATACATTCTACTGTATCTCTCGTTTCTACCTCATTGATCTCTGCTCTAATCTTGCTTATTTCCCTTCTTGCATGTGGAGTTGGTTTGATTGGTTGTTGATTCTCCAGTTCTTTAAGGTGTAGAGACAGCCAGTGTATTCTGGATTTTTCAATGTTTTTGAGGGAGGCTTGGATGGCTATGTATTTCCCCCTTAGAACCGCCTTTGCTGTATCCCATAGGTTTTGGACCGAAGTGTCTTCATTCTCATTGGTTTCCATGAATTGTTTAAGTTCATCTTTGATCTCCTGGTTGATCCAAACATTCTTAAGCAAGGTGGTCTTTAGCTTCCAGGAGGAAAACACCTGTTAATATGGCTACGGGCTCCAGATTCAGTCAGTTTAGTTCTACCTGGCAACGTGTGGGTTTGTGGCACATGAGGGCTGCACGTCCATATACGTCTCAGAGTGATTTGTTATAGCTAAAAATTTCAAGGAAAACCTCTCGATGTTGAAATATCCCTAGTTTAACTTATTCAAAGGGAGCTTTAAAACCCTAAGAAATTGGGATCCCTATAAACATGAGAAGTTCTCTGTGTTTCAAAGCAGAAGCAGAGATTCTGAAAGACCTGTGCAGAAAACAGACTGTAACTGGAGATATCTAACTGGAGAGATGCTGATAATCAGTATATCGTCCTTTGTCAGGAAAATTCAAATGTTATGTAAGTATCCAGTTTGCATAAGTTTTCCTGACTATCTTTATTAGCTAGTTTTACTAATCAGCATCGATGAGGAAAAGGTTTCTGCTACAGTGGATTGTTTTTGGTTATATTGCCCTTTATAAACAGTATTTGGACCAAGCAACAAGTGTCTTAAAGATTTTGCTCATGGATTCCCCATGTCTGACCTAGGGTTTAGGCTGAGTAGCCAAGAAATTATGTGAAAATCACTGTAGCTTTTTTCTTCTTTGAAAATAAAGAAGTCCAAAAATTGGGTTCATTTTTAGCTCAGAATATTCAATCCTCCTGGCCTCAACCCTCCTGTTGAATAGTTGTTGTTCTTGAGAAACTATTTAATATTTTAAAGTTTTGTACTAAAACTGGGGTAATCACAACCATCTTGCTCACCCCACAAGACAGTGAGAGTCAAATAAAATGATATATATTGGAAAAATCTATTGAAGTATATTCTCTTTTATAAGCAATGAGCTATTATACAAAAGAAAGTGCAACCAGTTATAAGAATTTATTGTAAAATATATCATTGCCTCTAGGAGTTTAAAATCTAAGACAATACATAGGCGGGAAGAAAAGAGCTCCCTGCAAATACTATTGTAACGGGGAAAAATTGTGAAATCTGGACATACAATAAGTGTCAAGATTCTGGAAATGTGCCTGTTTATAGCAGAGTTGTTGACATCAAGTAGAATAATGATTCCATTTAAAATTCTGGTAACTGCTATTACCTGTTTGTTTTGATTTGTTTGGAGTATTATTGCCTTTCTGCTCTTTCATGCTAGGCAGATAGCAAGATTTGAAAATAGGTGTGTACCTGTGTGAGTCCATAAATGAAATGAAGCCTTCAGAAAGAGATCTGCTCCTGCAAAGCCTTTTTTTGGGTTTTTTGATGGGACCCGATCTTAGCGTTTAGAGTTCGGTCCCAACAAACCATCTGTGGTTTATTGGCCTCTGTAACTTAGCCCTCAATCTGCTCTTTGGTCAGTTATCATGTAGTTTCATGCTGTCATTACATCCGTCTTACTTGGCAGCATCATTATTCTTACCCTTGAGTCTGACAGCTCCTTTGCATACAAGAATATCTGGATAGAGTTATTGCTCCTTTGGTACAGTGATTTGGCCTGCTTTTTCTCAAACCTACTGAAAAATTAAACAAGTTGAAAGAATGTCTGTGGTGTAAGGATTTCTTTTGAGAAGATTTTCAACAGCCTCTGGTGCACAATTCAGACAATTCAGTTCATGGTGTTGGCAGAGACAGACAGCTTGTGAGTGTGTTTATTGGTGTTTGTTATAACAGGATCTTATACATTCATCCATGATGATCACACGGGCACTCTTTGTCCAGATGCCCAATGTTTGAGCTCTTTTAAGACAGTCTAAACATCCGTCAGGGAGGAAAAGCCCATTTTCTTAAAACCTCCTATACATATGGGACTGTTAGCTGGATTCTGTGTGGCTGTGTGTGTGCTGTTAGCTGGATTCTGTGTGGCTGTGTGTATGCGTGAGTGCGTGTGCAAACGTGCATGTGTGTATGTGTAACTGTGCAGGAGCACCCCTTAACAGAAGAACAGATATGAGATACTTTTGAATGTCTCCTCCCCCATATGTACACTTAGGTTCAGATCCTACGATATAGCTGAGACTGGCAGCCGACCTTTAGTAGGATTGGATGATGATTGGTAAAACTCCAGATAATTTTTAAGACTTTACTTTTTCTCCAAAGCATAGCTTTGGAATCAGACAAGTCTTGGGTTCAAAAGGGAGTGCCATTGGGGCACCTGGGTGGCTCAGTGGATTAAGCTGCTGCCTTTGGCTTGGGTCATGATCTCAGGGTCTTAGGAAGCCTGCTTCTCCCCCACCCCTTGTCTACTTGTGATCTCTCTCTGTGTCAAATAAATAAACAAAATCTTAAAAAAAAAAAAAGTGAGTGCCATTTACCATTGCGCCATCCCCATGTGTTACTTAAGCCTTCTGTAAATTGGGGACAGTAACTTCTCATGGGTTTATTGTAAGGTTTAAATGTACAGTATATAAAAGGCCCAAAACAACACCTGACATATAGAAGATACTCAGATATTAGAGATATTAGAGATCTAACTCATTGTCAGTTATATTTTTCCATCTTCTCTTTATGTGTTGTGATGACATGAGATGTATCTGTTCATATTTTCCATTGGCCAATATTTTTCTTTAGAGGATTTTGCAACCTCAATTCCTTGAAAGCCTGACATTTTTATGTATCTTAGATATGCATCTTGGAGAATCTCAAAACAGCTTTGATTAGCAAACTTAATAAAAGCACAGCTAAATTAAACCAACCAAACTCTTTGTTCTGTTAAGTCTCTTTCAATAAGACTCTGGAATATAGTAAGAGTTACCTGAGGATAAAATATTAATTTGTTTTTAATTCAGTGCACTGCATTGAAGTATGCTGATATTATTAAACTTAACTTTTCTCTGACTTGGGGGTTGAAACCAAATCACCATCAAGTAGTAAGGCCACATACTGCAGCAGCACACCTGCTGATGGGTTCTGCAAACACTGCAAATTTAGGATAACGTTTAATCAGCTGGAGCAAAACTATGTATTTAATGTACATTAACACGTCATAGATGAGTGATATTAAGTTGTTTACTTTGATATGAATTTAAAGGCATTCAGCACAATAGAATAGTTTATCTTCTATGGCTTCCTAAGGATGGGCTCTATGATTTAAAAATCTCTTTACAAATGAAGAGAAAAAGAAGAAGTTGAAGTAAGAAAGCTGAATTTCAGAGGTCCAGTTACATACTGCTGAAAATTGCATAGGTAATAGTGAGAGACTTTTAAACTATTAAAATACTGTTTGGCATTAGTAGAATTTGTTTGGTCTCCTTTCTTTCTTTGCTCACAGTGTTGAATATATAGCTAATGCAATCTTATCAGTCTCCTGTATAAACACTTTTGCTATTTTCCATTACTGAGTGCAGGAGTAAAATATTCATCTGCCTTCCAAGGTCTGGTAGGAAACAAAGTAAGTGAAGTGGGCTGGGCGGAGTCTGTGGCCAACTGGATGTCACATGCCAAAGGCCATTGAACCTCACCTCCATGATTATGGCTACATTTAAGTTTTCAAGAAAAGACATAAATAGGAATTTTTATGTAAAAGTGTCCCTTTGTGTAATCTATAGGAAATTAAAAACCCGTCTTACTTCATGGAGCAAATTTGAGCTGCATGGGTTTGTCTGACTCTTCACGCAGGCACCAAAGGCCATACCCAATCTGGATTGATTGATTGATCGATTAAGAGTACTGAAAAGCTTATCTTAGCTTTAAAAAAGCAGCAAAAGCATAAAGAGTAATTTTCTAAATTCAGATTATATAAATGTGAAAAGCTGTTACATTAATATGAATTTTAACAAAAAGAGTATGATAGTTGTGAAAACTTATTATACATTCACTTGATATTTAGTATACATTTCTTAACATATTCTCATATGCCTTGTCCAAGATGTCCTGCCAACAGCTTTTCTTTACCTCTTTAACTTTCTTTTTTTGTCTTACTGCTTTACTCTTACCTACTGCTATACCTCCCCCTACCCATACCTTTTACATGTACGGAGCACTTGCCCTCCTGTTATGTCACATTGTTTATCTTTTCCAGAGCACATCAATCACTTTCCACTCTCTTCCTGTCCCCTTTCCACATACCAGCTCACAAAATCTCTGTATCTTCTTTCAAGTACCAGCCTGTGACAAGTCTTCTGAGTTTTCTGTAAGCATCTGATCCCAGGACTGAGATGAGTTAATTGCTCACTAATTGCACTTCCACACTTGTATTATAATTACTTATTTGCATGTCTACTTTACTTTTACTCTTCCATCTCTGTTTGTTCCAGTGTTGCATGGAAGAAAAACACAATGGCCATAGACAAAGTGTACATAGTCAGGTTTGGCAACCAGAGAGCCTTCCTGATTTGTTAACAGGTCACCTTTACTACCATTCCTTCCAGAGATAAGGCGACCTCATGGGGATAGGAGCTAGGCTCGAAGGCTGTTCACTTGGACTGCTTCATAGAGTGACTATCTGGAATTTCTGAATCAAGCTCTATGGGGCAGAGGACCCATAGTTCTTTGTTTAATAAGGTTGATCTCGTAATCTTAGTTCAATCCAAGCCTGGGTAATCTTTTCTGCCTCATTCCAGTCTCCTAGCCTTGGCACTCACATAGTGAAGCTTTATCAGGGAGGCAGTGGAGGGGGAGACCCTTTCTGATATAACTTTGACAAGGAACTTGAGCTATCGAACATTTATTTTCCATGATCTTTACAAACAACTCATTCTCAGCCCCTCTTGCTGCTCATCATGGTTGCCCTAGAAGCCAGTTTTTAAAGCTTTCTTACTCTAACCAGACTGGGAGCTTTTCGTGGAGTCAGGAGCTGTATCTTCCTAACCTTTGTAACCTCAGTGCCTAACAAACAAAAGGAGCTCAAATACTTGTTAAATGCACAGTCTAGTGGAAGGATGACTGTTTAGAGGGTGTAAGATCTTGTTTTTCATTTATAGCTAACATTTTGTGACCTAGGCTGACAGATGTACCATGGACTTCTTGACCAATGTTACATTTACTAAACAAATAAAATGAAGGCTAATAGGACACCATGTTGGCACTTTCTTCACATATTAGGCAGATGGAGCAAACATAATTTACTGTGGGTTTTTTTTTTTTTTAATTTTCTCTCAGCCTTTATTGAACTTGGAGTTTATCCAAGGTTTCCTCAGCCTGGTCAGGGACCTTGTCAAGATCAATGGCTGTTCTCACCACAATTTCCTTGTCTCATACTTAAAGTTATAGTCTTTAAAAGAATATTTAATTTTAAGATTAATTTAAGATTAAATTTACTTATTTTGAGTAAGTATGAAGCTATCTGAATATATTATGATATATCTTCTGGTTTTGTCTAAAGACACTTACAAATAATATATCAAAATGATAATCAAGTTAGTAAAAATAGCAGTCATTCATTGAACATTTAATATATGCCATTGTCTGTACCAAGCACTTAAGAGAAATGATATATTTACTTTGCAACTTCCTTGTGAGTTACAGATGAGTTCCTACAACTCAAAGATGTTAAGTAAACCCCCTAGGTGGGTAAGCTAGTAAATGTTCATCTGGCTTTCAAGCCTGAACTCTTTCTATGATACCAAAATCTGAGAGTGCAGTTTTACTTCCATTGTCTTCACAATTCAAAATCCAAAGCAAATCATTTTAGTACTTCCACAGTTCTCTAAATTAGGAGCAGTTGGGGGATTATAGCACCCTCAGAGACAAGAGGGTGAATGTGTTCTCTGCAAGTCTCCCATTTTATACTTTAATGTCAGTCATGGTCTTTGTCCCTTTAAAGCTCTCTATAGCCAAATAAAAAGTAAACTTTTTTGTAATTACATCTACTAATTCTGCTTCTCTTGGTGCTCATTATACTAAAATCAGCAATCAAGTGATCTCAGTTTACAAACAGTAACTCACATGCACTGGAAACCTAGAATAAGACTGGTATTGGAAAGGTTTGGTGGAAAGATTATCATTACAACATTTACTTCAACAGTGAGTACAGGAAGATAGGAGGCACTGCTTGGCTTGCTTAAGATGTTGGGATTTAATAACAAATGGAAATATTAAGCACCTTCCCAGGCATGAGGGCTCTCGTTACATGTGTGAAAAGTAGGTGAATATCAAGTGTGCCTTCTGGATGGGATATTTTACACAGATTTTTCATTTATTTAAATATTTACATTTTTAATCTATACTTTTAATAGTAGAAGATATTTACTTAAAGCTATTTTTTCAATTATGCCGTCACAGCTTCTATTAGTTTCTAGGTAGATATGAATACTTCTTTGCATATTTTGTATATATTTAGAATGAATGGATATTCAAAGTTAATAGATTGTTTTAATGCTTGAAATTACTTGATATCTTAGTACAGACTAACTTCAGTTTGTTGAACACTAAAGCAAAAATTAAAATCTCCAATATAATAAAAAAAAGAAAAAAAATTAAAATCTCCCTGAGATATTTCAAATTTAGATATACAATTTTATAGATTTATTTTAGACTTTAAGTTATTTGAAATGACTAAAAGAAAATAATCTACAAACTGGAAAAAAAAGACATAGGATTTGAAATTTCTTTTTTTTTTTTAAAGATTTTATTTATTTATTTGACAGAGAAAGATTACAAGTAGGCAGAGAGGCAGGCAGATAGAGAGAGAGAAAGGGAAGCAGGCTCCCTGCTGAGCAGAGAGCCCAACGCGGGGCTGGATCCCAGGACCCCGAGATCACGACCTAAGCTGAAGGCAGAGGCTTGACCCACTGAGCCAGCCAGGTACCCCGGATTTGAAATTTCTATCAGGAATATTTATAAGATGAAATAGTGAAACACTAGACTTACAGGGACTTTAATAAATAGGGGTTTATTTTCTTTTTTATGACAAAAAATATGGAGGTAGATGGTTTCTAGAATTGGGTTAGTGATTTATTAATATCAGGGATGGTATCTCTGTAATCTTCTTGGTTTTTTCCATATAGTGACAATATGGCTGCCACAGCTCTGGGCATCAAATCAACATTCAAAGCAGGAAGAAAGGAGAATGAATCATTAATAAGGAATCTATTTTAGTCAGGAAAACAAAAGCCTAGAAATCCCTTAAACCAACTTCTGCTTATATGTTATTAGTCAGAACTTTGTTTCATGTCCATCTCTTAGTACAAGGAATGCTGGAAAAATGAATATTTTACTTTTCTCACCACTACAGTGGAAGCTAGTCTGGGAGAAGAGAGAGAGAAATGGTTATTGGATCTACCAATTAGTTGTATATTTTGTTGTTGAAGCATGTAGTTGTTGAAACATGAAATAAAATATCTGGAGAGCACTTAGCAGAGAGTCTAACTTAGAATAAGCAGACATATAGTAGTGATTGTCATTACCAATAGCAAGGAAATAAGAAGTGCTTACTTGGCAATCTCACCTCTCTTTGTTTATATCTTATACTCACGGCATGTTATAAGCCCACTGGAAATAAGGTATCCTACCCTTATTTTAAAACTTTAGAACTTATCACTTTCTTACATTAAATTTCCATGCATGTCTTTATTTGGGCTGATGACTGTAAGATAAAAACAAATCATTTCTGTTTTCTGATTCATGATATTCTCTAGTTTCACAGAAATACGGAGGAAAGAATAGTTATTTGTTTATACTCAAACATTTCTCTGTGTAACATCATTTGACCTGTTGTAAAAGGAGAAACAAGATCCCGAGAGGTTGAACAAATAGCAAATAACTTCACCTCTCGAATGCCCCAGGTTTCTTTTCTATATTAGAAAAATATATTGAAGATTTCCAATCTCTCAATGCAAAGACATGAAGAGCATATTATATTAATGTTGATACGATACTGTCCTTGGGAAAGGTATAGAAATCTTGGCAAGAAGTGGAGAGTCATCCCTTTAAAATGACCTTTGATTTGTAGCAATAAGAAATAAATAGATTGATTCTAGTTGTCATCAAGCTGACTTTTATTGAAAACTCAAAAAGAGAAAATGTAGCAGCAAGGAATTACATATACTCTAAGAAAACTCTTATTTGATATCCTAGAATAGATTTTATTTCTTTTTTGTTTATTTGTTTGTTTCCTCAAAGCTTAGGGGATATTTTACTTTTCAGATTAAGCCACATCTAACTTAGAAGTATCCCTTCAGGTTCCAAGACTACCTTTGGTAAAAGGTATATTGGATAACTACAAAGACTTGACCTGGAAGTCGACAGTAATTTTAGTTAACTGACATGTCACACTTGAATGTAAGTAATAATAACAATAGATATTTAAATCTGTAATGAAACATTTAATATCAGTTTTTTGTGGGGAGAAGAGACAAATGGAGAAAATTGTGCTCAGCAAGTCAACATATTTGGGTTAAAAAAAGAAGTGGGTTAATAAGTGTTCAGATTTCCAGAATATAATAATGTATGTCAATGATCTCTTGACATAATAATACTGTGTAACAAATCACCCCAGAACAAGCACACATTTATTAGTTCTCAGGAGTCTATCGGCTTACTGGGTGGTTATGTCAATATAGGCTGTGTTGATATGAGCTGGGCTAGATCATGCATCTGTGGTCATCTGGCAGGTTAGCAGAGAACTGTCTTGACTTGGCTTTAGCGTGGACAGCTTGGCTTTAGTCCATAAGTCTCTCGCATGCTTTTCATCAGATAAGCCTTGCCATGTTCACTTGATGGTGGAAAATGTCCAAGAATGGGCCAGCCCAGTCGTGTAAGAGGGCAAGCAGAAACATACATGTCTTTTTCAAGTGTTTGCTTGAAGCACATTGGCTAGTATCCCATTGCCGAAAATAAGTCAGATGGCAGAGTCAGTGTGGGAGAGAAGAACACAGTTAAGGGCAAAGACCAGGGGTTAGGCAGGTAATGTAATCGAGTTACCCCACCCGACTTGTTTTGGTTTAGAGAGTACAGCAAAACAAGCCCTGTTCTTTTGAGTACTTTAGGTAACTTTGGTTGCATTGTTAGTTACTAATTGGCTGTAGAATTATCAAACTAGTTTCTATGTAAACTAGTTTGCTTATTTTGTTCAAATGCTTATTATGGTATTCTCAGACTTGAAACCAATTTTCATTTTATTTTTTCGAGAAGTTTTATGAATATTGCAGTTAATTGGCTGCATCTCACAATATGAGCCTTTATGTTTCGTTTCAATAGATGGAGGCTCCTATTTCTCTCATATAGCAGTTATTATCCTTGATTAAAGGGAAGTCGTATCTATGGGTGAGAAAAAAACTTTCAAGTATTTCTACAAATACATTAGGCTAGACAAGAGGAGAAAAAATATCTACTGACTGGGATAAATTCTGTGCTGGTGTAATGTGCTCCAGCAAATGATGACATTTGCTTAAAGATTCTTAGATCTAGGATGGTATATATGTTGCACACAGCCATTGAAAAAATTTGCCCTGTAAGTACCTCAGAGATATGACTATCAGTAATGACTTAAATACTTGTTTGCAATTATTATTATTATTTTTTTTTATTTTGACAGAGAGAGATCACAAGTAGGCAGAGAGGCAGGCAGAGAGAGAGAGAGGGAAGCAGGCTCCCCGCCGAGCAGAGAGCCTGATGTGGGACTCGATCCCAGGACCCCGAGATCATGACCTGAGCCGAAAGCAGCGGCCTAACCCACTGAGCCACCCAGGCGCCCCTTGTTTGCAATTATAAAATGTCACTGTCACTATTAGAGAAATTTATGTTATTGCCTTTAAGTTTTATAACTTTTTGAAAAATTGCCTTATATGAGCAGATCATTCTCTGGCAAAGAATCTCATATTTTTCAGTGGAAGAAATGGGTGGCATGTCTTCCTATGCCTTGAATTTCTGAGGCATATGTTGAAACTTACACATGCCCCTAATCCACACTTCATTATTATTACCTTAATCTAAACTTGCGACTATATGGTGAAAAAGTTCAGGCTAAAATTTCAAGCATAAAAATTTCGACTTAAATGCATAAGGGAATAAAAGTGAAGAAGTACAGCAACTATTTTCTAAGATGGAAAGAAAATGCAAATGAGCACTGTTTGTGAGCTTATGAAAGATATATGAAACAGGATAAAGCGGCCATCTGTTAAAATAATTCAAAAGTAAAAATTTAGTTAGTTATTGACTGGTCTTAATAAGCTCGAATGTTGTTAGTTCACCCGCGAAGAATTTCAATCTAAAATCAACTCTTCATTATTTTTGAATCAGCATTCCATGATCTGTGTCAGATCACCGTAGCTCATGCACAGCAGCAGGTGAACCAGATGTTGAACATTAAATTAGCAAAATAACAAGGCAAAATTCTCCTTGCAAGCTCTTCCCTCCTTGTGTTCCCCCCCACACAGAAATTGGAGACAACCTCTTCCCCCCAAAACCAGAAAATCCCATAGAGATTGTTAGGACAGACTGTAATTATATGGCACTGAGTCCTTGTTTTTGTATTTAACCTTGTTTTGTTTATGTATTAGCTTCTGTTATATCATGGTATGTGGTAAACAGCTGAAAGTAAATGTCTCTATTACTTCTATAAAGGTTATTTATATTTTCTCATGACTAGATCACTTGACAAATAGACTCTCACCATAACTCAGATGCTGGTGCTTCTATTTAAAAGAGATATTTCTAGGCTTTCTTTCTTTCCTTCTTTTTTTCTTTCTTTAGAGAGTGTGTGTAAGTGTTGGTGGGGGTCAGGGGAGGGGAGGGGAGAGAGAGAGAGAGAGAAAGAGAGAATATTAGGCAGGCTCCATGGCCAGTGTAGAGCTCCAAGTGGGGTCTACACTGTGGACAAGTGGGGTCCATCTCAGGACCCAGCAATCATGACCTGAGCCAAAATCAAGAGTCAGATGCTCAATGGACTGAGCCACCAAGCACCCAGGTTTCTCTTTTTACTGTTCTGCTTTCTCCACAATATACACATATACATATATTTCTTTTCAAAATGGCTGTTAACCTAGTTACAGATGTGGTCGGAAAGAAAGTTGTTAATCTTTTATGAATGGCAAATAGCTTATGTGTACAGATATTGAGTAGTTAAGTCTTTTACTCCACTTCAGCCATTCTACCTTTAGAAGCTACTCAATCCAATCCTTATGCTAAATGGTTGAAGTTGAGCTGCTTTCCCACTGTTAATGAGTATTCCATGGAAATAACAAAAAAGAGGCAGAAATATGCACGTTATGATTCTCAGAGCAGCCATAGCTTTTCTGTGTGTATACCTTGGAAATAACAACTAGCTTGTTCTAAAGAAAATAAGTTTTCCATGTGTCCTATGTCACTTAACAGCAGAGGGATACTGAGTTAGCTTAAATTTTTATCTTGACTCTTGACAGATCACACCAAAATTATAGGATAAAAGCAAACTTCTCCTAAGAGGGACAGTTATATACTTATGCATTCCATTATTTATGATTTATGACAAATTATAAAAAAATAAAACATCATAATTGTGTTGTGATTGCAATTAACATAGTTATTGCTGCCTTTTGTTAACATATGATGTATTATATGTATTATTATATGTACAGGTCTGTGAATCGCCAGGTTTACACACTTCACAGGACTCACCATAGCACATACCCTCCCCAATGTCCATAAACCAGCCATCCTCTCCCTACCTATTGCTGCCTTTTGAAACACAAAAACAACTAAATGTTTAAAATAGTAAACACTGAATATATTTTTGTTATTACATTAAGTGCTAAACAGATCACTTACAATATTGTTACTAAGAATACACGTCACTATTTTGATTAAAATAAATATGATCAGTATCCTTAAAAATGCAATAGACAGGGCCACCTGGGTGGGTTAGTCAGTTAAATGTCTGACTCTTGATTTCTGCTTGGGTCATGATCTCAGGGTTGAGGGATAGAGCCCCAAATTGGATTCCACACTCAGTGAGGAGTCTGCTTGAGATTCCTTCTCTCCTTTCCCTCTGTTGCCCCTCATCCACACCCACCCTCTGCTGTGCTCTCTCTCTCTCAAATAAATAAGTAAATCTTTAAAAAATGCAATAGACATTGCTGCTATAAGTGGTCACAGAGACTGAGAAGGAAGACCGAGTTTATAGCACTCTTAAAAAAATGCTATGGTTGTTTCTTTTAATGCTGATGTAACATAGCAGGTGAAAATTCTAGAAAATGAAGCTTTCTAAAATATAGAATATGAGACTACTTAAGAGGGCAGTTAAATACCGACTTTCATGGAAGAATTTTTAAAAAAGATTTTATTTTTTCAAGAGAGAAAGTGTGCGAGCTGTGGGGGGGAGAGGCAGAGGGAAAGAATCTCACGCAGACTCTCTGCTGAGCAAGGAGGCTGATGCCCTTGTTGGGCTCGATCTCACCAACCTGGGATCATGACCTGCACGGAAACCAAGAGCCAGACACTCAGTGGCCGAGTTACCCAGGCACCCCTCCCGTGGAGAAGCTTTGAACTGCCCCAGTGAAGACCTAATCTGAAGACACTTGGGATTGGAGCAGGGTTTGTCCTTGGAGTCATGTGTGCTCCTTTCCCCAGCACAGGGGCTGTGTGAGCTGTATGTGGTCCCCGAAGGCTCAAGTGAGAAGAAAAGGCTTAACTGTTGGCTTGTATAGAAAGTGGATGGATTTAGTTTCATGATTATGATGGATAACTTTTTGCTATAGGAAAAAGAATATGAATGTAATTGACAGGAGTGCCAATGAGAACACGGCTTTTCCTAACAAAATTCTGAAAACCTTATTGAATGAATTTCTCGAAGTTAGTGAGATTCACAAAGACAACTTTATGATTCTGTGATTCTGTGATGATGTTTTCATTTTCTATAGCAGGGATCGGCAAACTGTAGCCCACAGGCAAAATCTGGCTCATTGCCTGTTTTTGTTTTATTTTGTTTTGTTTTAGAGTAATTTTAAGTTTACAGAAAAACTGAACAGAGTTTTCATATACTCTTGCCCCCCCTCACAGTTTCCCTTGCTATTCACATCTTGCATTGTTGTGGTACATTTGTTAAAATTAATTAACCAATATTGGTACATAATTAATAACTGAAGCCTGTAGATTAGTGTTCACTCTTTGTGTTATAAATTCTATGAGTTTTGACAAACACTTAATGTCCTGTATCCACCATTAGATATTATACAGAATAGTTAGAGCCACTGCTCTATAAAGTCCTTGTATTCCACTCATTTCTCATCCCCCACCCCATGCTAGGCAGTTACTGATCTTTTTATTGTTTCTATAGTTTTTCCTTTTCCAGAATGTCATGTAGTCGGAATCATACAATATATATCCTTTGCAGATTGACTTCTTTCACTTAGCGATGTCTTTCAAGTTTCTCCTCATCTTGTCATAACTTGATAGCTCATTTTTAAATTACTGAATAATATTTCATTATATGGGTGTCCCACAGTTTGTTTAGTGGTTCACCTAATGAAGGACATCTTGGTTGCTTTGAGTTTTTGGAAGTTATGAATAAAGCTGCTATAAATATCCATGTGCAGGTTTTTGTGTAGACCTAAGTCTTCAGCTCCTTTGAGTAAATACCAAAGCACATAACTGCTAGAATGTATGGTAGGAGCACATTTACTTTTGTTAAGAAAATGCCAACCTGCCATCCAAAGTAGCTGCATCCCCTTTGCATTCTCACCAGCAATGAGTAAGAGCTCCCGTTGCTCGGCGTCCTTACCAGTCATTGGCATTGCCTGCATTTGGATTTTGACCATTCTGATATGTGCTATTAATTGTCTATTTTTGTAAATACAATTTTACTGGAACATAGATATGCTCATTCATTTACATATTGTCTGTGGCTTCTTTCGTGCTACAACAGCAGAGCTGAATAGCTATGACAAACACCATATGGCCCACAAAGCCTAAACTGTCTGCCTTTTTATGGAAAGTTGGTTTAAAATATTTTTTTTCTGACACATTCCCTGATGGCTTTTTTAGGATTTGTACAAAATTCCTACGAAACAGTTGTGTTTTGTTCATTAGAATAATCATGAACCCACCAAGGCCTTTCACCAGAGTAGTGGAGTAGATCCATCACTAATGTTCTAACTGAACAGTTCCATCCTGCAAAGAACTTGCAAAAATGAGGCTTTCGGGTTCTTTTCTTTGGGAGACATTAAATAAATGGAGGTTCCTCAAAGCCAATAAAATATAATCACAAACTGTATAACTACAAATAGAATAATCTTGAAATCATGCATTAACTTTGTAGCATGCATATATGGTTGTGTCTGTATATATGTACATATGTATGTAAATATTTACTAGTCAGTATTAATATTTTGAAGGAAAATCCTACTTGTGATCAGGATTACTTCCTCTTTCTCAATTTTTAAAAAAATTATACTCAGCAATAAAAAGGAACACACTACTGATACATACAATAACATGGATCATCTTAAAAGATGCCAGATAGAAAAGGATATATGGAAAAAAAATTGAAATAAACAAAAAACGTTATGTGGTTTTCATAAGTCCTTAGTATCAACATTAATATAATTATCTCAAAAGATAGAAATTGGTTGCCTATGAAAGAATATGGCTTGGAATATATTCAAACACATAAGTTATTATGGCATGTAAAGATAAAAACGAATTTGTTCTCTTGGATACAGTGTGAACTATCTATTGGTCACACTCTCCCCTGGAACAGTGTTTTCCAAATCTGGTTGCCAAGATTTCCAAGGCTAACTTCAGTATACCTGATTTATAATCCAAATTATGGATCACCCAAGGTGATTCTGATAGAGCTGTCCCAAAGACCATTGTTTTTGAACTGTACCACGTATCTAAGAAATTCTTTGGAAATTGAGAACCAGAGTTCATCATGCCAATGATGCTTAGGGAATTCAGTTTATTTTGATTTGTAATTTGTCCATTAAAATGAAATGAAAGTTCTTTAACGCCCAGTTTCTTTCAGAAATATCTTATTCTTTGAAATAGGAATTGGAATAAGCAGATTGCCCTAAACTCAATCTTGCTAAAGAAGTAGCCAAAATTTTGATTCATCTCTCATCCCATGAAGTCACCTAGCATTCTGTCTTAGCTTTCTAATGATGTGGCCACAGGCTGAGAATGGACACAATGTCTTTACAAACTGTCACGGCCACAATGTCAACAGCTCTGTGAGACTGAAGTGCTCAGTCACTAGAGCCATTTTTGTTTAGCAAAGAATTGCACACTTCATCTTATACTGCTTTTATCTTTCAAGTTGTAATATGTAGTTCATCCGAAAACACTCTTTAATTCCTGACCAGAAACCTACATGAGAATTAATTCATGTTCTATGAAGAAAATAGCAGATCTGTCCTCTGAGGCAGATTGTTTTCTGGCACTAATGATAGCATTAGATTTTATTTATTTATTTATATTTTTTAAAGATTTTATTTATTTATTATAGAGAGAGTGAGATTGAAAGCAGGAGAGGAAAGAAGGTCAGAGGGAGAAGCAGACTTCCTGCTGAGCACGGAGCCTGATGCAGGACTCCATCCCCCAACTCCAGGATCATGACCTGAGCCAAAGGCAGTTGCTTAACCAATTGAGCCTCCCCTACTTCCTAGCATTAGTTTTGAAAATAGGAGGACATTACTGAGGTGGTTTTAATGCCATGGTGGCCTATGCAAGCAAACCAAAATCTAGGCCTGTAAATGCCTCAAGGTTTCAAAATCAAAACGCTAACTATGACCAATCACAAACAGCCAACTAGACTTTTACGCTCTAGCCAATCAAGTAATTTCCTTTCTTTGCTACCACACATTAGCTATATAAGTGTTTACTCTAGTTCTTGTCTGAGAAGCACTCCTAACTATTTATGGTTTGTTGTTCCCGAATTACAATAGATTTTTCTCAAAAAAACTTGATAAATTTTCAATATGTCACAGTTTATCTTTTAACATTGGATATAATAATAATAATAACAATAATAATAATAATAATAAGTCACAAATTTTCTCTCTTCGCTTCTTCCTTTTTAAAACCTGAATAATGGGTGGCTCAGTCAGTTAAGCATCTGAAGCTTGATTTTGGTTCAGAACGTGATCTCAGGATTGTTGGGACGAGCCCCCTCAGGAGACCCAGGTCCAGCACTGCAGTGAACATGGAACCTGCTTATGATTCTTTCTCTCCCTCTGCCAAGATCCCCCGCTTGTGTGTGCATGAGCACACACTCTCTGTCTTAAACACAAACATAGGATAACACTGGAATAATAATTCTTATTCTTTTGATGTCACACTACTGTGTATCAGTCATGATCATGTCAGTAAAAGCACTAATATAGAGACACACATCCATGTCTTTTCAATCCACTGCTTTACCTTTCTGTTTGGCTTGACATCATTTGCCTGGGGTCTTATGAAAGGTTCCTTAGTCCTCTTCCACTCTGCAGCCAAGCCTCTACAGTTCCTTGTGGACTGTTGCTTTGTGAATCTTCTTAAATCGTGCACATGAGAGCATTTGTTCTCTACTTTTAAAACTTCCTAGTTTCTGGGGCGCCTGGGTGGCTCAGTGGTTTAAGCCTCTGCCTTCGGCTCAGGTCATGATCTCAGGGTCCTGGGATCGAGCCCCGCATCGGGCTCTCTGCTTAGTGGGGAGCCTGCTTCCTCCTCTCTCTCTGCCTGCCTCTCTGTCTGCTTGTGATCTCTGTCTGTCAAATAAATAAATAAAGTCTTTAAAAAAAAAAAAAAGATTTAAAAAAAAAAAAAAAAAAAAAAAAAAAAAAAAACTTCCTAGTTTCTGGCATGGCAATGTTTACTATCCTTTATTTAACATTTGAAACTCCTTACAGCTGGGTCCAATATGAACCTTCTTTAGTCCATCTGAATTTATGGCTGCTGCTCTGTACATAGTAATTTTTGCTCTGTGCCTCTGTGTGTGTTATTTCATCTGGTGGGAATGCATTTCTTACCCTCCATTTCCATTTACCTAGGATGAGTTTTTTACCCATCATTTCCACTATAGGCTTTTTAGTTCTTTTTTTTTTTTTTAAAGATTTTATTTATTTATTTGACAGACAGAGATCACAAGTAGGCAGAGAGGCAGGCAGAGAGAGAGAAGGAAGCAGGCTCCCTGGGGAGCGGAGAGCCCGACTCGGGGCTCGATCCCAGGACCCTGAGATCATGACCTGAGCCGAAGGCAGAGGCTTAACCCACTGAGCCACCCAGGCGCCCCTTTAGTTCTTTTTTTAAAGCTCAGCTGAAATGTTAACATCATCCATATTTTGCTAACCTCTATGGCCCAGTACTAATAATACCTTTTTCCTTTGTGCTTGTCTAACACCTAGTTATTCCAAAAACCATCTTTGAGACTTATGTTTCCTCTCAGTGTAAAGATTTATATATCCCATTTTATGTATTAAGGTATTCATTTATTTCAAATTTTTTTTCCATTTTATTTATTTTTTTCAGCGTAACAGTATTCATTGTTTTTGCACAACACCCAGTGCTCCATGCAAAACGTGTCCTCCCTATTACCCACCACCTGTTCCCCCAACCTCCCACCCCTGACCCTTCAAAACCCTCAGGTTGTTTTTCAGAGTCCATAGTCTCTTATGGTTCGCCTCCCCTCCCCAATGTCCATAGCCCCCTCCCCCCTCCCAATCCCACCTCCCCCCAGCAACCCAAATAAGTCAATCGGAGAAAGACAACTATCATATGATCTCCCTGATATGAGGACATGGAGAAGCAACATGGGGGGTTAGGGGGATAGGAGAAGAATAAATGAAACAAGATGGGATTGGGAGGGAGACAAACCATAAATGACTCTTAATCTCACATTTATTTCAAATTTTTAATGTTTCTGAAATTGGGGTTCATCTTTAAAATTCTATGTATACTTAATGATTTTTTTCTTCCCATAAAATTATTTTTTTGATTTAACTTAAACCGACAGTGTCTTATGTTGAATGAGTATAGTCTGTGCCCTGTGTTCCTTTACAGTAATATAAGTTTCTTGGGTGGTGAGGATCATGTCTTACACAATTTTCTGTTTTCTACCCCTCCTTGCACATAATAGATAATCAATAAATGCTTTTAAAAGGAATGGAATACATAAAATGCTATAAAAATGAAAGATATTATATACTATTCCTTGAGCCCAAGGCTGTGTGTGAAATGAGGTCCTGCACTTTGAAGGTTCTCTGAGAGTTCAAATCATAAATCCTCCATTCTTTGTATCATTCATGCCTATTTTACGCCTGTCATGATTTCCTGGGAGAGATATGAGGTATATTGCTTCTTATGATGTTTTGAGCATGATCTGTTTATTTTTTCTCTGATATCTAGCTACTGCATTAATTTTTATGCCACACTGCTTAAGTAGGCAATGATACCTTCTGCCTTGCTTTATTTTATTTCAACAATCTTGCTCAGCCAGCAGGGAGGCCTATTAGTAGCTTTCTTGGAATCTATTTACAACAAATCCTTTCTATTTACTGAGTATAACACTTTGCCAAAAGTCATCCAAACAGTTTTGGATTCTTTTTCCTGGCCCTAAATTGGAAGAAACATTAATTTGAAAAGCTTTAAATTGATTTCCAATAATTTCTGTACTTAAAGCTTTGAGAGGTTTACCTGGAAAATTTAATATTCCTCTGTTTTGTACTTCAAGTTTTTTTCCTCCATTTTTTTTTTAAAGCACTTAAATGTTCCAGAAATTATCTTCACTTGATCTTTAAACAGAAGCATCTCTTTATTACTTTTCTTTCCCTCCTCAGATTATTATTCTGATTTTTGAAGGATAGAGACAAATAAAAAAATAAGAATCACACCCATGCACAGACTTCCAGTTTTGATCATGCTTTTCCAATCTCTGTCTAGTTAACAGAAATAATTATGGCAGCTAATATTTTATGTTTAACATTTGTCATGTACTGTGGGAAATATTTTGTGTCAATTATCTTTCTTCATCTTTACAATAAACCTATGAGGAAGAATTATTTCTGTCAAATGTAAGCCAGATAATGTCACTTCTCAAAATCATCTAAGAACTTCTTATTACCTTGAAGGTCCTTGCTATTAACTAAAAGGTTTTTATGGCCTGTTCCCCAGCTGGGATCTCATTACTTCCCTGACTTCATCTCCTACGCTCTATTTTTCATCTCTCTACTCTAGCTATTCTCATCTCTTGTCAGGCATGGTCTTGGCTCAGGGCCTTTGCACTTGCCACCCGTGGAGCACTCTTTCCTTCCATGGATATCAACAAGACTTTTTCAGGTTATCACTAAGGTCATCTTCTTGGTGACATCTTACCTGGTTCTGTAGAAAATATCTAATATGTACCGAATACCTCTCTAATAGTTCATATTCCATTCTCTGCTTTATTTAAAATTCCTTTCTACTTTTAGTATGCTCTAATATGTTGTATATTTTTCTTTTTATTGGTTCCTTTACTTGAAAGCATGAAGGCAGGGCCTGTAGCCTCTTCTGTTGACTTACGCATTCCCAAACCCTGGAATGTTGCCTGACATATAACAGGCACACAGTAAGTATCTGCTGAATGAATAAATGTACGAATCAGAGATGTTAAGTAATTTAAGATCTTTTAACTAGTAATTTGTGGAGCTAAGATTTAACACAGACCATTTTATTTTTCACATTTAACTTTTGAATATATTTAAGGAATTTTTTATATAAATAAAATGGAAGGCTGCCTGTAGCTTCTCCATAAGTAATTCATCTACATTATATTGTTTGACAAAGCAGACCAAGACTCTCTGATCATAGCTGGTATGGTAGATTCCTAAATGTTTTCTGGAAGCATTGTTAGATGCATAATGCATATAAGTTGTCTTCTCTGAAATTATTTTTTAATTGAAATGTGTCCATAATCTTGTCATTTCTGAACTGCCAAATGATACTGCAGTCTGTTGATCAAGATTGATTCTGAGCATGTGGGACACATTTTAAACAAGAAAGAATCTTGTTTGTTGTTTGTAATGTGATGGCTAATGCACTGGAAACAGATTGCATGGACATTAAACTTCTGTCCACACATCTATGTTCAACAACCCAAACAGTAAATATTTGCCTTGATGATTGCTTTTGCTGAAAGGGTGCAAACTTCCATGACTCCAATTTTTTGGTATTCTTCTTCTTCTTCTTCTTCTTCTTTTTTTTTTTTAGAACTTTGACTTGAATATAAACATTGGCAAAGATATATTCTTTTACTACACATTTTGAGATACCGGTATAGTGATATGCTCTTGGAACAGAAGCTAGAACATAATCAGTCTGCTAATAGGAGCAGAAAGTCATTTCTTAAAATGATCCTACAACCACCTTGCTAATGTCGAGGATGATTTGAACTGACTGATTTGATTGCTGCTTTCCTCCTACAAGAGGTCTCAGTGCATGAAATAGCTTATATATTTAATTTAGGTTTCCATGATTTCCAGCAACATAATGAGGCATAGAAAGCAGAAATAAAATTCCCACTTTTTCCCAGATGGAATCTAAACATCTGTCTTGACAGAGACAGAAGGATATTATAGTTGATGGAAAGATGATAGCTTAATGCCTGTTTGGTGGTTTGATTTTCTAACAGATTATTTGAAAATTGTCCTGCTAGTGCTGTGGGGACCTATTAATATCTTTGTAAACAGCTTCAGGGTAGAAAAGGGTAGAGGAGGAAGCTTAGCCTAGTATTCCAGACAATACTTCCTATGCTATACAGATACTGTACTATGCTATAATCTTATACTTCCAGATGAGTATTTGAGTGATTTTTATTTGAATCACAGCCTGTAATTCAAGAACCCTATAAAATATCCATTCTTGGGCGCCTGGGTGGCTCAGTGGTTTAAGCCTCTGCCTTCGGCTCAGGTCATGATCTCAGGGTCCTGGGATCGAGTCCCGCATCGGGCTCTCTGCTTGGCAGGGAGCCTGCTTCCTCCCTCTTTCTCTGCCTGCCTCTCTGCCTACTTGTGATCTCTCTCTGTCAAATGAATAAGTAAAATCTTAAAAAAAAAAAATAAAATATCCATTCTTCTCTCAATTTTTCTATTTCTCTTATACCATAGTAGTCCCTGATTCTCTTTGACTCTCTTCCTTTACTTCCTGTCCTTTGAAGCCCCAGACTGTTGTTGTTGTTGTTGTTGTTTTTGAAGCATTCCCTTTCATCCAATCCGAATTACTACACCTATTCTCCAAATTCAGAATGATAAAATCTTGGGGACTAGGCCTATCAAGAAAACTCACTTTGAAAGAGATCAGAGAAGAAGAAAGGGAAAAACTATGAGCAGAAAAGACCAAATTAGTTATGAATGGAGTTGATGTAAGAAATCTAGGATCAGTCAATTGTCAAGTTTCTTTTTAGCTCCATCAGAAAAATTTTAACCTAGCGTCAGGCGTATTAATATTAGTGGCTCCACAATGGTCAAGCTAGATAAAAGCAGCATGCCTGTAACCTATAGTGTGTTCACAAGTAATTCAGAGACATGAAAATTGACATTTGGGAAGGTATAATTTTGATTTTTACACATGAAAGCCAAGATATTACAACAGTAATTAATTCTTTAGTAATTCTGAAGGTAAAATTTAAATTTTGCCCTTTGTGTGGGCTTTATACTGAAAACATTGGGATGATGGAAGTTTCCCTTGGGCTTTATACTGAAAACATTGGGATGATGGAAGTTTCCCTTTTTTTTTTGGAGTATCCCCACTCTTCTTTCTGTTGTTATCTCCAAGCTCCTGAAAGGCAGTGCATATGGAGTTTTTGAACAAGTGGGCTTCTTTCCTAACTTGGTGAGCTGAGCTGGATGACAGAGGAAACACTGAAGTTTCTTTTTAATTTTCTTCCTAGAGTCTTGAGCTAGTTATAGAAAGTTAATTTCCTCTTTCTTAGTCTCTAAAGCCTACTTAATCCATTTTGGTTCTCATTATCTATATCTATATCTATCATCTATCTGTATCTATATCATCTATATTTAATATGTCTATAGATAGAGATATATTTAAAGATTTTATTTATTTATTTGACGGAGGGAGAGAGAGAGAGAGAATGAGAGGGAACACAAACAGGTGAAGTAGGTGAGGGAGAAGCAGGCTTCCTGCTGAGCAGGGATCCCAATGTGGGGTTTGATCCCAGGACCCTGGAATTATGAGATGACATGCCAGATGTTTAGCTGACTGAGCTGTCCAGGTGCCCCAACTTCTCACTATATTCTTATACATACATACTGAGCTTCTATTATGTTCCAACCACTGCACTAGGCTAAGGTTATATCCATGTTGTGTCTATACCAGAATTTTGATTTTAGATTCAGAATCAGTGTTCAGCAGAATGTACCCTTAACTCACACCAAGTCCAATAAAAATTTGCTTGTCCAAGTCTTTATCTTCAAAATCCTCCTAAGAGCAGGGCAATTGTAACTAAAGGGCCAATCCCTCTTCCCCGTCCCTCCAGTTTATAATTTCTTCATTTGTGAAAAAGTACCTGTAATGTTCTTTGTTTCTAGAGTAGATATTAAATTTCCACACTTGTTTTTCTTTTGTGAGTATGTATTGCTTTTTCATTCCAACTTTTTTTTTTTTTCCTAATTTTGGGAAAAGAGCATGAATGTGTGTGTAAGGAGGTAGTAAAGAACTGGAAAATTTACTTGCACTGTGAGGTCAATCTGTTTCTGGTAGTCTTCGTTTGGGTGCCCCCAGAATCAGATCCTGAGACAAGGACTCAAGTGCAAATAAATGAGTAGGGAAGTAGGGAAGAGATATGGGGAAAGTGAGGTAGCCAGTGTAGGAAACACTATCAAGGCAGCCACTGCTATTGGTGATCAGATTTAACACCTCTGGGAAATTCTGAGAAACTGTGAAAAACTCTTGTGGGGTGAGCAAGCTGTGCATTTATATAGCAGTTCCATTCAGCCATTGGTTTAGGCTGCCCCCTGGGGCAGAGGCATTAGTTCCCTGGCATCTTGGTCCTGCTAGATATAGGCACAGCAGCCTTCCAAGGCTTTAGAGACTCTTGGCCAAGGGATACAGATACTGACAGTTGGTATGTGCAAGACCAAACTGAAGTAACAAGACCCAAGGGATGTGGGCTGGGAACCAACAGCATCTGCTAAAGAATGATAGTCCACAATTTTCATGATTCCCAGTTATTTGGCACGTAGAAAATACTTAGCCTATATTTCTTGGCCTATTTTAGGTACTTACAGTTTACTTCTTATTTTTTCCAGTAAATAAAATTTCTGGATCACAAAATAACTTTTGACATGATTAATCTTCATATCTGAAAATTTAATTTATCATCAATGACAGGATTATTTCAAAATTAGTCTTATTACGTACTACTTCAAGGTATTGTATATATATATATATTTTTTTACCATTTTATTTATTTTTTCAGCATAACAGTATTCATTGTTTTTGCAAGGGTATTGTATATTTGATCAAAACTATTTTAGCAAGGTCTATTATAACCTGGCTATTTGTGATTTTTAAAAAATGTTTTTAATGTTTAGAATAGACATATGTTAAGCAGCATACAGGATTATAAAATGGTAGAGCCAAATATAACCATACAGATTATGTAATCAGGCCCCTTGCCACCCAGTAACTACTTAGTAGATGAGGAAACTAAGGTTTAGTTAGAACCACTTGCTTTAAGTTGTGAAACTAGTCTTTTCTTTTTATAACCCTACATAAAACTAGAAAGAAACCCTGGGCCCACGGTAAAATGTTTTGTTATTCTTGGACTGATGATTAGATTATGAACTTCTAGAACAAATGTGAAGTTCCTGCACCTAGAGTCACTGGCCATTATCCTGGAAGTTAAGCCATTTGTTCCTTGTTTTTTTTTTTCTCTTTGAGGCAGAGGTACCACGATGATAGGGTTTTCTTTCTTTCTTTCTTTCTTTCTTTAAGAATTTAATAAATTTATTTGATATATACAGAGAGCACAAACAGGGGAAGCAGCAGGCAGAGGGAGGGGGAGAAGCTCCTCGCAGAGCAGGGAGCCTGATGTGGGGTTCCATCCCATGACCATAGGATCATGATCCAAGCTGAAGGCAGTAATTTAACCAACTGAGCAACTCAGGCACCCCATGGAAGGGTTTCCTTATCCCAGTGTTTCATACATATTGTTCAGATGATACACTTATTATTTTTTTCAACATAGGCTTTACTTTTTAAAAAAAATTTATTTATTTATTTATTTATTTCAGCATAACAGTATTCATTGTTTTTGCACAACACCCAGTGCTCCATGCAATACGTGCCCTCCCTATTACCCACCACCTGGTTCCCCCAACCTCCCACCCCTGCCCCTTCAAAACCCTCAGGTTGTTTTTCAGAGTCCATAGTCTTTTATGGTTCGCCTCCCCTTCCAATTTCCCTCAACTTCCTTCTCCTCTCCATCTCCCAATGTCCTCCATGTCATTTGTGATGCTCCACAAATAAGTGAAACCATATGATACTTGACTCTCTCTGCTTGACTTATTTCACTCAGCATAATCACTTCCAGTCCCGTCCATGTTGCTACAAAAGTTGGGTATTCATCCTTTCTTTTCTTTCTTTCTTTTTTTTTTTTATATAAACATATAATGTATTTTTATCCCCAGGGGTACAGGTCTGTGAATCACCAGGTTTACACACTTCAGAGCACTCACCATAGCACATACCCTCCCCAATGTCCATAACCCCCTCCCCCAACCCCACCTCCCCCCAGCAACCCCCAGTTTGTTTTGTGAGATTAAGAGTCATTAATGGTTTGTCTCCCTCCCATCCCCATCTTGTTTCATTTATTCTTCTCCTATCCCCCTAACCCCCATGTTGCATCTCCATGTCCTCATATCAGGGAGATCATATGATAGTTGTCTTTCTCCGATTGACTTATTTCACTAAGCATGATACCCTCTAGTTCCATCCACGTCGTCGCAAATGGCAAGATTTCATTTCTTTTGATGGCTGCATAGTATTCCATTGTGTATATATACCACTTCTTCTTTATCCATTCATCTGTTGATGGACATCTAGGTTCTTTCCAGAGTTTGGCTATTGTAGACATTGCTGCTATAAACATTCGGGTACACGTGCCCCTTCGGATCACTATGTTTGTATCTTTAGGGTAAATACCCAGTAGCGCAATTGCTGGGTCATAGGGTAGTTCTATTTTCAACATTTTGAGGAATCTCCATGCTGTTTTCCAGAGTGGTTGCACCAGCTTGCATTCCCACCAACAGTGTAGGAGGGTTCCCCTTTCTCCGCATCCTCGCCAGCATCTGTCATTTCCTGACTTGTTCATTTTAGCCATTCTGACTGGTGTGAGGTGATATCTCATTGTGGTTTTGATTTGTATTTCCCTGATGCCGAGTGATGTGGAGCACTTTTTCATGTGTCTGTTGGCCATCTGGATGTCTTCTTTGCAGAAATGTCTGTTCATGTCCTCTGCCCATTTCTTGATTGGATTATTTGTTCTTTGGATGTTGAGTTTGCTAAGTTCCTTATAGATTTTGGACACTAGCCCTTTATCTGATATGTCGTTTGCAAATATCTTTTCCCATTCTGTCAGTTGTCTTTTGGTTTTGTTAACTGTTTCCTTTGCTGTGCAAAAGCTTTTGATCTTGATGAAATTCCAATAGTTCATTTTTGCCCTTGCTTCCCTTGCCTTTGCTGATGTTCCTAGGAAGATGTTGCTGCGGCTGAGGTCGAAGAGGTTGCTGCCTGTGTTCTCCTCAAGGATTTTGATGGATTCCTTTCTGACATTGAAGTCCTTCATCCATTTTGAGTCTATTTTCATGTGTGGTGTAAGGAAGTGGTCCAATTTCATTTTTCTGCATGTGGCTGTCCAATTTTCCCAGCACCATTTATTGAAGAGGCTGTCTTTTTTCCATTGGACATTCTTTCCTGCTTTGTCGAAGATTAGTTGACCATAGAGTTGAGGGTCTATTTCTGGGCTCTCTATTCTGTCCCATTGATCTATGTGTCTGTTTTTGTGCCAGTACCATGCTGTCTTGATGATGACAGCTTTGTAATAGAGCTTGAAGTCCGGAATTGTGATGCCACCAACGTTGGCTTTCTTTTTCAATATTCCTTTGGCTATTCGAGGTCTTTTCTGGTTCCATATAAATTTTAGGATCATTTGTTCCATTTCTTTGAAAAAAATGGATGGGATTTTGATAGGGATTGCATTAAATGTGTAGATTTCTTTAGATAGCATAGACATTTTCACAATATTTATTCTTCCAATCCAGGAGCATGGAACATTTTTCCATTTCTTTGTGTCTTCCTCAATTTCTTTCATGAGTACTTTATAGTTTTCTGCATATAGATTCTTAGCCTCTTTGGTTAGGTTTATTCCTAGGTATCTTATGGTTTTGGGTGCAATTGTAAATGGGATTGACTCCTTAATTTCTCTTTCTTCTGTCTTGTTGTTGGTGTAGAGAAATGCAACTGATTTCTGTGCATTGATTTTATATCCTGACACTTTACTGAATTCCTGTACAAGTTCTAGCAGTTTTGGAGTGGAGTCTTTTGGGTTTTCCACATATAGTATCATATCATCTGCGAAGAGTGATAGTTTGACTTCTTCTTTGCTGATTTGGATGCCTTTAATTTCTTTTTGTTGTCTGATTGCTGAGGCTAGGACTTCTAGTACTATGTTGAATAGCAGTGGTGATAATGGACATCCCTGCCATGTTCCTGACCTTAGCGGAAAAGCTTTCAGTTTTTCTCCATTGAGAATGATATTTGCGGTGGGTTTTTCATAGATGGCTTTGATAATATTGAGGTATGTGCCCTCTATCCCTACACTTTGAAGGGTTTTGATCAGGGAGGGATGCTATACTTTGTCAAATGCTTTTTAAGCATCTATTGAGAGTATCATATGGTTCTTGTTCTTTCTTTTATTAATGTGTTGTATCACATTGATTGATTTGCGGATGTTGAACCAACCCTGCAGCCCTGGAATAAATCCCACTTGATCTTGGTGAATAATCCTTTTAATGTACTGTTGAATCCTATTGGCTAGTATTTTGGTGAGAATTTTTGCATCTGTGTTCATCAAGGATATTGGTCTGTAGTTCTCTTTTTTGGTGGGATCCTTTTCTGGTTTTGGGATCAAGGTGATGCTGGCCTCATAAAATGAGTTTGGAAGTTTTCTTTCCATTTCTATTTTTTGGAAGAGTTTCAGGAGAATAGGAATGAGTTCATTAAATGTTTGGTAGAATTCCCCTGGGAAGCCGTCTGGCCCTGGGCTTTTGTTTGTCTGGAGATTTTTGATGACTGTCTCAATCTGGTTATGGGCCTGTTCAGGTTTTCTATTTCTTCCTGGTTCAGTTGTGGTAGTTTATATGTCTCTAGGAATGCATCCATTTCTTCCAGATTGTCAAATTTGTTGGCATAGAGTTGCTCATAGTATGTTCTTATAATTGTCTGTATTTCTTTGGTGTTAGTTGTGATCTCTCCTCTTTCATTCATGATTCTATTTATTTGTGTCCTTTCTCTTTTCTTTTTGATGAGTCTGGCCAGGGGTTTATCAATCTTATTGATTCTTTCAAAGAACCAGCTCCTAGTTTCATTGATTTTTTCTATATATATATATTTTTTTGTTACTATTTCATTGATTTCTGCTCTGATCTTTATGATTTCTCTTCTCCTGCTGGGTTTAGGGTTTCTTTCTTGTTCTTTCTCCAGCTCCTTTACGTGTAGGGTTAGGTTGTGTACTTGAGACCTTTCTTGTTTCTTGAGAAAGGCTTGTACCACTATATATTTTCCTCTCAGGACTGCCTTTGCTGTGTCCCACAGATTTTGAACCGTTGTGTTTTCATTATCATTTGTTTCCATGAATTTTTTCAATTCTTCTTTAATTTCCTGGTTGACCCATTCATTCTTTAGAAGGATGCTGTTTAGTCTCCATGTATTTGGGTTCTTTCCAGCTTTCATATTGTGATTGAGTTCTAGCTTCAGAGCATTGTGGTCTGAAAATATGCAGGGAATGATCCCAATCTTTTGATACCGGTTGAGACCTGATTTGTGACCCAGGATGTGATCTATTCTGGAGAATGTTCCATGTGCACTAGAGAAGAATGTGTATTCTGTTGCTTTGGGATGAAATGTTCTGAATATATCTGTGATGTCCATCTGGTTCAGTGTGTCATTTAAGGCCTTTATTTCCTTGTTGATCTTTTGCTTGGATGATCTGTCCATTTCAGTGAGGGGAGTGTTCAAGTCCCCTACTATTATCGTATTATTATTGATGTGTTTCTTTGATTTTGTTATTAATTGGTTGATATAGTTGGCTGCTCCCATGTTAGGGGCATAGATATTTAAAATTGTTAGATCTTCTTGTTGGATAGACCCTTTGAGTATGATATAGTGTCCTTCCTCATCTCTTATTATAGTCTTTGGCTGAAAATCTAATTGATTTGATATAAGGATTGCCACCCCAGCTTTCTTCTGATGCCCATTAGCATGGTAAATTGTTTTCCACCCCCTCCCTTTAAATCTGGAGGTGTCTTCGCATCTAAAATGAGTTTCTTGTAGGCAACATATTGATGGGTTTTGTTTTTTTATCCATTCTGATACCCTGTGTCTTTTTTTAAAATTATTTTATTTATTTACTTGACACACAGAAAGAGAGAGAGATCACAAGTAGAGCAGCAGACAGAGAGGGGGAAGCAGGCTCCCCGTGGAGCAGAGAGCCCAATGCGGGGCTCGATCCCAGGACCCTGAGACCATGACCTGAGCCGAAGGCAGCAGCACAACCCACTGAGCCACCCAGGCGGGGCCTTTAGCCCATTAACATTCAGGGTAACTATTGAGAGATATGAATTTAGTGCCATTATTGGCCTGTAAGGTGACTGTTACTATATATTGTCTCTGTACCTTTCTGATCTACTACTTTTAGGCTCTCTCTTTGCTTAGAGGACCCCTTTCAATATATCCTGTAGAGCTGGTTTGGTGTTTGCAAATTCTTTCAGTTTTTGTTTGTCCTGGAAGCTTTTTATCTCTCCTTCTATTTTCAATGATAGCCTAGCTGGATAGAGTATTCTTGGCTGCATGTTTTTCTCGTTTAGTGCTCTGAATGTATCATGCCAGCTCTTTCTGGCCTGCCAGGTCTCTGTGGATAAGTCTGCTGCCAATCTAATATTTTTACCATTGTATGTTACAGACTTCTTTTCCCGGGCTGCTTTCAGGATTTTCTTTTTGTCACTAAGACTTGTCAATTTTACTATTAGGTGACGGGGTGTGGACCTATTCTTGTTGACTTTGAGGGGGGTTATCTGCACCTCCTGGATTTTGATGCGTGTTCCCTTTGCCATATTAGGAAAATTCTCTCCAATAATTCTCTGTAATAGTCCTTCTGCTCCCCTCTCTCTTTCTTCTTCTTCTGGAATCCCAATTATTCTAATGTTGTTTCATCTTATGGTGTCACTTATCTCTCGAATTCTCCCCTCGTGATCCAGTAGCTCTTTGTCCCTCTTTTGCTTGGCTTCTTTATTCTCTGTCATTTGGTCTTCTATATCACTAATTCTTTCTTCTGCCTCATTTATCCTAGCAGTGAGAGCCTCCATTTTTTTATTGCACCTCAATAATAGCTTTTTTGATTTCAACTTGGTTAGATTTTAGTTCTTTAATTTCTCCAGAAAGGGCTTTTATATCTCCAGAGAGGGTTTCTCTAATATCTTCCATGCCTTTTTCAAGCCTGGCTAGAACGTTCAGAATCGTCATTCTGAACTCTTGATCTGACATAGTACCAATGTCTGTGTTGATTAGGTCCCTAGCCTTCGGTACTGTCTCTTGGTCTTTTGTTTGTGGTGATTTTTTCCACCTTGTCATTTTGTCCAGATAAGAGGATATGAAGGAGCAAATAAAATACTAAAAGGGTGGCAAAGACCCCAGAAAAATGTGCTGTAACCAAATCAGAAGAGACCCCAAATTGTGGGGGAGAAAGGGGATAAAAAGAGGTTCAGAAAAAAAAAGAAAAAAATTTAAAAACTAAAACAAATAAAGAAAAAATATAAAAAAGAAAGAAAAAAATATATATTTTAGATAAACTAGTCAAAAAAACGTTAAAAAAGAAAAGGGTAAAAGTTTTAAAAAATTTAACAGAAGACGAAAAAAGAAAGAAAAAAAATTGAAAAAAAATATTGAATTAACCGCTAGACTAAAGAATCATGGGGAGAAAGCCATGAGTTCTGTGCTTTGCTTTCTCCTCCTCTGGAATTCTGCTGCTGTCTTAGGTATTGAACCTGCTTTCCTTGATAGATGAACTTCATCCTGGCTGGATATTTTGTTGATCTTCTGGGGGAGGAGCCTGTTGTAGTGACTCTCAAGTGTCTTTGCCCCAGGCGGTATTGCACTGCCCTTACCAGGCGCCGGACTAAGTAATCAGCTCGGGTTCGCTTTTGGGAGTTTCTGTTCCCTGAACGCTTTCCGTAGGTTTCTGGAGGATGGGAATGAAAATGGCGGTCTCCTAGTCTCTGGCCAGAGGAGCCGAAAGCCCAGGGCCCCACTCCTCAGTGCGCCCCCAGAGGACAGCACCCAATCACTCCCGTATCCCCAGCCTCCAGCCGCGCTCCGAGCTCACCCAGCCCGCGACCGGTTCAAGGTAACCCCGAGCTGAGAGTTCAGTCCTCGGCTCTGTCTCTTAGCCGGCTTCTCCGTTCTAACACCTGCGAGCTCTGCGACACTCCGCCACCCCTGATCCTTCTGTGACCCTGCGGGACCTGGGGCCATGCTGACCCCGCGTGGGCTTCACCCCGGTTTAGCCTCTGGAGCAATGTCCCTCAGTGGAACAGACTTTTAAAAGTCCTGATTTTGTGCTCCGTTGCTCCGCCGCTTGCCGGGAGCCGGCCCCTCCCCCCGCAGTCTATCTTCCCGTCATTTTAGATTCACTTCTCCGCCAGTCCTACCTTTCAGAAAGTGGTTGATTTTCTATTTCTAGAATTGCTGTTCTTCTTCTCTTCGATCTCCCGTTGTATTTGTAGGTGTTTGCAATGTTTAGATAAGCTATCGAGCTGATCTCCTGCTACCTGATGTCGTCTCAGCCTGCTACTCCTCTGCCCGACTTGTTAACTTTTTAAGACACATTAATAGGCTCCATTCTCAGAGATTCCAATACTGTAGGTCTGGGGTGGGACCAAAGCATATGCATTTCTTGCAAGTTCCTGGGGTGATGACAGGACTGTGGGTCAGAAGGCCAGATTTTGAGAGTCGCTGGTCTAATCTATTCTTTTCAGTAAGTATGAATTCTTGCATAGATTGGAAGCGTGATTTAGCCAACCATTTCCCCTGTTGGTGACCCTCTATTTTTTCTTATTTTGTCATAATAAAATACTGTTGCAATAGACCTCTTTGTTCATGTAACACAAGGATTTTTTATTTCTATAGGGTGGATTCCTAAATTGACATTAGTAGGTCAGAGGTGGTAAACATTTACAATTTTAAGAGCTATTGCCTAGTTACTTTCCAAAAAGGGCCATTCCAATTCACTAATTATTACATATCAGAGATTACATATCCATTTTCTCATCAGCACTGTATTCTTACTGCTTTATTGTTTCTATATGAGATGAGTGAAAAAATGGTATCTTGTTGTTGTTTTTTCAAAATTTTATTTAAATTCTAGTTAGTTAATATATAGTGTAATATTGTTTTCAGCTGTAGAATTTGGTGATTCATCACTTACATATAACACTTAATGCTTATCATAACAAGTGCTGTTCTTTTAACTTGTATCCCCTAAGTCCTAAGGGGTTAAGAGAATTCTTGTATATTTATTAACCACTAGGATTTCATCTTTGTCTATTGTTTCTTTACTTTTCTTTTACCTAATTATTTCTAGAGATTTTTTTTTAAGATTTTATTTATTTATTTGACAGAGAAAGAGATCACAAGTAGGCAGAGAGGCAGGTAGAGAGAGAGGAGGAAGCAGGCTCCCTGCGGAGCAGAGAGCCCAATGCAGGGCTCGATCCCAGGACCCTGAGATCATGACCCGAGCCGAAGGCAGTGGCTTAATCCACTGAGCCACCCAGGTGCCCCTCTAGAGATTTTTTTATGTAGGAATAATAACACTTTTTATGACATAATTGAAAATATTTCCCTCAGTCTCTCATTTCACTTTTAACTCTACTTATGACATATTTGGCATGAAAAACCCTTAAATTTTATGTAATGAAATATGACATAGGGCCTTTAATTCTTCTATCTTGCAAAAGAGAATCTTGTATAATGCTAGATGATGCAAATATTCTTCTGAAGTTTCTTATAATGTTTTAACTATTTTGTATTTTTCATCTAAATCATTATAGCATCTGGAATTAATTTTAAAAATGTGGAATTGGGGTACCCTGGGTTAGCCCTCTCCCCACTTCAGGGACTGGGGGAATTTTTCTCTCCTGTGTAATTCTTTTTAGGCTTTTCAGGTCAGTAGGTCCCCATGCATCAAGTAAGCAGGTGCAGTCTTTACTGATTTCCTCAGAACCAAAAAACTTGAATCATCATCAGAGACCCCAACATAGGGATGCCCTATTTCCTAGGTGTAGCCTTTTAGCTTAGGACAGACACCAAAGAGAATAGTTTCTAGTTGATACTTGGTCTTGAAAGACACCTTAGAAGTGTCTTATGTCCTGTTCACCATGCCTCCCAACCAAGTATGGTATTACTCAGATAGGGTATTTGGAATAAATCAGGTGTCTGCGTTCAAGCTGCTCTAACTCAGAATACAGATATTATAGAATCAAAACAAGTTTATACTCACTGGGGACAAATTAATAGAGAATACCAAAAAGAAGGCAGGAAAAGTCATGTTTCAGCCACCCAGAGACAACCTCTTACTAGACAACTCTTCTAGCCTCTTACTGTATATCTTTTCAGATTATATAAATAAATAAATAACAGACAGGTAAATACATGAATTTAAAAATGTTACTGTGCTGTTTTTACTCTTCTCTCCTACTTTCTGGACATTTGGGTTGCTTCCAATTCTTTGATATCCTATATACATTGAGATAAACATCACTTTAGTCACAATTTTGTGAAGATTTACTATTATTTCTTCAGTGTAAATTCCTTGAACGGGAGTTACCTGATCGAGGTGTGTATTCATATTTAAAATGTTTCCAAATTACCCTCCAGGAAAATTCTTTTTTTTTTTTTAAGATTTTATTTATTTATTTGACAGAGAAAGAGGGATCTCAAGTAGGCAGAGAGGGAGGCAGAGAGAGAGGAAGAAGCAGGCTCCCCGCCAAGCAAAGAGCCTGATGTGGGACTTGATCCCAGGACCCTGAGATCATGACCTGAACCGAAGGCAGAGGCTTAATCCACTGAGCCACCCAGGCACCCCCCCTCCAGGAAAATTCTAAAGTTTATACACCTATCAGCCACACATAAGAATGCCCATCAGTTCATAACTCTGTAGGAAAAAAAAAGTTGTGTTATGGGCGCCTAAGTGGCTCAGCGGGTTAAGCCTCTGCGTTTGGCTCAGGTAATGATCTCAGGGTCCTGGGATTGAGCCCTGCATCCCATTCTCTGCTCAGCAGGGAGCCTGCTCCCCCCCACCCACTTGTGATCTCTCTCTCTCTCTCTCTCAAATAAATAAATAAAATCTTTAAAAAAAAGTTTGTGTTACTAGGCACATAGTTTCTCCTTAAAAACCACTTACTGTTTTTATGGTAGATATTTTATTTTTATTATTTGGATACGCAGGATTGATTTTTCTCTTTATGGGTAAAAAAGTATTGTAGTTCTCTGCTTTTAAGAGTATGTTTCACATTGGAGTGCGTTCTTCCCCTGACTGCAGGACTGGACTCATGTGAACACATCAATATATATTGTATTCTCTTCCTCTAAGGCTGAGCAAACTAGGTTTGTATCAATTTTGGGAAGTTAATACCATGAGAGAAAAGTTTTCTCTCACAGTACCCACAGGCTCTGCATCTATGTGTCTTACCCAAGGATTTTGAAAACAACAAAGGAAATGAGAGAGAGAAAAGGAGGGATGAATGGGAAATGGGAGAGAAAGACAGGGACAGAGGGGCAAGATACATCCAGCTGTGCCTGTGCTGTACATCCATCCAGAAGTACTGGTAGACTTTTTGCTAACATGAGCCAGTCACTTCTTTTGGTGAGTGTACCTTCCTCATATTCCTTTTTAAAGGCACTGATCTGGCTATTTGTTTCTTATTTTAAAATCATTACTCAATCACTTAAAATGTATTTCGAAGCTTTAAAATTAAAAACAATTCTTTGTTAGTTATTACAGATAATGTGAAAGCAAATAAACATGTGTTTCTAATTTTCTTACCGTTTGCTATTACAAACAAGTTCACACAGGTAAGTCATTCATCTCCCTGATAAAGTAGAGAATAGAGATAAGAGAAGACTTGTTCCCATACCTTCCCCACTTTTGAGCTTTGGCTATTGTACTAGTCTAGTGTTGACAAATGATTTGGGTTCCCTGGTCACCTCATTAATCATATTAATGATGTCAGACAGCAGAAAGAAAGTAGAGAAATCACTTGCCTTATCATCTAATGTCTTTTCATTAGGGATCCAGTGAAGGGATTTTAAAGACATTGACATTGACAGCTAATAGGAAGTTAATATTAATTCTGCTGAAAGCAATAATGAAGCAGCCAGGCTCCAAACAAGCTGGAAGTAACCTGGTGGGACCTTAAACGAAAAGGTGTTGGAATCTTTTAAAATTCAACTCACTTTTTGCTTGGATGGAATTGCTTTAATTCAGGGGTAGTGAGAGCAGGCAGAAGGTGGGGGTGGAGAAAGATTGGCTTTCAATCATTTATCAATGTTTTAATTATTTTTTAGGAGTGCTCTTTAGCAGGTTGGAAGATAAGATTACTGTTCGAAAATATAACCATTAATTCTGGGATAATATTTATTTGCACAGCTCATTCCTAGGCTTGATGGGACTCCCAAATTTATTATTGGTGCTAATATGAAAAGGGGATCACAGCTATTGTAGGAATGACCAAGGGTCACATCCTGAGGTAAGATTATATCTTAATGTTAAAAAAAAAAAAAGTGACAGGGAGCCTGGGTTGCTCAGTGGTTAAGCTGCTGCCTTTGGCTCAGGTCATGATCTCAGGGTCCTGGGATCGCGTCCCACATCGGGCTCTCTGCTCGGCAGGGAGTCTGCTTTCCTTTCTCTCTTTGTCTGCCTCTCTGCCTACTTGTGATCTCTGTCTGTCAAATAAATAAATAAAAATCTTTAAAAAAAAGTGACAATCCTGCTGTAACACAGAACATCTCTGATGAATTCCATCAGGAAATGTGAACTTTGGGTGAGAGTAGCATAAGACTGATAAGGTATAGACTTGGTTTAATTTGATTAGAGATGGACGAGTACAGAAATGCTAAAACATACCTCAGTGTAGCATTAAGTGAAGTTCTGAGACCCAGTTCTCAACAAAGGTTTACAGCTCCCACTGAAATATATAAAAAAATGTACTACCTGTGCCTTTGATTTTATTCACCTATGGATAGCAAGCAATAGTACATGAAAGACACTACAGTTATTTTAACCATTTTCTTATTACAGTTGACCCTTGAACACAACAGGGGTTTGAACTATGCAGGTCCACTTACATGTGGATCTTTTTTTTTTTTTTGATACATACAGTATCAAAAGTATTTGATACTATAGTATTTGATACTATAAATGCATTTTCTCCTCCTCATGATTTCCTTAGTTGTTTTTTTTAGCTTACTTTATTATAACAGTATATAGTACATGTAACATACAAAATATGCACTAATTGATTATGTTATTGGTAAAGCTTCCAGTCAACAATAGGCTATTAGTTAAGTTTTGGGGAAGTCAAAACTTATATGCAGATTTTCAATATGTTGGAATAGGGCACACTGGCAGCCCTAACCCCAGTGTTGTTCAAGGGTCACCTGTGTAGTGATCAGCATTTGGTTAAATTGTGTTCTGTATCCTATTCCATGAAAGTGTTCATGACATATCAAGTATTGTATTAGGCACCTATCAGTACTGAAGAAACAAAATCTTTAATTTTCTTCCTTGGAAAACACTGTACTCTTAGTGCACGCATTCCTTAACAAATATTCTAGACAGTCTTATGGGAAATAAGAATATAACAATAAACATAATATATAGGGTTCCTGTTCCCATAGAATGTATATTCTTGTAGGGATAAAAAGACAATATGAAATATATTAGATTTTTAGATAGGAATAAGAAATGTGAAAGACATCAAGAGTTACCTAGGGTATGAGGTTAGATTGTTCAGTTAATATTTCTCTGAAAAGGTTAACCTTTGAACTGAAATACGAAAGTGACTGTAAGAAGTAGTAGCTCTAGGGGCACCTGGGTGGCTCAGTGGGTTAAAGGCTCTGCCTTCAGCTCAGGTCATGATCCCAGGGGCCTGGGATCGAGCCTCGCATTGGGCTCTCTTTTCAGCGAGCACCCTGCTTTCCTCTCTCTCTGCCTTCCTCTCTGCCTACTTGTGATCTCTGTCTGTCAAATAAATAAATAAAATCTTTAAAAAAAAAAAAGAAGGAATAACTCTGTGAAGACTGGGTGAAGGAAGAGCATTTCATGTAGAGGAAAGTGAGTGCAAAGTCAGAAGAGACTGGTTTAGAGGCATGATTGTATGACAGGAGCCCAAGGGATAGGTAATTCCAGTTTATGCAGTCTATGGCAAGGAGATTATACTGATTCTTTGCATAATTTATCTGCTTCACTGTAGTCCTTTCTCTTTAAAATAGATATAACATTATGACAAAGAATCTGATATTGTTCTTATAAGGGTTGTGTCAGATTATGAATATGAAATACTCATGTAAAAATATGTATCTACATGTTTGGTCTATCATTGGTCCTAGCTATTATGGATGAATCTAATTATATCCCATCACACCATAGCGGTCATGATAGTATTGGTAGCACAACTTAATCACCAGTGAACAGTGATCAGTTCTTCATATTAACTTTAAAAAAAAATCTCTTTCAGACTTTTAACCATCTATCCAAAGTCACACAAGATTAGCATATGGAGGGATTTTGGGAGAACTTTCTGTTCGGTTAAATTTTTTTATTATTTTTATTAACATATATTATTTGCCCCAGGGGTACAGGTTTGTGAATTGTCAGACTAAAATTTTGAGAAAGATATTTTGGATTGTGGAAATTTTTGGAAAATTCTTCAAAAATTATTATTTCCATACTTTACCTTGGGGTTCTTTCCTAACTTTTTAAGATGGATTGAGAAATAAGCAAGAGAATCCCGAGATAATTTACAAAGAATCTGCAGAAAAGCCACCTCGGTCACTCTTTCTTTCTGAATGGTATTTTTTCCAACATTTCGCCTTAGCACAAATCTCTTGCATGTACAATAAGAGTAAATAACAAGTTCTAATATCTTGTATTTCCCTTTAAAAGGATAAAATGCCCCTGGCAAAACCAACCAAAAAATACCTTTTATTGTGCTTCCTTAGGTGCTGAATTTGGGGAAGTCAAAACTTGAGTACGTTCTTTTGAAATAATGATTTCTATGGTATATTTTCAGGGTTTGAATGATCAAGGTTAACAAGTTTTGTTTCTTTTGTTCTCTTTGAAGAAATGCAAAAATAAGTTGGTGTTCACTGCACAGCTTGAACCACCCACCCTCTAGGAAGAATTTACATGTTTAAAGTATTGGATTGGTTGGTAGTCCTTTTTTTTTTTTCAATTTTTAAAAAAAAATTATTTATTTTTTTCAGCGTAACAGTATTCATTGTTTTTTTTTTTTAATTTTTTTTCCATTTTATTTATTTTTTCAGCGTAACAGTATTCATTCTTTTTGCACAACACCCAGTGCTCCATGCAATGGCTGGTAGTCCTTTTAAAATATGTGCAGTTGGCTCTGTCACTGCCACTATCTGAAGGAATAGCAGCTGCCTTTAAATGAAAAGTCTAACGCTGGTTTGGCTGATGCTGTAACACCCATGGAAATCGTCATTAGTCCCTTTGGTAGAGCCTTAAGTGATATTCAGTGAGGTCTGCTGCCCAGGGTAGAAAGATGACCTCTCCTGCATCTGGGAGCCCAAGTCTGCCACACTACAGTTTCCAGATGCTCTTCACGTGCTATGCAGATAACAGGAGAATAAAGGCGGGGCTATGTGCTACCACACTTTTCCTTACTGGTGTGGATAAAACTTAGAGGTAGGAGGTGCTGACAATAGACAATGTACTCAAATAATCATTACTACCCATGGACTATGACCGAAAAGTACTGGCATAGAGAAGAACCTAAAGGACAAGTGCAGGGAATTGTTCCTTGATAATTCTCTTTTTAGGGAAACCTATTGTGTGGGAATCCTTGCGACAGCCGTTGTCCAAGAAGTGATGCCAGGCTGAGAGGTAAGCTGGTTTTACTAGTAGAGGTATATAGTTTCCCTGTAGCCTAACCTAAAACCTTGGGCAAGCTATGTTTAAGCCACTGACATTCCTAAACTCTTTAAGTCATATCTACATAATTTTATTTATGGTTAGAGGTGAAGAGACAGAAAAGTTAACAGTTCACCTTTCCCCAATCCTCCATTTTGAACACACTGCCTCTAGGTATGTGGCTAATGATGTAAGGAATAATTCCCCTATTGGAAAGCCTGAGTTCTTGTTCCAGGGAAAAATCAAAAAGGAGAGTTACATCTAGATAAATAATGGAAACATGTGCTTTCTTAATTTTCTTTTGTATATCTTTGTTCTGCAATTTTTCTAAGATGAGTGCGAATCACAGTTCAAATAAAAATACAGTGTATTTAAAATTCAGTTCAGCGTTTTCTAGCAATAATTTTCAGCTCCTGCATCTTACTATACTTCTTTTCCCAAAGGATTTTGAATGCAAGGATTTCAATACCTTATCTACTCATTTAAAAACATTGAGATCCATCACAAGGAGCAGCTGTTATAAGAACTTTCTACTCCCTTAAACACCTAATCCCCTATGACACATTCCATTTATCCTCCTTTTGTGGAGACAGCTTCAGCTGCCCCATGTGGTGAGACTTGCTGATTTTATTTCGTTGCTCTGGATTGCTGCTCTCAGATTGCTGAAAAATGAATTTATTCTATAGCACTGTTTGTCGTGTTGCTCCTTTCTGATATTACTGTTCTGAAGTATTCCCAGTGTCTAAGGTTCTGAAGTATTCCCAGTGTCTTTGTCTACTCAGGATAGTTCTTCTTTTTTACTTTGTACCTGCCAACCATTTTATATTGGTAATTTGTACAGATCTGTGCTAAAAACTTCTTTGAAGAGCAAGTAAATTATGACTGCTTTGAACTCTTCTAATCAAACTTGCTGTTTGAAATTCTGCCTTTGATTTCATTCCTGCTTACCTGTGGATGTTTATTATTTCTAGCTAAAGAAAATTTGGGTTAAAGAAATGATTTTATTTTCCATACCTTTGGCTCATTTCAGATCTGGGGGGATCCCCTACTCAGTGCAGAGTCTGCTTTTCCCTCTGCCCCTACACCCCGCTTGTGCTGTCTTTCAAATAAATAAATAAATAAAATATTTATAAAAAGGCATTTAACCGGTCAAATTATTATTAAATTATTTGGAATATCAAATTTGTAAGGGACCTAGACACCCTCAGAGACATTTGTTAGATTGAGGAAAATGAGCCTCAGACCTCACACATATGGAGACCAAACTAAAACTAGAATCCAGATTGCTGGACTTTTTCGTACCATATCTGGTCTACTTTACTCTCAATGGAAAATGTAATTTCATTTCCCACTGTTTAAAACAAAGAAATGTAAGGAATGCAATCCTTGATTTATCAGAGGGACTTTGGTTGCAAACAACAGAAACTGACTCTGGCCAACTTTAGGAAAAAGGAATTTGCTAAAAGGTCACGAGAGGCTGACTTGATTCCTTTGCACAGGTTTTCTTTTTTTCTTTTTTTTTTCCTTTGTAACATCATCTGTATTTTTTTTTAATTTGTTTATTTTCAGCATAACAGTGTTCACTGTTTTTGCACCACACCCAGTGCTCCATGCAGTACGTGCCCTCCCTATCACCCACCACCTGGTTCCCCAATCTCCCAACCCCCCACCCCTTCAAAACCCTCTGGTTGTTTTTCAGAGTCCATAGTCTCTCATGGTTCATCTCCCCTTCCAGTTTCCCTCAACTCCCTCTCCTCTCCATCTCCCCATGTCCTCCATGTTCTTTGTTATGCTCCACAAATAAGTGAGACCATATGATACTTGACTCTCTCTGCTTGACTTATTTCACTCAGCATAATCTCTTCCAGTCCCATCCATGTTGCTACAAAAGTTGGGTGTTCATCCTTTCTGATGGAGGCATAATACTCCATTGTGTATATGGACCACATCTTCCTTATCCATTCATCCGTTGAAGGGCATCTTGGTTCTTTCCATAGTTTGGCTACCATAGCCATTGCTGCAATAAACACTGGAGTACAGATGGCCCTTCTTTTCACTACATCTGTATCTTTGGGGTAAATACCCAGTAGTGCAATTGCAGGGTCATAGGGAAGCTCTATTCTTAATTTCTTGAGGAATCTCCACACTGTTCTCCAAAGTGGCTGCACCAACTTGCATTCCCACCAACAGTGTAAGAGGGTTCCCCTTTCTCCACATCCTCTCCAACACACGTTGTTTCCTGTCTTGCTAATTTTGGCCATTCTAACTGGTGTCAGGTGGTATCTCAATGTAGTTTTAATTTGAATCTCCCTGATGGCTAGTGATGATGAACATTTTTTCATGTGTCTGATAGCCATTTGTATGTCTTCGTTGGAGAAGTGTCTGTTCATATCTTCTGCCCATTTTTTGATATGATTATCTGTTTTGTGTGTGTTGAGTTTGAGAAGTTCTTTATAGATCCTGGATATCAACCTTTTGTCTGTACTGTCATTTGCAAATATCTTCTCCCATTCCGTGCATTGCCTTTTTGTTTTGTTGACTGTTTCCTTTGCTGTGCAGAAGCTTTTGATCTTGATGAAGTCCCAAAAGTTCATTTTCACTTTTGTTTCCTTTGCCTTTGGAGACACATCTTGAAAGAAGTTGCTGTGGCTGATATCGAAGAGGTTACTGCCTATGTTCTCCTCTAGGATTCTGATGGATTCCTGTCTCACGTTGAGGTCTTTTATCCATTTCGAGTTTATCTTTGTGTACGGTATAAGAGAATGGTCGAGTTTCATTCTTCTACATATCGCTGTCCAGTTTTCCCAGCACCATTTCTTGAAGAGACTGTCTTTTTTCCATTGTATATTTTTTCCTGTTTTGTTGAAGATTTTTTGACCATAGAGTTGAGGGTCCATATCTGGGCTCTCCACTCTGTTCCACTGGTCTATGTGTCTGTTTTTATGCCAGTACCACGCTGTCTTGGTGATCATAGCTTTGTAGTAAAGCTTGAAATCGGGTAACGTGATGCCGCCAGTTTTGTTTTTGTTTTTCAACATTTCCTTAGCAATTCGGGGTCTCTTCTGATTCCATACTAATTTTAGGATTATTTGCTCCACCTCTTTGAAAAATACCAGTGGAATTTTGATCGGAATGGCATTAAAAGTGTAGATTGCTCTAGGCAGTATAGACATTTTAACAATGTTTATTCTTCCAATCCAAGAGCATGGAACGGTCTTCCATCTTTTTGTGTCTTCAATTTCTTTCATGAGTGTTCTGTAGTTCCTTGAGTACAGGTCCTTTACCTCTTTGGTTAGGTTTATTCCCAGGTATCTTATGGTTCTTGGTGCTATAGTAAATGGAATCGATTCTCTAATTTCCCTTTCTGTATTTTCATTGTTAGTGTATAAGAAAGCCACTGATTTCTGTACATTGACTTTGTATCCTGCCATGTTACTGAATTGCTGTATGACTTCTAGTAGTTTGGGGGTGGAGTCTTTGGGGTTTTCCATATAAAGAATCATGTCATCTGCGAGGAGAGAGAGTTTGACTTCTTCATTGCCAATTTGGATACCTTTTGTTTCTCTTTGTTGTCTGATTGCCGTTGCTAGGACTTCTAATACTATGTTGAACAAGAGTGGTGAGAGTGGGCATCCTTGTCGTGTTCCTGATCTCAACGGGAAGGCTGCACGCTTTTTCCCATTGAGGATGATATTTGCTGTGGGTCTTTCATAGATAGATTTTATGAAGTTCAGGAATGTTCCCTCTATCCCTATACTCTGAAGCATTTTAATCAGGAACGGATGCTGGATTTTGTCAAATGCTTTTTCTGCATCAATTGAGAGGACCATGTGGTTCTTCTCTCTTCTCTTATTGATTTGTTCTATCACATTGATTGATTTGCGAATGTTGAACCAACCTTGTAACCCAGGGATGAATCCCACCTGGTCATGGTGGATAATCTTTTGAATGTGCTGCTGGATCCTGTTTGCTAGGATCTTGTTGAGAATCTTTGCATCCATATTCATCAGTGATATTGGTCTGAAATTCTCCTTTTTGGTAGGGTCTTTGCCTGGTTTGGGTATCAGGGTAATGCTGGCTTCATAAAAAGAGTCTGGAAGTTGTCCTTCTGCTTCAATTTTTTGAAACAGCTTCAGGAGAATTGGTGTTATTTCTTCTTTGAAAGTTTGGTAGAATTCCCCAGGGAATCCGTCAGGTCCTGGGCTCTTGTTTTTGGGAGGTTTTTGATCACTGCTTCAATCTCATTACTAGATATTGGTCTATTCAGGTTGTCAATTTCTTCCTGGTTCAATTTTGGGAGTATATAGTTTTCCAGGAATGCATCCATTTCATCTAGGTTGCTTAGCTTATTGGCATATAACTGTTGGTAATAATTTCTGATGATTGTTTCTATTTCCTTGGTGTTAGTTGTGATTTCTCCCTTTTCATTCATAATTTTGTTAATTTGGGCTTTCTCTCTTTTCTTTTGGATTAGTGTGGCCAATGGTTTATCGATCTTATTGATTCTTTCAAAAAAACAGCTTCTAGTTTCATTGATATATTCTACTGTATCTCTGGTTTCTACGTCATTGATCTCTGCTCTAATCTTGATTATTTCCCTTCTTGTGTGTGGAGTTGGTTTGATTTGTTGTTGATTCTCCAGTTCTTTAAGGTGTAGAGACAGCCAGTGTATTCTGGATTTTTCAGTTTTTTTGAGGGAGGCTTGGATGGCAATGTATTTCCCCCTTAGAACCGCCTTTGCTGTATCCCATAGGTTTTGGACCGAAATGTCTTCATTCTCATTGGTTTCCATGAATTGTTTAAGTTCATCTTTGATCTCCTGGTTGATCCAAGCATTCTTAAGCAAGGTGGTCTTTAGCTTCCAGGTGTTTGTGTTCCTTCTGAACTTTTCCTTGTGATTGAGTTCCAGTTTCAAAGCATTGTGATCTGAGAATATGCAGGGAATAATGTCCGTCTTTTGGTATTGGTTGAGTCCTGCTTTGTGACCCAGTATGTGGTCTATTGTGGAGAAGGTTCCATGTGCACTTGAGAAGAATGAGTATTCTGTTGTTTTAGGGTGGAATGTTCTGTATATGTCTATGAGGTCCATCTGGTCCAATGTTTCATTCAATGCTCTTATTTCTTTATTAATTTTCTGCTTTGATGATCTGTCTATTTCTGAGAGAGGTGTATTAAGATCTCCTACTATTGTTTTATTCATATCAATATGACTCTTTATCTTGATTAATAGTTTTCTTATGTAATTGGGTGCTCCCATATTGGGGGCGTAGATATTTATAATTGTTAGATCATCTTGGTGGATAGTCCCTTTAAGAATTATGTAGTGTCCTTCTGTATCTCTGACTAGAGTCTTTAGTTTAAAATCTAATTTATCTGATATGAGAATTGCTACCCCGGCCTTCTTTTGAGGCCCATTGGCATGAAAGATGCTTCTCCATCCCTTCACTTTCAGTCTGGGTGTATCCTTAGGTTCAAAATGGGTGTCTTGTAGACAACATATGGATGGGTCCTGTCGTTTTATCCAATCTGCAACCCTGTGTCATTTTATGGGCACATTTAGGCCATTCACATTGAGAGTGATTTTTGAGAGATAGGTTTTTATTGACATAGTATTACCTTTGAAGTCTTTCTGTCTGTAGATTGTTTCTATATTTCTGTTCAATGATATTCTTAGGATTTTTTCTCTTTTATAGGTCCCCCCTTAATATTTCCTGCAGTGTCGGCTTGGTGGTCTGTGCACAGGTTTTCAAAAGGAGAAGTGATTAGGAGAGTTCATAAGGACAAACAGCACGTTCATTGATTAAGATGACTTCAGTGTTCCTCTGGGCTTGATGAAATATCAGACAGGTTTCTTCCTGACTATGCATAGGCCCTTAGATACCTTTTCCTAGAATATTTATTTTAAGATTTTATTTATTTATTTGACAGACAGAGATCACAAGTAGTCAGAGAGGCAGGCAGAGAGAGAGGAGGAGGCAGGCTCTCTGCTCAGCTCTGTCGAGCAGAGAGCCCAATGCGGGGTTCGATCCCAGGAACCTGAGACCATGACCTGAGCTGAAAGCAGAGGCTTTAACCCACTGAGCCACCCAGGTGCCTCTAGAATACTTATTTAAAAAAAAACTTTCAACTATAAATTCTTTCACTGTTGAGATACAAATCTTCTCCCAGACTCTTCTCAGTTTTAGAACCCAAAAGTTTATTTCATAAGGACCTGGGAGTGATCACTTTGAAGCGCAACCACTGAAAAAGATAGGGCCCTTGTCTCCTGGCTTCTGTGAGAGGGTAGGAGCCTAGTTTATAAGTGTCAGTTAATAAACCCAGATGATCTTCAAGATTTGCAGTGTCTGAGTAATGTCAAGAAACCAGGCACTTTCTATCTTTTGCTCTACCATTCTTGACCTGTTTGCTTATCACCCAGAACTTATTAACGACTACTTGATGGTGCCAGATGTCTGTGTATCACATTTCTGTTCAAAAGCAGGAAGCAGGGCAGTGGCTAAGGCAGCCAAGAGAGCTACTTCTTTCATATCGTCTGTGGAGGATAGATTGTTATTCCAGAGGACGCTAGCATATTTCCGGTAATGTTTTATTCACATAGTTTACATGCTCCTAATTAGTGGCAAAGACAGTGGAATTAGGAAAAACTAATGATTTAATCCCCTAGCATTGGATTAGAAAAATAAATATTCATCCCCCTCCCCCAGGCTTAGAAGAGAAACTGGTTTTCTTCAAATACATTGTTGGCAATCTGATACCTAAATAGAAGTGTGTCACTGTTAGCCAGGGAGAAGACTGAGGAAGGTGGTCATGTAGAGAATCAATAGTACACACTACAACATACCTTTGAGTGTGTAGACTTACGTGGGTTTAAATCTGGATGAAGAAGTCTGGAGCAAGGACACTTCCTTAGAGAAGCAAACAGAAACTGCTGTGGACACAGGAAACCTTATAGAATTAGTGATAAAGACGGCTGGAGAGGTCTCAAAAAAGCCCTAGAAGGCTCAAAAATATTTTGCTGGGCACTTATTGAAAGGATAATTAGAATGTTTCTGGAGAAGGCTATGGTAATGTAAGTTAAATGCATTAAATTTTTAAAAAATATTTTATTTTTTTATTTGAGAGAGAGAGAGAGAGACAGTGAGCATGAGCAGGGGGAGGGGCAAAGGGAGAGGGAGAAGCAGGCCCCTTGCTGAGCAGGGAGCCCAATGCAGGGCTCCATTCCAGGACCCTGGAATCATGACCTGAGCTGAAGTCATACGCTTAACCAACTGAGGCACCCAGGCATCCCCAAATGCATTAAATTTTTATATACATTTTGACTGGTTCAGGAATTTTAAAGATAATTTTTTTTTTATTTTTACACTAGAGAAACTGTGCATGCAAAGATTTACATACTAGTATGTTTATCACAGCATAATTTATAATTATATGAGCCTGGGAATAGGGAAAATGTGCAATGGCAGGGGTTTGTATGAATAAATCAAAAGCTTCTGTTTTTAAAGGATATTTAATGATTTGAGGGATATTAAATATTTCTGTGGAAGAAAGCAGGTTTCCAAAAGGATATTTACAGGGCAAAAACATGCCACATACAAGGCATCATTTTTACATGTTTCAATTGCTATAGATTTTTCATGTTCTTTATACTTTTGGGCCTTTTCTGAAATGTGTACAATATTTATGAACTACACGCTGTGAAAATATCCCTTCTGTTCTGCCCAGGGTAGAACTGGAACCCGATGTCGAGTTCTGATACAGACTGCAGTCAGCCTTCCAAAGGTGTTTAACTTTCAGTGTAGAATTTAAATTATATGCCATAAGAGTGCATTTACAGGTCCATCTGTACATGCAAACTAGGGCTAGAGAGACTTAGTCCCTTGTTCACAGGGCTGGGAAGAGTTGCCGTCATTTCTGACTTGAAAAACAGCATGAAGCTAGGCCTCCCTGTACAGTCTGCCCTGCCCATTGTTAGTTCCCCATCCAGCAGGTACATTGAACCCTTAAAATGACACACACACACTTACCCAAGTTTGTTAGAAGCTTCCAGCACACTCAGTAACACCCTGTCCCTCACATGCACCATCTCTTGCTCTCCTGCCTACCTCCTTCTTCTTCAGGACTGATTCAGTCTAGTCACTGTGGCTTTCTCCTGCTCTTTAGACCTGCCACACCTGTCCTGCTTAAGGACATTTGTGTTTGCTGCTCTCTCTTCCAGGAATACCCTTCTGTTAGATCTTCTAGTGGTTTTCTTCCTCATTTTCATTCATTCTTTTTCGAATGCTTTCTCCTCGAAGAGGCCTTCCTTGACCATCTTATAATTCCTGTCACTCTCTGTCACCCCTCACTTTTTTGTTATGGATCCACATCATTTTTCTTTTAGCACAAGGAATGCCCTATTCTGTGTTCATTTCTTTGCCTGTCTTCCTTACTAGAATGTAAGCCCCATAAGGATAAATAAAGACTTCGTCTTGTTTTCTGCTGTATGCCTAATGCTTAGAAAAATGACTGGCACATACTATCAGCTCAATAAAATTTGTCAAATAAAATAAAGCTTCACAGAACCCATGTCTTCTCACCCCAAATCACATGCTTCTCTCTCTCTCTTTTAAGATTTTACTTACTTATTTGTCAGAGAGTAAGAGAAAGAAAGCACGCAAGCAGGGGTAGTGACAGAGCAGGCAGAGCAGGCAGAGGGCGAAACAGACTCCACACTCAGCACAGAGCCCAGTGTGGGACTCAATCCCAGGACCCTGGGATCATACCCTGAGCCAAAGGCAAACTCTTAACTGACTGAGCCACCCAGGCATCCCTCACATGCTTCTCTCTTTTACCTTAATCAGAATATTTGTATGGTTATAGGTTATTTTAAACATGTGTCAATTAATGAGCAATTAAAACATGTTTTTCATAGTTACTCGTTAAAGTTAAAACACCAAACTTAGTATTTTAAAAAGAGTGGTGCATCTGGAAAGAAAAAAGGAAAGATTCATATACATATGTCTTCTGATAAGTCTATTTTCTGAGTTTACTTTAAGAGGAGGGAACATTTTTGAATTTCATCAGAAATTTAGATTAACTTGTCTATGAAGATTTATCACAATTTATTTTTGCCTACTGCTTAAGCCCTGCTATGAATTAAAATAGGTAATTAGGTAATAAACTATTTATAATGTATTATAGCTATTAGTAAGCTGTAAGTATTCAAAGCATCATTAGTATCAAAGTGCATAAGGATGGAAAAGTTTAGGGTGACATTTACAGTAAATTATGCAACCCTTTAAAGCAAAACAAATATTTCAGTATCAAGTTAATGATTCCTGGGTATAATGTCAAGTGACTGAAGTGATGGTAGGTGGGCAATGAGAAATGAGTTTGAGGCTGATGAGTTCTTAATGATATTATCTTTTCATCTTTTGCCCTTCTCTGGCTCTTCATATTCAAAATTTGATTTGAGTTGCCTCCTTTGATAACTGATAAAGTTCATCTCATTTCTCAGTGAAACACACTCTATTTTCATAATTTTAAGCCTTAATTCCTACACTTAATAAGAATAAAACAATGACACCTACTACTTAGACAGCATTTATAATGTGCCAGATATTATGCTAAGTTCTTTGCACCGTTACCATACATAATCCTCTCAGCAAGCTTTTTTTATTCTTTTGCTTTTTTCTTTAGACTTTTTATTTTGAAAGAGTTTAAGACTCACCAGAGTCTCTGCGTATCCATCACTCAACTTTCCACAGTATAATATCATATATAATCATAGTATATTGTCAAAACCAGGAAACTGACATTAGCAAGATATTAACTTGAATTCAGGACACATTCAGATTATGTCAGTTTTACATGCATTTCTTTTTTGGTGTGAATAATCTGTGAAATTTTTCCATAGGCATCTATTCATGTAAACACCATCACATTCAAGATGCAAAACTGTTCCATCATCACAAAGAAATCCTTTCATGTTATCCCTTAATAGGCACACATCCCAGACTTACAACCTGATAACCACAGAGCTCTTTTCAATTGATTAAATTTTATTACTTTGTGCTATACAAATGTAATCATGAGCATCCTGTTGAAGAAGTTACTAATATTTTCTCCATTTAAACCTAGACACTGAGATACCAAGACTCTGGGAGGATGCCTTACTGAAGGTCAGCCAGTCAGTAAGAGATGGGTTGGGATTGGGACATAGAGTTTTTTGACTTCAGTGCTCATGCTCTTATCTATGCTGCAAATTTTTCTTTTCCTATTTTATAAACAATAAGCCTAGGGCCTAATGATATTAAAATGATTATTTCCAGGACCTATGCAATTTTCCCTTGAAAAATCTGATATTTATGATATTGAAATGGTCTTTAATGAGTTATTTTTGAAATTTCTGCTTGAGTAGAACAAGACATTATAGAATGCATGACAGTAAATTGATCTCTTTAATGTAACAAAGCTTATCTTAGAGGACATCATCTATACTAGTCCCATGATCTGACCCTTCCTCATTATATGCAAAGAGAAATTTGACTATTCTAGTGTTATTAATGCTTTCCAGTTAAAAGATTGGCCAAATTGGAGGGGTCACAGAAGATCACAAGGAAAAAGTAAATCAAAGATAGTTACAAATATAACAATATTAGAATGAGACACTAGGTACATAATTTTGAAAGACAGAATAGACAAATATCTATCTACACTAGGCACTTTAAATCAAATTGCAAACTTCTGAATTATGTAATGAATCAGGCCTATAGGTATTTTTATTTGGTCTGAGCAGTGTTTAAAAAATACTCTTTTGCAATAGTTATAAATATATAAAAATGGGGAGCTTTAATACCAACTCAAAGTTTCTGGCCTCTTAATGGAAAATAAAGTTATCTGCAACATTGGTTCTACATTATAGCTGAAGCTAAATCATTACTTTCTCCTCTATGTTGGATCTATGCTTTGTTGTGTGCCACAGTCCCCACGTAGCCCAACAGAACCATTTCTGTGATCTGGCAGATATTGTATGCATTTGAGGTTGTGACATCTGGTCAAGAGGCTGAGTGACATGATCTCTTGAAATTACTTCTGGATCTAAAATTTAAAAATTCTTGAATGAGAATTCAACCACGCTCTCTCGAAAATCATTTTCTATATTCTGTAGAACAATGCTTCTACAAAATGATAACAGATGATAAAGACTTCAGGGTAAAATAAAATTGGAAATGTTAAGTACTTTATCCCACTCTGGAAATTCATAATCATATCCACATATTGGAAAAGGTTCAGAGAAGGTCAACAATTATGAAGCCTATTTAATATTGTTTAACTCAGTATTTCCTATATATATTTGACTACATGAACATTTTGTACATGAATATACTTATATGTATGTATTTATGTATGTATATAGATATGTATGTATGTCTATTTGTATAACACTACTTCTTGGAACAATTGTTTTTCTTAGAAAAATCTTTTTGGGAAATGCTGATTGAGGGATTAGAAGTGTTTGAGCCTTCAGTTTCTCATCACATTCAAAATAATTGACTTTCTGGAAATAAAAGTCTTAAATTCTCATTTCACTCCTCTGAAACCAACATGGCAACATGGATGCTGACCGAAACAAACACTCATTTTAAACTGGGAACAAGGTTAAAAATAAAAGCCAAGATCTAAGAAGAATTGTGAAATTGAAGACATCAGTGGAACATTCTATGGTTAGCATATTTCAAAGGAGATAGAAAAGTCATCCTTTTGCTGCAAAAACTGCCACATTGTGGTTTTGGTTTTTGCTTTTTAAGTCATGGTGCATTTTGAATTCAGTACGTTATCAGTGTTGGTTTGCAACGTAACCCCTGTAACAGGGCAAGGAAAGACCAAAAAAAGAGGCAGACCCCTCCAGATTGGTAGATGGCAGCTTTAACAAGGAAGGGAACTTAAACTTTTGATGCTTGTCTTTCCAAGCAGCCAGATAAGAGACCTCTGCACTTGCCTGCCAGAATTTAAAAGTTTATACAGAGGCCTTACTGGGATTCAGTTGTGTGTACCTCCCAGATGATTTCAAAAACACATGCTCTCTCAACATTATGTCCTTGAAAATGACTTTGGCTATGGGATTGGTGGGCAAAAGGTATATTCCAAGGGCATGAGGAGCCTCTGATTGCCCCAGTTTAGCTCAGGGGTCAACCAGAGGTCATGTCCTTTTCATGATCTCCTCCAACAATCAGCCAGGCTGCTGTTTGAAGATGCATGCCATGATTCTCCAGGGAACAGCATTTATTATTTCACTGCATCATACATTCATTCAGCAAATATGTACGTAGTACTTATAACGTTCCTTTGGCTGGGTATGAATTAGTGAGTAAAACAAAGCCCAGCCCTCGCAGAACTCACAGTCTTTTAGGTAAAACAAGAAATAAGCAAGTAAACAAACTAATCAACATCAATTACCTGTAGCTGTGCTATGAAGAAAGCAAAGACCAGGATGGTGGGTGGAGAGTAAGAGGCCAGGGGATGTTTCTCTTCAAATTGGGAGACTCTGGAAGAACTCTTCAAGAAGATGACATTTATGCTGAGTCCAGAAATATTCAAAGGCACAATCAAAGATAAGCAGAATGAAGAAAATTCAGGCAAAAGGGACAGCACATGCAGAAAGTCAGAAAGACCTCCATGTGCCTGATCAGCTTCTGGCTTGGCCTTGTGGCTGTGTGGCAGTGACGACGTTGGTGAGTGGCGGTAGGGGGAAGGTGGGAATGAAAGGCGGAGCTCAGTCCTGTAAGATTTCACTTTTTTTTTTTTTTTTTATTTATTTTTTATTTATTTGACAGAGAGAGATCACAAGTAGACAGAGAGGCAGGCAGAGAGAGAGGGAGGGAAGCAGGCCCACCGCCGAGCAGAGAGCCCGACGCGGGACCCGATCCCAGGACCCCGAGATCACGACCTGAGCCGAAGGCAGCGGCTCAACCCACTGAGCCACCCAGGTGTTCGGTCGTTTGTTTTTTCCAAAGTTCATCTGGACACTAGTAAAGGGTTTTTAAGTGGGAAAATGGGTGATCAGGGTTATATTTTTCTAATATCATTATGGCAACTATTAATTCGGTTAGTGAGTGGGTTTAGAAGCAGAGGGGTTAGGCAAGAGGCTACTACAGGTAGGCAAAAGAGGATTGACTGTGGTTTTGACAATGCTGTGGAGGCAGAGTTGGAGACTAGCGTATGGATCCCATTCTTATTTTGGATGTGGTAGCAATAGGATTTGCTATAAATTTCATGTGGAATGTGAAGGAATAAGATGACTCTCATGTTTATAACTTAGGCAACTGGGTGGCTTGAACACAATTTGTCCTAGGGCAAGCTAAGTGATGGACATATTTGGAGGGAGAAGATAGCAATCCATTATAAAGTTTGAGAGATTTCTGTGAGATATCTAGTAGAGAAGCCATTATGGAGTAGCAGGCATGAGTCTGCAAGTCAGAGGACAGCTAGCGGCCAGAGCTTTTCATCTGGGGACACCTCTACACTTCACTAATGTTTACAAAAATGTAATGAACAGAATATAATCACATATAGGAAACATTTCCTACTAAGTTTGGTTTCTTAAAGACAAGATCGTTTGTATATCTTTATTTACTTTAAAAAATAATTGGTTTTATTAACTTAAAACAGCTTTAAATTTTAAGTCTTTATTGACAATGCATTAAATAGATTTCCTAATAACTCATCCAGAGATAAATATCTATCATTTTCTTAACAAACATCTCAGGGCTGGGAGACTATATAATATAAATTTGTAAGCAGGATTTTTTTTTTTTTAAATTAACATATAATGTATTATTTGTTTCAGGGGTACTTTTTTGTTAGATTTTTAAGAGGATTTTCCTTATTTATGCCAATAGTATTTCCAAAATCTAAAATTATGTGAGTCTGATTCTCACTCGCATTCATGTCTATAGTCCCAGAAGCAGGGTGAAGAGCCAGTTACGTGGTATTCACAGCTGGGTAATTTGCCACGTAGTTTTGGTTGAAGTTAAATTGCTCTGAATAACTAAAGGCTGATATCACCTACTGAAATGATTCACTTATGGATACAACTCTGTAAGCCCACATTTTCTTTGTTTCCTTTTCAATTCATTGGTCAGAGGTGGTGATGACTTGGCAAAATTCAAATATGAGTTTCATATTTCATTTCTCTTGCATGTTCAGAACAATGACCCTTGAGTTAATCTACATGATAGAGCAGGGACTCATTTTATTATTTATTTATTTATTTATTTATTTATTTATTTATTTTTAAAGATTTTATTTATTTGACAGACAGAGCTCACAAGTAGGCAGAGAGGCAGGCAGAGAGAGAGAGGGGGAAGCAGGCTCCCTGCTGAGCAGAAAGCCGGATGTGGGGCTTGATCCCAGAACCCTGGGATCATGACCTGAGCCGAAGGCAGAGACTTTAACCCACTGAGCCACCCAGGAGCCCCCCGGGAATCATTTTAATAGAGGAACTCACAAAAAGGTAAAAATGAATAAGCATGGTTTGGTGAAGAGAGCCCTGGTCTCAGACACTCCTTAATCCAAATCCCATTTATTACCTCTTCATGATATTACCTCTTCATGATATGGGGGATATTACCTACCCTCATTTAGATTTACTCTCTCCCCTGTAGTGTGAGGGCTTAAGCAAATAAGGAAAATCTAAGCTCAAGTAAGTTTTAAAATAAGTAGAATTTCCCAAAATTTCAGTTTCTTTGGCTTTATTTCCAGTGCTTTAGATTTTATTTAACTACTCTTTTTCTGTTTTTGGTGTATGGTTACAGGATTCCAGAGATCAAATTCTTTTCTGTTTGTGTACACTATTGCTAGAAAGAAGATATAAACTTTCATTTGATGTGTATATTCTGTTTCTGTTAGAAAAAAAAAAAACACCTTTAGAAAGAGGGTTTTTTTTTTGTGTGTTTTCTGTATCGACCTACAAGGAAGCAGTTGTTTTGTTTCTGGGATTTTATTGGCAACTCTATGCCTTCTTTCCATTTAATTTTATTTGCCATTATGGCCCAATAAGTAATTAACTCCACATTTTGGAAAATTTAGAGGGTAAAGAGAGCTATTTGAAAACACTGTTGAATAGTTTTCTTATTTATGATATTTCAAGCTGTGTTAAGCTTTATCACAGACTTTTAAAATGTGAGACCCACTTGTGTATTTGTGTCTGGATGGAAATTTTGTCTGAGAGAAAAACAAAATTATCTGTAAGAGATTGAGAAATCAGGGGAATGTAAAAAACAAAACAACAAAGCAAAGAAGAAACACCAAAGGCGACTATCTTTCCATCTTATTTATATCAAAATAACACAAATATTTACATAAGCATTCAAAGGAGAAATTGATTTGCTGTTATATGTGAGGTTTAATTTGTGGACAATCAAGCTCCTCAAGAGACTCTTCCCAAACTGAATTCTCTTCCCAGGCAGGCTTTGAGGCCAGAGTTTCAGTTATCAAATGTATGTGACTCTCCCAGAGTTTTATCTCCAGACAAGAACAGTAAGCTACTTACTGATTATTTGACCTGCTTTCTCAGCATTTCTTCTTGGAGGTTTCAAAGGCACATACAAATTGAAACAATCTCCCTTACCTAAATTTCTCCTTCCATGATATTTATCCAAAATTTATTTTGGATATATAACTATAACTATAGTTAACTATATAACTCTAACTATATAACTGTATATATATCTCTATATATAACCCTGTATAACTCTATGTATAACTCTAACTGTATATAGCTATATATGTAACATATAGAAATATATATATAAAACATGTTCTATGGTCCAGGCACACTATATTAGTTACTGAAGAATAGCAATAAACAAGACCATGTGCCTCCCTTCATGGGTCTCTAATGATAAAAGCCAGAAGTGAAAGAAGTATCTTCAGGGGTACTCTTTCTATCTTATTCATCAGCAAGTCCTGCCAATTTTATATCTGTCCATCTACTTTTTAACTCTATGACTATCTAGTCCAAGTTATCATTTTTGCTCTACTGTGCTATTTACGGTCTCAAGGGTACTTCTCACACCTACTCTTCACTTTTCCTAAACGATCTCTGCAAGATCAGTGTAGCAGTCTTTTCAAAACACACATCATTTTCTTGCCACACACACCTCCTTCTTAAAATCTTTCAATGGTTTTTCATTGCTCTTATTTTAAGGAGTAAAGGTTTTAACATTGTCCTTAAGGTCTTGAGTGATCTGGCCCCTGCTTGCCTTTTTTGCCTTTCCTCTTGTCACTGTCATCGTCCTCTTCCTCCTCCATCCTCCTTCCCTCTTTTTAAATTTTTCTAAATCTTTGCATTCTACCAATATTTCCCTTTTACAATTTATTGGAAGTATTTCTTAGTTCACTCTTTTTTTTTTCTCATCTCAGTGTTTTTTCTAGGATGCTTTCTTTAATCTCTTAGATAAGACCAAATCATCATTATATACTTATGACCTCCTGAACTTCATAAAACGTGCTCTATCTATTTGTATATTTTAGTTAGTATCTTTCCCACTGGTTTACAAGTTACATAATGACAGAGATTTAATCTGTCCTTTTCAATTTTGTATCTTTTAAACTAGAACTATGCCTAGCACATACCAGTTGCACAGTAGATAATTATTGACACTTGAGCAGCACGTCATAGACACATATCAGAATCTCTAGTAGATTCTGTCAGTCATATCCCCTCAACCTACTCTAAGACAACTATGAACCTTTTCCTTTTATGCCTGCCACCTTCTGTGCTTCTTTGTCTAAGAACTTCCTCTGGCTGCAGGAGTATGGCAATCAAGGGGAAAACCAGAAATGCTAGAGAGTTAATGTTCCTGGGTTGACTTTCAATCAGTGAGAGATGGGAATCTCTGTATATGTTCCATGAAGATTCTCAGAAGGTCTTTAGTAGGATCAATATCCAGTTGCCTACAGCAGTAACTTGCTTATATATGCACCCTTTGTTAACTTTTCCTTTCTCACTCTTCTACTCCTTTATAGTACTAACTGGTATCACTTCCCAAATATGGTACTTCCACACATATCACTGTATATGAAGAAACTCAAACTAAGACAGGGCCAGAGATTTGCAAAACTCTAGGGTCACATTGTCATGGCACTGTTCCCATTGACTTCTGTCCTTCAACAGGTGCCATTTACTTGAGAATATATAAATGATAACTATGGAAGAAATATTTAAGGAGAGGACTTTGATAATAATTAGGGGCCCCCAGCATGCTGTATGCAGATGTTATCTGTGAACGGAGCAGCAGAGAATGATGCATATTGTATGTGTTTTTTCTGTGTGTTTTTCTGTGTGTTTCTTTCTCTAAGGTCTCAGACTTCATTTACAAAACACAGACTCAGAGAGAAAGTTCTTAGCATTTTGAAACCGAGATTACAGAGCATCAAACAAGGGTGAGGCCTTTCTAAGTGTGTACACCTGCACAGCCCACACACTCATGAATCTGGTTCTGCAAGCGGGGGCATGGAAAACTCTGCCTCAATCTCATTCGCTTGCTCACCACTGGAGTTGTTAGTCATAATCAGAACACACTGACTCAGAAAGGAGGGTGATTCCTTAAGACAAAGGGAGAATGGACATTGGGAAGACAAATACAGCAGCTGTTTACTGTAGGAATAGAAGAACCAGAGGGAATTGGCTGTACTGTCTCCTTCATCCACAAAATCCAGAAGGATTATCCAACCCAAGGATAAGTGGGAATTTTCTTCAAAATACCTTTTTATTCCTTGTTTTGCTTTACGCAAATTTCATTTCTACTAGGAAAGAAAGAATATAATCTGTTTACATCTCTTTCAGAACCTATGCTCTCCAGTACTTGTGAATGATGTTAAGTTGGTTATCGGTTGGTTATCTGTAAATAGGGTTTGCTGTGGATGTAATGTGAGACTGCAAAGGAAATTGTTTTCAGAATGTTCCTGATGGTGCTAGGTGGTATGGAATGTTGATTTCATGAGCATGAGTTGTTTTACCACAGACTATGTGAATGTGTTCCTGTTATCTGTCCAAGACAAGGATGCTAGAAAATGCAGTCTGGTTTCTTGTATTCCTTATAATAATAACACAGAATAATATATGAATATTATTATATATAATATACGTTATATATGATATATATAACATATAAATATCAAAGAATAATATATGAAACCTATTGCATGCTTGTCAAATATTTGCTGACTAATGAATGAGTGCATTATTACACGATTGCTATTCCTTAGTCTTTACTCATAGGTGTTTTATTTTCCAGATTTCAGAGGCTGTGATGTGATATTCATTTGGACTGTCTCATTTATAATTGCTTCCTTTTCTGAGTATTGCCTGGTCTTCACTGTCCAGAGCTCAATTTGCAACAGTGTATCTGAAGACTTAACTGACTTTTGAAGGAGGTCATGTTGAGACCAAAATATCCCATGACTCACTCACTGTATTTGATGAAAAACAGTTTAGTTAGAAAAGAGGTTGGCCACACAGGCCTCCTTGTACTTCCTCAACTGAGCATCTCTGCCTTGTTCTTCCCTCTCTCTGGAATTCTCTTTCCCCAGATATGCAAATGACTTACAACTCATCTCTGAGATCTTTACTCAGTTGTTATCTTGGTGAGGGTTTCTCTGACTGTAGTATTTAAAATCGACTCTCTCTTCCCACTGTGGCATCCTTATGCCTCTTCACTGTTTATTTTTCCCAGAAGCACTTATCATCATCTGGCACAGAATATATATTATTAATGTTTATGTGTCTGTCTCTGGACACTAGATTCAAAGTCCAGAAGAGCAAGGGTTTCTTCTATCTTACTTATCACTGTATCCTCAGTACCTAGAATAGTCTCTGGCACATTTTATGCCTAATAAATATTTGTTAATGATCATGTTGAATTTGAATAAGGAGTGTGCCTGTCCATGTTGGTCCATGAACTACATTTTGAGAATGACTGCCTGATAACACTAATTTATTAGTACATTAAAAATATTTTTCTTGGGCCCCTTGGATTTAAATATTTTTCTTCTTTAGATTTTGCAAGATCCTCTCTGTCATTGAAGATAATCTGGCCAACTACTCTCACATGGGACTGCCACATGTTGGTCTTTTCTGGTCACAGTCCATTTTTATAATGAAGTTGGGACTGAATGGGTCAGAATCTGTTGAAAACAAAAGTAGATTAAGAGATGGAGTTGTGATAGAACAGAGTATTCCTAGTCACACACACACAAAAAAAAATCCTAATTCTCCTTTATAATTCAACCTTAGTTTTAACTTAATAAGTTCAATTTACTTTCTGATGGTTTTTTCTTCCAACATACTTTCACATGTCTAAGGAGGTATAGGTTGAAATCAACTTAACCCTACAGAGCTGGGTTTAGGATGATGAAGTTGCTGTGAAAGGCACCAATGGATGAGCTAAAGATGGTTCCTAAAGTGAAATAGCAGTTTGGAAGAGTCATTTCTACCAATAACTAACAGGTAGTGAGAATTCACTCTATACTAAACTCCTTGATAAATGTGATTTGTGTATAGACATGTATTTTGTCAGTTAATCCACAGAACAATCTATGAGATTATTGTTATTCTCATTTTACTAATGAGAAATTGAGGTTCATAGAGGTTAAATTACTAGCCCAACAACTACTAATTACTAACTCTGGCACTGAACTTCACATCTCCTGAGACTCAGAGCTCTTGCTGTAACCACTGTCTGTTGGACTGCCTAAGGGAATTTAAATTTTCTAGCCACCTAAAGAAATAGAACTCGCTGATTGGTTAATTCTCCAGTTAGGTCCTCGCAGCCATCTATATTTACATTTATTTTGTGTTTTGTACTTTACAAAATGTCTCCACGTTCTTTTTCTCTCCATTTCTCTGTCCATTTTTCTGTGTTTCTGTCTATCTCTGTTTCTCTGTATTTTTTTTTTTTTCCATCTAGAACCTTCTTGTCTGGTTTTGATGACTGAAAAGACCAGTGCATAATTGCTTTCTGAGATATAGTTCAAATGAATGGATGAATGGATACTTTTCAGGTCTCTTTTCTCTTGACTGTAAATTGGTTAAAATGAGACAGCATTACTTTATTAATAAAAATTTGGTGGTAATTGGGACAGGAGCTAGCCTATGTTAAAATGAAAAATACCTTTTGATATGCAAATGCTTTTTTTCTTGGGAAAATTAATCACATTTATTTTCTTTCAGGAGAATATTGAAATGATGTTAGGCAGTGTTCAAGGACCTTGAAGGGCTTCGCATACTTAGTTCTAAAAACATAGCATTAAACAACTGAATAGGCCCTCAACGAGCATTTGGTTAGAATACTTCAGTTTGCAGATTTGAAAACTGAAGTACAGAAAGCTGACTTGTGCAAGATCAGAGTAAAAAGTGGCTGAGTAAGATTTGAACCCAGATCTGCTGCTTTCTTATCTAGAGATCATTCTTCCAAATCACACGGATGTAAAATAAAATGCTTGCAAATCTATATACAGCTGTCCCTTGAACAATGCAGGTTTGAACTGCATGGGTCCACATCCATGCGGATATTTTTCAATGTAGCACAGTACTGTAAATGAATTTTCTCTTATGATTTTCTTTTTTTTTTAATATTTTATTTATTCATTTGACAGAGATTGCAAGTAGGCAGAGAGGCAGGCAGAGAGAGAGGAAGGGATGCAGGCTCCCTGCTGAGCAGAGAAGCCCGACACAACACGGGGCTCCATCCCTGGACCCTGAGATCATGACCTGAGCCGAAGGCAGAGGCTTACCCACTGAGCCACCCAGGTGCCCCTCTTAAGATTTTCTTAATATAATTTTCTTTACTCCAACTTGCTTTTCATAAGCATATAGCATACAACACATATAACCTACAAAGTTTGTATTATTATTTTTTTTTAAGATTTTATTTATTTATTATTTATTTATTTTTTTTTATTAAAGATTTTTTTTTAAAGATTTTATTTATTTATTTGACAGAGAGAGATCACAAGTAGACAGAGAGGCAGGCAGAGAGAGAGAGGGAAGCAGGCTCGCTGCCGAGCAGAGAGCCCGATATGGGACTCGATCCCAGGACCCTGAGATCATGACCTGAGCCGAAGGCAGCGGCTTAACCCACTGAGCCACCCAGGCGCCCAAGATTTTATTTATTTATTTGACAGAGAGAGATCACAAGTGGGCAGAGAGGCAGGCAGAAAGAGTGAGAGGGAAGCAGGCTCCCCGCCGAGCAGAGAGCCCGATGCGGGACTCGATCCCAGCACCCTGAGATCACGACCCGAGCCGAAGGCAGCGGCTTAAACCACTGAGCCACCCAGGCGCCCCAAAGTTTGTATTATTGACTGTTTATGCTATCAGTTAGGCATTGACTATTCCAGTCAATAGTAGGTTTTAGTAGTTAAGGTTTTTGGGGAGTCAGAAGTTATATGTGGATTTTCAACTGTATGTGGGGGTCAGCACCCCTAATCCCTGAATTGTTCTACAAAAGAGCGTAACAACTGAATTGAATTATTGCATCTAATTCTACTAACCAATGTTGTATTTCTCTTATGATTTGTTTAATACAGAACTTTCCCTCATTTTCATGGTACTTCACTCTTGTTTTGTTTAAAAATGTGGGGATTTAGTTTACTGCCTTTCCCGCCTGTCTTACAATGCTGCTATGACTATTACTATTATTACTATTGAAGATTACCTATAGAGTGCCTACTATGTACTAGGCACTGTGATGAATATTATATATGTTTATCTGTCAGGTCAGTTGGGAAAGCATACCATTCTAAAGATTTTGAGAGGAAAGGAATTTAATGGAGGGGAGAGGGTGCTTACAAAATCATTGGATGATCTCAGGGTGAAGATCAAGAAAAGCTGTCACTGACTTTATATTTGCTATAGAATTTTAGAGGATCAGGAATTTGCTGCTTTTGCCATGTTAGGAAAACACAGGAAACTTAGTATGAAGCTGGGTAACTCAGGGTGAAATACCCAGAGCCATTGCTAAACTTCATGTCTTCCAGGGTCACCTGGGTGGCTCAGTGGGTAAAAGCCTCTGCCTTCAGCTCCCGTCATGATCCCAGGGTCCTGGGATCGAGCCCCACATCTGCTCAGTGGGGAGCCTGCTTTCTCCTCTCTCTCTATCTCTGCCTGCCTCTCTGCCTACTTGTGATCTCTGTCTGTCAAATACATAAATAAAATCTTAAAAAAACAAAAAAAAAAAAACAAAAAAAAACTTCATGTCTGCCAGAGGTCACATGGTTACCCTTTACAGCCAGAGGAAGAATAATAAGCTCTTGGCTATCTTCTGTCTTCCAAAACTCTCCCAAATTGGTAAAACCCAAACTATATCTAGGATCATGTTGGCAGAAGAGTCTGAGAAATGTAGTTCTTAAACTTCTAATCTCTGCTCTATTGGGAAAGTCTACACAGGGGTGAAAAGGCTGCTGAATCTCTACAGCCAGCATCCAGCAGATCCTCTACTGTCTCTTTAAATTCTACAAGAACTTACAGTGAGAGGAGCATGGAAAGCACACCATGGCCTTTATATATAAGCATGTATATGATATTTATATGTATATTATATATTTAGTTATATATATTAAAAATTAAATTTCTTTTCTTCTTTTTTTTTAAACTATAAACATGGTGAAGATATAGTGAGAGGAGCATTGTGCCCAAAGTCACGTAGCTAATCAGTGGGAGAAGCAGGATTTGAAGTCTACACGTCTGACTCCAGTGTTTGCTTCTTAGCCACTAAATCAACTGTGTCGTCATTGAAGGGAGTTTCATTTAATATAATTATTATTTAATTAGCATTCATTTTCATGCTACTCTTTTGCTTAGATCTGAAAAATATATTTTACTTACTGTCACCTATTTTGGGAGGAAGAATAAAGGTTGTATTATATTTTGGATCTATTGCTTTAAGCTGGAAGGCAAACAGTTGGGAGGCTGGAAGTCTTGTGGACTCTGAAGAGATAAAGATCCCAGGGTAAGTAGACTTGACTTTTAGGGTAAAGCAGAACGGAGAAAACACAGATGAGGATAAGAGGAGGCAGGTTTCATATTATTTAAGCAATGGCAGGCACCCGGCCTGAAGAGTAGAAGCAGAGAAGACTTCACCTTTTTATGGGAAAGGGGTGACAAGCATTGATAGAGTAGGCAGCACCCTTGAAATCTAATCTTAACTACCCCTGTTTCTTCTGGGAAAGAGCTCCATCTATGGGTGTATGTTGAACAAATGTGAAAAACACAGTATGAATCAGGTGTGTGCAGAGACCTTGCTGTTCTGAAATGGAGCTTTCGAGGTTTGCAGAGCATTACTATAATACAGAGTTTACTCTTGCTTGCCATCAATGGCTGACATTTTCCTTCTGCCTTTGAGGTTTTGAAAGTTTAATAAGTTTGAAATTCATGGTCAAAAGATGCAATTTTAGGGTAACTAATTTCAGCACAGATTTTTCACATTTCTCAGTATATTTTAGTCAGGCAGAATTTTCATTTTTAAACATTTCTGTTTCTGTTGCTTGTATTTTTAGTCCCAGGAGACAACTCTCAAGTTATTTAAAGGCAAAGATTTTTACAGATAATTGCTAAATTTGCAAGTTTATTGCATGCATATAAGCCTCAGACCAAAGAAAACTAATTGAAATCCAAGTTGGAAAAATAGCTGCATCTGCTTATTATCTGATTATTTTCAAGTTCAAAGCTTCATTTTTATTTAAATTGAACGGCTTTTGTGTTTTTCTCCATCTTAGTTTGAAAACTGATAGGATAGAAAACCTAGCCATTTTAACCATCTCCCATTGAAGTGATTAATTTGAGGTATAATTTACTCTCATCCAAATTCAATTAATATACTAGAAAAAATGGATCACTTTTTGTTGATTACTTTTAATTAGTTCCAGTTTAATAAGCAAACATTGCTTTAATGAAGTTTCTGAGTTTATTATGGTATGAGGTTGTTCACTCCATTTCCAATATTAACTTGTCACCTTAAGGCATTGCTGCTTTATACTAGTCCAACTTGTCTTTCAGGGATGGAATTGTAAGTTTACTTTTATGTGCTATTCTTATCTTGCGTAGGGGATGAATGGGGTACTATATAGATGACTATTTTAACAACGATCTGCTCAGTGAGAATGTGTTGTGATAGAGAAGCACTGTCTGTCAGTAGAGAGGGGGAAAGGAAGAGACAGTTTAGGGAAAGGAATGACTGTGAGAAGTAACAAGCAGCAGCTGTTCTCTGTTACTGTGTTACACATTGGAGAAACATGGCCTGGAGGCTCTAGAGTCAATTGAGTCACTAACTACACATATTTTACAGTACAAGACAAGTTAACTCCCAGGCTCTCTTCTTCCTCATGTCAGAAATGAGGGGTCAAGCCTGGTGATTTCACTGCCTCTGAGATTCCATAATCCTGTATTGTTTGATTGCTCTGAAAATTGACCATAGTCCATTCAGTCCTTGGTAGTTCTTTTCAGGCCTATCTTTTTGAATGCTTTAGTAAGAAAAATAAGAAAGAGTCTTCCTAGGAATTGAGGGAGAGTTACTTGCAGAGGCAATCTTATTCTTTAATAATACCAATTCCATCCACTTCAAGAAGGTCAGATTAGTTTGCCCTAAATCTCTGCTTGAGTCATTTATTTTTTTCAGAAGTTCTGTATTTTGGAATTTGCCAAAAAGTAGCTCCATTATTACTCACTATTTTAATATGTGAGAATTGGTATTTATCTTTCCCATGCTTAATTTTTTTAGGTTAGCTTAATATTTGGAGTTATCTATTCAGGGAATACTATTTTTCTTTCTAAAAAGCTTATAAATGTTAAAATAATTTTCTTTCCTACATTCCTCGAGTTCTTTTTGTTTCTTGTGATATTTGTTTTTAGCAAACTTTAAAAAGGTAGTTTTAGATTTATACAAAAGTTGTGAAGATAGTACAGATTTCCCACATATTGTACATCTGGTTTCCTTTATTATTAATAAATTACAATAACATGATACATTAGCCCAACTGATAAACCTATATTAATATATTCTTTTTTTTAAAGATATTATTTATTTATTTGAGACAGAGAGTGTGTGAGAGAGAGAGAGAGCATGAGCAGAGGGAGGGAGAAGCAAACTCCCACCAAGCAGAGAGCCCTATGTTGGACCCAATCCCAGGACCCTGGGGTCATGACCTGAACTGAAGGCAGATGGTTAAGCTGACTGAAGCACCCAGGCAACCCTTATATATTCTTAACTAAAGTCCAAATTCAATTCATTTCCTTGGTTTTTGCTTAATGTCTTCTTTCTGTTCCAGGATCTCATCATAATACCACATTACATTTAGTTGTCATGTTTCCTTTGGCTCCCCTTGGCTGTAAGAGCTTCTCAGACTTAACTTGTTTTTGATGATCTTGCTAGTATTTTTTTCTTTCTTTTTTTTTTTTGCAATTTATTTGAGTATCATTGCCACACAATGTTACATCAATTTCAGGTACACAAGTGATGTGACAAGTTTATATACTATGCCATGTTCATCACAAGTACAGCTAAGCATCTGTCCCCATACATTTCTGTTACAATATTATTGACTGTATTCCTTATTTACTGATTTTTATTCCCATGACTTACTCATTCCATAACTAGAAGTCTGTATCTCCCTCTCCCCTGCTTCCATTTTCCCTAACCGCTTACCTACCTCAGCTCTGGCAACCATCAGTTTATTATCTGTATTTATAATTCTGATTTTGCTGTTTGTTTTTCCATTTTTTTTAGGTACCATTTATGAGTGGAATCATATGGTATTTGTCTTTGTCAGTTTGACTTATTGCACTTAGCCTAATACCCTCTAGGTTATCTATGGTGTCCATCCTTTTTAATGGCTGTGTAATACTCCACTGTATAAATTTACCACATTTCCTATATCCATACATCTATTGATGGACACTTAGGGTTACTTCCATGTCTTGGCTATTGTAAATAATGCTGCAATAAACATAGGTGTGGATATATCTTTTTGAGTTAGTGTTTTCACTTTCCCTGTGTAAATACCCTATAGTGGAATTATTAGATCTTATGGTATTTCTATTTTTGATTGTTTTTGAGGCACCTCCACACATTCCCACTAACAGCACATGAGGCTTCCCTTTTTCTTCACATCCTTGCCAACACTTATTGTTTCTTGTCTCCTTGATTTTAGCCAGTCTAATAGGGTGAAGTGATATCTTATTGTGGTTTTGTTTTGCATTTCCCTGAGATGATTAGTGATGTTGAACATCTTTTCATAAGTCATTTGACCATCTGCATGTCTTCTTTGGAAAAATTACTATTCAGGTCCTCCACCCATTTTGTAATTAGATTGTTTTTTTTTGTTGTTGAGTTGTGTAAGTTCTTTATATATTTTGGATATTAACCTCTTCTTGAATACATCATTTGTAAACATATTCTCCCATTCAGTAGGTTGACTTTGTTTTCTTGGTTTCCTTTGCTGTACAAAAACCTTTTATTTTGATATAGTCCCAATAGTGTAGTTTTGCTTTTGTTTTCCTTGCTTTAGGAGGCATACCTAAAAGAATATTGCTGTGGCTGATCTCAGGGAAATTACTACCTGTGTTCCCTTCTAGGATTTTTATGATTTTAGGTCTTACATTGAGATTTTTAATACATTTGGATTTTATTTTTGTGTATGGTGTTAGAAAGTAGTCCTATTTCATTCTTTTACATGCAGTTGTCCAGTTTTCCCAGCACTATTTGTTGAAAAGACTTTTTGCAACTGTTTATTCTTGTCTCCTTTGTCATAGTCTAATTGACCATACAAATGTGGGTTATTTTTGGGTCTTTATTCCTATCCATTGATTTGTGTGTCTATTTTTGCCAATACCATACTGTTTTAGTTACTACTTTATATCTTGAAATCTGAAACTGTGATACCTCTAGCATTTTTCTTTCTCAGGATTGCTTTGGCTACTTGGGTTCTTCTATCAAACCATACAAATTTTAGTATTATTTGTTCTAGCTTTGTGAAAAATGCTGTTGGTATTTTGATAGGGATTGCATTGGATAATATGGACATTTAGACAATATTCTTCCAGGGGCGCCTGGGTGGCTCAGGGGGTTAAAGCCTCTGCCTTCAGCTCAGGTCATGATCCTAGAGTCCTGGGATCGAGCCCCGCATCGGGCTCTCCGCTTAGCGGGGAGCCTGCTTCCTCCTCTCTCTCTCTCTCTGCCTACTTGTAATCTCTATCTGTCAAATAAATAAATCTTAAAAAAAAAAAAAAAAGATAGACAATATTCTTCCAATCCATGAGCATGACATATCTTTCCATTTGTTTGTATCATATTCAATTTCTTTTAACAGTGTTTTATGGTTTTCAGAATATGGGTCTTTCACCTCCTTGGTTAAGCTTATTCCAAAGTATTTCATTCTTTTTCTTTCTTTCTTTAAGATTTTATTTATTTATTTGACATTTTATTTGTTTTATTTTATTATTTTATTTATTTTAAATATTAAATTATTTTATTTATTTATTTATTTGACATTTATTTATTTGACAAATTTATTTATTTGATATTTATTTATTAATAAATAAATAAATATTTGTTTATTTATTTATTTGTTTGCTCTCGAGCAAGAGCACAAGCAGGGGGAGTTGCAGGGAGAAGGGAGAGGGAGAAGAAGTTTCCCTATAAAGCAGGGACAGCCCATTGAGGGACTCAGTTCCAGGACCCTGGGATCGTGAACTGAGCCAAAGGCGGTCACTTAATCAACTGAGCCACCCAGGTGCCCTAGGTATTTCATTCTTTTCGGTGAAATTGTTAATGGTATTTTTTTCAATTTCTCTTTCTGTGACTTCTTTGTTAGTGTATAAAACCTTACTGATTTCTGGGTATTAATTTTGTATTCTGCCACTTTATCGAATTCATTTATTAAAGTTTTTTGGTGGCGTCTTTAGGATTTTCTATGTATACTATCAGGTCATCTGCATATAGTGACAGTTTAACTACTTTTTTACCAACATAAATGGATCTTAGTTCTTTTTCTTGTCTGATTGCTGTGGCTAGGACTTTCAGTACTATGTTGAATAAAAGTATGAGAGTGGACAGCCTTGTGTAGTTCCAGACCTTAGAGGGAAAGCTCTCAGTTTTTCCACCATTGAAGATGATGCTACCTGTGGGTTTTTTGTATATGATATTTTTTATGTTGAGTTATATTCCCTCTAACCCCATTTTGTTGAGAGTTTTTATCATGAATGAATGCTGAATCTTGTCAATTCCTTTTTCTGCATCTATTAAAATGATCATATAAATTTTATCTTTTGTTTTGTTGATGTGGTATATGAAGTTGATTGATACACAAATATTGTATCATCCTTGCATCCCAGGAAAAAATCCCACCTGATTGTAGTGAATGATCTTTTTCATGTATTGTATGTGGTTTGCTAATATTTTGTTGAGGATTTTTGCATCTGTGTTTGATGACTTTGATCGTTTTGAGGAGTACTGTTCATGCATTTTGTAGAATGTTTTTCAGGTTTGATTGTGATTTTTCTCGTGTTTCAGCTGGTGTTATGGGTCATCATATACTATCGAGAATATATATTATCAACATGAGTTCTCCCTGTTGACGTTAACCTTGATTGCCTGCCTCAGGTAGTATTTGCTAGGTTTCTCCATTATGAAGTTATTTTCCACCCCACTCCCTTTCATACTTGACTCTTTGGAAGGAAGTCACTGTGCATAATCTATATTTTGGCCATAGACAATTATGCTTTACCTCCTTGAGGGGTAGTATCTTCATAAATTCTTTGGACTGTTCCTACATGAGTGGCTTTTCTATTTCTTCTCATCTATTTATTCAGTCAGTTGTTTATATCAGTTTATGGATATTTAATACTTTGGGTTATAATCTAACACAATTTTATTATTGGTTGCTTTAATTGTTCCAACTTTGGTCTTGGAGAGCTCTTGCAAATGGCTGCTGTGCCATTTGACATACCCTCTCAATTTGTTTACTAAAAAAATTTTTTGTACGAGATATTCCATACTCATCTTGTATACTTACTGCCTGGTACTACTTTCAGATATTTCTTCAAGGAGTTTTCTTTCCTTTTATAGGGAAAAGTATTAGAAATCAAGATCTGCGGAGCAACTGGGTGCTTCCGTGGGTTAAAGCCTCTGCCTTTGGCTTGGGTCATGATCCCGGGATCCTGGGATCGAGCCCCGCATTGGGCTCTCTGCAGCGGGGAGTTTGCTTCCCCCTCTCTCTCTCTGTCTGCCTCTATGCCTACTTGTGATTTCTGTCTGTCAAATAAACAAATTAAAAAATCTTAAAAAAAAAAAAAGAAATCAAGATCTGGGCTTTAGGTGTGCTCTCTTCTACTGTATTGTTCTTTTCAGGTCTTCACAGCTGACAGAACAAGGAACTGTATGTGTGTATACTAAGTTGTGCATATGCACTTGTTTGTATAAATATTTCAACACATTTCCACCTGTATCTGTATAAGCTAAACATGAGTTTATGCTGTTATCTCCAACTTTAAACTATTGCCATATTAATCACTCTAGTCTTACCCCATGCTTGTGTGTTATCTCCCACTCCAATATTTACAAACATGTGCCCACCATCTCTTATCCATTTACTTTGTTTATTCCAAGGCACATGTATAGATGTTTAGAATTGTTAATCTAAACTCTAGGAAAAGCAACTTTATCAGAGTACACTGCTTATGTAAAATTCCTTTTACCATTTCTCTTGTCACAGCTGCATTCCATATTTAAATTTTTTTAAAAGGTATAAATGACATATAAAACTATATTAGTTCCAGGTGTATAACAATGATTTGGTATTTGTATATATTGTCAAATAGTCTTCACAGTAAGTCTAATTAACATCTGTTAATTAGTTAAAAGATTACTTTTCTTGTGATGAGGATTTTTAATATTTACTCTTCTAGCAACTTTCATATATATATATATATATATATATATATATATAATACAGTATCATTGATTTTGGTTACTATGCTGTATATTATATCCCCATGACTCACTTATTTTATTTTTGGAATGTTTTACCTTTTGACCTCCTTCATACATTTTGCTATGTATGCCACCTGCTTCTGGTCATCAATCTGTCCTCTGCATTATTTATGAGCTTGGTTTTATTTTTGTTTTGTTTTGTTTTTAATTCCATGTGTAAGAGATCATATGGTATTTATCCTTTCCTGTCTGGCTTACTTCACTTTGCATAATGCTCTCAAGGTCCATTATGTTGTTGTAAATGGCAAGATTTCAATCTTTTTTTGATGAATGGTATTCCATTTTGTACATGTACAACATTTCTTTATCCATTCATCTATCAATGGACATTTGAACTGTTTCCATATCTTGACTATTATAAATAATGCTGATATAAACATAGGTATGTATACATCTTTTCAAATTAGTTTTGTTGTTGCTGTTCCTGTTTTCTTCAAATAAACACCTGGTAATGGGATTGCTAGATCATATGGTAGTTCATTTTTAATTTTTTGAGGAAACTCCATACTGTTTTCTGTAGTGAATACAATTTACATTCCAGCCAAGAGTGCACAAAAGTCCCTTTTCCTCCACATCCTTGCTAGTATTTGTTATTTCATCTTTTGATAATTGTCCTTCTAATGAGTGTGAGGAGATACCTCATTGTGGTTTTGTTTTGTACTTCCCCTATTGATTAGTAATGTTGAACACCTTTTCATATATCTCTTGACTATTTGTATTTCTTCTTTGGAAAAATGTCTATTCAAATCCTCTCCCCATTTTTTAATTGTGTTTTTTCCTTTTTTTTTTGCTGTTGAGTTTTGAGTTCCTTGTATATTTGGATATTAACCCCTTATCAAAATACATGATTTGCAAATGTTTTCCCATTCCATTTTTTGCCTCTTCATATTGCTAATGGTTCCTTTTGCTATGGAGAAGCTTTTTAATTTGACATAGTCCTACATACTAATTTTTGCTTTGTTGCTTGCATTTTTGTTTATTTTAATTAAGTAGGCTCTCTGCCATCATGGAACCCAACGTGGAGCCTGAACTCATGACCCTGAGACTAAGATCTGGCTGAAATCAAGAGTCAGATTTTTAAAAAAATTAATTTTATTAACATATAATGTATTATTTGCCCTAGGGGTACAGGTCTGTGAATCATTAGGCTTACACATTTCACAGCACTCACCGTAGAACATACTATCCTCAGTGTCCATAACCCAACCATCCTATCCCTACCTGCAACCACTTAGCAGCCCTCAGTTTGTTTTGTGAGATTAAGAGTCTCTTAGGGTTTTCTTCCTCCTGATCCCATCTTGTTTCATCATTTCCATCCTTACCCCCACAACTCCCCACCCTGCCTCTCAAATTCCTCATATCAGAGAGATCATATGGTAATTGTCTTTCTCTGATTGACTTATTTGGTTAGCATAATACCCTCTAGTTCCATCCATGTCGTTGCAAATGGCAAGATTTCATTTTTTTTTGATTACTGCATAGTATCCCATTGTGTGTGTGTGTGTGTGTGTGTATGTATCATATCTTCTTTATCCATTCATCTGTTGATGGACATCTAGGTTCTTAGGTTCTTTCTATAGTTTGGCTATTGTGCACATTGCTGCTATAAACATTTGGGTGCATGTGCCCCTTCAGATAACTACATTTGTATCTTTAGGGTAAATACCCAGTAGTGTGATTGCTGGGTCGTAGGATAGCTCTATTTTCAACTTTTTGAGGAACCTCCATGCTGTTTTCCAGAGTGGCTGCACCAGCTTGCATTCCCACCAACAATGTAGGAGGGTTCCCCTTTCTCTGAATCCTGCCAACATTTGTCATTTCCTGACTTGTTCATTTTAGCCATTCTGACTTGTGTGAGGTGGTATCTCATTGTGGTTTTGATTTGTAGTTCCCTGATGCCGAGAGATGTGGAGCACAGTTTCATGTGTGTGTTGGCTATCTGGATGTCTTTGCAGAAATGTCTGTTCAGGTCTTCTGCCTATTTCTTGATTGTATTATTTGTTTTTTGGGTGTTGAGTTTGATAAATTCTTTGTAGATTTTGGATACTAGCCCTTTATCTGATCTGTCATTTGTGAATATCTTCTATCATTCTGTCAGTTGTCTTTTGGTTTCGTTGACTGTTTCCTTTGCTGTGCAAAAGCTTTTCACCTTTTTTCTTGTGTGTGTTTATTCATTTTTTTGTGTCTGTGTTCTGAAATTAATTTTTTTGCACCTTACCCTGTGCTCCATACAATACATGCCCTCCATAATACCCACCACCAGGCTCACCCAACCCCTGGCCTCCCACCCCTCCAAAACCCTCAGTTTGTTTCTCAGAGTCCACAGTCTCTCATAGTTTGTCTCCCTCTCCAATTTCTCCCACTCACTTCTCCTCCCCATCTCCCAATGTCCTCCGTGTTATTCCATATGCTCCACAAGTGAGTGAAACTATATGATAATTGACTTTCTCTGCTTGACCTATTTCATTCAGCATAATCTCTTCCAGTCCCATCCATGTTTATATAAAAGTTGGATATTGATCCTTTCTATGGAGGCGTAATACTCCATTGTATATGTGGACCATATCCTCTTTATCCATTCATCTGTTCTTGGCTCTTCCACAGTTTGGCGACTGTGGCCATGGCTGCTATGAACTTTGGGGTACAGATGGTCCTTCTTTTCACTTATCTTTGGGGTAAATACTCAGTAGTGCAATTGTAAGGTCATAGGGTAGCTTGATTTTTAATTTCTTAAGGAATCTCCACACTGTTTTCCAAAGTGGCTGCACCAACTTGCATTCCCACCAACAGTGTAAGAGCATTCCCCTTTCTCCTTATCTTCTCCAATACTTGTTGTTTATTGTCTTATTGATTTTGGCCATTCTAACTGGTGTAAGATGGTGTCTCAATGTGGTTTTGATTTGAATCTCCCTGATGGCTAATGAGGATGAACATTTTTTTATGTGTCTGTTAGTCATTCGTATGTCTTCTTTGGAGAATTGTCTGTTCATGTCTTCTGCCCATTTTTTGAGGTGTTTATCTGTTTTGTGCGTGTTGAGTTTGAGGAGTTCTTTATACATCTTGGCTATCAGCCCTTTATCTGCAGTGTCATTTGCATATATCTTCTCCCATTCTGTGGGTTGCCTCTTTGTTTTGTTGACTGTTTCCTTTGTTGTGCAGAAACTTTTGATCTTGATGAAGTCCCAATATTTCATTTTTGCCCTCGCTTCCCTTGCCTTTGGTGATGTTTCTAGGAAGAAGTTGCTGCGGCTAAGGTCAGAGAGGTTACTGCTGTGTTCTCCTCAAGGATTTTGATGGATTCCTGTTTCACATTGAAATCTTTCATCCATTTTGAGTCTATTTTTGTCTGTGGTGTAAGGAAATGGTCCTTTTCTGCATTTGACTGTCCAATTTCCCCAACACCATTTGTTGAAGAGACTTTTTTTCCATTTGACATTCCTTCCTGCTTTATAGAAGATTAGTTGACCATAGAGTTTAGGGTCCATTTCTGGGTTCTCTATTCTGTTCCATTGATCTATGTGTCTGTTTATGTGCCAGTACCACATTGTCTTGATGATGACAGCTTTGTAATAGAGCTTAAAGTCTGGAATTGTGATGCCACCAACTTTGACTTTCTTTTTCAACATTCCTCTAGTTATTCAGGGTTTATTTTTTGGGGGGGGATCTATATAAATTTTAGGATTATTTGTTTTATTTCTTTGAAGAAAATTGATGGTATTTTGATAGGGATTACAATAAATGTGTAGATTGTTTTAGGTAGCATAGACATTTTCACAATATTTGTTCTTCTAATCCATGAGCATGGAACGTTTTTCCATTTCTTTGTGTCTTCCTCAATTTCTTTCACGAGTATTTTATGGTTTTCTGAGTACAGATTCTTTGCCTCTTTGGTTAGGTTTATTCCTAGGTATCTTATGTTTTTGATGCATTTGTAAGTGGGATCAACTCCTTAATTTCTCTTTCTTCTGTCTTGCTGTTGGTATATAGAAATGCAACTGATTTCTGAGCATTGATTTTATAACTTGGACACTTTACTGGATTCCTGTATGAGTTCTAGCTGTTTTGGAGTGGACTCTTTTGAATTTCCATATAAAGTATCATATCGTTTGCAAAGAGTGCAAGTTTGATTTCTTCTCTGATGATTCAGATGCCTTTTATTTCTTTTTGTTTTCTGATTGCTGAGGCTAGGACTTCTAGTCCTAGGACTAGGACCTAGTACTAGTACCTAGGACTTCTAGTACTATGTTGAATAGCAGTGGTGATCATGAACATCCCTGCCGTGTTCCTAACCTTAGGGGAAAAGCTCTTAGTTTTTCTCCATTGAGAATGATATTTGCTGTGGGTTTTTCATAGATGGCTTTGATGGTATGTCCCCTCTGTCCTTACACATTGAAGAGTTTTGATCAAGAAAGGATGTTGTACACTGTCAAATATTTTTCAGCATCTATTGAGAGCGTCATATGGTTCTTGTTCTTTCTTTTAGTGATGTATTGTATCACATTGATTGATTTCTAGATGTTGAACCAAACTTGCACCCCAAGAATAAATACCCCTTGGTCTTGGTGAATAATCCTTTTAGTGTACTGTTGGACCCTATTGGCTAGTATTTTGGTGAGAATTTCTGCACCTTTGTTTGTCAAGGATATTGGTCTGTAATTCTCCTGTAATCCCCTGGTTTTGGGAGCAAGGTAATGCTGGTTTCATAAAATGAGTTTGGCAGTTTTCCTTCCATTTCTATTTTTTGGAAGAGTTTCAGATGAATAGGTATTAATTCTTCTTCATATGTTTGGTAGAATTGTCCTGGGAAGCCATCTGGCCCTGGGCTCTTGTTTTTAGGAGATTTTTTTTTTTTTTTAAGATTTTACTTATTTATTGACAGAGATCACAAGTAGGCAGAGAGGCAGGCAGAGAGAGGGGGGGAAGCAGGCTCCCTGCTGAGCAGAGAACCCCATGTGGGGCTCAATCCCAGGGCCCTGAGATCATGACCTGAGCCAAAGGCAGAGGCTTAACTCACTGATCCACCCAGGCACCCCTTTTGGGAGATTTTTGATGACTGCTTCACTCTCCTTACTGGTTATGCGTCTCTTCAGGTTTTCTATTTCTTCCTGGTTTGGTTTTGGTGGTTTATACATCTTTAGAAATGCCTCCATTTTTCCAGATTGTCATCTTTGCTCATTATATGATCTTATAATTGTTTGTATTTCTTCAGTGTTGGTTGTGATCTCTTTCATTCATGATTTTATTAATTTGGGTACTTTCTCTTTTCTTTTTGATAAGTCTGGTCATGGGTTTATCAGTGCCATTAATTCTTTCAAAGAGCCAGCTCCTAGTTTTATTGATCTGTTCTACTGTTATTTTGGTTTTTATTTCATTGATTTCTGCTCTGATCTTAATGATTTCTCTTCACCTTCTGGGTTTAGGCTTTTTTTTGCTGTTCTTTCTTCAGCCCCTCTAGGTGGTAGGGTTAGGTTGTGTACTTGAGACCTTTCTTGTTTCTTGAGAAAGGCTTGTATCACTGTATATTTTCCTCTCAGGACCATCATTTCTGTGTTCCAAAGATTTGGACAGTTGTGTTTTCATTTTCATTTGTTTCCATGAATTTTTTCACTTCTTTCTTAATTTCCTGGTTGACCCATTCATTCCTTAGTAGGATGCTCTTTAGCCTCCATGTATTTGGGTTCTTTCCAACTTTCTTCTTGTGGTTGAGTTCTAGCTTCAGAGCATTGAGGTCTGAAAATCTACAGGGAATAATCCCAATCTTTTGGTACTGGTTGACACCTGATTTGTGACCCAGGATGGGATCTATTCTAGAGAATGTTCCATGTGCACTACAGAAGAATATGTATTCTGTTGCTTTGGGGTGGAATATTGTGACTCTATCTGTGATGTCTATCTGGTTCAGTATGTCATTTAAAGCTTTATTTCCTTGTTAATCTTTTGTTTAGATGATATGTCCATTTGAGTGAGTGGGGTCTTAAAGTCCCCTACTATTATTATATTATTGTCAATATGTTTCTTTCATTTTGTTATTAATCTGTTTATATCATTGGCTGCTTTCATGTAAGGGGTATAGATATTTAAAATTGTTAGATCTTCTTGTTGGAGAGACACTTTAAGTATGATATAGTGTCTATCCTCATCTCTTATTGTAGTCTTTGGCTTAAAATATAATTTATCTGATATAAGGATTGCTACTCCAGCTTTCTTTTGATGTCCATTAGCATGGCCAATTGTTTTCCACCCCCTCACTTTAAATCTGGAGGTGTCTTTGGGTCTAAAATGAGTTTCTTGCCAACAGCATTTCAATGGGTCTTGTTTTTTTATCCACTCTGCTGCCCTGTGTCTTTTGATTGGGGCATTTAGCCCATTTACATTCAGGGTAACTATTGATAGATATGAATTTAGTGCCATTTTATTGCCTCTAACGTGACTCTTATTGTATATTGTCTGTTCTTTTCTGGTCTGTTCCTTTTAGTTTCTCTTTTTGCTTAGATGACCCCTTTTAATATTTGCTGGAGGGCTGGTTTGGTGTTTGTACATTCTTTCAGTTTTTGTTTGTCCTGGAAGCTTTTTATCTTTCCTTCCATTATCAATGCTAGCTTAGCTGGATGTAGTATTCCTGGCTGCATATTTCTGTCATTTAGTGCTTTGACTATATCATGCCAGTCCTTTCTGGCCTGCTAGGTCTCTGGATAGGTGTGCTGCCAATCTAACATTTCTGCCAATGTATGTTACAGGACTCTTGTCCCAAGCTGCTTTCAGGATTTTCTCTTTGTCAGTGAGACTTGTAAGTTTTACTCTTAGATGTCAGGGTTTGGACCTATTTTTATTGATTGTGAGGGGTGTTCTCTGTGCCTCCTAGATTTTGATGTTTGTTCCCTTTCCCATAGTAGGTAAATTCTCTATTATATTTTGCTCCAATATACCTTCTGCTCCCCTCTCTCTTTCTTCTTCTGTTGGGATCTGAATTATTCTAATATTGTTTCATCTTATGGTATCACTTATTTCTCAAATTCTCCCTTTGTGGTCCAGTAGTTGTTTGTTTCTCTTGCTCAGCTTCTTTATTCTCCATCATTTGGTCTTCTATATCACTAATTCTCTCTTCTGCCTCATGTATCCTAGCAATAAGAGCCTCCATTTTTTATTCCACCTCAGTAATAGGTTTTTTGATTTCAAATTTGTTAGATTTTTGTTCTTTTATTTCTCCAGACTGGGATTCTCTATATCTTCCATGTCCTTTTTGAGCCCAGCTAGCATCTTGAGAATCATCATTCTGAACTCTAGTTCTGACATATTACCAATGTCCATATTGATTAGGTCCCTAGCAATCGGTACTGCCTCTTGTTTTTTTTTTTTTTTGTGGTGAGTTTTTCCATCTTGTCATTTTATATAGATAAGAATATATGAATGAGAGATTAAAATACTAAAAGGGTGGCAAAGACCCCAGAAAAATACTAGATAACCAAAGCAGAAGAGACCCAAAGCCTGGGAAAAAATAGGGGGATAAAACTGGGGAAAAAGGGGGGGTTAAAAAAATATATATATACACACTAGACTGGTGAATAGAACAGAGCTACCCATTTGATTTTGGGTGTATTCTGGTCTCTTAGAAGAAACTACCTTCCAAAATTTTACAGAACGAAATCTTACATATATACGAAATAAGGGTGAACACGATGAAGGGATGGAATATGACTGTAAAATGAAAATTAAAGATTCTTAAAAAGGAATTGATAAATTGATTGGAAAAAGAAAAAAGAGGCGAGAAAGTGATCTCTTGGTTGTTAAGTAGACTGTTATTTAATTTAATTTCCACATATTGAAAACTTTTCAGTTTTCCTCCTGCTGTTGATTTCTAGTTTCATTCCATTGTAAGAAAATCTATTTAATGTAATTTCAGTCTTTTAAAATTTTCTGAAAGTGGGTTTACTAACATATACCTATGCATGTGCATTGAGGAAAGTATGCATTCTACTGCTGTTGGATGGAATGTTCTGTGTATGTTTTTCAGGTCTATTTTGTCTGAAGTATAAAGTAGAATATTTCATTGATTTTTATGGATTATCTACCCACATATTGAAGTCTTTTACTATTATCATCACATTGTTGTCTATTACTCCCTTCAGGTAGACTTAGGTATTCCAACATTGGGTGCATATAATTTATAATTATCATATCCTCTTAGTGAATTGACTACTTTGCTATTATATGATGACCTTCTTTGTCTCTTGTTACCATTTTTGACTTAAAGTTGATGTATTTTATTTGATAAAGTATAGCTATCCTCTTCTTTTGTGGTTTATATTTATGTGGATTATCTTTTTCCATCATTTCACTTTGAGCCCATGTGTGTACTTGAATCTAAAGTTACTCTCTCATGGACAACATAGTTAGGTCTTGTTTTTTCTTTTTTTTTTTTCCCACTCAACCATTCTTTTTATTCTTACAATTTTATTTTTTTAACATGATAAGTGTACTCTTTAATTTCCATCCCCTATCTTCCCCACCACCACCTACCTCCCCAATGAAAACCATTGGTTTGTTTTCTGTACTTAAGAGTCTGTTTTTTGCTCCCTCTTTTCCTTTGTTCCTTTGTTTTGTTTCTTAAATTACACTTATGAGTGAGATCATATGATGCTTGTTTTTCTTATTTTACATAGCCTTATATTTTCTAGCTCTATATTGTTGCAAATGGCAAGATTTCATTCTTTTTTATGGCTAAATATTATTCCATTGTGACATATATTGCATCTTCCTTATCCATTCATCCATCAGTGGATACTTGGGTTGCTTCCATAGTTTGGCTACTGTAAATAATGCTGTAGTAAGCATAGAGGTGCATATATGCCTTAGAATTAGTGTTTTTTACACTGTAGTGAAAATTCTGGGTCTTAGAATAGTTCTATTTTTAATTTTTGGAGGAATCTCCATTCTGTTTTCCATGATGACTGCACCAATTTGCATTCCTACCAGTAATACAAGGGTGTTCCTTTATTTTCTACATCCTTGTCAACAATTGTATTTTTCTTGTGCTGTTGATATTAGCTATGGTGACAGGTGTGAAGTAATATCTCATTGTAGTTTTGATTCATATTTCCCTGATGTTGAGTGGTGTTGAGCATTTTTTTATGTGTTCATTGGCCATCTGTATGTCCTTCTTTGGAGTAACATCTGTTCATGTCTCCTGCCCATTTTTATTTTTAAAATTTATTTATTATTTTAAAAAGATTGTATTTATTTGTGAAAGAGAGAGAGAGAGGGAGAGAGAGATGCAGAGGGAGAATCGGGTTCCCCATAAAGCAGGGAGCCCAAGGCAGGACTCAGTCCCAGGACCTGGGATCATAACCTGAGCTGAAGGCAGATGCTTAACCAACTGAGCCATCCAGGCACCCCTTCTGCCCATTTTTACTTTGATTATTTGGTTTTTGGTTATGGAGTTGTATGACTTCTTTATATATTTTAAATAGTAACCCTTTAGCAGATACATCATTCGCAAATATTTTCTCCCACTAATTAGATTGCCTTAGTTTTGTTAATTGTTTCCCTCACTCTGCAGAAAACTTTTATTTTGATATAGTCCTTTTAGTTTGTTTTTGCTTTTATTTCCCTTGCCTCAGGAGACATACCTAGAAAAAATACTGCTATGACTTATGTCACAGAGATTATTGCCTATGTTCTCTTCAAGGATTTTTATGATTTTGGGTCTCTCATTTAGGTCTTGAATCCATTTATTTTTGTGTATGGTGAAACCCAGTTTCATTCTTTTACATGTAGCTGTCCAGTTTTCCCAGTACAATTTGTTGAAGAGACAATCTTTCTCCCATTATATATTCATTCCAACTATGTCAAAGATTAAATGACCATCTAATTGTGGGTTTATATTTGGGTTTTCCAAGCCAGTCTGTTTTTGATTGGAGAATTTAATCCATTTACTTTTCAAGTAAGTATTGATAAGTAAGACTTAACTTTTGCCATATTACTGATTTCTTATTATTTTATAGTTCCTTTGTTCCTTTCTTCTTCTCTTGATGTCTTGCTTTGTGAATTAATTTCCCATAGAAGTATACTTTGATTTTGTTCTCTTCATCTTGTATTTCCTAGAAGTTTTTTTTTTTTTTTTACCCTGAGGCTTACGTCAAATATCAAATATCTTGCAGATATAACTGTCTATTTTAAACTAATAACAACTTAACTTCACTTAAACATAGAAAGGTTAGATTTTTATTCCCCCTCCACAGTTTGTTTTTGATTTAATACACCTCTTTGCATTATATATTAAATAATAAAATATCATAGTTATAGATACTTTTATTTTGCCTTTCAACCTTTATATTGGAGTTAGTGGTGAATATATCACCATATTACATTATTAGAATATCCTGAATTTGACTGTATACTTGGCTTTACCAATGGGTTGTTCATTTTCGTTTTTATGTTACTAGTTAACTTCTTTTCATTTCAGCTCAAGAATTTCTTTTTTTTTTTTTTTTGAGATTTTATTTGTTTATTTATTTGATGCAGGGAGAGAGACAGCAAGAGAAGGAACACAAGCAGGGGGAGTGGAAGAGGGAGAAGCAGGCTTCCTGTCAAGGAGGGGGCCTGATGCAGAGCTTGAACCCCAGACCATGCAATCATGACCTGAGCTAAAGGCAGATGCTTAATGACTGAACCACACAGGTACCCCCAGCTTAAAGAATTTCTTTCAGCATTTCTTACAAGGCAGGTATCTCAGTGATGACCACTTCTGCTTTTGTTTGTTTGGGAAAATATGTATCTTTCTCACCTCTGTTTCTGAAGAACAACTTTGCTGGGCAAAGTATTCTTTGTTGGCATTTTTTTTTCTTTCACCATTTTCTCTCTTAGTATACAAGGTCTCTGCAGAGAAATCTGCTGGTAACTTAGATTGAAAGAAAGTAGCTTTTTCTTGCTGCTTTTAAAATTCTCTGTTTGTCACTGGAGGTTAAGATGGCAGAACAGTGGGGAGACCCTGGACTTGTCTCATCCCTTAAACACAGTTAGGGTGGCATGAAAACATTTTGTAACAATTAGGAAATCGATTTGAGGATTAAGAGAGCACAATTAGTGGGAGAAAACATGGGGGATACGAGGTTCAGAGACATGAATGGGGGAGAGAAAAGCTGTGGTGCCAAGGAAGGAGTGGGAAATATTTTTGCTGAGAGAGGACAGGGAAAGGGAGAAAGAAAACAGCACATTGGGTTCATGTAAGAAAGGGCCGTTGACTGGGAATTGAGAGGAAATGAGTATGACAATTTTTTTTTTTCCAAAGAGTGAAACTCAGATTATGAGGTTTTAGAAGTCTGTGCCATTTGCTGGAGTCAAACTGAGTGGGCAGTGGTTCTCCTGGGGAGAGGAGGATGGAAAACTGGGAGAAGATGGTTGACAGCATGGTGTGGGGATCTCCTGGCTTGCACTGGGGGAGAATATTCCCTTCCTGGAGTACATTTAGAAGGGGGTATATTGCCTCTCTAAGAACAAGGAACCCATGGGTCCCATTGAATAGTCATTCAACAGCAGGGGACAGAGACACATGCAGAGGGCAGATAATCAGTTCACATCCTTTTGCTGTACTTCAGCTTTAGACTCCAAGTACTTTATTGGCCATGCAGCTGCTTTTCTGGGATAGAGCTACATCAGGTACAGTACTGTAAGACTTTCTCCAGGTAGAGAGGAGTGGGTCTGCCCCTTGCCTGGTCCTTTAATGTTTGGAGTTTTGAATCCCACTCATGTACCAGAGATATAAAACACAGGAGAACTGTGACAAAGAGCAGGTCAATGACCTGGACATAGGTTGAAGGCAGGGATCTGATAGAGGCCTGGGCTACAGGAGGGGAAATTTTTTGCTTTTCTGTGAGGACGTGAGGACTTCCTAAGCAGTGGTGGTTATGTTTCCCTCCCCAGGGAAGAGAGGGTAGGGTGATACCATCTTCTAGTCCCCACCCAGTGGTACAGTTGGACTTCAGTGAGCAACACAGCACCTCCAGTGGAGGCTGGAGCTGCTCATCTTAAATGCGGCCTCTCTGTGTCCTGCAGGGACATCTTTACTAGGGTGGGTCTTACTGTGAACCAGTACAGTGAACCTCTCTCCTGGAGGACCAGCACAGGCCCACTGCATGTACCAAGTCTACTGATCATAGTGCTCCAAAGCATCAATGTCAGTTCTGGTGGAATTAGGATCAGACTCCCCCCCCTCCTTTTTTTTTCTTTTCTTTTCCCTTCTTTTTTTTTTTTTTTTTCTTTCCTTTTTTTTTCTTTGAAATCAGGCTTATAATTTTTGTTCATTAATTTATTCCCTTTTCTCTTTCTCTCTCTCTCTCATTTTGGATCAAGCTTCTTTTTTTCTTTTTCTTTGAAATCAGGCTTATAGTTGTTTGGTTGGTTTGTTGTTGTTGTTGTTGTTTGGTGTGTGTGTTCCTTTTCCTTTTTTCTTCTTTTGGACCTGAATTTTTTTTCCTATCAGTTTATCTTAACATATAAGTGAAGCACACCTAGTTAAAGTTCTAAGCACTCCCCAATGCAAGCAAGGAGGAACTCTGAAGATGACTGGCTCATGGGAAAGAGCAGCCAAAGCACAACAGAGTGCATACAGCATACAATAGAAACACTTTCTTAAGCACCAGGTCCCAGATAGGGTATGTCCCCCTTTTTAATATAGCGTTACTCTCAGGAGCAGGAAACATAACAAGCTTTCATAGTGCACAAGAGACAGAAACTTAGCCAAAGTGACAAGCAAAGATCAAGAAGAAATCACAGCCAGGCATTTGCTCAAAACATATATAAGCAATATATATGAACAAGAATTTAGACCAATCATCATAAGAATACTAGCTGCACTTGAAAAAAGCAAAGAAGACACCAGAGAAACCCTGGCTGCAGAGATCAAAGCCCTAAAAACTAGTCAGGCTGAAATTAAAAAAAAAAAAATTGCTGTAACTGAGATGCAAAACTCACTGGATGTAATCACAAAGAAGACAGAAGAAGCAGACAAACAAATAGGTGATATACAAGACAAAAATTTTGCAAAATAAGCTGAAAAGAAGAGGGAAAGGAAACTATTAGATCATAAATATAGACTTGAGGAACTGTTGATTCTATAAAGTGCAATAATATCCTCATTATAGGAATCTAAGAAGAAGAGCACGGGGAAAAGGGCAGAAGTTTTATCTGAACAAATTATACCTGAGAACTTCTCTAATCTGGTGAAGGAAACAGGCATTTGAGTCCAAGAGGCACAAAGAACTCCCCTCCAAATCAACAAAAACAGGTTAACACCAAGACATATTATAGTGAAACTTGCAAAATACAAAGATAAGAGAATTCTGAAAACAGTATGGGGATAAAAGTTCCTTAAATTACAAAGATAGACACATAAGGCTGGCAGCACACCTGTTTACAGAAACTTGGCAGGCCAGAAAAGAGTAGCATGATATATTCAATGTGCTTAATGGGAAAAATTTACAGCCAAGAATACCTTATCTAGCAAGGCTGTCATTCAGAATGGAAGGAGAGATAGAGTTTCTAAGACAAGCAAAAACTAAAGGAGTTTGTGAACGTTAAGCCAGCTCTGCAAGAAATACTAAATGGGACACTTTGAGAAGTAAAGAGAGTCCAAAGCAACAAAGACTAGAAAGGAACAGAGACTATCTAAAGCAACAGTGATTTTACAGGTAATACAATGGCACTAAATTCATATCTGTCAGTAATTACCCCAAATGTAAAGGACTCAATGTTTCCATCAAAAAACCTAGGGTAGGGCCGCCTGGGTGGCTCAGTGGGTTAAAGCCTCTGCCTTCGGCTCGGGTCATGATCCCAGGGTCCTGGGATTGAGCCCCGCATCGGGCTCTTTGCTCTGCAGGGAGCCTGCTTCCTCCTCTCTCTCTCTCTCTCTGCCTGCCTCTCTGCCTACTTGTGATCTCTGTCTGTCAAATAAATAAATAAAATCTTAAAAAAAAAAAAACAAACCCTAGGGTATCAGAATGAATAAAAAAACAAAGACGCATCCATATGCTGCTTACAAGAGACCAAAAACAACCACAGAGTGATGTCCATGACAATGGACATCCAAAGAAACCTGGAGTAGCCATACTTATATCAGACAAACTAGATTTTAAACCAAAGACTGTAGTAAGAGATGAAGAAAGGTATTATATCATAATAAAAGGGTCTGTCCAACAAGAAGATCTAACAATTATAAATATTTATGCCCCCAACTTGGTAGTAGCCAAATATATAAATCAATTAATAACAAACTTGATCTTATAGTAATGCCATAATAGTAGGGAACTTTAACATCCCACCCACAACAATGGACAGATCATCTAAGCAGAAGATCAATAAGGAAACAGTGGCTATGAATGAAAGAGTGGACCAGATGGACTTAACAGACATATTCAGAGCATTTCATCCTAAGCAGCAGGATATCATTCTTTTCAAATGTATTTGGAACATTTTTTGGAATAGATCATGTACTGGGTCACAAACCAGGTCTCAGTGGTACAAAAAGATTGAGATCACACCATGCATATTTTCAAAATACAACTCTGTGAAACTTGCAGTCAACCACAAGAAAAAAAAAATTGGAAGAGCCACAAATACATGGAGGTTAAAGAACATTCCACAAAGAATGAATGGGTTAACCAGGAAAATAAAGAAGAAATATAAAAATATATGGATGCAAATGAAAGTAAAAACATGATAGTCTAACACCTTTGAGATACGGTAAAAGCAATCATAAGAAGGAAGTATATAGCATTACAGACGTTTCTCAAGATGCAAGAAAAGTCTCAAACATACAACTTAACCTTAAACCTAAAGGAGCTGGGAAAAGAAAAACAAATAAGCCTAAAACAAGCAGAAGGAAAATAATAAAGATTAGTGCAGAAACCAATAAGATAGTAAAAAAAAAAAAAGTAGAACAGATCAACAAAACTAGCAGCTGTTCCTTTGAAAGAATTGACAGATTAATAACTCTAGGCAGACACTTCAAAAAGAAAATAGAAAGGACCAAATAAAATCACAAATTAAAGAGAAGAGATCACAACCAACACAGCAGAAATACAATTATTAGAGAATATTATGAGCAATTATATGCCAAAAATTGGGTAATCTGGAAGAAATTGATAAATTCCTAGAAACATATATACTGCCTAAACAATTAAGAAGAAATAGAAAATTTGAACAGATCCATAACAGTTAAGAAATTGAATCAGTAATAAAGAATCTCCCAATAAGTAAAAGTCCAAGGCTTGATGGCTTCCTAGACGAATTCTACCAAACATTTAAAGAATTAATATGTATTCTTCTGAAGTGGCTCCACAAAATATAAATGGAAGGACAATTTCCAAATTTATTCTATGAGGCCAGTATTACCTTGATTCCAAAACCAGGCAACAAACTCACTAAAATAGAGAATGACAGACCAATATCCCTGATGAACATGGATGCCAAAGTTGTCACCAAGATGGTAGGTACTCAAATCCACCAGTACATTAAAAAGATTATTCACGGGGCACCTGGGTGGCTCAGTGGGTTAAAGCCTCTGCCATCGGCTCTGGTCATGATCCCAGGGTCCTGGGGTTGAGCCCCGCATTGGGATCTCTTCTCATCCGGGAGCCTGCTTCCCCCTCTCTCTCTGCCTGCCTCTCTGCCTCCTTGTGATCTCTGTCTGCCAAATAAATAAATAAAATCTTAAAAAAAAAAAGATTATTCACCAAAATCGATTAGAATTTATTCCTGGGCTGCAGGGTTGGTTCAGCATCTGCAAATCAATCAACATGATACACTACACTAATAAAAGAAAGGATAAGAACCATGCGATCTTCTTAATAGAAGCAGAAAAAGCATTTGATAAAATACAGCATCCTTTCTTTTTTTTTTTTTAAGATTTTATTTATTTATTTGACAGAGAGAGAGATCACAAGCAGGCAGAGAGGCAGGCAGAGAGAGAGGAGGAAGCAGGCTCCCCACAGAGCAGAGAGCCCGATGCGGGGCTCGATCCCAGGACCGCGAGATCATGACCCGAGCCGAAGGCAGCGGCTTAATCCACTGAGCCACCCAGGCACCCCACAGCATCCTTTCTTGATTAAAACCCTCAAGAAAGTTGGGATAGAAGTAACATACCTCAATACGTAAAGGTAATATATACAAGATCCACAGCTAATAATTGTCATCAGTGGAAAAAAACCCTGAAATCTTTTCCCCTAAAGTCGGGAATGCAGTAGGGATGTCCACTCTCACCACCGTTCTTTAACGTAGTATTGGAAATCCTAACCTCATCAGTCAGACAACAAAAACGAATAAAATACATCCATATTGGCAAGGAAAAAATCAAACTTTCTTTCTTTGCAGATGACATACTACTTTATGTAGAATATCTGAAAGACACTACCAAAAAATTACTATAGCTGATACTTGAATTCAGGAAAATCACAGGAAAATCAATATACAGAAATATGTGGCATTTCTATACACCAATAATGAAGCAGGAGAAAGAGAAATCAAGGGATCAATCCCATTCAAATTGCACCAAGTACCCCTAAGATACCTAGGAATTAATCTAACTAAAGGGGTGAAAGATCTGTACTCAGAAAATGATAGAATACTTAAGAAAGAAATTGAAGACCCAAAGAAATGTAAAAATATTCCATGCCCATGGAATGGAAGAACAAATATTGTTAAGATGTCTGTACTACCCAAAGTAGTCTGTACATTCAGGGCAAGCCCTATCAAAATAACACCAGCATTTTTCACAGAGCTGGAATAAACAATTCTAAAATTTACATGAAACCAGAAAAGATCTTGACTAGCCAAAGTAATGTTGAGAAAGAAAAGCAAAGAGGGAAGCATCATAATCCCCAACTGCAGGTCATATTATAATGCTGTAATTATCAAGATAGTATGGTACTGGCACAAAAACAGACCCATAGATCAATGGAACAGAATAGAGAGCTCAGAAATGGACCCACAACTGTATGGTCAACTCATCTTAGACAAAGCATGGCAAAAGGCAATATCATCAAGAAGTGGGTTGAGAGAATTGGATAGCCACATGTAGAAGAATGAAACTGTTCTATTTCTTAGACCATCCACAAAAATCAAACTAGATGAAAGACCTAAATGTGAGACAGGAATCCATCAAAATCATAGAAGAGAACACAGGCAGCAACCCCTGTGATCTTGGGCCCAAGCAATTTCTTACTAGACACATAGCCAGTGGCAAGGGAACAAAAGCAAAAATTAACTATTGGGACTTCATCAAGATAAAAAACAAAACAAAACAACAACAACAACAAAAAACATCTGCATAGTGAAGGAAACACTCAACAAAACTAAAAGGCAACCTACAGAGTGGGAGAAGATATTTGCAAATGGCCTATATGATAAAGGGTTATATCCCAAACCAATAAAGAACTTCTCAAACTCAAAACCAAAAACCTAAAAAATTCAGCCAAGAAATGGGCAGAAGATATGATCAGACGTTCTCCAAAGAAGACATACAAATGGCCAGCAGACATATGAAAAAATGCTCCACATCACTTGGTATCAGGAAAATACAAACAAAACTGTAATTAGATACTACCTCACACCAGTCAGAATGGCTAAAATTAACAAGTCAGGAAACAATGATGTTGTTGGTGAGGATGTAGACAAAGGGGAACCCTCCTACACCATTGGGAATGGAAACAGATGCAGCCACTATGGAAAACAGTATGGAGGTTCCTCAAAAAGCTGAACATAGGGACGCCTGGGTGGCTCAGTGGGTTAAACCTCTGCCTTCGGCTCAGGTCATGATCTCAGGATCCTGGGATCCTGGGAGCCCTGCATCAGGCTCTCTGCTCAGCAGGGAGCCTGCTTCCTCTTCTCTCTCTCTGCCTGCCTCTCTACCTACTTGTGATCTCTCTCTGTCAAATAAATAAATAAAATCTTAAAAAAAAAAAAAAGCTGAACATAGAACTACCCTACTCACCAGCAATGGCAATACTAGGTATCTATCCAAAGGATACAAAAAATAGTGATTTGAAAGTTCTCATGGGGGGCACCTGGGTGGCTCAGTGGGTTAAAGCCTCTGCCTTTCGCTCAGGTCATGATCCCAGGGTCCTGGGATCGAGCCCCGCATCGGGCTCTCTGCTGGGCAGGGAGCCTGCTTCCTCCTCTCTCTCTCTCTCTGCCTACCTCTCTCCCTACTTGTGATCTCTATCTGTCAAATAAATAAATAAAATCTTAAAAAAAAAAAAAAAGTTCTCATGTACCCCACTGTTTATAGCTGCAATGTCTACAATAGCTGAAACATGGAAAGAGCTCAAATGTCCATTGACAGATGAATGAATAAAGAAGATGGTGTGTGTGTATGTATGCGCATATGTGTGTATGTGTGTATACATATATATATACACACACAGATTACTACTCAGCCATCAAAAAGAATGAAGTCTTGCCATTTGTCACAATGTGGATGGGACTAGAGAGTATAACGCCAAGTGAAATAGGTCAGAGAAAGACAAATACCATATGATTACACTCATATGTGGAATTTAAGAAACAAAACATATGAATGTGCAGGAAGGGAAGGAAAAATAAGATAAAAACAGAGAGGGAGGCAAACCATAAGAGCCTTTTAACTATAGTGAAAAAACTGAGGATTGCTGGAAGGGTGATGTGTGGGGGGATGGGGTAACTGGGTCATGGGCGCTAAGGAGGGCACTTGTGAAGCCCTAAGTATTTTATGCAACTGAAGAATGCCTAAATTCTACCCCTGAAACTGAAAATACACTATGTTAACTAACTTGAATTTAAATAAAATCTTGGAAGTAAAATTCTTTCTTTTTCCTCAATTTAGACAATTTTATTATAATATGTCTAGGAGAAGATAATTTTGAATTGAAATTTTAGTGTGACATATAACTTCATGAATTTGAATATCCAAATTGTTCCCCAGGTTTAGGAAATTTTCAGCCATTCTTTCTTTCTTACCTCTTTCCTCCTTCCCATTTTCCTTTTCCTGTCTGAGATAAAAATGAAGTAGAATCCCGTCATAAGTCTTCATTTTTCTCTACTTTGTATCTCCTGGGGTATAACCTTGGGCATTGCATTTAATTATTTGTTTATACATTTCCCTTATTCCCTGGTAGGTTATCAGCTCTTCTTGAGCTGAAAATAAATTGTCATCTTTCTAGTCCCTAATATAATGCTTTGATATAGTTAGTGCTATTTAAATGTTTAAATCTTTGAGTCTATGGGAGCAGAGTAAGATTGTCATAGTGTCACCAGGCTTACACAGTTGGGTTGCCTTTAAACGGAAAGTTAAGCTGCCTTTTGAGTGTTTACATGTAACATTTGCATAGCGTACTGTACAAAAGTCGGATGTCTGGAATTGTAGGAATGGATCTTGGCTCTATCATTTAAAACTCGTATGACCTTGGGAAGATAATTTAACTTTTTTATCCCTCAGTTTCCTCTTTTGTAAAATGTGGGTAATAATAAAATCAAGTTCATAGCATTCCTGTGGGTTGAATAATTCACTAGTAAAAGGACATGGCATAAGGCCTTGCAGATATTGCTTTGAAAAGCTGGACACTATTACTATTAAGTTCCTTTAATTGAATTTTATTCTTAATTGGCATAGTTAAAATATTCTTTCCCATTTTCTTTTCCCTTCACTAGAATATTTTTAACTTTAGTGCTCTTCCTTTATTTCTACAGATTTGTAGAAATAATTTAATTCTACAGATTTAATTCAGATTAATTAATTAGATTAATTCAGATTAATTAATTAATACAGATTATTTTCCTCCTAATATTTGTGTGTTTATGTCTTTTTCCTGAGCAGTGAGCAGAATGATTATTTCTCACAGAACATACTCCTAACTTGGCTGCTGGTTTGAGAAGTAATTACTTTGGCATTATCTTCCATTGCCCCACATTTGCCATCTGTTGGCAACATCATTGAAATGATCCAAGTCTTCTGTTATCTGGCAGTATTTTTTATATATATATATATATATATATATTTTTTTTTTTTTTTTTTTTTACTTTACTTTACCTTTTGACTTACTTTTACCTCCAACTTAAATTCTACCTTCCAGATGGGGAATTTGTTTAATTTCTAAAGGAAGCCTGACTATTTTGAGGTTTTAGAGGACATCTATAACTTGCAATTTGGAAAGATACCTGTTTTACTTTTTAAAATCCTCTCAAATGTCAGAAAAGAATAACCTAAAAATAAAAAAAAGTTGCAGAATACTGTGTTAATTTTGGCTTATGCTATAATATTATTAATTCCGTACTGTCCAAAGGGTGGCTCACCATTGTAATTTCTACATTGGGGCTGGCAATGATCTTTGAACACTAAGAAATTGTCAAGATAATCTGTGTGCTATCAACTTCAGCATGGAAACTATGTAGTTTTGGAATCCAAGCCAATTTCCATCTTGGTCTTCCAATTACTTGATGTTCTTTTAAAATGTCATTCTCAAGGACTGTTCACAAGGCTAAGTTTGCATCCCTGGAAACACAACTTCTTGGGATCTTCATGTCACATGCAGGATGTTTTCATCCCTACCACAACCCTCTCTTCATTGCCCATTTGTATTTATCTTTCATGTATATCTATGCTAAAGCCTCCTATAAACTTGAGTGCCTCAGCCTCTGAATTTTCTCTGTCATGGAAACATATTGAAAGGACTCCAGGAGGGCAGTTATAGTGAGTGATCCGCTCGTTTTCCTCATTCTTTTGTTCAGACTTGCCAGAGATTGCTTATTTCACAGAAGAATGGTGCTGACTGAAAAATGCTCTCTTGAAATAGAGGGATTAGTGTGTTACATTTCCTTGAAGATATATTTTATTTGCATTTTAATTATTGTAGCTAAAATGCATGAGCATGAACTACTGAGGATATTAACTGTGAAATTTTATCTGCATTGTTTCTGTTTGCATTCTGTATAGTCTGTCACATGGGAACATATCAACATATATTAATTATACAGTTTTGGGTATAAATTGGAGTTTGCCTATTCATCTGATAAAAGCTACACCTACTTTTTGATAATAAGTAAATAATGTATTGATAATGTCTAGTGTTGGTGAAAATGTAGATAAGCAATCACGATTATTCTTACACATTGCAGAATAGTGATGACTGATGCAAAATTTTGGGAGGGTAATCTGGCAGCATTTAGCAAATCATTTAATGAAACTCTGTTGAGCATGTACTATGGAGCAGGCACCATAGTAGTTGCTGGGGATATGGCAATGGCAAAATAGTCTTTACCCTTATGAATCATGCTTTTATTTGGAGTCGGAATGGAGACCTAAAATAAATAACCAAGCAAACACAAAGTATGTCAGATGGTGACTAGTGCTCTGTACAAAAATAAAGCAGGATAAGAGGGATAAGAAGACCTGTTTCTTATGGGGAGGTGTGATATTTTATGTGGAGTAGTCATGAAGGGCCCCACTGAGAAGTGATTTTTGAGTAGACTTGATGGAACTGAGAAAGGGAGACATCCAGAGACCTGGGCAAAGGGAGTTCCAAGTAGGGGAAACAGCAAGTGCAAAGACATCTAAGGTGGAGGCTTACTTAAAAGGGTTAGGGCATAGTGCTGAGGCCAGTGTGTCTTTTGTAAATATTTTATTCAAATGTATATATTTATTCAAATCTATATCTAAATCTATATCTATATCTACCAGCCTCCTTCTTTCTTTATAGTTTTGGACTTTGGAAGGATGCATAGAATGGCCTCCCCTGTGGTCACAATTATGCAACAAAACCCAGTCACTTCTTTTAAGCCCTACTGATGAGTTTGTTCACACCTAAAACCTTTTAAAATCAAACATTGATTACGAAAATGATCATGTAGTGATTGTATGTCACAACAGCATATATCCTAAAATCATCTATGTTTATGTTGACAGATTTTTTTGCGTGCTTAGACTTTAGTTTCCTGAACCTTCTCCCAAACACAATCTGTGTACTTATTTATAAAATCCACTTCTAGCAAGAACTCTGTCAAGTCAGATTAGCTGGAGTCCCCCTATCCTCAGTAGCAGATCTCTCATTGCATCTGATCAGCTCCTCATCTTCCACCATCCTGGAAGTGATATTTGATCACCCTAGCCTGTCTTCAGCACACTCCTTCCTGTTAGGTCAGCTCAGCCAGAATCCTCTTTATTTCTGATGTTTCCTCTTAGTAATTTTCCATCCATTCCCCCAACTTTGTTCATTGGCTATAAATTTCCAGTTGCCCTAGCTATATTTGGAATTGGCTCTGGCTTGACACTCTATTTTCCCCTATTGTAATAGTCCTGAGTAAAATCTGTCTCATTGTCTTTTTTGACAAAAATTAATCATGAGTTATTATGATGGATCAGTCTTGGATGATATTACTTTTGTGGCTTTCTTAAATATATATATTATTAAATATGTCATAAATTACAATGCAAAAGATCAAAGTTGATTATACTGTACTCACTGATTAATGGCAAATATGCTGAAAACTTTGGGTAAACCAAAAATAACTTACTTTCCTTGATTCCACTTATTAACACTTGCAAACATACTAGAGGAAAGTTTTTTTCTGCTTTCATATAGACACATAAGGAATTGTCTTTCAGGAAAGTAAGTCTTAAATACAACTTGCTGTGAGGAAAAGATGCTCAATATTAGAATTTGCATATGAACAGTTAAATGTTAAACTATTGATGAGTTATATATCTTTTATTGTTACTAATTATATTGCCCTTAGAATCTTTGAAAGATCTGTTGATAAATTCTATTTCTAATAGGAAGGATGTTCTTCATAGGGCCTTAGCTGGAGAGACATGTGTTTGTGTGCATGTGTCTGCGTGGTGCATTCAGTCTTGGAGTTGTGTGAACTCTGATACTTCATTAAAACATAATACTTGCTGGGGCGCCTGGGTGGCTCAGTGGGTTAAATCCTCTGCCTTCGGCTCAGGTCATGATCTCAGTGTTCTGGGATCGAGCCCTGCATCCTGCTCTCTGCTCAGCAGGGAGCCTGCTTCTCTCTCTCTCTCTGCCTGCCTCTCTGCCTACTGATGATCTCTCTCTCTGTCAAATAAATAAATAAAATCTAAAAAAAAAAAACCAAAAAACAAAACACAATACTTGCTCATATACTGACTTTAAGCTGGATTTTGGTATCCTTCTATGTACACTGGTCCAAATTCTCCAATGACATTTGCATCTCCTTGAGTGAATGGTATATGGGAAATAGAATAACATAGTTTTTTTGTTTGTTTGTTTTTTTTTTTAAGGTAACTTATTTATTTGAGAGAGGGAAAGAGAGAATGTGAGCAGAAGTGAGGGGGGTGAGAGGCAGAGAAAAAGGGAGAGAGAATCCCCAGGTGGACTCCTGCTGAACACAGGGCCTGACATAGGACTTGATCTCAGAACTCTGAGATCATAACCTGAACTAAAATCAAGAGTTTGTTGTCCAACTGACTGGGTCACCCAGGCGCCCCTAGAATGACAAAATTTTTAAGTACAATAGGGAAGTGCACATTACAATTTTGTCCCACAATTTCAGAGTAAAATATGGTCATTATGAGCAAGCTAGCTATCATATTTTTCCATTGCTGGTTAATGGAGGCCTCCATGGTTTCTCTGAACTTTGCAGAGAAGTGGCTCAGTAGTCTATATGTTAATTATTCCTTTGCCTAATATAAATAAACATGCAATAAAAAATGCTAATTAAAATAGGTCTGGTTATTTAAACAATGCATTATTTAAGAAAGATCTCTAATATTTAATGTTAATTTTCCTTCATGGATGTCAATAATATGTGACCTTTTGTTATTAAAATTAATAAGTGATTAATCAGTAGCTCAAATAAGTATAAGAGCCTTAAGGTCCAATATGATTGTTCATAAAAATTCTTTTGTAGTGGATCCTTAAAGACACATCAAGTATTTATTGTTTTGTAAAATCTGATGGTAACATTCTGTGTGTTGCCTAAGGGCAGCAATTCTTCATCTGAATGTTTTCATTATGACAGTTTCTTTTGTTTGTTTCTTTCTTGTTGTGGTGTACATTAAGGTAAAAGTAACTTGTGTTCTTAAAGCAATTCCTTTAAAAAGAAATGTGGTAAGCTAGTAGTTCATCTTCATATTCAATGGGCAAAAGTAACTCTTGTCTCTCTATAGTAATTTTAATGAAGTACCATTTCATTTTGACTCACTACAATGCCTATAAATACTTATAGATTCTCTGGGAATGTATGCATGTAACTATTCAAACATTGTCCTTTGTTAGAATGCAAAGCATTGATGTCTGTGTTTAAAAACTATTTTCAAGTTCATTTGGAGATACCCAAGTTTTAATTAAATAAAAGTGTTAGAAATAATGAATAAGGATCGAAAAATGGAATAAAAATTATCAGCCTCGCAGACTTTGCTGATTTGGTGTTAGGGAGCTGTATATAATATCTAATTTTAACATTCTTTATAGTGTGACCCAACAAAGGAATATTTATTCTTCACTGACTAGAAGGAAACTCCAAGTTTCCTTCTAATTTGCTAAATAATGCATTTTTAATTTGCTAAAATAATAGTAAAATGCAGAAGTAATACTGTTTAATTTTAAAATAACTGAGTGTTTTCATTAGTATTCCCATTCTATGATGTACTTCTCTCTTTTTGAGAACTACTGCCATCATTTAGGAAATTTAAAAATTTTGAGATTCTTATTAGTGTTCAAATCATTAAATCATTTCATCAAGTTTTAAAGAAATTTGTTGCTTTTTTTTTTAAAGATTTTATTTATTTATTTGACAAAGAGAGAGATTAGAAGTAGGCAGAAAGGCAGGCAGAGAGAGAAGGGGAAGCAGGCTCCCTGCTGAGCAGAGAGCAGGATGCGGGGCTTGATCCCAGGACCCTGAGATAATGACCTGAGCCAATGGCAGGGGCTTAACCCACTGAGCCACCCAGGTGCCCCAGCTGCTGTTGTTTTTAAAGATTTTATCTATTTATTAGAGAGAGAGCACAAGAAAGGGGAGTGCCAGAGGAAGAGGGAGAAGTAGACTCTCCACTTAGCAGGGAGCCCAATATTGTGCTCCATCCCAGGACCCCAACATCATAAACTGAGCCAAAGGCAGGTGCTTAACCTACTGAGCCACCCAGGTGCCCCAAGAATGATGTTGTTTTAATAGAAAAACTAATCTACCTGAAAGAAGAAAAGTTAAATGACATCTATTAGTGGACATTTGTTTTCTGGCTACCGACAATCTCTTTCTTAGGTAGCCAAGCTTCCAAACCCTCTGGTATGTTACTTCTTTTCCACTTGCAGCCCACATGTTTCTAAGGTGTTGACATTATCCTGGTCTTCAGAAAAGGGCATGTGCCTCCGATCTCTCCACACATAACATTCCCTCATCCACAATGATTGTATCAGGGTGGCACCTGACCATGGTAGAGACAGTAAGAAACAATGGAAGGAAATGAAGTGAACTCTTCTTTCTCCTCCTTCTCCTCTAAAAAGGGTCCAAGAATGACTTACTATAGTAATATTAAAAGTAGCAGGTCATGAATTTGTTAAATTCGATTATATTATTGAAGTAAAACATACTTTTAAAACATAGCTTTATAATATAATGCTGAAGTTTCTTGGACTCATAGTAATTATGAGTATTTAATATCATAGTGCTTATATTAAAATATGTCCCCCAAATATTTGACACTCTTTTCCATAAAAACTGGATCCTAATTTTCTTCCTCTTAACTATGAGCTGGCTAAACTTAGTAAATTTCCTCTAGTGAATTAAATGTGGGAGAAGTGATGGTATGTCACTCCCAGGAATCATAAGAAACATCACAGCTTCTGTCTTCCTTTCTTTTGAATTATTGCTTTGGTGAAAGTTAGCTGTTTTGTCATGAGGACACTTAAGCAACCCCAATGGAGAGGCTCTTATGTCAAGAAAGTGAGGTCTTCTGCCAAGAGACAGCACCGACCTGCCCGCTAAGCAAATGAACCATCTTGGAAGCAAATCCTGTAGGACAATTGTAACCTTGGCCAACACCATGGTTGCAATCTTATGTGAGACTCGAAGTCAGAGCTCCTAGGTTAGGCAGCTCTCATGATCCACACAGAAACTATGAGGTAGTACGTTTATTGCTCTTTTAAAGCCACAAAGTTGTGAGGTAATTTGTTATGCTTAACCCTTTACTCCTTAAAAATGAACATTGACAGAGAAGCATTTGATTCATTTAGAGTGTCTACAAAGCTGTTATTGTGGGACGCTTTTCTTCCAGTGCTTGTAAATTATGCTCTGGACATTTACTTTAGTACTGACTTTGAAAGCCTTGTGATTCTCTGTCAACAGGTAATTAAAGGCAAACAAAATACTTAAGATTAAAAAAACCCAACTTGTAGTAGCATTTATTCTTGAAATTGATTTTTTTTTTTAAAGATTTTATTTATTTATTTGACAGAGAGAGATCACAAGCAGGCAGAGAGGCAGGCAGAGAGAGAGGGGGAAGCAGGATCCCCGCTGAGCAGAGAGCCCGATGCGGGGCTCGATCCCAGGACCCTGAGATCATGACCTGAGCCGAAGGCAGCGGCTTAATCCACTGAGCCACCCAGGCGCCCCTGAAACTTGATTTTTAAGTCTTAGATGTTAACCAGGATTTTTTTGAGCTGTAGGATTTTGATGAGGTGACTTGAAATTTCATTTCATTTTTTTTTAGGTTTTTAAAAATTTTTTTTTTATTATTTTATTTTTTTTCAGCGTAACAGTATTCATTGTTTTTGCACAACACCCAGTGCTCCATGCAATACATGCCCTCCCTATTACCCACCACCTGTTCCCCCAACCTCCCACCCCCGACCCTTCAAAACCCTCAGGTTGTTTTTCAGAGTCCATAGTCTCTTATGGTTCGCCTCCCCTTCCAATTTTTTTTTTTAAATAAACATATAATGTATTTTTATCCCCAGGGGTACAGGTCTGTGAATCGCCAGGTTTACACACTTCACAGCACTCAACGAGAGCACATACCCTCCCCAATGTCCATAACCCCCTCCCCCTCTCCCAACCCCACCTCCCCCCAGCAAACCCCAATTTGTTTTGTGAGATTACCCTAATTACAGTACAACCACCTCTTCAAGATTTTCATGGTTCCTGAGGGACTTAACTTTTCTGAGTCAGTGCTCCATTGGGAATTTGAGAATCTTCATTCCTTCACTCCTACATTCAAGTATTCCACCAACAAATATTTACCAAGCACCTGGTAAGTGCCGGACACTATTTTAGGTCCTTGAGATGAATGAAACAACCTTCCTGATGAACAAGGTTAGTTTGGGAACTGTCTGTCTATCTCTGTCTATGTTTCATACCTCCTGAACTCAGCAGTAAGATTCAGACTTTCCCCTCATTTTTCACCAAATCATTTATTTAAGGGATTTTTTTTTTTAGGTTTTCCTGAATTTTTGAGTATCTGGAGAGTTTTACACTGAGGAAACATGTAAATTAAACTATCACTGTAAGAACTCCTGTTTTTAGGAGTCCTGTAGCTATTTCCATAAGTTAAGCTTCTGTCTCCCTGGTTGTGTTTTGTGGTCCTTTTGTTCTCTTTCCCCACTTTTGGTTCTCTGTAGAATAGGTAATTAAAGCAAGTGATTAATAAAGCGAGTACTTAAAAGCAAGCAAAAGAGGATACTTTATCTTTGTAGTGCTTTGTTTATTTTTAGTGCTGAGAATTTTTACCTTTTTCCTATTGTTTTTGCTTTTGCCAAACTGGAATCACTTGCACTTTCCCATAACTCACTTTTTTAGCAGTGCATTTTCTGATGCAAGATTGGCTCCCTCTGCAGAAAGGAATCTGATGTTTTCTGTTAAAGAAATCATTTTCACACCATTCCAAGTATTTTTTGCTGAAGTGATAGGTGCTATGATATACATTGATCAACAACACCCAACAAACTGCTTGGAGTAGTGGTCAAAGTAGTTCAAGGATTAATTGCTGTGCAGCTACATAGAATCTATAAATATTCATTTACCAGTGATTAGGGACACCTAACAATAGCTACATTGTCCAAGAAGGCTATTATTGAGAGATAAATCAAAAAAATTTTTTCAATCTTTAGTTTTTTATTTAAACACAAAAATTGGCCTTTTCAACCTGTTTTCTCTTACTTGTCAGAATAGTTTCATCCAGGACGTTAGTCTTAATATTAGAATCTTTATTCCATTAAACTAGGCTATAAATAATCCCTCCCTTAAAAAATTTTTTAAAAATTTATTTTAGAAATTTATTTTAAGAATTTATATTAATTTCTTTTTAGAAAGAGAGCGCATGCAAGAAGGGATGGGCACATGGAGAGGGAGAAGGAGAATCCTTGATCAGACTCCATGCTGAGTGGATATGGGGCTCCATCCCAGGACCCTAAAATAATGACCTGAGCTGAAATAAAGATTTGACTGCTTAACTGACTGAGCCACCTAGGTGCCCCAAATCACACCTTTTTATGTGAGGAAGATACCAGGGAGAACAGTGAGATTGAGAAATGTATGTTTGGAGAAAAGTCCTTGTGAAGTCTTTGTTCATTTTTCTTCTTTTCCTCCCCTTTGTTTTAGATTTGTACAGATTCTTTACTTTTTAGAGGATATAATTATGGAATCTCTTGGAAGATTATGAAAACACAGTCTGAACTTTTAGGGTAGGAGTATAGGGCACAGATTTAACTACTTTTGTTATCCCTAAACAATCTTTTAAAGATGTACCTTCTAATGAATTTGATTTTTCTATCAAGTGAAGCATTTTTTTTGATATTGCATTGCTAACTACTTCTGTTAGTGATTTTTGAAGTTGGCAGAGACAGAGTGAAAGAACAATATCTTTTTTTTTTTAAATCTGAAAACCTTAAGAGAGTTACTTTTAACAAAATACAGGAGCTAGTAATTGTTTCTTTTCCTTGCTTTCCCATCTTCATTCCTCCTGTTTCTTTTCCTTTACTTATTATATGTTGGAGAACCTGAAAATATTAAGCAAAATGAAATAGCTATGTAGGATCATAGCATGTATTCAGGCAGAGATGGAGATTATTATGTTTTTAATCCCAAAATAGGAATCCATCAGTTTTCCTCCCTTATAAGTACTCAGTAAATGTATGTTTGATTTAAAAATTAATCTATGTTTTATCAGTCTAACTTTTCTTTAAGAGGAGGTTTGAGATTTGAGTCTTATGCATTTGTTTTAAGCTGCTTAAAATGGATATATGAGTAAAAAATATGGATTCTAGTTATAACTAACTTTTAAGTTTGACAAACTTTAAGTTTGACATTATGCATGCCATTTATGCTCTTCAGACACCATTTTATTTATTGTATAGATGTTGTATAGATATTTTGTATCAGCTGATGTCTAAGATTTTTTCTAGCTTTTAACCTTTAAGAGTCCATGATTCTAAATGTCACTTTATTTTGTATTAAAGAGAGGCATTATTTAATGTAAAATTATCACTGAGTATAACTAGTACCAGTCCATGGCTATCTCAATAGTACCTGGTGATAAAACTTATTTTATATGACCTTTCGATTCTCCAAAAAATAAAATTTTTTTTTAAGCTAGTGAAGTGTATATTTGATATCTTCTTTGATAATCTTCTCCTTAATCCCTTTTCCATATAGTTGCCAGTTTCTATTTGGCATCTAGTGATGGAGCCAAAACTCAAGGCTAAGCCAATCGGAGCATTTCATTGGTTACTTTGGTTCAAGGTTGCCATCCTGTTCCTATGTCACCTAAACTGATCCAGTCAGTGAAATTACATGGTTTTGTTGAGAATTATGTACAAAACAAATTTCCTGCTAGCTATAAATGAGGAAGCACAAATCCAAGGGTATTAGCAACCATCGTAGGATCAAAAAGTAAGCCAGTTTTAGGAATATGCAAACATATTAGAAGGCAGAATGAGATGTAGAAAACACACATAGTTTTTGTGACACAATTGAGCTAATAAAGATCTTTATCTTTAAGCCAGTTTGAATTTCCTTTTATTCATGCTCAAAGCCAATGTTTAGCTTTCTGAGTGTGGTAGCTAAAGTAAGTTCATGAGATTAATCAAATTGTAGAGGAGCCAATGCAACTATATGATGGACTGTTACTAGAAAGAGATCCTTAAAACACCATGAAGAGTCTTCAGCTTGTTAAAGAGAATAATATAATGGGAAAAGGATGGGCCTTGGAATAAGGTAATCTTTGTTTGAAATCTTAACTCATTTACTTAGCATAAAGGGTACTTAACGCTTATTTACCATTTACTGTGTGCTGAGTGCCCTGAGTTCATTATCTCATGTAATCCTCTTAATTATTTTTATCCTCCTTTTATAAGTGAGGAAACTGAGGATTAGATAGTATAAGGCATAGCTAAATTTCAAACCCAGATTTGTGCTATCCAGAGTCTTCATTTTTATTTACTACATCTTTGAAAAATGGAGCTCCGTGTGTATATTTTATTAGGCATAGTTTTTTTTTTTTTAAAGATTTTATTTATTTATTTGACAGACAGAGATCACAAGTAGGCAGAGGGGCAGGCAGAGAGAGAGGAGGAAGCAGGCTCCCCACTGAGCAGAGAGCCCGTTGCTGGGCTCGATCCCAGGACCCTGGGATCATGACCTGAGCTGAAGGCAGAGGCTTTAACCCACTGAGCCACCCAGGTTCCCCTGGCATAAGTTTTTTAAAAAATGTTTGAGCCAGCATTTGAAAATTGAAAGATTGCATGTAAAGATCTACACTTGCATCTGCCCTTGACAAATGAGGTCTGGCCACTGTGTCTTTATTTCCAGCAGAACTATTAGCAGCATAGTCACTCTATTTGCTCTTCCATTTAGTTAAGACATGCCCTTTGCAATTTGCTTTAGCTTCTATCCTTCTATATTGTTACTCTGACTCCAAAGCTGTGTCAAAAGCAGTGACCATTTCTTCCACATTGTTGCTTTTCTTACAATAGAGAAATATTTGTACCCATAAAAATGAAGTATTGATCCAGAGGGTGGGGATTTTTAAAAATTTTGTTGTTAACATATAATGTATTATTAGCCCCAGGGATACAGGTCTGTGAATGGCCAGGTTTACACACTTCACAGCACTCACCATAGCACATACTTTCCCCAATATCCATAACACAATCACCCTCTTCCCCCTCCCCACCCAGCAACCCTCAGTTTGTTTTATGAGATTAAGAGTCTCTTATGGTTTGTCTCTAGAGGATGGGGATTTTAAGGAATAGGAAAGTATATTCTTTTTTCTTCTGGATTTTTTGAGATATGATTGACATATAACATTGTATAAGTTCATAGCATATAGTGTGTTGATTTCATATACATATATATTGCATAATGATTACACCATACCATTAGCTAACACCTTCATCATGTCACATAATTACATTTCTTTTTTTTTTCTTTAAAGATTTTATTTATTTATTTGACAGAATGTGGGGCTTGATGCCAGACACTGGTATCATGACCTGAGCCGAAGGCAGAGGCTTTAACCCACTGAGTCACCCAGGCGCCCCAATTACATTTCTTTTTTTGTGGTGAGAAGATATAAGATTATAGCTAATGATACTGAATTACATACTTGAAAGTTGCTCTGAGAGTGTGTACTCTGAACTGTAGAGGGGAGGGACATTTCTTCTTATTTAATATAAAAGGACCACACCTAATTTATTCACTTATTTTGTTTTGTTCCTTTGCGCATCTGAGTTTATGAACTTATACTAAAGAATCTTTTTTTTTTTTCTGTGTAATTTTGGAAAAATTTTCTTCAAGGCTCCTTTCCCTCATTTTAAGAATGGAGTTTTTATGGCAGGATTAAATGAAATAATCTATTTAAACATTCAGTCTAGTATCTGGCATCTGGTAATTGCCTAAAAAGAGCAACCTTTGGTCCCTTAAGTCATTCTTCTTCATGTATGAATCTGACCTACATTACTGTTGTACAATTGTTGACACACTGTTTTATTCTTTTTATGTCCATGGCTTTGCTGTCTATATCATTTGCAAACTATTATCTACTTGTTTTTGTGCTTCATTTGCCTGTGGATTGTGCCTTTCAAATCTGAGGGCTGTAAAGAGAAAAGTAATTAATACCATGTGGATGAGATTTCAGTGGGCTGAAACATCCATGGTATAAGAGAAATCAAGGCTCCATCCAGGAGAGGGGTTTTATGACAGAAAGAGGCCAAATTGCACATCCAGAATAAAATGGGTACTGACTGTCAGGAAAAAGAGATACTTTAATTGGTGATTGTACTGTCAGAGTTTGCAAGAAGCTGTCACTATAGGAGTGACCTCTCCTGAGGAATGTTAGGTCAAATGAAGGAAGAAAAATAGATCCTTCTCAGTCCTTGCCCTTTTGGAGCCATTCAGTATATCAGGTGAAATAAGAGTTTGATGATATGAAAGTCAGTCTCAATATCTATCTTTAACTTTGGAAGAAAAATAAATTCTCCTTTTTGGTGTCTCTGTAAAGAAGGGATTTATGTTTGAACCCAGTCATTCATTATAGAATCATATGATTGCAACTTTAGCTGGGGGATATAGGAAAAAAAAACCACATAGATTAAGAAGAAGCCAAAAAATTGTTATGTATAGCCATCAACATACCGTGGAATTTGAGCTATCATTAAAAGGATTGAATTATGAAACTTTAAAGCAACAAAAAATATTTAATTATTTTACTGTACAGCAACTTCTCTGAATTTTCCCAGCTGGTTAATACTGGAAACAAGGTCTTTTAGCTTTCAGAGTAGTGGTCTTTTCATTATACTGTGCCTTCCTATTATGGTTCTTTTTGAGCTGCTGCTCAAAGATCAGATATTAAGTTAACATTCAAAAAAATATAGTGAGAATGAATGCCTATTCGTGGTCAGGTCTTTTAGGGATAATTTCGCATTGGGATTGAAAAAATAAGATCAGCCCCTCTTTGATTGGCTGAATGCATAACATATAAAGTCAGTAGTCTGTGTCTGCCATATAAACTGAAAAACAGAAAACTGATTGCAGTGAGGGTGACCTTAGATTCATTGCAGACAAAAGCAGCAATGAGAGAGGAAGAGGATTCTGGGGTTCCCTATTCTCAGTCTTGTGTTC